>NC_141831.1:26086270-26703639 GCF_982586985.1 Callionymus lyra | reverse complement strand
ATTTTTTTTTTACCTCTTCAAAACTCCACAATTTTTTTTTTTTTTTTACCTCTTCAAAACTCCTAAATTTTTTATTTTTTTTTTACCTCTTCAAAACTCCAACATATTTTTTTTTTTACCTCTTCAAAACTCCAACATTGATTTTTTGTTCCTTTTTTTACCTCTTCAAAACTCCACAAATTTTTTTTTTTTTTTTTTTTACCTCTTCAAAACTCCAACTTTTTTTTTCTTTTTTTTTACCTCTTCAAAACTCCAACATTGATTTTTTCTTCCTTTTTTTACCTCTTCAAACCTCAATTTTTTTATTTTTTTTTTACCTCTTCAAAACTCCACAATTTTTTTTTTTTTTTTTTTACCTCTTCAAAACTCCTAAATTTTTTTTTTTTTTTTTACCTCTTCAAAACTCCACAATTTTTTTTTTTTTTTCTTTACCTCTTCAAAACTCCAACATTTTTTTTTTTTACCTCTTCAAAACTCCAACATTGATTTTTTGTTATTTTTTTACCTCTTCAAAACTCCACAATTTTTTTTTTTTTTTTTTTTACCTCTTCAAAACTCCAACTTTTTTTTTTTTTTTTTTTACCTGTTCAAAACTCCAACATTGATTTTTTGTTCCTTTTTTTACCTCTTCAAAACTCAATTTTTTTTATTTTTTTTTACCTCTTCAAAACTCCAACATTTTTTTTTTTTTACCTCTTCAAAACTCAATTTTTTTTTTTTTTTTTTACCTCTTCAAAACTCCAACATTTTTTTTTTTTTTTACCTCTTCAAAACTCCAATTTTTTTTTTACCTCTTCAAAACTCCACAATTTTTTTTTTTTTTTTACCTCTTCAAAACTCCTAAATTTTTTTTTTTTTTTTTTACCTCTTCAAAACTCCAACATTTTATTTTTTTTTACCTCTTCAAAACTCCAACATTGATTTTTTGTTCCTTTTTTTACCTCTTCAAAACTCCACAATTTTCTTTTTTTTTTTTTTTACCTCTTCAAAACTCCAACATTGATTTTTTGTTCCTTTTTTTACCTCTTCAAACCTCAATTTTTTTTTTTTTTTTTTTTACCTCTTCAAAACTCCAACTTTTTTTTAATTTTTTTTTTCCTCTTCAAAACTCCTAAATTTTTTTGTTTTTTTTTTACCTCTTCAAAACTCCACAATTTTTTTTATTTTTTTTTTTACCTCTTCAAAACTCCAACATTTTTTTTTTTTTACCTCTTCAAAACTCCAACATTAATTTTTTGTTCCTTTTTTTACCTCTTCAAAACTCCAACTTTTTATTTTTTTTACCTCTTCAAAACTCAATTTTTTTTTTTTTTTTTACCTCTTCAAAACTCCAACTTTTTTTTAATTTTTTTTTTCCTCTTCAAGACTCCTAAATTTTTTTTTTTTTTTTTACCTCTTCAAAACTCCACAATTTTTTTTATTTTTTTTTTTACCTCTTCAAAACTCAACATTTTTTTTTTTTTTACCTCTTCAAAACTCCTAATTTTTTTTTTTTTTTTTTACCTCTTCAAAACTCCAACTTTTTTTTTTTTTTTTTTACCTCTTCAAAACTCCACAATTTTTTTTTTTTTACCTCTTCAAAACCCCAACATTGATTTTTTGTTCCTTTTTTTACCTTTTGATTTTTTGTTCCTTTTTTTACCTCTTCAAAACTCCACAATTTTTTTATTTTTTTTTTACCTCTTCAAAACTCCAACTTTTTTTTTTTTTTTTTTTTACCTCTTCAAAACTCCAACATTGATTTTTTGTTCCTTTTTTTACCTCTTCAAAACTCAATTTTTTTTTTTTTTTTTACCTCTTCAAAACTCCAACATTTTTTTTTTTTTCTACCTCTTCAAAACTCAATTTTTTTTTTTTTTTTTTAACCTCTTCAAAACTCAAATTTTTTATTTTTTTTTTACCTCTTCAAAACTCCACAATTTTTTTTTTTTTTTTACCTCTTCAAAACTCCAACATTGATTTTTTGTTCCTTTTTTTACCTCTTCAAAACTCCACAAATTTTTTTTTTTTTTTTTTTACCTCTTCAAAACTCCAACTTTTTTTTTCTTTTTTTTTACCTCTTCAAAACTCCAACATTGATTTTTTGTTCCTTTTTTTACCTCTTCAAACCTCAATTTTTTTTATTTTTTTTTTACCTCTTCAAAACTCCAACTTTTATTTATTTTTTTTACCTCTTCAAAACTCCACAATTTTTTTTTTTTTTTTTACCTCTTCAAAACTCCACAATTTTTTTTTATTTTTTTTTTACCTCTTCAAAACTCCAACATTTTTTTTTTTTTTACCTCTTCAAAACTCCAACATTGATTTTTTGTTCCTTTTTTTACCTTTTGATTTTTTGTTCCTTTTTTTACCTCTTCAAAACTCCACAATTTTTTTTTTTTTTTTTTACTTCTTCAAAACTCCAACATTTTTTTTTTTTTTACCTCTTCAAAACTCCTAATTTTTTTTTTTTTTTTTACCTCTTCAAAACTCCAACTTTTTTTTTTTTTTTACCTCTTCAAAACTCCACAATTTTTTTTATTTTTTTTTTTACCTCTTCAAAACTCCAACATTTTTTTTTTTTTTACCTCTTCAAAACTCCTAATTTTTTTTTTTTTTTTTTACCTCTTCAAAACTCCAACTTTTTTTTTTTTTTTTTACCTCTTCAAAACTCCAACATTTTTTTTTTTTTACCTCTTCAAAACTCCAACATTAATTTTTTGTTCCTTTTTTTACCTCTTCAAAACTCCAACTTTTTATTTTTTTTTACCTCTTCAAAACTCAATTTTTTTTTTTTTTTTTACCTCTTCAAAACTCCAACTTTTTTTTAATTTTTTTTTTCCTCTTCAAGACTCCTAAATTTTTTTTTTTTTTTTTACCTCTTCAAAACTCCACAATTTTTTTTATTTTTTTTTTTACCTCTTCAAAACTCCAACATTTTTTTTTTTTTTACCTCTTCAAAACTCCTAATTTTTTTTTTTTTTTTTTTACCTCTTCAAAACTCCAACTTTTTTTTTTTTTTTTTACCTCTTCAAAACTCCACAATTTTTTTTTTTTTACCTCTTCAAAACCCCAACATTGATTTTTTGTTCCTTTTTTTACCTTTTGATTTTTTGTTCCTTTTTTTACCTCTTCAAAACTCCACAATTTTTTTATTTTTTTTTTACCTCTTCAAAACTCCAACTTTTTTTTTTTTTTTTTTACCTCTTCAAAACTCCAACATTGATTTTTTGTTCCTTTTTTTACCTCTTCAAAACTCAATTTTTTTTTTTTTTTTTACCTCTTCAAAACTCCAACATTTTTTTTTTTTTCTACCTCTTCAAAACTCAATTTTTTTTTTTTTTTTTAACCTCTTCAAAACTCAAATTTTTTATTTTTTTTTTACCTCTTCAAAACTCCACAATTTTTTTTTTTTTTTTACCTCTTCAAAACTCCAACATTGATTTTTTGTTCCTTTTTTTACCTCTTCAAAACTCCACAAATTTTTTTTTTTTTTTTTTTTACCTCTTCAAAACTCCAACTTTTTTTTTCTTTTTTTTTACCTCTTCAAAACTCCAACATTGATTTTTTGTTCCTTTTTTTACCTCTTCAAACCTCAATTTTTTTTATTTTTTTTTTACCTCTTCAAAACTCCAACTTTTATTTATTTTTTTTACCTCTTCAAAACTCCACAATTTTTTTTTTTTTTTTTACCTCTTCAAAACTCCACAATTTTTTTTTATTTTTTTTTTACCTCTTCAAAACTCCAACATTTTTTTTTTTTTTACCTCTTCAAAACTCCAACATTGATTTTTTGTTCCTTTTTTTACCTTTTGATTTTTTGTTCCTTTTTTTACCTCTTCAAAACTCCACAATTTTTTTTTTTTTTTTTTACTTCTTCAAAACTCCAACATTTTTTTTTTTTTTACCTCTTCAAAACTCCTAATTTTTTTTTTTTTTTTTACCTCTTCAAAACTCCAACTTTTTTTTTTTTTTTACCTCTTCAAAACTCCACAATTTTTTTTATTTTTTTTTTTACCTCTTCAAAACTCCAACATTTTTTTTTTTTTTACCTCTTCAAAACTCCTAATTTTTTTTTTTTTTTTTTACCTCTTCAAAACTCCAACTTTTTTTTTTTTTTTTTACCTCTTCAAAACTCCACAATTTTTTTTTTTTTACCTCTTCAAAACCCCAACATTGATTTTTTGTTCCTTTTTTTACCTTTTGATTTTTTGTTCCTTTTTTTACCTCTTCAAAACTCCACAATTTTTTTATTTTTTTTTTACCTCTTCAAAACTCCAACTTTTTTTTTTTTTTTTTTTTACCTCTTCAAAACTCCAACATTGATTTTTTGTTCCTTTTTTTACCTCTTCAAAACTCAATTTTTTTTTTTTTTTTTACCTCTTCAAAACTCCAACATTTTTTTTTTTTTCTACCTCTTCAAAACTCAAATTTTTTTTTTTTTTTTTAACCTCTTCAAAACTCAAATTTTTTATTTTTTTTTTACCTCTTCAAAACTCCACAATTTTTTTTTTTTTTTTACCTCTTCAAAACTCCAACATTGATTTTTTGTTCCTTTTTTTACCTCTTCAAAACTCCACAAATTTTTTTTTTTTTTTTTTTACCTCTTCAAAACTCCAACTTTTTTTTTCTTTTTTTTTACCTCTTCAAAACTCCAACATTGATTTTTTGTTCCTTTTTTTACCTCTTCAAACCTCAATTTTTTTTATTTTTTTTTTACCTCTTCAAAACTCCAACTTTTATTTATTTTTTTTACCTCTTCAAAACTCCACAATTTTTTTTTTTTTTTTTACCTCTTCAAAACTCCACAATTTTTTTTTATTTTTTTTTTACCTCTTCAAAACTCCAACATTTTTTTTTTTTTTTACCTCTTCAAAACTCCAACATTGATTTTTTGTTCCTTTTTTTACCTTTTGATTTTTTGTTCCTTTTTTTACCTCTTCAAAACTCCACAATTTTTTTTTTTTTTTTTTACTTCTTCAAAACTCCAACATTTTTTTTTTTTTTACCTCTTCAAAACTCCTAATTTTTTTTTTTTTTTTACCTCTTCAAAACTCCAACTTTTTTTTTTTTTTTACCTCTTCAAAACTCCACAATTTTTTTTTTTTTTTTTACCTCTTCAAAACTCCACAATTTTTTTTTATTTTTTTTTTACCTCTTCAAAACTCCAACATTTTTTTTTTTTTTACTTCTTCAAAACTCCACAATTTTTTTTTATTTTTTTTTTACCTCTTCAAAACTCCAACATTTTTTTTTTTTTTACCTCTTCAAAACTCCAACATTGATTTTTTGTTCCTTTTTTTACCTTTTGATTTTTTGTTCCTTTTTTTACCTCTTCAAAACTCCACAATTTTTTTATTTTTTTTTTACCTCTTCAAAACTCCAACTTTTTTTTTTTTTTTTTTTACCTCTTCAAAACTCCACAATTTTTTTTTATTTTTTTTTTACCTCTTCAAAACTCCAACATTTTTTTTTTTTTTACCTCTTCAAAACTCCAACATTGATTTTTTGTTCCTTTTTTTACCTTTTGATATTTTGTTCCTTTTTTTACCTCTTCAAAACTCAAATTTTTTTTTTTTTTTTAACCTCTTCAAAACTCTTTTTTTTTTTTTTTTACCTCTTCAAAACTCCAACATTTTTTTTTTTTTTACCTCTTCAAAACTCAAATTTTTTATTTTTTTTTTACCTCTTCAAAACTCCACAATTTTTTTTTTTTTTTACCTCTTCAAAACTCCTAAATTTTTTTTTTTTTTTTTACCTCTTCAAAACTCCAACATATTTTTTTTTTTACCTCTTCAAAACTCCAACATTGATTTTTTGTTCCTTTTTTTACCTCTTCAAAACTCCACAAATTTTTTTTTTTTTACCTCTTCAAAACTCCAACTTTTTTTTTCTTTTTTTTTACCTCTTCAAAACTCCAACATTGATTTTTTGTTCCTTTTTTTACCTCTTCAAACCTCAATTTTTTTATTTTTTTTTTACCTCTTCAAAACTCCAACTTTTATTTTTTTTTTTTACCTCTTCAAAACTCCACAATTTTTTTTTTTTTTTTTTACCTCTTCAAAACTCCTAATTTTTTTATTTTTTTTTTACCTCTTCAAAACTCCACAATTTTTTTTTTTTTTTTTTTTACCTCTTCAAAACTCCAACATTTTTTTTTTTTACCTCTTCAAAACTCCAACATTGATTTTTTGTTATTTTTTTACCTCTTCAAAACTCCACAATTTTTTTTTTTTTTTTTTTTACCTCTTCAAAACTCCAACTTTTTTTTTTTTTTTTTTTACCTGTTCAAAACTCCAACATTGATTTTTTGTTCCTTTTTTTACCTCTTCAAAACTCAATTTTTTTTATTTTTTTTTACCTCTTCAAAACTCCAACATTTTTTTTTTTTTACCTCTTCAAAACTCCAACATTTTTTTTTTTTTTTTTTACCTCTTCAAAACTCCAACATTTTTTTTTTTTTTTACCTCTTCAAAACTCCAATTTTTTTTTTACCTCTTCAAAACTCCACAATTTTTTTTTTTTTTTACCTCTTCAAAACTCCTAAATTTTTTTATTTTTTTTTACCTCTTCAAAACTCCAACATTTTTTTTTTTTTTACCTCTTCAAAACTCCAACATTGATTTTTTGTTCCTTTTTTTACCTCTTCAAAACTCCACAATTTTCTTTTTTTTTTTTTTTTACCTCTTCAAAACTCCAACTTTTTTTTTATTTTTTTTACCTCTTCAAAACTCCAACATTGATTTTTTGTTCCTTTTTTTACCTCTTCAAACCTCAATTTTTTTATTTTTTTTTTACCTCTTCAAAACTCCAACATTTTTTTTTTTTTACCTCTTCAAAACTCCAACATTTTTTTTTTTTTTACCTCTTCAAAACTCCACAATTTTTTTTTATTTTTTTTTTACCTCTTCAAAACTCCAACATTTTTTTTTTTTTTACCTCTTCAAAACTCCAACATTGATTTTTTGTTCCTTTTTTTACCTTTTGATTTTTTGTTCCTTTTTTTACCTCTTCAAAACTCCACAATTTTTTTATTTTTTTTTTACCTCTTCAAAACTCCAACTTTTTTTTTTTTTTTTTTTACCTCTTCAAAACTCCACAATTTTTTTTTATTTTTTTTTTACCTCTTCAAAACTCCAACATTTTTTTTTTTTTTACCTCTTCAAAACTCCAACATTGATTTTTTGTTCCTTTTTTTACCTTTTGATATTTTGTTCCTTTTTTTACCTCTTCAAAACTCAAATTTTTTTTTTTTTTTTAACCTCTTCAAAACTCTTTTTTTTTTTTTTTTACCTCTTCAAAACTCCAACATTTTTTTTTTTTTTACCTCTTCAAAACTCAAATTTTTTATTTTTTTTTTACCTCTTCAAAACTCCACAATTTTTTTTTTTTTTTTACCTCTTCAAAACTCCTAAATTTTTTTTTTTTTTTTTACCTCTTCAAAACTCCACAATTTTTTTTTATTTTTTTTTTACCTCTTCAAAACTCCAACATTTTTTTTTTTTTTACCTCTTCAAAACTCCAACATTGATTTTTTGTTCCTTTTTTTACCTTTTGATATTTTGTTCCTTTTTTTACCTCTTCAAAACTCAAATTTTTTTTTTTTTTTTAACCTCTTCAAAACTCTTTTTTTTTTTTTTTTACCTCTTCAAAACTCCAACATTTTTTTTTTTTTTACCTCTTCAAAACTCAAATTTTTTATTTTTTTTTTACCTCTTCAAAACTCCACAATTTTTTTTTTTTTTTACCTCTTCAAAACTCCTAAATTTTTTTTTTTTTTTTTACCTCTTCAAAACTCCAACATATTTTTTTTTTTACCTCTTCAAAACTCCAACATTGATTTTTTGTTCCTTTTTTTACCTCTTCAAAACTCCACAAATTTTTTTTTTTTTACCTCTTCAAAACTCCAACTTTTTTTTTCTTTTTTTTTACCTCTTCAAAACTCCAACATTGATTTTTTGTTCCTTTTTTTACCTCTTCAAACCTCAATTTTTTTATTTTTTTTTTACCTCTTCAAAACTCCAACTTTTATTTTTTTTTTTTACCTCTTCAAAACTCCACAATTTTTTTTTTTTTTTTTTACCTCTTCAAAACTCCTAATTTTTTTATTTTTTTTTTACCTCTTCAAAACTCCACAATTTTTTTTTTTTTTTTTTTTACCTCTTCAAAACTCCAACATTTTTTTTTTTTACCTCTTCAAAACTCCAACATTGATTTTTTGTTATTTTTTTACCTCTTCAAAACTCCACAATTTTTTTTTTTTTTTTTTTACCTCTTCAAAACTCCAACTTTTTTTTTTTTTTTTTTTACCTGTTCAAAACTCCAACATTGATTTTTTGTTCCTTTTTTTACCTCTTCAAAACTCAATTTTTTTTATTTTTTTTTACCTCTTCAAAACTCCAACATTTTTTTTTTTTTACCTCTTCAAAACTCCAACATTTTTTTTTTTTTTTTTTACCTCTTCAAAACTCCAACATTTTTTTTTTTTTTACCTCTTCAAAACTCCAATTTTTTTTTTACCTCTTCAAAACTCCACAATTTTTTTTTTTTTTTACCTCTTCAAAACTCCTAAATTTTTTTATTTTTTTTTTACCTCTTCAAAACTCCAACATTTTTTTTTTTTTTACCTCTTCAAAACTCCAACATTGATTTTTTGTTCCTTTTTTTACCTCTTCAAAACTCCACAATTTTCTTTTTTTTTTTTTTTTACCTCTTCAAAACTCCAACTTTTTTTTTATTTTTTTTACCTCTTCAAAACTCCAACATTGATTTTTTGTTCCTTTTTTTACCTCTTCAAACCTCAATTTTTTTATTTTTTTTTTACCTCTTCAAAACTCCAACATTTTTTTTTTTTTACCTCTTCAAAACTCCAACATTTTTTTTTTTTTTACCTCTTCAAAACTCCACAATTTTTTTTTATTTTTTTTTTACCTCTTCAAAACTCCAACATTTTTTTTTTTTTTACCTCTTCAAAACTCCAACATTGATTTTTTGTTCCTTTTTTTACCTTTTGATTTTTTGTTCCTTTTTTTACCTCTTCAAAACTCCACAATTTTTTTATTTTTTTTTTACCTCTTCAAAACTCCAACTTTTTTTTTTTTTTTTTTTACCTCTTCAAAACTCCACAATTTTTTTTTATTTTTTTTTTACCTCTTCAAAACTCCAACATTTTTTTTTTTTTTACCTCTTCAAAACTCCAACATTGATTTTTTGTTCCTTTTTTTACCTTTTGATATTTTGTTCCTTTTTTTACCTCTTCAAAACTCAAATTTTTTTTTTTTTTTTAACCTCTTCAAAACTCTTTTTTTTTTTTTTTTACCTCTTCAAAACTCCAACATTTTTTTTTTTTTTACCTCTTCAAAACTCAAATTTTTTATTTTTTTTTTACCTCTTCAAAACTCCACAATTTTTTTTTTTTTTTTACCTCTTCAAAACTCCTAAATTTTTTTTTTTTTTTTTACCTCTTCAAAACTCCAACATATTTTTTTTTTTACCTCTTCAAAACTCCAACATTGATTTTTTGTTCCTTTTTTTACCTCTTCAAAACTCCACAAATTTTTTTTTTTTACCTCTTCAAAACTCCAACTTTTTTTTTCTTTTTTTTTACCTCTTCAAAACTCCAACATTGATTTTTTGTTCCTTTTTTTACCTCTTCAAACCTCAATTTTTTTATTTTTTTTTTACCTCTTCAAAACTCCAACTTTTATTTTTTTTTTTTACCTCTTCAAAACTCCACAATTTTTTTTTTTTTTTTTACCTCTTCAAAACTCCTAATTTTTTTATTTTTTTTTTACCTCTTCAAAACTCCACAATTTTTTTTTTTTTTTTTTTTACCTCTTCAAAACTCCAACATTTTTTTTTTTTACCTCTTCAAAACTCCAACATTGATTTTTTGTTATTTTTTTACCTCTTCAAAACTCCACAATTTTTTTTTTTTTTTTTTTTACCTCTTCAAAACTCCAACTTTTTTTTTTTTTTTTTTTACCTGTTCAAAACTCCAACATTGATTTTTTGTTCCTTTTTTTACCTCTTCAAAACTCAATTTTTTTTATTTTTTTTTACCTCTTCAAAACTCCAACATTTTTTTTTTTTTACCTCTTCAAAACTCCAACATTTTTTTTTTTTTTTTTTACCTCTTCAAAACTCCAACATTTTTTTTTTTTTTTACCTCTTCAAAACTCCAATTTTTTTTTTACCTCTTCAAAACTCCACAATTTTTTTTTTTTTTTACCTCTTCAAAACTCCTAAATTTTTTTATTTTTTTTTTACCTCTTCAAAACTCCAACATTTTTTTTTTTTTTACCTCTTCAAAACTCCAACATTGATTTTTTGTTCCTTTTTTTACCTCTTCAAAACTCCACAATTTTCTTTTTTTTTTTTTTTTACCTCTTCAAAACTCCAACTTTTTTTTTATTTTTTTTACCTCTTCAAAACTCCAACATTGATTTTTTGTTCCTTTTTTTATCTCTTCAAACCTCAATTTTTTTATTTTTTTTTTACCTCTTCAAAACTCCAACATTTTTTTTTTTTTACCTCTTCAAAACTCCACAATTTTTTTAATTTTTTTTTTACCTCTTCAAAACTCCTAAATTTTTTTTTTTTTTTTACCTCTTCAAAACTCCAACTTTTTTTTTTTTTTTTACCTCTTCAAAACTCCACAATTTTTTTTTTTTTTTTTTTACCTCTTCAAAACTCCAACATTGATTTTTTGTTCCTTTTTTTACCTCTTCAAAACTCCAACTTTTTTTTTTTTTTTTACCTCTTCAAAACTCCTAATTTTTTTTTTTTTTTTACCTCTTCAAAACTCCAACTTTTTATTTTTTTTTACCTCTTCAAAACTCAATTTTTTTTATTTTTTTTTTACCTCTTCAAAACTCCAACTTTTTTTTAATTTTCTTTTTCCTCTTCAAAACTCCTAAATTTTTTTATTTTTTTTTTACCTCTTCAAAACTCCTAATTTTTTTTTTTTTTTTTACCTCTTCAAAACTCCAACTTTTTTTTTTTTTTTACCTCTTCAAAACTCCACAATTTTTTTATTTTTTTTTTTACCTCTTCAAAACTCCAACATTTTTTTTTTTTTACCTCTTCAAAACTCCTAATTTTTTTTTTTTTTTTTTACCTCTTCAAAACTCCAACTTTTTTTTTTTTTTTTTACCTCTTCAAAACTCCACAATTTTTTTTTTTTTACCTCTTCAAAACCCCAACATTGATTTTTTGTTCCTTTTTTTACCTTTTGATTTTTTGTTCCTTTTTTTACCTCTTCAAAACTCCACAATTTTTTTATTTTTTTTTTACCTCTTCAAAACTCCAACTTTTTTTTTTTTTTTTTTTACCTCTTCAAAACTCCAACATTGATTTTTTGTTCCTTTTTTTACCTCTTCAAAACTCAATTTTTTTTTTTTTTTTTACCTCTTCAAAACTCCAACATTTTTTTTTTTTTCTACCTCTTCAAAACTCAAATTTTTTTTTTTTTTTTTAACCTCTTCAAAACTCAAATTTTTTATTTTTTTTTTACCTCTTCAAAACTCCACAATTTTTTTTTTTTTTTTACCTCTTCAAAACTCCAACATTGATTTTTTGTTCCTTTTTTTACCTCTTCAAAACTCCACAAATTTTTTTTTTTTTTTTTTTACCTCTTCAAAACTCCAACTTTTTTTTTCTTTTTTTTTACCTCTTCAAAACTCCAACATTGATTTTTTGTTCCTTTTTTTACCTCTTCAAACCTCAATTTTTTTTATTTTTTTTTTACCTCTTCAAAACTCCAACTTTTATTTATTTTTTTTACCTCTTCAAAACTCCACAATTTTTTTTTTTTTTTTTACCTCTTCAAAACTCCACAATTTTTTTTTATTTTTTTTTTACCTCTTCAAAACTCCAACATTTTTTTTTTTTTTACCTCTTCAAAACTCCAACATTGATTTTTTGTTCCTTTTTTTACCTTTTGATTTTTTGTTCCTTTTTTTACCTCTTCAAAACTCCACAATTTTTTTTTTTTTTTTTACTTCTTCAAAACTCCAACATTTTTTTTTTTTTTACCTCTTCAAAACTCCTAATTTTTTTTTTTTTTTTACCTCTTCAAAACTCCAACTTTTTTTTTTTTTTTACCTCTTCAAAACTCCACAATTTTTTTTTTTTTTTTTACCTCTTCAAAACTCCACAATTTTTTTTTATTTTTTTTTTACCTCTTCAAAACTCCAACATTTTTTTTTTTTTTACCTCTTCAAAACTCCACAATTTTTTTTTATTTTTTTTTTACCTCTTCAAAACTCCAACATTTTTTTTTTTTTTACCTCTTCAAAACTCCAACATTGATTTTTTGTTCCTTTTTTTACCTTTTGATTTTTTGTTCCTTTTTTTACCTCTTCAAAACTCCACAATTTTTTTATTTTTTTTTTACCTCTTCAAAACTCCAACTTTTTTTTTTTTTTTTTTTACCTCTTCAAAACTCCACAATTTTTTTTTATTTTTTTTTTACCTCTTCAAAACTCCAACATTTTTTTTTTTTTTACCTCTTCAAAACTCCAACATTGATTTTTTGTTCCTTTTTTTACCTTTTGATATTTTGTTCCTTTTTTTACCTCTTCAAAACTCAAATTTTTTTTTTTTTTTTAACCTCTTCAAAACTCTTTTTTTTTTTTTTTTACCTCTTCAAAACTCCAACATTTTTTTTTTTTTTACCTCTTCAAAACTCAAATTTTTTATTTTTTTTTTACCTCTTCAAAACTCCACAATTTTTTTTTTTTTTTTACCTCTTCAAAACTCCTAAATTTTTTTTTTTTTTTTTACCTCTTCAAAACTCCAACATATTTTTTTTTTTACCTCTTCAAAACTCCAACATTGATTTTTTGTTCCTTTTTTTACCTCTTCAAAACTCCACAAATTTTTTTTTTTTTACCTCTTCAAAACTCCAACTTTTTTTTTCTTTTTTTTTACCTCTTCAAAACTCCAACATTGATTTTTTGTTCCTTTTTTTACCTCTTCAAACCTCAATTTTTTTATTTTTTTTTTACCTCTTCAAAACTCCAACTTTTATTTTTTTTTTTTACCTCTTCAAAACTCCACAATTTTTTTTTTTTTTTTTTACCTCTTCAAAACTCCTAATTTTTTTATTTTTTTTTTACCTCTTCAAAACTCCACAATTTTTTTTTTTTTTTTTTTTACCTCTTCAAAACTCCAACATTTTTTTTTTTTACCTCTTCAAAACTCCAACATTGATTTTTTGTTATTTTTTTACCTCTTCAAAACTCCACAATTTTTTTTTTTTTTTTTTTTACCTCTTCAAAACTCCAACTTTTTTTTTTTTTTTTTTTACCTGTTCAAAACTCCAACATTGATTTTTTGTTCCTTTTTTTACCTCTTCAAAACTCAATTTTTTTTATTTTTTTTTACCTCTTCAAAACTCCAACATTTTTTTTTTTTTACCTCTTCAAAACTCCAACATTTTTTTTTTTTTTTTTTACCTCTTCAAAACTCCAACATTTTTTTTTTTTTTTACCTCTTCAAAACTCCAATTTTTTTTTTACCTCTTCAAAACTCCACAATTTTTTTTTTTTTTTACCTCTTCAAAACTCCTAAATTTTTTTATTTTTTTTTTACCTCTTCAAAACTCCAACATTTTTTTTTTTTTTACCTCTTCAAAACTCCAACATTGATTTTTTGTTCCTTTTTTTACCTCTTCAAAACTCCACAATTTTCTTTTTTTTTTTTTTTTACCTCTTCAAAACTCCAACTTTTTTTTTATTTTTTTACCTCTTCAAAACTCCAACATTGATTTTTTGTTCCTTTTTTTACCTCTTCAAACCTCAATTTTTTTATTTTTTTTTTACCTCTTCAAAACTCCAACATTTTTTTTTTTTTACCTCTTCAAAACTCCACAATTTTTTTAATTTTTTTTTTACCTCTTCAAAACTCCTAAATTTTTTTTTTTTACCTCTTCAAAACTCCAACTTTTTTTTTTTTTTTACCTCTTCAAAACTCCACAATTTTTTTTTTTTTTTTTTTACCTCTTCAAAACTCCAACATTGATTTTTTGTTCCTTTTTTTACCTCTTCAAAACTCCAACTTTTTTTTTTTTTTTTACCTCTTCAAAACTCCTAATTTTTTTTTTTTTTTACCTCTTCAAAACTCCAACTTTTTATTTTTTTTTACCTCTTCAAAACTCAATTTTTTTTATTTTTTTTTTACCTCTTCAAAACTCCAACTTTTTTTTAATTTTCTTTTTCCTCTTCAAAACTCCTAAATTTTTTTATTTTTTTTTTACCTCTTCAAAACTCCAACATTTTTTTTTTTTTACCTCTTCAAAACTCCAACATTGATTTTTTGTTCCTTTTTTTACCTCTTCAAAACTCCAACTTTTTTAAATTTTTTTTTCCTCTTCAAAACTCCTAAATTTTTTTTTTTTTTACCTCTTCAAAACTCCACAATTTTTTTTTTTTTTTTACCTCTTCAAAACTCCACAATTTCTTTTTTTTTTTTTTTACCTCTTCAAAACTCAATTTTTTTTTTTTTTACCTCTTCAAAACTCAATTTTTTTTTTTTTTTACCTCTTCAAAACACCAACATTGATTTTTGTTCCTTTTTTTACCTCTTCAAAACTCCAATTTTTTTTTTTTACCTCTTCAAACTCCAACTTTTTTTTAATTTTTTTTTTCCTCTTCAAAACTCCAACATTTTTTTTTTTTTACCTCTTCAAAACTCCACAATTTTTTTTTTTTTTTTTACTTCTTCAAAACTCCAACATTTTTTTTTTTTTACCTCTTCAAAACTCCTAATTTTTTTTTTTTTTTTTTACCTCTTCAAAACTCCAACTTTTTTTTTTTTTTTACCTCTTCAAAACTCCACAATTTTTTTTTTTTTTTTTACCTCTTCAAAACTCCACAATTTTTTTTTATTTTTTTTTTACCTCTTCAAAACTCCAACATTTTTTTTTTTTTTACCTCTTCAAAACTCCAACATTGATTTTTTGTTCCTTTTTTTACCTTTTGATTTTTTGTTCCTTTTTTTACCTCTTCAAAACTCCACAATTTTTTTATTTTTTTTTACCTCTTCAAAACTCAATTTTTTTTTTTTTTTTTACCTCTTCAAAACTCCACAATTTTTTTTTTTTTTTTTTTTACTTCTTCAAAACTCCAACATTTTTTTTTTTTTTACCTCTTCAAAACTCCAACATTGATTTTTTGTTCCTTTTTTTACCTCTTCAAACCTCAATTCTTTTTTTTTTTTTTACCTCTTCAAAACTCAATTTTTTTTTTTTTTTTTACTTCTTCAAAACTCCAACATTTTTTTTTTTTTACCTCTTCAAAACTCCACAATTTTTTTTTTTTTTTTTACCTCTTCACAACTCCAACTTTGATTTTTTGTTCCTTTTTTTACCTCTTCAAACCTCAATTTTTATTTTTTTTTTTACCTCTTCAAAACTCAATTTTTTTTTTTTTTTTTTTACTTCTTCAAAACTCCAACATTTTTTTTTTTTTACCTCTTCAAAACTCCACAATTTTTTTTTTTTTTTTTTTACTTCTTCAAAACTCCAACATTTTTTTTTTTTTTACCTCTTCAAAACTCCTAATTTTTTTTTTTTTTTTTTACCTCTTCAAAACTCCAACTTTTTTTTTTTTTTTACCTCTTCAAAACTCCACAATTTTTTTTTTTTTTTTACCTCTTCAAAACTCCACAATTTTTTTTTATTTTTTTTTTACCTCTTCAAAACTCCAACATTTTTTTTTTTTTTACCTCTTCAAAACTCCAACATTGATTTTTTGTTCCTTTTTTTACCTCTTCAAAACTCCAACTTTTTATTTTTTTTTTACCTCTTCAAAACTCAATTTTTTTTTTTTTTTTTTTTTACCTCTTCAAAACTCAATTTTTTTTTTTTTTTACCTCTTCAAAACTCAATTTTTTTTTTTTTTTACCTCTTCAAAACTCAATTTTTTTTTTTTTTTTACCTCTTCAAAACTCCAACATTGATTTTTTGTTCCTTTTTTTACCTCTTCAAAACTCCACAATTTTTTTTTTTTTTTTACCTCTTCAAAACTCCAACTTTTTTTAAAAAATTTTTTACCTCTTCAAAACTCCTAATTTTTTTTTTTTTTTACCTCTTCAAAACTCCACATTTTTTTTTTTTTTTTTTTTTACCTCTTCAAAACTCCAAAATTATTTTTTTTTTTACCTCTTCAAAACTCCAACATTGATTTTTTGTTCCTTTTTTTACCTCTTCAAAACTCCAACTTTTTATTTTTTTTTTACCTCTTCAAAATTCAATTTTTTTTTTTTTTTTTTTTACCTCTTCAAAACTCAATTTTTTTTTTTTTTTTACCTCTTCAAAACACCAACATTGATTTTTGTTCCTTTTTTTACCTCTTCAAAACTCCAATTTTTTTTTTTTTTTTTTACCTCTTCAAACTCCAACTTTTTTTTAATTTTTTTTTTCCTCTTCAAAACTCCAACATTTTTTTATTTTTTACCTCTTCAAAACTCCACAATTTTTTTTTTTTTTTTTTACTTCTTCAAAACTCCAACATTTTTTTTTTTTTACCTCTTCAAAACTCCTAATTTTTTTTTTTTTTTTACCTCTTCAAAACTCCAACATTGAGTTTTTGTTCCTTTTTTTACCTCTTCAAAACTCCACAATTTTTTTTTTTTTTTTTACCTCTTCAAAACTCCAACTTTTTTTTTTTTTTTTTTTACCTGTTCAAAATTCCAACATTGATTTTTTGTTCCTTTTTTTACCTCTTCAAAACTCAATTTTTTTTATTTTTTTTTACCTCTTCAAAACTCCAACATTTTTTTTTTTTACCTCTTCAAAACTCAATTTTTTTTATTTTTTTTTACCTCTTCAAAACTCCAACATTTTTTTTTTTTTTACCTCTTCAAAACTCCAATTTTTTTTTTTTTTTTTTACCTCTTCAAAACTCCACAATTTTTTTTTTTTTTTTACCTCTTCAAAACTCCTAAATTTTTTTATTTTTTTTTTACCTCTTCAAAACTCCAACATTTTTTTTTTTTTACCTCTTCAAAACACCAACATTGATTTTTGTTCCTTTTTTTACCTCTTCAAAACTCCAACTTTTTTTTAATTTTTTTTTTCCTCTTCAAAACTCCTAAATTTTTTTTTTTTTTTACCTCTTCAAAACTCCACAAATTTTTTTTTTGTTACCTCTTCAAAACTCCAACTTTTTTTTAATTTTTTTTTTCCTCTTCAAAACTCCTAAATTTTTTTTTTTTTTTACCTCTTCAAAACTCCACAAATTTTTTTTTTTTTACCTCTTCAAAACTCTTTTTTTTTTTTTTTTTACCTCTTCAAAACACCAACATTGATTTTTTGTTCCTTTTTTTACCTCTTCAAAACTCCACATTTTTTTTTTTTTTTTTTTTTACCTCTTCAAAACTCCAAAATTATTTTTTTTTTACCTCTTCAAAACTCCAACATTGATTTTTTGTTCCTTTTTTTACCTCTTCAAAACTCCAACTTTTTATTTTTTTTTACCTCTTCAAAATTCAATTTTTTTTTTTTTTTTTTTTACCTCTTCAAAACTCAATTTTTTTTTTTTTTTACCTCTTCAAAACACCAACATTGATTTTTGTTCCTTTTTTTACCTCTTCAAAACTCCAATTTTTTTAATTTTTTTTTTCCTCTTCAAAACTCCAACATTTTTTTTTTTTTACCTCTTCAAAACTCCTAATTTTTTTTTTTTTTTTTTACCTCTTCAAAACTCCAACTTTTTTTTTTTTTTACCTCTTCAAAACTCCACAATTTTCTTTTTTTTTTTACCTCTTCAAAACTCCTAATTTTTTGTTCCTTTTTTTACCTCTTCAAAACTCCAACTTTTTATTTTTTTTTTACCTCTTCAAAACTCAATTTTTTTTTTTTTTTTTTTTTACCTCTTCAAAACTCAATTTTTTTTTTTTTTTACCTCTTCAAAACTCAATTTTTTTTTTTTTTTACCTCTTCAAAACTCAATTTTTTTTTTTTTTTTACCTCTTCAAAACTCCAACATTGATTTTTTGTTCCTTTTTTTACCTCTTCAAAACTCCACAATTTTTTTTTTTTTTTTACCTCTTCAAAACTCCAACTTTTTTTAAAAAATTTTTTACCTCTTCAAAACTCCTAATTTTTTTTTTTTTTTACCT
Organism: Callionymus lyra; assembly: GCF_982586985.1. Classification (NCBI taxonomy): domain Eukaryota; kingdom Metazoa; phylum Chordata; class Actinopteri; order Syngnathiformes; family Callionymidae; genus Callionymus; species Callionymus lyra. The sequence goes on along the minus strand of NC_141831.1, from coordinate 26,685,534 downwards.
CTTCAAAACTCCACATTTTTTTTTTTTTTTTTTTTACCTCTTCAAAACTCCAAAATTATTTTTTTTTTTACCTCTTCAAAACTCCAACATTGATTTTTTGTTCCTTTTTTTACCTCTTCAAAACTCCAACTTTTTATTTTTTTTTTACCTCTTCAAAATTCAATTTTTTTTTTTTTTTTTTTTACCTCTTCAAAACTCAATTTTTTTTTTTTTTTTACCTCTTCAAAACACCAACATTGATTTTTGTTCCTTTTTTTACCTCTTCAAAACTCCAATTTTTTTTTTTTTTTTTACCTCTTCAAACTCCAACTTTTTTTAAATTTTTTTTTTCCTCTTCAAAACTCCAACATTTTTTTTTTTTTACCTCTTCAAAACTCCACAATTTTTTTTTTTTTTTTTTACTTCTTCAAAACTCCAACATTTTTTTTTTTTTACCTCTTCAAAACTCCTAATTTTTTTTTTTTTTTTACCTCTTCAAAACTCCAACATTGAGTTTTTGTTCCTTTTTTTACCTCTTCAAAACTCCACAATTTTTTTTTTTTTTTTTACCTCTTCAAAACTCCAACTTTTTTTTTTTTTTTTTTTACCTGTTCAAAATTCCAACATTGATTTTTTGTTCCTTTTTTTACCTCTTCAAAACTCAATTTTTTTTATTTTTTTTTACCTCTTCAAAACTCCAACATTTTTTTTTTTTACCTCTTCAAAACTCAATTTTTTTTATTTTTTTTTACCTCTTCAAAACTCCAACATTTTTTTTTTTTTTACCTCTTCAAAACTCCACAATTTTTTTTTTTTTTTTACCTCTTCAAAACTCCTAAATTTTTTTATTTTTTTTTTACCTCTTCAAAACTCCAACATTTTTTTTTTACCTCTTCAAAACACCAACATTGATTTTTGTTCCTTTTTTTACCTCTTCAAAACTCCAACTTTTTTTTAATTTTTTTTTTCCTCTTCAAAACTCCTAAATTTTTTTTTTTTTTTACCTCTTCAAAACTCCACAAATTTTTTTTTTGTTACCTCTTCAAAACTCCAACTTTTTTTTAATTTTTTTTTTCCTCTTCAAAACTCCTAAATTTTTTTTTTTTTTTACCTCTTCAAAACTCCACAAATTTTTTTTTTTTTACCTCTTCAAAACTCTTTTTTTTTTTTTTTTTACCTCTTCAAAACACCAACATTGATTTTTTGTTCCTTTTTTTACCTCTTCAAAACTCCACATTTTTTTTTTTTTTTTTTTTTACCTCTTCAAAACTCCAAAATTATTTTTTTTTTACCTCTTCAAAACTCCAACATTGATTTTTTGTTCCTTTTTTTACCTCTTCAAAACTCCAACTTTTTATTTTTTTTTTACCTCTTCAAAATTCAATTTTTTTTATTTTTTTTTTTTACCTCTTCAAAACTCAATTTTTTTTTTTTTTTACCTCTTCAAAACACCAACATTGATTTTTGTTCCTTTTTTTACCTCTTCAAAACTCCAATTTTTTTAATTTTTTTTTTCCTCTTCAAAACTCCAACATTTTTTTTTTTTTACCTCTTCAAAACTCCTAATTTTTTTTTTTTTTTTACCTCTTCAAAACTCCAACTTTTTTTTTTTTTTTACCTCTTCAAAACTCCACAATTTTTTTTTTTTTTTTACCTCTTCAAAACTCCACAATTTTTTTTTATTTTTTTTTTACCTCTTCAAAACTCCAACATTTTTTTTTTTTTTACCTCTTCAAAACTCCAACATTGATTTTTTGTTCCTTTTTTTACCTTTTGATTTTTTGTTCCTTCTTTTACCTCTTCAAAACTCCACAATTTTTTTATTTTTTTTTTACCTCTTCAAAACTCCAACTTTTTAAAAAAAAAATTTTACCTCTTCAAAACTCCTAATTTTTTTTTTTTTTACCTCTTCAAAACTCCACAAATTTTTTTTTTTTTTTTACCTCTTCAAAACTCCACAATTTTTTTTTTTTTTTTTTTTACCTCTTCAAAACTCCAAAATTATTTTTTTTTTTACCTCTTCAAAACTCCAACATTGATTTTTTGTTCCTTTTTTTACCTCTTCAAAACTCCAACTTTTTTTAAATTTTTTTTTTCCTCTTCAAAACTCCTAAATTTTTTTTTTTTTTACCTCTTCAAAACTCCACAATTTTTTTTATTTTTTTTTACCTCTTCAAAACTCCACAATTTCTTTTTTTTTTTTTTTTACCTCTTCAAAACTCAATTTTTTTTTTTTTTTACCTCTTCAAAACTCAATTTTTTTTTTTTTTTACCTCTTCAAAACACCAACATTGATTTTTGTTCCTTTTTTTACCTCTTCAAAACTCCAATTTTTTTTTTTTACCTCTTCAAACTCCAACTTTTTTTTAATTTTTTTTTTCCTCTTCAAAACTCCAACATTTTTTTTTTTTTACCTCTTCAAAACTCCACAATTTTTTTTTTTTTTTTTTACTTCTTCAAAACTCCAACATTTTTTTTTTTTACCTCTTCAAAACTCCTAATTTTTTTTTTTTTTTTTTACCTCTTCAAAACTCCACAATTTTTTATTTTTTTTTTACCTCTTCAAAACTCCACAATTTTTTTTTATTTTTTTTTTACCTCTTCAAAACTCCAACATTTTTTTTTTTTTTACCTCTTCAAAACTCCAACATTGATTTTTTGTTCCTTTTTTTACCTTTTGATTTTTTGTTCCTTTTTTTACCTCTTCAAAACTCCACAATTTTTTTATTTTTTTTTTACCTCTTCAAAACTCAATTTTTTTTTTTTTTTACCTCTTCAAAACTCAATTTTTTTTTTTTTTTTTACCTCTTCAAAACTCCAACATTGATTTTTTGTTCCTTTTTTTACCTCTTCAAAACTCCAACTTTTTATTTTTTTTTTACCTCTTCAAAACTCAATTTTTTTTTTTTTTTACCTCTTCAAAACACCAACATTGATTTTTTGTTCCTTTTTTTACCTCTTCAAAACTCCAAATTTTTTTTTTTTTTTACCTCTTCAAAACTCCAAAATTGATTTTTTGTTCCTTTTTTTACCTCTTCAAAACTCAAACTTTTTATTTTTTTTTTACCTCTTCAAAACTCAATTTTTTTTTTTTTTTTTTTACCTCTTCAAAACTCAATTTTTTTTTTTTTTTACCTCTTCAAAACTCCAACATTTTTTTTTTTTTACCTCTTCAAAACACCAACATTGATTTTTGTTCCTTTTTTTACCTCTTCAAAACTCCAACTTTTTTTTAATTTTTTTTTTCCTCTTCAAAACTCCTAAATTTTTTTTTTTTTTTACCTCTTCAAAACTCCACAAATTTTTTTTTTGTTACCTCTTCAAAACTCCAACTTTTTTTTAATTTTTTTTTTCCTCTTCAAAACTCCTAAATTTTTTTTTTTTTTTACCTCTTCAAAACTCCACAAATTTTTTTTTTTTTACCTCTTCAAAACTCTTTTTTTTTTTTTTTTTACCTCTTCAAAACACCAACATTGATTTTTTGTTCCTTTTTTTACCTCTTCAAAACTCCACATTTTTTTTTTTTTTTTTTTTTACCTCTTCAAAACTCCAAAATTATTTTTTTTTTACCTCTTCAAAACTCCAACATTGATTTTTTGTTCCTTTTTTTACCTCTTCAAAACTCCAACTTTTTATTTTTTTTTTACCTCTTCAAAATTCAATTTTTTTTATTTTTTTTTTTTACCTCTTCAAAACTCAATTTTTTTTTTTTTTTACCTCTTCAAAACACCAACATTGATTTTTGTTCCTTTTTTTACCTCTTCAAAACTCCAATTTTTTTAATTTTTTTTTTCCTCTTCAAAACTCCAACATTTTTTTTTTTTTACCTCTTCAAAACTCCTAATTTTTTTTTTTTTTTTTTACCTCTTCAAAACTCCAACTTTTTTTTTTTTTTTACCTCTTCAAAACTCCACAATTTTTTTTTTTTTTTTACCTCTTCAAAACTCCACAATTTTTTTTTATTTTTTTTTTACCTCTTCAAAACTCCAACATTTTTTTTTTTTTTACCTCTTCAAAACTCCAACATTGATTTTTTGTTCCTTTTTTTACCTTTTGATTTTTTGTTCCTTCTTTTACCTCTTCAAAACTCCACAATTTTTTTATTTTTTTTTTACCTCTTCAAAACTCCAACTTTTTAAAAAAAAAATTTTACCTCTTCAAAACTCCTAATTTTTTTTTTTTTTACCTCTTCAAAACTCCACAAATTTTTTTTTTTTTTTTACCTCTTCAAAACTCCACAATTTTTTTTTTTTTTTTTTTTACCTCTTCAAAACTCCAAAATTATTTTTTTTTTTACCTCTTCAAAACTCCAACATTGATTTTTTGTTCCTTTTTTTACCTCTTCAAAACTCCAACTTTTTTTAAATTTTTTTTTTCCTCTTCAAAACTCCTAAATTTTTTTTTTTTTTACCTCTTCAAAACTCCACAATTTTTTTTATTTTTTTTTACCTCTTCAAAACTCCACAATTTCTTTTTTTTTTTTTTTTACCTCTTCAAAACTCAATTTTTTTTTTTTTTTACCTCTTCAAAACTCAATTTTTTTTTTTTTTTACCTCTTCAAAACACCAACATTGATTTTTGTTCCTTTTTTTACCTCTTCAAAACTCCAATTTTTTTTTTTTACCTCTTCAAACTCCAACTTTTTTTTAATTTTTTTTTTACTCTTCAAAACTCCAACATTTTTTTTTTTTTACCTCTTCAAAACTCCACAATTTTTTTTTTTTTTTTTTACTTCTTCAAAACTCCAACATTTTTTTTTTTTACCTCTTCAAAACTCCTAATTTTTTTTTTTTTTTTTTACCTCTTCAAAACTCCAACTTTTTTTTTTTTTTTACCTCTTCAAAACTCCACAATTTTTTATTTTTTTTTTACCTCTTCAAAACTCCACAATTTTTTTTTATTTTTTTTTTACCTCTTCAAAACTCCAACATTTTTTTTTTTTTTACCTCTTCAAAACTCCAACATTGATTTTTTGTTCCTTTTTTTACCTTTTGATTTTTTGTTCCTTTTTTTACCTCTTCAAAACTCCACAATTTTTTTATTTTTTTTTTACCTCTTCAAAACTCCAACTTTTTTTTTTTTTTTTTTTACCTCTTCAAAACTCCACAATTTTTTTTTATTTTTTTTTTACCTCTTCAAAACTCCAACATTTTTTTTTTTTTTACCTCTTCAAAACTCCAACATTGATTTTTTGTTCCTTTTTTTACCTTTTGATATTTTGTTCCTTTTTTTACCTCTTCAAAACTCAAATTTTTTTTTTTTTTTTTAACCTCTTCAAAACTCTTTTTTTTTTTTTTTTACCTCTTCAAAACTCCAACATTTTTTTTTTTTTTACCTCTTCAAAACTCAAATTTTTTATTTTTTTTTTACCTCTTCAAAACTCCACAATTTTTTTTTTTTTTTTACCTCTTCAAAACTCCTAAATTTTTTTTTTTTTTTTTACCTCTTCAAAACTCCAACATATTTTTTTTTTTACCTCTTCAAAACTCCAACATTGATTTTTTGTTCCTTTTTTTACCTCTTCAAAACTCCACAAATTTTTTTTTTTTTACCTCTTCAAAACTCCAACTTTTTTTTTCTTTTTTTTTACCTCTTCAAAACTCCAACATTGATTTTTTGTTCCTTTTTTTACCTCTTCAAACCTCAATTTTTTTATTTTTTTTTTACCTCTTCAAAACTCCAACTTTTATTTTTTTTTTTTACCTCTTCAAAACTCCACAATTTTTTTTTTTTTTTTTTACCTCTTCAAAACTCCTAATTTTTTTTTTTTTTTTTACCTCTTCAAAACTCCACAATTTTTTTTTTTTTTTTTTTTACCTCTTCAAAACTCCAACATTTTTTTTTTTTACCTCTTCAAAACTCCAACATTGATTTTTTGTTATTTTTTTACCTCTTCAAAACTCCACAATTTTTTTTTTTTTTTTTTTTTACCTCTTCAAAACTCCAACTTTTTTTTTTTTTTTTTTTACCTGTTCAAAACTCCAACATTGATTTTTTGTTCCTTTTTTTACCTCTTCAAAACTCAATTTTTTTTTTTTTTTTTTACCTCTTCAAAACTCCAACATTTTTTTTTTTTTACCTCTTCAAAACTCAATTTTTTTTTTTTTTTTTTACCTCTTCAAAACTCCAACATTTTTTTTTTTTTTTACCTCTTCAAAACTCCAATTTTTTTTTTACCTCTTCAAAACTCCACAATTTTTTTTTTTTTTTACCTCTTCAAAACTCCTAAATTTTTTTATTTTTTTTTTACCTCTTCAAAACTCCAACATTTTTTTTTTTTTTACCTCTTCAAAACTCCAACATTGATTTTTTGTTCCTTTTTTTACCTCTTCAAAACTCCACAATTTTCTTTTTTTTTTTTTTTTACCTCTTCAAAACTCCAACTTTTTTTTTATTTTTTTTACCTCTTCAAAACTCCAACATTGATTTTTTGTTCCTTTTTTTACCTCTTCAAACCTCAATTTTTTTATTTTTTTTTTACCTCTTCAAAACTCCAACATTTTTTTTTTTTTACCTCTTCAAAACTCCACAATTTTTTTAATTTTTTTTTTACCTCTTCAAAACTCCTAAATTTTTTTTTTTTTTTACCTCTTCAAAACTCCAACTTTTTTTTTTTTTTTTACCTCTTCAAAACTCCACAATTTTTTTTTTTTTTTTTTTACCTCTTCAAAACTCCAACATTGATTTTTTGTTCCTTTTTTTACCTCTTCAAAACTCCAACTTTTTTTTTTTTTTTTACCTCTTCAAAACTCCTAATTTTTTTTTTTTTTTTACCTCTTCAAAACTCCAACTTTTTATTTTTTTTTACCTCTTCAAAACTCAATTTTTTTTATTTTTTTTTTACCTCTTCAAAACTCCAACTTTTTTTTAATTTTCTTTTTCCTCTTCAAAACTCCTAAATTTTTTTATTTTTTTTTTACCTCTTCAAAACTCCAACATTTTTTTTTTTTTTACCTCTTCAAAACTCCAACATTGATTTTTTGTTCCTTTTTTTACCTCTTCAAAACTCCAACTTTTTTTAAATTTTTTTTTTCCTCTTCAAAACTCCTAAATTTTTTTTTTTTTTACCTCTTCAAAACTCCACAATTTTTTTTTTTTTTTTTACCTCTTCAAAACTCCACAATTTCTTTTTTTTTTTTTTTTACCTCTTCAAAACTCAATTTTTTTTTTTTTTTACCTCTTCAAAACTCAATTTTTTTTTTTTTTTACCTCTTCAAAACACCAACATTGATTTTTGTTCCTTTTTTTACCTCTTCAAAACTCCAATTTTTTTTTTTTACCTCTTCAAACTCCAACTTTTTTTTAATTTTTTTTTTCCTCTTCAAAACTCCAACATTTTTTTTTTTTTACCTCTTCAAAACTCCACAATTTTTTTTTTTTTTTTTACTTCTTCAAAACTCCAACATTTTTTTTTTTTTACCTCTTCAAAACTCCTAATTTTTTTTTTTTTTTTTTACCTCTTCAAAACTCCAACTTTTTTTTTTTTTTTACCTCTTCAAAACTCCACAATTTTTTTTTTTTTTTTTACCTCTTCAAAACTCCACAATTTTTTTTTTTTTTTTTTTTACCTCTTCAAAACTCCAACATTTTTTTTTTTTTTACCTCTTCAAAACTCCAACATTGATTTTTTGTTCCTTTTTTTACCTTTTGATTTTTTGTTCCTTTTTTTACCTCTTCAAAACTCCACAATTTTTTTATTTTTTTTTTACCTCTTCAAAACTCAATTTTTTTTTTTTTTTTACCTCTTCAAAACTCCACAATTTTTTTTTTTTTTTTTTTTACTTCTTCAAAACTCCAACATTTTTTTTTTTTTTACCTCTTCAAAACTCCAACATTGATTTTTTGTTCCTTTTTTTACCTCTTCAAACCTCAATTCTTTTTTTTTTTTTTACCTCTTCAAAACTCCAACTTTGATTTTTTGTTCCTTTTTTTACCTCTTCAAACCTCAATTTTTATTTTTTTTTTTACCTCTTCAAAACTCAATTTTTTTTTTTTTTTTTTACTTCTTCAAAACTCCAACATTTTTTTTTTTTTACCTCTTCAAAACTCCACAATTTTTTTTTTTTTTTTTTTTACTTCTTCAAAACTCCAACATTTTTTTTTTTTTTACCTCTTCAAAACTCCTAATTTTTTTTTTTTTTTTTTACCTCTTCAAAACTCCTAATTTTTTTTTTTTTTTTTACCTCTTCAAAACTCCACAATTTTTTTTTTTTTTTTTTTTACCTCTTCAAAACTCCAACATTTTTTTTTTTTACCTCTTCAAAACTCCAACATTGATTTTTTGTTATTTTTTTACCTCTTCAAAACTCCACAATTTTTTTTTTTTTTTTTTTTACCTCTTCAAAACTCCAACTTTTTTTTTTTTTTTTTTTACCTGTTCAAAACTCCAACATTGATTTTTTGTTCCTTTTTTTACCTCTTCAAAACTCAATTTTTTTTTTTTTTTTTTACCTCTTCAAAACTCCAACATTTTTTTTTTTTTACCTCTTCAAAACTCAATTTTTTTTTTTTTTTTTTACCTCTTCAAAACTCCAACATTTTTTTTTTTTTTTACCTCTTCAAAACTCCAATTTTTTTTTTACCTCTTCAAAACTCCACAATTTTTTTTTTTTTTTACCTCTTCAAAACTCCTAAATTTTTTTATTTTTTTTTTACCTCTTCAAAACTCCAACATTTTTTTTTTTTTTACCTCTTCAAAACTCCAACATTGATTTTTTGTTCCTTTTTTTACCTCTTCAAAACTCCACAATTTTCTTTTTTTTTTTTTTTTACCTCTTCAAAACTCCAACTTTTTTTTTATTTTTTTTTACCTCTTCAAAACTCCAACATTGATTTTTTGTTCCTTTTTTTACCTCTTCAAACCTCAATTTTTTTATTTTTTTTTTACCTCTTCAAAACTCCAACATTTTTTTTTTTTTACCTCTTCAAAACTCCACAATTTTTTTAATTTTTTTTTTACCTCTTCAAAACTCCTAAATTTTTTTTTTTTTTTACCTCTTCAAAACTCCAACTTTTTTTTTTTTTTTTACCTCTTCAAAACTCCACAATTTTTTTTTTTTTTTTTTTACCTCTTCAAAACTCCAACATTGATTTTTTGTTCCTTTTTTTACCTCTTCAAAACTCCAACTTTTTTTTTTTTTTTTACCTCTTCAAAACTCCTAATTTTTTTTTTTTTTTTACCTCTTCAAAACTCCAACTTTTTATTTTTTTTTACCTCTTCAAAACTCAATTTTTTTTATTTTTTTTTTACCTCTTCAAAACTCCAACTTTTTTTTAATTTTCTTTTTCCTCTTCAAAACTCCTAAATTTTTTTATTTTTTTTTTACCTCTTCAAAACTCCAACATTTTTTTTTTTTTTACCTCTTCAAAACTCCAACATTGATTTTTTGTTCCTTTTTTTACCTCTTCAAAACTCCAACTTTTTTTAAATTTTTTTTTTCCTCTTCAAAACTCCTAAATTTTTTTTTTTTTTACCTCTTCAAAACTCCACAATTTTTTTTTTTTTTTTTACCTCTTCAAAACTCCACAATTTCTTTTTTTTTTTTTTTTACCTCTTCAAAACTCAATTTTTTTTTTTTTTTACCTCTTCAAAACTCAATTTTTTTTTTTTTTTACCTCTTCAAAACACCAACATTGATTTTTGTTCCTTTTTTTACCTCTTCAAAACTCCAATTTTTTTTTTTTACCTCTTCAAACTCCAACTTTTTTTTAATTTTTTTTTTCCTCTTCAAAACTCCAACATTTTTTTTTTTTTACCTCTTCAAAACTCCACAATTTTTTTTTTTTTTTTTACTTCTTCAAAACTCCAACATTTTTTTTTTTTTACCTCTTCAAAACTCCTAATTTTTTTTTTTTTTTTTTACCTCTTCAAAACTCCAACTTTTTTTTTTTTTTTACCTCTTCAAAACTCCACAATTTTTTTTTTTTTTTTTACCTCTTCAAAACTCCACAATTTTTTTTTTTTTTTTTTTTACCTCTTCAAAACTCCAACATTTTTTTTTTTTTTACCTCTTCAAAACTCCAACATTGATTTTTTGTTCCTTTTTTTACCTTTTGATTTTTTGTTCCTTTTTTTACCTCTTCAAAACTCCACAATTTTTTTATTTTTTTTTTACCTCTTCAAAACTCAATTTTTTTTTTTTTTTTACCTCTTCAAAACTCCACAATTTTTTTTTTTTTTTTTTTTACTTCTTCAAAACTCCAACATTTTTTTTTTTTTTACCTCTTCAAAACTCCAACATTGATTTTTTGTTCCTTTTTTTACCTCTTCAAACCTCAATTCTTTTTTTTTTTTTTACCTCTTCAAAACTCCAACTTTGATTTTTTGTTCCTTTTTTTACCTCTTCAAACCTCAATTTTTATTTTTTTTTTTACCTCTTCAAAACTCAATTTTTTTTTTTTTTTTTTACTTCTTCAAAACTCCAACATTTTTTTTTTTTTACCTCTTCAAAACTCCACAATTTTTTTTTTTTTTTTTTTTACTTCTTCAAAACTCCAACATTTTTTTTTTTTTTACCTCTTCAAAACTCCTAATTTTTTTTTTTTTTTTTTACCTCTTCAAAACTCCAACTTTTTTTTTTTTTTTTACCTCTTCAAAACTCCACAATTTTTTTTTTTTTTTTACCTCTTCAAAACTCCACAATTTTTTTTTATTTTTTTTTTACCTCTTCAAAACTCCAACATTTTTTTTTTTTTTACCTCTTCAAAACTCCAACATTGATTTTTTGTTCCTTTTTTTACCTCTTCAAAACTCCAACTTTTTATTTTTTTTTTACCTCTTCAAAACTCAATTTTTTTTTTTTTTTTTTTTTTACCTCTTCAAAACTCAATTTTTTTTTTTTTTTACCTCTTCAAAACTCAATTTTTTTTTTTTTTTACCTCTTCAAAACTCAATTTTTTTTTTTTTTTTACCTCTTCAAAACTCCAACATTGATTTTTTGTTCCTTTTTTTACCTCTTCAAAACTCCACAATTTTTTATTTTTTTTTACCTCTTCAAAACTCCAACTTTTTTTAAAAAAATTTTTACCTCTTCAAAACTCCTAATTTTTTTTTTTTTTTACCTCTTCAAAACTCCACATTTTTTTTTTTTTTTTTTTTTACCTCTTCAAAACTCCAAAATTATTTTTTTTTTTACCTCTTCAAAACTCCAACATTGATTTTTTGTTCCTTTTTTTACCTCTTCAAAACTCCAACTTTTTATTTTTTTTTTACCTCTTCAAAATTCAATTTTTTTTTTTTTTTTTTTTACCTCTTCAAAACTCAATTTTTTTTTTTTTTTTACCTCTTCAAAACACCAACATTGATTTTTGTTCCTTTTTTTACCTCTTCAAAACTCCAATTTTTTTTTTTTTTTTTTACCTCTTCAAACTCCAACTTTTTTTTAATTTTTTTTTTCCTCTTCAAAACTCCAACATTTTTTTTTTTTTACCTCTTCAAAACTCCACAATTTTTTTTTTTTTTTTTTACTTCTTCAAAACTCCAACATTTTTTTTTTTTTACCTCTTCAAAACTCCTAATTTTTTTTTTTTTTTTACCTCTTCAAAACTCCAACATTGAGTTTTTGTTCCTTTTTTTACCTCTTCAAAACTCCACAATTTTTTTTTTTTTTTTTACCTCTTCAAAACTCCAACATTTTTTTTTTTTACCTCTTCAAAACTCAATTTTTTTTATTTTTTTTTTACCTCTTCAAAACTCCAACATTTTTTTTTTTTTTACCTCTTCAAAACTCCAATTTTTTTTTTTTTTTTTTACCTCTTCAAAACTCCACAATTTTTTTTTTTTTTTACCTCTTCAAAACTCCTAAATTTTTTTATTTTTTTTTTACCTCTTCAAAACTCCAACATTTTTTTTTTTTTACCTCTTCAAAACACCAACATTGATTTTTGTTCCTTTTTTTACCTCTTCAAAACTCCAACTTTTTTTTAATTTTTTTTTTCCTCTTCAAAACTCCTAAATTTTTTTTTTTTTTTACCTCTTCAAAACTCCACAAATTTTTTTTTTGTTACCTCTTCAAAACTCCAACTTTTTTTTAATTTTTTTTTTCCTCTTCAAAACTCCTAAATTTTTTTTTTTTTTTACCTCTTCAAAACTCCAATTTTTTTTTTTTTTTTTTACCTCTTCAAAACTCCACAATTTTTTTTTTTTTTTACCTCTTCAAAACTCCTAAATTTTTTTATTTTTTTTTTACCTCTTCAAAACTCCAACATTTTTTTTTTTTTACCTCTTCAAAACACCAACATTGATTTTTGTTCCTTTTTTTACCTCTTCAAAACTCCAACTTTTTTTTAATTTTTTTTTTCCTCTTCAAAACTCCTAAATTTTTTTTTTTTTTTACCTCTTCAAAACTCCACAATTTTTTTTTTTTTTTTTTACTTCTTCAAAACTCCAACATTTTTTTTTTTTTACCTCTTCAAAACTCCTAATTTTTTTTTTTTTTTTACCTCTTCAAAACTCCAACATTGAGTTTTTGTTCCTTTTTTTACCTCTTCAAAACTCCACAATTTTTTTTTTTTTTTTTACCTCTTCAAAACTCCAACATTTTTTTTTTTTACCTCTTCAAAACTCAATTTTTTTTATTTTTTTTTTACCTCTTCAAAACTCCAACATTTTTTTTTTTTTTACCTCTTCAAAACTCCAATTTTTTTTTTTTTTTTTACCTCTTCAAAACTCCACAATTTTTTTTTTTTTTTACCTCTTCAAAACTCCTAAATTTTTTTATTTTTTTTTTACCTCTTCAAAACTCCAACATTTTTTTTTTTTTACCTCTTCAAAACACCAACATTGATTTTTGTTCCTTTTTTTACCTCTTCAAAACTCCAACTTTTTTTTAATTTTTTTTTTCCTCTTCAAAACTCCTAAATTTTTTTTTTTTTTTACCTCTTCAAAACTCCACAAATTTTTTTTTTGTTACCTCTTCAAAACTCCAACTTTTTTTTAATTTTTTTTTTCCTCTTCAAAACTCCTAAATTTTTTTTTTTTTTTACCTCTTCAAAACTCCACAAATTTTTTTTTTTTACCTCTTCAAAACTCTTTTTTTTTTTTTTTTACCTCTTCAAAACACCAACATTGATTTTTTGTTCCTTTTTTTACCTCTTCAAAACTCCACATTTTTTTTTTTTTTTTTTTTTACCTCTTCAAAACTCCAAAATTATTTTTTTTTTACCTCTTCAAAACTCCAACATTGATTTTTTGTTCCTTTTTTTACCTCTTCAAAACTCCAACTTTTTATTTTTTTTTTACCTCTTCAAAACTCTTTTTTTTTTACCTCTTCAAAACTCAATTTTTTTTTTACCTCTTCAAAACTCCAACATTGATTTTTTGTTCCTTTTTTTACCTCTTCAAAACTCCACAATTTTTTTTTTTTTTTTTTTTTACCTCTTCAAAACTCCAACTTTTTTTTTTTTTTTTTTTACCTCTTCAAAACTCCAACATTGATTTTTTGTTCCTTTTTTTACCTCTTCAAAACTCAATTTTTTTTATTTTTTTTACCTCTTCAAAACTCCAACATTGATTTTTTGTTCCTTTTTTTACCTCTTCAAAACTCCAACTTTTTATTTTTTTTTTACCTCTTCAAAACTCAATTTTTTTTTTTTTTTACCTCTTCAAAACACCAACATTGATTTTTTGTTCCTTTTTTTACCTCTTCAAAACTCCAAATTTTTTTTTTTTTTTACCTCTTCAAAACTCCAAAATTGATTTTTTGTTCCTTTTTTTACCTCTTCAAAACTCAAACTTTTTATTTTTTTTTTACCTCTTCAAAACTCAATTTTTTTTTTTTTTTTTTTACCTCTTCAAAACTCAATTTTTTTTTTTTTTTACCTCTTCAAAACTCCAACATTTTTTTTTTTTTACCTCTTCAAAACACCAACATTGATTTTTGTTCCTTTTTTTACCTCTTCAAAACTCCAACTTTTTTTTAATTTTTTTTTTCCTCTTCAAAACTCCTAAATTTTTTTTTTTTTTTACCTCTTCAAAACTCCACAAATTTTTTTTTTGTTACCTCTTCAAAACTCCAACTTTTTTTTAATTTTTTTTTTCCTCTTCAAAACTCCTAAATTTTTTTTTTTTTTTACCTCTTCAAAACTCCACAAATTTTTTTTTTTTTACCTCTTCAAAACTCTTTTTTTTTTTTTTTTTACCTCTTCAAAACACCAACATTGATTTTTTGTTCCTTTTTTTACCTCTTCAAAACTCCACATTTTTTTTTTTTTTTTTTTTTACCTCTTCAAAACTCCAAAATTATTTTTTTTTTACCTCTTCAAAACTCCAACATTGATTTTTTGTTCCTTTTTTTACCTCTTCAAAACTCCAACTTTTTATTTTTTTTTTACCTCTTCAAAATTCAATTTTTTTTATTTTTTTTTTTTACCTCTTCAAAACTCAATTTTTTTTTTTTTTTACCTCTTCAAAACACCAACATTGATTTTTGTTCCTTTTTTTACCTCTTCAAAACTCCAATTTTTTTAATTTTTTTTTTCCTCTTCAAAACTCCAACATTTTTTTTTTTTTACCTCTTCAAAACTCCTAATTTTTTTTTTTTTTTTTACCTCTTCAAAACTCCAACTTTTTTTTTTTTTTTACCTCTTCAAAACTCCACAATTTTTTTTTTTTTTTTACCTCTTCAAAACTCCACAATTTTTTTTTATTTTTTTTTTACCTCTTCAAAACTCCAACATTTTTTTTTTTTTTACCTCTTCAAAACTCCAACATTGATTTTTTGTTCCTTTTTTTACCTTTTGATTTTTTGTTCCTTCTTTTACCTCTTCAAAACTCCACAATTTTTTTATTTTTTTTTTACCTCTTCAAAACTCCAACTTTTTAAAAAAAAAATTTTACCTCTTCAAAACTCCTAATTTTTTTTTTTTTTACCTCTTCAAAACTCCACAAATTTTTTTTTTTTTTTTACCTCTTCAAAACTCCACAATTTTTTTTTTTTTTTTTTTTACCTCTTCAAAACTCCAAAATTATTTTTTTTTTTACCTCTTCAAAACTCCAACTTTTTTTTTTTTTTTACCTCTTCAAAACTCCACAATTTTTTTTTTTTTTTACCTCTTCAAAACTCCACAATTTTTTTTTATTTTTTTTTTACCTCTTCAAAACTCCAACATTTTTTTTTCTTTTACCTCTTCAAAACACCAACATTGATTTTTGTTCCTTTTTTTACCTCTTCAAAACTCCAATTTTTTTAATTTTTTTTTTCCTCTTCAAAACTCCAACATTTTTTTTTTTTTACCTCTTCAAAACTCCTAATTTTTTTTTTTTTTTTTTACCTCTTCAAAACTCCAACTTTTTTTTTTTTTTTACCTCTTCAAAACTCCTAATTTTTTTTTTTTTTTTTTACCTCTTCAAAACTCCAACTTTTTTTTTTTTTTTACCTCTTCAAAACTCCACAATTTTTTTTTTTTTTTTACCTCTTCAAAACTCCACAATTTTTTTTTATTTTTTTTTTACCTCTTCAAAACTCCAACATTTTTTTTTTTTTTACCTCTTCAAAACTCCAACATTGATTTTTTGTTCCTTTTTTTACCTTTTGATTTTTTGTTCCTTCTTTTACCTCTTCAAAACTCCACAATTTTTTTATTTTTTTTTTACCTCTTCAAAACTCCAACTTTTTAAAAAAAAAAATTTACCTCTTCAAAACTCCTAATTTTTTTTTTTTTTTTACCTCTTCAAAACTCCAACATTGATTTTTTGTTCCTTTTTTTACCTTTTGATTTTTTGTTCCTTCTTTTACCTCTTCAAAACTCCACAATTTTTTTATTTTTTTTTTACCTCTTCAAAACTCCAACTTTTTAAAAAAAAAATTTTACCTCTTCAAAACTCCTAATTTTTTTTTTTTTTACCTCTTCAAAACTCCACAATTTTTTTTAATTTTTTTTACCTCTTCAAAACTCCACAATTTCTTTTTTTTTTTTTTTTACCTCTTCAAAACTCAATTTTTTTTTTTTTTTACCTCTTCAAAACTCAATTATTTTTTTTTTTTACCTCTTCAAAACACCAACATTGATTTTTGTTCCTTTTTTTACCTCTTCAAAACTCCAATTTTTTTTTTTTACCTCTTCAAACTCCAACTTTTTTTTAATTTTTTTTTTCCTCTTCAAAACTCCAACATTTTTTTTTTTTTACCTCTTCAAAACTCCAACTTTTTTTTTTTTTTTACCTCTTCAAAACTCCACAATTTTTTATTTTTTTTTTACCTCTTCAAAACTCCACAATTTTTTTTTATTTTTTTTTTACCTCTTCAAAACTCCAACATTTTTTTTTTTTTTACCTCTTCAAAACTCCAACATTGATTTTTTGTTCCTTTTTTTACCTTTTGATTTTTTGTTCCTTTTTTTACCTCTTCAAAACTCCACAATTTTTTTATTTTTTTTTTACCTCTTCAAAACTCAATTTTTTTTTTTTTTTACCTCTTCAAAACTCAATTTTTTTTTTTTTTTTTACCTCTTCAAAACTCCAACATTGATTTTTTGTTCCTTTTTTTACCTCTTCAAAACTCCAACTTTTTATTTTTTTTTTACCTCTTCAAAACTCAATTTTTTTTTTTTTTTACCTCTTCAAAACACCAACATTGATTTTTTGTTCCTTTTTTTACCTCTTCAAAACTCCAAATTTTTTTTTTTTTTTACCTCTTCAAAACTCCAAAATTGATTTTTTGTTCCTTTTTTTACCTCTTCAAAACTCAAACTTTTTATTTTTTTTTTACCTCTTCAAAACTCAATTTTTTTTTTTTTTTTTTACCTCTTCAAAACTCAATTTTTTTTTTTTTTTACATCTTCAAAACTCAATTTTTTTTTTTTTTTTTACCTCTTCAAAACTCCAACATTGAGTTTTTGTTCCTTTTTTTACCTCTTCAAAACTCCACAATTTTTTTTTTTTTTTTTACCTCTTCAAAACTCCAACTTTTTTTTTTTTTTTTTTTACCTGTTCAAAATTCCAACATTGATTTTTTGTTCCTTTTTTTACCTCTTCAAAACTCAATTTTTTTTATTTTTTTTTACCTCTTCAAAACTCCAACATTTTTTTTTTTTTTACCTCTTCAAAACTCCAATTTTTTTTTTTTTTTTTTACCTCTTCAAAACTCCACAATTTTTTTTTTTTTTTTACCTCTTCAAAACTCCTAAATTTTTTTATTTTTTTTTTACCTCTTCAAAACTCCAACATTTTTTTTTTTTTACCTCTTCAAAACTCAATTTTTTTTATTTTTTTTTACCTCTTCAAAACTCCAACATTTTTTTTTTTTTTACCTCTTCAAAACTCCAATTTTTTTTTTTTTTTTTTACCTCTTCAAAACTCCACAATTTTTTTTTTTTTTTTACCTCTTCAAAACTCCTAAATTTTTTTATTTTTTTTTTACCTCTTCAAAACTCCAACATTTTTTTTTTTTTACCTCTTCAAAACACCAACATTGATTTTTGTTCCTTTTTTTACCTCTTCAAAACTCCAACTTTTTTTAAATTTTTTTTTTACCTCTTCAAAACTCCAACATTGATTTTTTGTTCCTTATTTTACCTCTTCAAAACTCCATTTTTTTTTACCTCTTCAAAACTCCAACATTATTTTTTTTTTTAAGTCTTCAAGACTCCAACATTAAACGATTTCTTTCTATTTTACCTCTTCAAAACTCCAACTTTTATTTATTTTTTTTACCTCTTCAAAACTCCACAATTTTTTTTTTTTTTTTTTTACCTCTTCAAAACTCCAACATTTTTTTTTTTTACCTCTTCAAAACTCCAACATTGATTTTTTGTTATTTTTTTACCTCTTCAAAACTCCAACTTTTTTTTTTTTTTTTTTTACCTCTTCAAAACTCCAACTTTTTTTTTTTTTTTTACCTCTTCAAAACTCCACAATTTTTTTTTTTTTTTTTACCTCTTCAAAACTCAATTTTTTTTATTTTTTTTTACCTCTTCAAAACTCCAACATTTTTTTTTTTTTACCTCTTCAAAACTCAATTTTTTTTTTTTTTTTTTTACCTCTTCAAAACTCCAACATTTTTTTTTTTTTTACCTCTTCAAAACTCCAATTTTTTTTTTTTTTTTTTACCTCTTCAAAACTCCACAATTTTTTTTTTTTTTTACCTCTTCAAAACTCCTAAATTTTTTTATTTTTTTTTTACCTCTTCAAAACTCCAACATTTTTTTTTTTTTTACCTCTTCAAAACACCAACATTGATTTTTGTTCCTTTTTTTACCTCTTCAAAACTCCAACTTTTTTTTAATTTTTTTTTTCCTCTTCAAAACTTCTACATTTTTTTTTTTTTTACCTCTTCAAAACTCCACAATTTTTTTTTTTGTTACCTCTTCAAAACTCCAACTTTTTTTTATATTTTTTTTACCTCTTCAAAACTAAAACATTTTTTTTTTTTTTTTTACCTCTTCAAAACTCTTTTTTTTTTTTTTTTTACCTCTTCAAAACACCAACATTGATTTTTTGTTCCTTTTTTTACCTCTTCAAAACTCCACATTTTTTTTTTTTTTACCTCTTCAAAACACCAACATTGATTTTTGTTCCTTTTTTTACCTCTTCAAAACTCCAATTTTTTTTTTTTTTTTTACCTCTTCAAACTCCGACTTTTTTTTTATTTTTTTTTACCTCTTCAAAACTCCAACATTTTTTTTTTTTTACCTCTTCAAAACTCTTTTTTTTTTTTTTTTTTTTTACCTCTTCAAAACTCCAACATTTTTTTTTTTTTTACCTCTTCAAAACTCCAATTTTTTTTTTTTTTTTTTACCTCTTCAAAACTCCAAATTTTTTTTTTTTTTTACCTCTTCAAAACTCCAAAATTGATTTTTTGTTCCTTTTTTTACCTCTTCAAAACTCAAACTTTTTATTTTTTTTTTACCTCTTCAAAACTCAATTTTTTTTTTTTTTTTTTACCTCTTCAAAACTCAATTTTTTTTTTTTTTTACATCTTCAAAACTCAATTTTTTTTTTTTTTTTTACCTCTTCAAAACTCCAACATTGAGTTTTTGTTCCTTTTTTTACCTCTTCAAAACTCCACAATTTTTTTTTTTTTTTTTACCTCTTCAAAACTCCAACTTTTTTTTTTTTTTTTTTTACCTGTTCAAAATTCCAACATTGATTTTTTGTTCCTTTTTTTACCTCTTCAAAACTCAATTTTTTTTATTTTTTTTTACCTCTTCAAAACTCCAACATTTTTTTTTTTTTTACCTCTTCAAAACTCCAATTTTTTTTTTTTTTTTTTACCTCTTCAAAACTCCACAATTTTTTTTTTTTTTTTACCTCTTCAAAACTCCTAAATTTTTTTATTTTTTTTTTACCTCTTCAAAACTCCAACATTTTTTTTTTTTTACCTCTTCAAAACTCAATTTTTTTTATTTTTTTTTACCTCTTCAAAACTCCAACATTTTTTTTTTTTTTACCTCTTCAAAACTCCAATTTTTTTTTTTTTTTTTTACCTCTTCAAAACTCCACAATTTTTTTTTTTTTTTTACCTCTTCAAAACTCCTAAATTTTTTTATTTTTTTTTTACCTCTTCAAAACTCCAACATTTTTTTTTTTTTACCTCTTCAAAACACCAACATTGATTTTTGTTCCTTTTTTTACCTCTTCAAAACTCCAACTTTTTTTAAATTTTTTTTTTACCTCTTCAAAACTCCAACATTGATTTTTTGTTCCTTATTTTACCTCTTCAAAACTCCATTTTTTTTTACCTCTTCAAAACTCCAACATTATTTTTTTTTTTAAGTCTTCAAGACTCCAACATTAAACGATTTCTTTCTATTTTACCTCTTCAAAACTCCAACTTTTATTTATTTTTTTTACCTCTTCAAAACTCCACAATTTTTTTTTTTTTTTTTTTACCTCTTCAAAACTCCAACATTTTTTTTTTTACCTCTTCAAAACTCCAACATTGATTTTTTGTTATTTTTTTACCTCTTCAAAACTCCAACTTTTTTTTTTTTTTTTTTTACCTCTTCAAAACTCCAACTTTTTTTTTTTTTTTTACCTCTTCAAAACTCCACAATTTTTTTTTTTTTTTTTACCTCTTCAAAACTCAATTTTTTTTATTTTTTTTTACCTCTTCAAAACTCCAACATTTTTTTTTTTTTACCTCTTCAAAACTCAATTTTTTTTTTTTTTTTTTTACCTCTTCAAAACTCCAACATTTTTTTTTTTTTTACCTCTTCAAAACTCCAATTTTTTTTTTTTTTTTTTACCTCTTCAAAACTCCACAATTTTTTTTTTTTTTTACCTCTTCAAAACTCCTAAATTTTTTTATTTTTTTTTTACCTCTTCAAAACTCCAACATTTTTTTTTTTTTTACCTCTTCAAAACACCAACATTGATTTTTGTTCCTTTTTTTACCTCTTCAAAACTCCAACTTTTTTTTAATTTTTTTTTTCCTCTTCAAAACTTCTACATTTTTTTTTTTTTTACCTCTTCAAAACTCCACAATTTTTTTTTTTGTTACCTCTTCAAAACTCCAACTTTTTTTTATATTTTTTTTACCTCTTCAAAACTAAAACATTTTTTTTTTTTTTTTTACCTCTTCAAAACTCTTTTTTTTTTTTTTTTTACCTCTTCAAAACACCAACATTGATTTTTTGTTCCTTTTTTTACCTCTTCAAAACTCCACATTTTTTTTTTTTTTACCTCTTCAAAACACCAACATTGATTTTTGTTCCTTTTTTTACCTCTTCAAAACTCCAATTTTTTTTTTTTTTTTTACCTCTTCAAACTCCGACTTTTTTTTTATTTTTTTTTACCTCTTCAAAACTCCAACATTTTTTTTTTTTTTACCTCTTCAAAACTCTTTTTTTTTTTTTTTTTTTTTACCTCTTCAAAACTCCAACATTTTTTTTTTTTTTACCTCTTCAAAACTCCAATTTTTTTTTTTTTTTTTACCTCTTCAAAACTCCACAATTTTTTTTTTTTTTTACCTCTTCAAAACTCCTAAATTTTTTTATTTTTTTTTTACCTCTTCAAAACTCCAACATTTTTTTTTTTTTTACCTCTTCAAAACACCAACATTGATTTTTGTTCCTTTTTTTACCTCTTCAAAACTCCAACTTTTTTT
Source organism: Callionymus lyra (assembly GCF_982586985.1). NCBI lineage: Eukaryota > Metazoa > Chordata > Actinopteri > Syngnathiformes > Callionymidae > Callionymus > Callionymus lyra. Next base: position 26,664,511 of record NC_141831.1, on the reverse strand, counting down.
TAATTTTTTTTTTCCTCTTCAAAACTTCTACATTTTTTTTTTTTTTACCTCTTCAAAACTCCACAATTTTTTTTTTTGTTACCTCTTCAAAACTCCAACTTTTTTTTATATTTTTTTTACCTCTTCAAAACTAAAACATTTTTTTTTTTTTTTTTACCTCTTCAAAACTCTTTTTTTTTTTTTTTTTACCTCTTCAAAACACCAACATTGATTTTTTGTTCCTTTTTTTACCTCTTCAAAACTCCACATTTTTTTTTTTTTTACCTCTTCAAAACACCAACATTGATTTTTGTTCCTTTTTTTACCTCTTCAAAACTCCAATTTTTTTTTTTTTTTTTACCTCTTCAAACTCCGACTTTTTTTTAATTTTTTTTTTCCTCTTCAAAACTCCAACATTTTTTTTTTTTTACCTCTTCAAAACTCCTAATTTTTTTTTTTTTTTTTTACCTCTTCAAAACTCCAACTTTTTTTTTTTTTTTACCTCTTCAAAACTCCACAATTTTTTTTTTTTTTTTACCTCTTCAAAACTCCACAATTTTTTTTAATTTTTTTTTTACCTCTTCAAAACTCCAACATTTTTTTTTTTTTTACCTCTTCAAAACTCCAACATTGATTTTTTGTTCCTTTTTTTACCTTTTGATTTTTTGTTCCTTCTTTTACCTCTTCAAAACTCCACAATTTTTTTATTTTTTTTTTACCTCTTCAAAACTCCAACTTTTTTAAAAAAAAATTTTACCTCTTCAAAACTCCTAATTTTTTTTTTTTTTTACCTCTTCAAAACTCCACAAATTTTTTTTTTTTTTTTACCTCTTCAAAACTCCACAATTTTTTTTTATTTTTTTTTTACCTCTTCAAAACTCCAACATTTTTTTTTTTTTTACCTCTTCAAAACTCCAACATTGATTTTTTGTTCCTTTTTTTACCTTTTGATTTTTTGTTCCTTCTTTTACCTCTTCAAAACTCCACAATTTTTTTATTTTTTTTTTACCTCTTCAAAACTCCAACTTTTTTAAAAAAAATTTTTACCTCTTCAAAACTCCTAATTTTTTTTTTTTTTTACCTCTTCAAAACTCCACAAATTTTTTTTTTTTTTTTACCTCTTCAAAACTCCAACATTGATTTTTTGTTCCTTTTTTTACCTCTTCAAAACTCCAACTTTTTTTAAATTTTTTTTTTCCTCTTCAAAACTCCTAAATTTTTTTTTTTTTTTACCTCTTCAAAACTCCACAATTTTTTTTTTTTTTTTTACCTCTTCAAAACTCAATTTTTTTTTTTTTTTACCTCTTCAAAACACCAACATTGATTTTTGTTCCTTTTTTTACCTCTTCAAAACTCCAATTTTTTTTTTTTACCTCTTCAAACTCCAACTTTTTTTTAATTTTTTTTTTCCTCTTCAAAACTCCAACATTTTTTTTTTTTTTTACCTCTTCAAAACTCCACAATTTTTTTTTTTTTTTTTTACTTCTTCAAAACTCCAACATTTTTTTTTTTTTACCTCTTCAAAACTCCTAATTTTTTTTTTTTTTTTTTACCTCTTCAAAACTCCAACTTTTTTTTTTTTTTTACCTCTTCAAAACTCCACAATTTTTTATTTTTTTTTTACCTCTTCAAAACTCCACAATTTTTTTTTATTTTTTTTTTACCTCTTCAAAACTCCAACATTGATTTTTTGTTCCTTTTTTTACCTTTTGATTTTTTGTTCCTTTTTTTACCTCTTCAAAACTCCACAATTTTTTTATTTTTTTTTTACCTCTTCAAAACTCAATTTTTTTTTTTTTTTACCTCTTCAAAACTCAATTTTTTTTTTTTTTTTTACCTCTTCAAAACTCCAACATTGATTTTTTGTTCCTTTTTTTACCTCTTCAAAACTCCACAATTTTTTTTTTTTTTTTTTTTACCTCTTCAAAACTCCAACTTTTTTTTTTTTTTTTCCTGTTCAAAACTCCACAATTTTTTTTTTTTTTTTTTTTACCTCTTCAAAACTCCAACATTGATTTTTTGTTCCTTTTTTTACCTCTTCAAAACTCCAACTTTTTTTTTTTTTTTTACCTCTTCAAAACTCAATTTTTTTTTTTTTTTACCTCTTCAAAACACCAACATTGATTTTTTGTTCCTTTTTTTACCTCTTCAAAACTCCAAATTTTTTTTTTTTTTTACCTCTTCAAAACTCCAAAATTGATTTTTTGTTCCTTTTTTTACCTCTTCAAAACTCAAACTTTTTATTTTTTTTTACCTCTTCAAAACTCAATTTTTTTTTTTTTTTTTTTTACCTCTTCAAAACTCAATTTTTTTTTTTTTTACATCTTCAAAACTCAATTTTTTTTTTTTTTTTTACCTCTTCAAAACTCCAACATTGAGTTTTTGTTCCTTTTTTTACCTCTTCAAAACTCCACAATTTTTTTTTTTTTTTTACCTCTTCAAAACTCCAACTTTTTTTAAATTTTTTTTACCTCTTCAAAACTCCAAAATTTTTTTTTTTTTTTACCTCTTCAAAACTCCACAATTTTTTTTTTTTTTTTTTTTACCTCTTCAAAACTCCAACTTTTTTTAAAATTTTTTTTACCTCTTCAAAACTCCAAAATTTTTTTTTTTTTTTACCTCTTCAAAACTCCACAATTTTTTTTTTTTTTTTTTTTACCTCTTCAAAACTCCAACTTTTTTTAAATTTTTTTTTACCTCTTCAAAACTCCTAATTTTTTTTTTTTTTTTACCTCTTCAAAACTCCATTTTTTTTTTTTTACCTCTTCAAAACTTCAACATTGATTTTTTGTTCCTTTTTTTTACCTCTTCAAAACTCCAACATTTTTTTTTTTTTTTACCTCTTCAAAACTCCAACATTGATTTTTTGTTCCTTATTTTACCTCTTCAAAACTCCATTTTTTTTTACCTCTTCAAAACTCCAACATTATTTTTTTTTTTAAGTCTTCAAGACTCCAACATTAAACGATTTCTTTCTATTTTACCTCTTCAAAACTCCAACTTTTATTTTTTTTTTTTACCTCTTCAAAACTCCACAATTTTTTTTTTTTTTTTTTTACCTCTTCAAAACTCCAACATTTTTTTTTTTTTACCTCTTCAAAACTCCAACATTGATTTTTTGTTATTTTTTTACCTCTTCAAAACTCCACAATTTTTTTTTTTTTTTTTTTTACCTCTTCAAAACTCCAACTTTTTTTTTTTTTTTTTTTACCTGTTCAAAACTCCAACATTGATTTTTTGTTCCTTTTTTTACCTCTTCAAAACTCAATTTTTTTTATTTTTTTTTACCTCTTCAAAACTCCAACATTTTTTTTTTTTTACCTCTTCAAAACTCAATTTTTTTTTTTTTTTTTACCTCTTCAAAACTCCAACATTTTTTTTTTTTTTACCTCTTCAAAACTCCAATTTTTTTTTTTTTTTTTTACCTCTTCAAAACTCCACAATTTTTTTTTTTTTTTTACCTCTTCAAAACTCCTAAATTTTTTTATTTTTTTTTTACCTCTTCAAAACTCCAACATTTTTTTTTTTTTTACCTCTTCAAAACACCAACATTGATTTTTGTTCCTTTTTTTACCTCTTCAAAACTCCAACTTTTTTTAAATTTTTTTTTTCCTCTTCAAAACTCCTAAATTTTTTTTTTTTTTTACCTCTTCAAAACTCCACAAATTTTTTTTTTGTTACCTCTTCAAAACTCCAACTTTTTTTTTATATTTTTTTTACCTCTTCAAAACTAAAAAAATTTTTTTTTTTTTTTTACCTCTTCAAAACTCTTTTTTTTTTTTTTTTACCTCTTCAAAACACCAACATTGATTTTTTGTTCCTTTTTTTACCTCTTCAAAACTCCACAATTTTTTTTTTTTTTTTTTTACCTCTTTAAAACTCCTAAATATTTTTTTTTTTTTTTTACCTCTTCAAAACTCCACAATTTTTTATTTTTTTTTTACCTCTTCAAAACTCCAACATTTTTTTTTTTTTTTACCTCTTCAAAACTCCAACATTGATTTTTTGTTCCTTTTTTTACCTCTTCAAAACTCCAACTTTTTATTTTTTTTACCTCTTCAAAACTCAATTTTTTTTTTTTTTTTTTTACCTCTTCAAAACTCCAACTTTTTTTTAATTTTTTTTTTCCTCTTCAAAACTCCTAAATTTTTTTTTTTTTTTTTTACCTCTTCAAAACTCCACAATTTTTTTTTTTTTTTTTTACCTCTTCAAAACTCCAACTTTTTTTTTTTTTTTTTTACCTGTTCAAAACTCCAACATTGATTTTTTGTTCCTTTTTTTACCTCTTCAAAACTCAATTTTTTTTATTTTTTTTTACCTCTTCAAAACTCCAACATTTTTTTTTTTTTTACCTCTTCAAAACTCAATTTATTTATTTTTTTTTTACCTCTTCAAAACTCCAACTTTTTTTTTTTTTTACCTCTTCAAAACTCCACAAATTTTTTTATATTTTTTTTACCTCTTCAAAACTCCACAATTTTTTATTTATTTTTTTTACCTCTTCAAAACTCCAACATTGATTTTTTGTTATTTTTTTACCTCTTCAAAACTCCACAATTTTTTTTTTTTTTTTTTTTACCTCTTCAAAACTCCAACTTTTTTTTTTTTTTTTTTTACCTGTTCAAAACTCCAACATTGATTTTTTGTTCCTTTTTTTACCTCTTCAAAACTCAATTTTTTTTATTTTTTTTTACCTCTTCAAAACTCCAACATTTTTTTTTTTTTACCTCTTCAAAACTCAATTTATTTTTTTTTTTTTTTACCTCTTCAAAACTCCAACTTTTTTTTTTTTTTACCTCTTCAAAACTCCTAAATTTTTTTTTTTTTTTTTACTTCTTCAAAACTCCAACATTTTTTTTTTTTTTACCTCTTCAAAACTCCAACATTGATTTTTTGTTCCTTTTTTTTACCTCTTCAAAACTCCACAATTTTCTTTTTTTCTTTTTTTTTACCTCTTCAAAACTCCAACATTGATTTTTTGTTCCTTTTTTTACCTCTTCAAACCTCAATTTTTTTATTTTTTTTTTACCTCTTCAAAACTCCAACTTTTATTTTTTTTTTTACCTCTTCAAAACTCCACAATTTTTTTTTTTTTTTACCTCTTCAAAACTCCTAAATTTTTTTTTTTTTTTTACCTCTTCAAAACTCCACAATTTTTTTTTTTTTTTTCTTTACCTCTTCAAAACTCCAACATTGATTTTTTGTTCCTTTTTTTACCTCTTCAAAACTCAATTTTTTTTATTTTTTTTTACCTCTTCAAAACTCCAACATTTTTTTTTTTTTACCTCTTCAAAACTCAATTTATTTTTTTTTTTTTTACCTCTTCAAAACTCCAACTTTTTTTTTTTTTTACCTCTTCAAAACTCCACAAATTTTTTTATATTTTTTTTACCTCTTCAAAACTCCACAATTTTTTATTTATTTTTTTTACCTCTTCAAAACTCCAACATTGATTTTTTGTTCCTTTTTTTACCTCTTCAAAACTCCACAATTTTTTTTTTTTTTTTTTTTTACCTCTTCAAAACTCCAACTTTTTTTTTTTTTTACCTCTTCAAAACTCCAACATTTTTTTTTTTTTACCTCTTCAAAACTCCAACATTGATTTTTTCTTCCTTTTTTTACCTCTTCAAAACTACACAATTTTTTTTTTTTTTTTTTTTTACCTCTTCAAAACTCCAACTTTTTTTTTCTTTTTTTTACCTCTTCAAAACTCCAACATTGATTTTTTGTTCCTTTTTTTACCTCTTCAAACCTCAATTTTTTATTTTTTTTTTACCTCTTCAAAACTCCAACTTTTTTTCTTTTTTTTTACCTCTTCAAAACTCCACAATTTTCTTTTTTTTTTTTTTACCTCTTCAAAACTCCACATTTTTTTTTATTTTTTTTTTACCTCTTCAAAACTCCTAAATTTTTTTTTATTTTTTTTACCTCTTCAAAACTCCAACATTGATTTTTTGTTCCTTTTTTTACCTCTTCAAAACTCCAACTTTTTTTTTTTTTTTTACCTCTTCAAAACTCCTAATTTTTTTTTTTTTTTAACCTCTTCAAAACTCCAACATTGATTTTTTGTTCCTTTTTTTACCTCTTCAAAACTCCAACATTTTTTTATTTATTTTTTTACCTCTTCAAAACTCCAACATTGATTTTTTGTTCCTTTTTTTTACCTCTTCAAAACTCCAACATTTTTTTTTTTTTTACCTCTTCAAAACTCCAACATTTTTTTAATCTTTTTTTTACCTCTTCAAAACTCCAACATTGATTTTTTGTTCCTTTTTTTTACCTCTTCAAAACTCCAACATTTTTTTTTTTTTTCACCTCTTCAAAACTCCAACATTGATTTTTTGTTCCTTATTTTACCTCTTCAAAACTCCATTTTTTTTTACCTCTTCAAAACTCCGACATTTTTTTTTTTTTTTAACTCTTCAAAACTCCAACATTAAAATATTTTTGTTTTTACCTGTTCAAAACTCCAACGTTAATTTCTTTTTTTTTTCACCTCTTCAAAACTCCAACATTTTTTTTTTTTTTAAGTCTTCAAGACTCCAACATTAAACGATTTCTTTCTATTTTACCTCTTCAAAACTCCAACATTAATTTTTTTTTTATATCTCTTCAAAACTCCAACATTCAAAGTTTTCTTTATTTTTTACCTCTTCAAAACTCCAACATTATTATTATTTATTTTTTTTTACCTCTTCAAAACTAAAATTTTTTTTTTTTTTTTTTACCTCTTCAAAACTCCACTTTTTTTTTTTTTTTTTTTTTTACCTCTTCAAAACTCCAACATTGATTTTTTGTTCCTTTTTTACCTCTTCAAAACTCAATTTTTTTTATTATTTTTTTTACCTCTTCAAAACTCCAACATTTTTTTTTTTTACCTCTTCAAAACTCAATTTTTTTTTTTTTTTTTTTACCTCTTCAAAACTCCAACATTTTTTCTTTTTACCTCTTCAAAACTCAAATTTTTTTTTTTTTTTTTACCTCTTCAAAACTCCACAATTTTTTTTTTTTTTTTACCTCTTCAAAACTCCTAAATTTTTTTTTTTTTTTTTTCCTCTTCAAAACTCCATTTTTTTTTTTTTACCTCTTCAAAACTCCAACATTGATTTTTTGTTCCTTTTTTTACCTCTTCAAAACTCCACAATTTTTTTTTTTTTTTTTTTTACCTCTTCAAAACTCCAACTTTTTTTTCTTTTTTTTTACCTCTTCAAAACTCCAACATTGATTTTTTGTTCCTTTTTTTACCTCTTCAAACCTCAATTTTTTTTTTTTTTTTTTACCTCTTCAAAACTCCAACATTTTTTTTTTTTTACCTCTTCAAAACTCCACAATTTTTTTTATTTTTTTTTTACCTCTTCAAAACTCCTAAATTTTTTTTTTTTTTTTTTACCTCTTCAAAACTCCAACTTTTTTTTTTTTTTTTACCTCTTCAAAACTCCACAATTTTATTTTTTTTTTTTACCTCTACAAAACTCCTAAATTTTTTTTTTTTTTTTTTACCTCTTCAAAACTCCACAATTTTTTTTTTTTTTTTTTTTTTACCTCTTCAAAACTCCATTTTTTTTTTTTTACCTCTTCAAAACTCCAACATTGATTTTTTGTTCCTTTTTTTACCTCTTCAAAACTCCACAATTTTTTTTTTTTTTTTACCTCTTCAAAACTCCAACTTTTTTTTTTTTTTTTTTTACCTCTTCAAAACTCCAACATTGATTTTTTGTTCCTTTTTTTACCTCTTCAAAACTCCACAATTTTTTTTTTTTTTTTTTTACCTCTTCAAAACTCCAACTTTTTTTTTTTTTTTTTTTACCTGTTCAAAACTCCAACATTGATTTTTTGTTCCTTTTTTTACCTCTTCAAAACTCTATTTTTTTTATTTTTTTTTACCTCTTCAAAACTCCAACATTTTTTTTTTTTTACCTCTTCAAAACTCAATTTTTTTTTTTTTTTTTTACCTCTTCAAAACTCCAACTTTTTTTTTTTTTACCTCTTCAAAACTCCACAAATTTTTTTATATTTTTTTTACCTCTTCAAAACTCCACAATTTTTTTTTTTTTTTTTTTTTACCTCTTCAAAACTCCAACATTGATTTTTTGTTATTTTTTTACCTCTTCAAAACTCCACAATTTTTTTTTTTTTTTTTTTTACCTCTTCAAAACTCCAACTTTTTATTTTTTTTTTTTTACCTGTTCAAAACTCCAACATTGATTTTTTGTTCCTTTTTTTACCTCTTCAAAACTCAATTTTTTTTATTTTTTTTTACCTCTTCAAAACTCCAACATTTTTTTTTTTTTACCTCTTCAAAACTCAATTTATTTATTTTTTTTTTACCTCTTCAAAACTCCAACTTTTTTTTTTTTTTACCTCTTCAAAACTCCACAAATTTTTTTATATTTTTTTTACCTCTTCAAAACTCCACAATTTTTTATTTATTTTTTTTACCTCTTCAAAACTCCAACATTGATTTTTTGTTCCTTTTTTTACCTCTTCAAAACTCCACAATTTTTTTTTTTTTTTTTTTTTACCTCTTCAAAACTCCAACTTTTTTTTTTTTTTACCTCTTCAAAACTCCAACATTTTTTTTTTTTTACCTCTTCAAAACTCCAACATTGATTTTTTCTTCCTTTTTTTACCTCTTCAAAACTACACAATTTTTTTTTTTTTTTTTTTTTACCTCTTCAAAACTCCAACTTTTTTTTTCTTTTTTTTACCTCTTCAAAACTCCAACATTGATTTTTTGTTCCTTTTTTTACCTCTTCAAACCTCAATTTTTTATTTTTTTTTTACCTCTTCAAAACTCCAACTTTTTTTCTTTTTTTTTACCTCTTCAAAACTCCACAATTTTCTTTTTTTTTTTTTTACCTCTTCAAAACTCCACAATTTTTTTTATTTTTTTTTTACCTCTTCAAAACTCCTAAATTTTTTTTTTTTTTTTTTACCTCTTCAAAACTCCAACTTTTTTTTTTTTTTACCTCTTCAAAACTCCACAATTTTTTTTTTTTTTTTTTACCTCTTCAAAACTCCAACATTGATTTTTTGTTCCTTTTTTTACCTCTTCAAAACTCCAACCTTTTTTTTTTTTTTTACCTCTTCAAAACTCCTAATTTTTTTTTTTTTTTTAACCTCTTCAAAACTCCAACATTGATTTTTTGTTCCTTTTTTTACCTCTTCAAAACTCCAACATTTTTTTATTTATTTTTTTACCTCTTCAAAACTCCAACATTGATTTTTTGTTCCTTTTTTTTACCTCTTCAAAACTCCAACATTTTTTTTTTTTTTACCTCTTCAAAACTCCAACATTTTTTTAATCTTTTTTTTACCTCTTCAAAACTCCAACATTGATTTTTTGTTCCTTTTTTTTACCTCTTCAAAACTCCAACATTTTTTTTTTTTTTTACCTCTTCAAAACTCCAACATTGATTTTTTGTTCCTTATTTTACCTCTTCAAAACTCCATTTTTTTTTACCTCTTCAAAACTCCGACATTTTTTTTTTTTTTTAACTCTTCAAAACTCCAACATTAAAATATTTTTGTTTTTACCTGTTCAAAACTCCAACGTTAATTTCTTTTTTTTTTCACCTCTTCAAAACTCCAACATTATTTTTTTTTTTAAGTCTTCAAGACTCCAACATTAAACGATTTCTTTCTATTTTACCTCTTCAAAACTCCAACATTAATTTTTTTTTTATATCTCTTCAAAACTCCAACATTCAAAGTTTTCTTTATTTTTTACCTCTTCAAAACTCCAACATTATTATTATTTTTTTTTTTTTACCTCTTCAAAACTAAAATTTTTTTTTTTTTTTTTACCTCTTCAAAACTCCACAATTTTTTTTTTTTTTTTTGTTTACCTCTTCAAAACTCCTAAATTTTTTTTTTTTTTTTTTTTTTTTACCTCTTCAAAACTCCAACATTGATTTTTTGTTCCTTTTTTACCTCTTCAAAACTCAATTTTTTTTTTTTTTTTTTTACCTCTTCAAAACTCCAACATTTTTTTTTTTTTACCTCTTCAAATCTCATTTTTTTTTTTTTTTTTTTACCTCTTCAAAACTCAAATTTTTTTTAATTTTTTTTTTACCTCTTCAAAACTCCACAATTTTTTTTTTTTTTTTACCTCTTCAAAACTCCATTTTTTTTTTTTTTTTTACCTCTTCAAAACTCCATTTTTTTTTTTTTACCTCTTCAAAACTCCAACATTGATTTTTTGTTCCTTTTTTTACCTCTTCAAAACTCCACAATTTTTTTTTTTTTTACCTCTTCAAAACTCCAACTTTTTTTTTCTTTTTTTGTACCTCTTCAAAACTCCAACATTGATTTTTTGTTCCTTTTTTTACCTCTTCAAACCTCAATTTTTTTATTTTTTTTTTACCTCTTCAAAACTCCAACATTTTTTTTTTACCTCTTCAAAACTCCACAATTTTTTTTATTTTTTTTTTACCTCTTCAAAACTCCTAAATTTTTTTTTTTTTTTTACCTCTTCAAAACTCCTAAATTTTTTTTTTTTTTTTTACCTCTTCAAAACTCCACAATTTTTTTTTTTATTTTTTTTTACCTCTTCAAAACTCCAACATTTTTTTTTTTTTACCTCTTCAAAACTCCAACATTGATTTTTTGTTCCTTTTTTTACCTCTTCAAAACTCCACAATTTTTTTTATTTTTTTTTTTTACCTCTTCAAAACTCCAACTTTTTTTTTTTTTTTTTTTACCTCTTCAAAACTCCAACATTGATTTTTTGTTCCTTTTTTTACCTCTTCAAAACTCAATTTTTTTTTTTTTTTTTTTTACCTCTTCAAAAGTCAATTTTTTTTTTTTTTTTTTTTACCTCTTCAAAACTCTTTTTTTTTTTTTACCTCTTCAAAACTCCAACATTTTTTTATTTATTTTTTTACCTCTTCAAAACTCCAATTTTTTTCTTTTTACCTCTTCAAAACTCCAACATTTTTTTTTTTTTTACCTCTTCAAAACTCCAACATTTTTTTAATCTTTTTTTTACCTCTTCAAAACTCCAACATTGATTTTTTGTTCCTTTTTTTTACCTCTTCAAAACTCCAACATTTTTTTTTTTTTTTTACCTCTTCAAAACTCCAACATTGATTTTTTGTTCCTTATTTTACCTCTTCAAAACTCCATTTTTTTTTACCTCTTCAAAACTCCGACATTTTTTTTTTTTTTTAACTCTTCAAAACTCCAACATTAAAATATTTTTGTTTTTACCTGTTCAAAACTCCAACGTTAATTTCCTTTTTTTTTCACCTCTTCAAAACTCCAACATTATTATTTTTTTTAAGTCTTCAAGACTCCAACATTAAACGATTTCTTTCTATTTTACCTCTTCAAAACTCCAACATTAATTTTTTTTTTATATCTCTTCAAAACTCCAACATTCAAAGTTTTCTTTATTTTTTACCTCTTCAAAACTCCAACATTATTATTATTATTTTTTTTTTACCTCTTCAAAACTCCACAATTTTTTTTTTTTTTTTTTTACCTCTTCAAAACTCCAACATTGATTTTTTGTTCCTTTTTTTACCTCTTCAAAACTCCAACTTTTTTTTTTTTTTTTACCTCTTCAAAACTCAATTTTTTTTTATTTTTTTTACCTCTTCAAAACTCAATTTCTTTTTTTTTTTACCTCTTCAAAACACCAACATTGATTTTTTGTTCCTTTTTTTACCTCTTCAAAACTCCAAATTTTTTTAATTTTTTTTTTCCCCTTCAAAACTCCTAAATTTTTTTTTTTTTTTTACCTCTTCAAAACTCCAACTTTTTTTCTTTTTTTTTACCTCTTCAAAACTCCTAATTTTTTTTTTTTTTTTACCTCTTCAAAACTCCAACTTTTTTTTTTTTTTTACCTCTTCAAAACTCCAACATTGATTTTTTGTTCCTTTTTTTACCTCTACAAAACTCCATTTTTTTTTTTTTTTTACCTCTTCAAAACTCCAACATTGATTTTTTGTTCCTTTTTTTACCTCTTCAAAACTCCAACATTTTTTTATTTATTTTTTTACCTCTTCAAAACTCCAACATTTTTTTTTTTTTTTACCTCTTCAAAACTCCAATTTTTTTCTTTTTACCTCTTCAAAACTCCAACATTTTTTTTTTTTTTACCTCTTCAAAACTCCAACATTGATTTTTTGTTCCTTTTTTTACCTCTTAAAAACTCCAACATTTTTTTATTTATTTTTTTACCTCTTCAAAACTCCACAATTTTTTTTTTTTTTTTTTTTACCTCTTCAAAACTCCAACTTTTTTTTTTTTTTTTTTTACCTCTTCAAAACTCCAACATTGATTTTTTGTTCCTTTTTTTACCTCTTCAAAACTCAATTTTTTTTTATTTTTTCTTTACCTCTTCAAAACTCCAACATTTTTTTTTTTTTTTACCTCTTCAAAACTCAATTTTTTTTTATTTTTTTTTTACCTCTTCAAAACTCTTTTTTTTTTTTTACCTCTTCAAAACTCCAACATTGATTTTTTGTTCCTTTTTTTACCTCTTCAAAACTCCACAATTTTTTTTATTTTTTTTTTTTACCTCTTCAAAACTCCAACTTTTTTTTTTTTTTTTTTTACCTCTTCAAAACTCCAACATTGATTTTTTGTTCCTTTTTTTACCTCTTCAAAACTCAATTTTTTTTTTTTTTTTTTTACCTCTTCAAAACTCCAACATTTTTTTTTTTTTTTACCTCTTCAAAACTCCAACATTTTTTTTTTTTTTTACCTCTTCAAAACTCTTTTTTTTTTTTTACCTCTTCAAAACTCCAACATTTTTTTATTTATTTTTTTACCTCTTCAAAACTCCAATTTTTTTCTTTTTACCTCTTCAAAACTCCAACATTTTTTTTTTTTTACCTCTTCAAAACTCCAACATTTTTTTAATCTTTTTTTTACCTCTTCAAAACTCCAACATTGATTTTTTGTTCCTTTTTTTTACCTCTTCAAAACTCCAACATTTTTTTTTTTTTTTTACCTCTTCAAAACTCCAACTTTTTTTTTTTTTTTACCTCTTCAAAACTCCAACATTGATTTTTTGTTCCTTTTTTTACCTCTTCAAAACTCCATTTTTTTTTTTTTTTTACCTCTTCAAAACTCCAACATTGATTTTTTGTTCCTTTTTTTACCTCTTCAAAACTCCAACATTTTTTTATTTATTTTTTTACCTCTTCAAAACTCCAACATTTTTTTTTTTTTTTACCTCTTCAAAACTCCAATTTTTTTCTTTTTACCTCTTCAAAACTCCAACATTTTTTTTTTTTTTACCTCTTCAAAACTCCAACATTGATTTTTTGTTCCTTTTTTTACCTCTTCAAAACTCCAACATTTTTTTATTTATTTTTTTACCTCTTCAAAACTCCACAATTTTTTTTTTTTTTTTTTTTTACCTCTTCAAAACTCCAACTTTTTTTTTTTTTTTTTTTACCTCTTCAAAACTCCAACATTGATTTTTTGTTCCTTTTTTTACCTCTTCAAAACTCAATTTTTTTTTTTTTTTTTTTTACCTCTTCAAAACTCCATTTTTTTTTTTTTTTACCTCTTCAAAACTCAATTTTTTTTTTTTTTTTTTTACCTCTTCAAAACTCTTTTTTTTTTTTTACCTCTTCAAAACTCCAACATTGATTTTTTGTTCCTTTTTTTACCTCTTCAAAACTCCACAATTTTTTTTTTTTTTTTTTTTTACCTCTTCAAAACTCCAACTTTTTTTTTTTTTTTTTTTACCTCTTCAAAACTCCAACATTGATTTTTTGTTCCTTTTTTTACCTCTTCAAAACTCAATTTTTTTTTTATTTTTTTTTACCTCTTCAAAACTCCAACATTTTTTTTTTTTTTTACCTCTTCAAAACTCAATTTTTTTTTTTTTTTTTTTTACCTCTTCAAAACTCTTTTTTTTTTTTACCTCTTCAAAACTCCAACATTTTTTTATTTATTTTTTTACCTCTTCAAAACTCCAATTTTTTTCTTTTTACCTCTTCAAAACTCCAACATTTTTTTTTTTTTTACCTCTTCAAAACTCCAACATTTTTTTAATCTTTTTTTTACCTCTTCAAAACTCCAACATTGATTTTTTGTTCCTTTTTTTTACCTCTTCAAAACTCCAACATTTTTTTTTTTTTTTTACCTCTTCAAAACTCCAACATTGATTTTTTGTTCCTTATTTTACCTCTTCAAAACTCCATTTTTTTTTACCTCTTCAAAACTCCGACATTTTTTTTTTTTTTTAACTCTTCAAAACTCCAACATTAAAATATTTTTGTTTTTACCTGTTCAAAACTCCAACGTTAATTTCCTTTTTTTTTCACCTCTTCAAAACTCCAACATTATTATTTTTTTTAAGTCTTCAAGACTCCAACATTAAACGATTTCTTTCTATTTTACCTCTTCAAAACTCCAACATTAATTTTTTTTTTATATCTCTTCAAAACTCCAACATTCAAAGTTTTCTTTATTTTTTACCTCTTCAAAACTCCAACATTATTATTATTTATTTTTTTTTACCTCTTCAAAACTCCACAATTTTTTTTTTTTTTTTTTTACCTCTTCAAAACTCCAACATTGATTTTTTGTTCCTTTTTTTACCTCTTCAAAACTCCAACTTTTTTTTTTTTTTTTACCTCTTCAAAACTCAATTTTTTTTTATTTTTTTTACCTCTTCAAAACTCAATTTCTTTTTTTTTTTACCTCTTCAAAACACCAACATTGATTTTTTGTTCCTTTTTTTACCTCTTCAAAACTCCAAATTTTTTTAATTTTTTTTTTCCCCTTCAAAACTCCTAAATTTTTTATTTTTTTTTACCTCTTCAAAACTCCAACTTTTTTTCTTTTTTTTTACCTCTTCAAAACTCCAACTTTTTTTTTTTTTTTACCTCTTCAAAACTCCAACATTGATTTTTTGTTCCTTTTTTTACCTCTTCAAAACTCCATTTTTTTTTTTTTTTTACCTCTTCAAAACTCCAACATTGATTTTTGTTCCTTTTTTTACCTCTTCAAAACTCCAACATTTTTTTATTTATTTTTTTACCTCTTCAAAACTCCAACATTTTTTTTTTTTTTTACCTCTTCAAAACTCCAATTTTTTTCTTTTTACCTCTTCAAAACTCCAACATTTTTTTTTTTTTTACCTCTTCAAAACTCCAACATTGATTTCTTGTTCCTTTTTTTACCTCTTCAAAACTCCAACATTTTTTTATTTATTTTTTTACCTCTTCAAAACTCCAACATTTTTTTTTCTTTTTACCTCTTCAAAACTCCAACTTTTTTTTTTTTTTTACCTCTTAAAACTCCAACTTTTTTTTTTTTTTTACCTCTTCAAAACTCCACAATTTTTTTTTTTTTTTTTTACCTCTTCAAAACTCCAACATTGATTTTTTGTTCCTTTTTTTACCTCTTCAAAACTCCAACATATTTTTTTTTTTTTACCTCTTCAAAACTCCAATTTTTTTCTTTTTACCTCTTCAAAACTCCAACATTTTTTTTTTTTTACCTCTTCAAAACTCCAACATTTTTTTTATCTTTTTTTTACCTCTTCAAAACTCCAACATTTTTTTTTTTTTACCTCTTCAAAACTCCAACATTGATTTTTTGTTCCTTATTTTACCTCTTCAAAACTCCATTTTTTTTTACCTCTTCAAAACTCCGACTTCTTTTTTTTTTTACCTCTTCAAAACTCCAACATTAAAATATTTTTGTTTTTACCTGTTCAAAACTCCAACGTTAATTTCTTTTTTTTTTCAACTCTTCAAAACTCCAACATTATTTTTTTTTTTAAGTCTTCAAGACTCCAACATTAAACGATTTCTTTCTATTTTACCTCTTCAAAACTCCAACATTAATTTTTTTTTTTATATCTCTTCAAAACTCCAACATTCAAAGTTTTCTTTATTTTTTACCTCTTCAAAACTCCAACATTATTATTATTATTTTTTTTTTAACCTCTTCAAAACTCAAATTTTTTTTTTTTTTTACCTCTTCAAAACTCCACAATTTTTTTTTTTTTTTTTTACCTCTTCAAAACTCCTAAATTTTTTTTTTTTTTTACCTCTTCAAAACTCCAACATTTTTTTTTTTTTACCTCTTCAAAACTCCAACATTGATTTTTTGTTCCTTTTTTTACCTCTTCAAACCTCAATTTTTTTTTTTTTTTTTTTACCTCTTCAAAACTCCAACATTTTATTTTTTTTTACCTCTTCAAAACTCAATTTTTTTTTTTTTTTTACCTCTTCAAAACTCCAACATTTTTTTTTTTTTTTACCTCTTCAAAACTCCAACATTGATTTTTTTTTCCTTTTTTTACCTCTTCAAAACTCCAACTTTTTTTTTTTTTTACCTCTTCAAAACTCAATTTTTTTTTTTTTTTACCTCTTCAAAACTCCACAATTTTTTATTTTTTTTTTACCTCTTCAAAACTCCTAAATTTTTTTTTTTTTTTTTACCTCTTCAAAACTCCAACATTGATTTTTTGTTCCTTTTTTTACCTCTTCAAAACTCCAACTTTTTTTTTTTTTTACCTCTTCAAAACTCCTAATTTTTTTTATTTTTTTTTACCTCTTCAAAACTCCAACTTTTTTTTTTTTTTTACCTCTTTAAAACTCCAACATTGATTTTTTGTTCCTTTTTTTACCTCTTCAAAACTCCATTTTTTTTTTTTTTTACCTCTTCAAAACTCCAACATTGATTTTTTGTTCCTTTTTTTACCTCTTCAAAACTCCAACATTTTTTTTTTTTTACCTCTTCAAAACTCCTAATTTTTTTATTTTTTTTACCTCTACAAAACTCCAACTTTTTTTTTTTTTTTACCTCTTCAAAACTCCAACATTGATTTTTTGTTCCTTTTTTTACCTCTTCAAAACTCCAACTTTTTTTTTTTTTTTACCTCTTCAAAACTCCTAATTTTTTTTTTTTTTTACCTCTTCAAAACTCCACAATTTTTTTTTTTTTTTTTTACCTCTTCAAAACTCCTAAATTTTTTTATTTTTTTTTTACCGCTTCAAAACTCCAACATTTTTTTTTTTTTACCTCTTCAAAACTCCAACATTGATTTTTTGTTCCTTTTTTTACCTCTTCAAAACTCCACAATTTTTTTTTTTTTTTTTTTTACCTCTTCAAAACTCCTAAATTTTTTTTTTTTTTTACCTCTTCAAAACTCCAACATTTTTTTTTTTTTTTACCTCTTCAAAACTCCAACATTGATTTTTTGTTCCTTTTTTTACCTCTTCAAACCTCAATTTTTTTTTTTTTTTTTTTTACCTCTTCAAAACTCCAACATTTTATTTTTTTTTACCTCTTCAAAACTCAATTTTTTTTTTTTTTTTTACCTCTTCAAAACTCCAACATTTTTTTTTTTTTTTACCTCTTCAAAACTCCAACATTGATTTTTTTTTCCTTTTTTTCCCTCTTCAAAACTCCAACTTTTTTTTTTTTTTTACCTCTTCAAAACTCAATTTTTTTTTTTTTTTACCTCTTCAAAACTCCACAATTTTTTATTTTTTTTTTACCTCTTCAAAACTCCTAAATTTTTTTTTTTTTTTTTTACCTCTTCAAAACTCCAACATTGATTTTTTGTTCCTTTTTTTACCTCTTCAAAACTCCAACTTTTTTTTTTTTTTACCTCTTCAAAACTCCTAATTTTTTTTATTTTTTTTTACCTCTTCAAAACTCCAACTTTTTTTTTTTTTTTACCTCTTTAAAACTCCAACATTGATTTTTTGTTCCTTTTTTTACCTCTTCAAAACTCCATTTTTTTTTTTTTTTTACCTCTTCAAAACTCCAACATTGATTTTTTGTTCCTTTTTTTACCTCTTCAAAACTCCAACATTTTTTTTTTTTTACCTCTTCAAAACTCCTAATTTTTTTATTTTTTTTACCTCTACAAAACTCCAACTTTTTTTTTTTTTTTACCTCTTCAAAACTCCAACATTGATTTTTTGTTCCTTTTTTTACCTCTTCAAAACTCCAACTTTTTTCTTTTTTTTTACCTCTTCAAAACTCCTAATTTTTTTTTTTTTTTACCTCTTCAAAACTCCACAATTTTTTTTTTTTTTTTTACCTCTTCAAAACTCCTAAATTTTTTTATTTTTTTTTTACCGCTTCAAAACTCCAACATTTTTTTTTTTTTTACCTCTTCAAAACTCCAACATTGATTTTTTGTTCCTTTTTTTACCTCTTCAAAACTCCACAATTTTTTTTTTTTTTTTTTTTACCTCTTCAAAACTCCAACTTTTTTTTTCTTTTTTTTTACCTCTTCAAAACTCCAACATTGATTTTTTGTTCCTTTTTTTACCTCTTCAAACCTCAATTTTTTTTTTTTTTTTTTTTACCTCTTCAAAACTCCAACATTTTATTTTTTTTTACCTCTTCAAAACTGAATTTTTTTTTTTTTTTTTACCTCTTCAAAACTCCAACATTTTTTTTTTTTTTTACCTCTTCAAAACTCCAACTTTTTTTTTTTTTTACCTCTTCAAAACTCAATTTTTTTTTTTTTTTACCTCTTCAAAACTCCACAATTTTTTATTTTTTTTTTACCTCTTCAAAACTCCTAAATTTTTTTTTTTTTTTTTTACCTCTTCAAAACTCCAACATTGATTTTTTGTTCCTTTTTTTACCTCTTCAAAACTCCAACTTTTTTTTTTTTTTACCTCTTTAAAACTCCTAATTTTTTTTATTTTTTTTTACCTCTTCAAAACTCCAACTTTTTTTTTTTTTTTACCTCTTCAAAACTCCAACATTGATTTTTTGTTCCTTTTTTTACCTCTTCAAAACTCCATTTTTTTTTTTTTTTACCTCTTCAAAACTCCAACATTGATTTTTTGTTCCTTTTTTTACCTCTTCAAAACTCCAACATTTTCTTTTTTTTTACCTCTTCAAAACTCCTAATTTTTTTATTTTTTTTACCTCTTCAAAACTCCAACTTTTTTTTTCTTTTTTTTTACCTCTTCAAAACTCCAACATTGATTTTTTGTTCCTTTTTTTACCTCTTCAAACCTCAATTTTTTTTTTTTTTTTTTTTTACCTCTTCAAAACTCCAACATTTTATTTTTTTTTACCTCTTCAAAACTGAATTTTTTTTTTTTTTTTTACCTCTTCAAAACTCCAACATTTTTTTTTTTTTTTACCTCTTCAAAACTCCAACATTGATTTTTTTTTCCTTTTTTTACCTCTTCAAAACTCCAACTTTTTTTTTTTTTTACCTCTTCAAAACTCAATTTTTTTTTTTTTTTTACCTCTTCAAAACTCCACAATTTTTTATTTTTTTTTTACCTCTTCAAAACTCCTAAATTTTTTTTTTTTTTTTTACCTCTTCAAAACTCCAACATTGATTTTTTGTTCCTTTTTTTACCTCTTCAAAACTCCAACTTTTTTTTTTTTTACCTCTTTAAAACTCCTAATTTTTTTTATTTTTTTTTACCTCTTCAAAACTCCAACTTTTTTTTTTTTTTTACCTCTTCAAAACTCCAACATTGATTTTTTGTTCCTTTTTTTACCTCTTCAAAACTCCATTTTTTTTTTTTTCCTCTTCAAAACTCCAACATTGATTTTTTGTTCCTTTTTTTACCTCTTCAAAACTCCAACATTTTCTTTTTTTTTACCTCTTCAAAACTCCTAATTTTTTTATTTTTTTTACCTCTTCAAAACTCCAACTTTTTTTTTTTCTTTACCTCTTCAAAACTCCAACATTGATTTTTTGTTCCTTTTTTTACCTCTTCAAAACTCCAACTTTTTTTTTTTTTTTTACCTCTTCAAAACTCCTAATTTTTTTTTTTTTTACCTCTTCAAAACTCCTAATTTTTTTTTTTTTTACCTCTTCAAAACTCCAACTTTTTTTTTTTTTTTACCTCTTCAAAACTCCAACATTGATTTTTTGTTCCTTTTTTTACCTCTTCAAAACTCCATTTTTTTTTTTTTTTACCTCTTCAAAACTCCAACATTGATTTTTTGTTCCTTTTTTTACCTCTTCAAAACTCCAACATTTTTTTATTTATTTTTTTACCTCTTCAAAACTCCAACATTTTTTTTTTTTTTACCTCTTCAAAACTCCAATTTTTTTCTTTTTACCTCTTCAAAACTCCAACATTTTTTTTTTTTTACCTCTTCAAAACTCCAACATTTTTTTTATCTTTTTTTTACCTCTTCAAAACTCCAACATTGATTTTTTGTTCCTTTTTTTTACCTCTTCAAAACTCCAAAATTTTTTTTTTTTTACCTCTTCAAAACTCCAACATTTTTTTTTTTTTTACCTCTTCAAAACTCCAACATTGATTTTTTGTTCCTTTTTTTACCTCTTCAAAACTCCATTTTTTTTTTTTTTTACCTCTTCAAAACTCCAACATTGATTTTTTGTTCCTTTTTTTACCTCTTCAAAACTCCAACTTTTTTTTTTTTTTTACCTTATCAAAATTCCAACTTTTTTCTTTTTTTTACCTCTTCAAAACTCCACAATATTTTATTTTATTTTTTTTTTACCTCTTCAAAACTCCAACTTTTTTTTTTTTTTTTTTTACCTCTTCAAAACTCCAACATTTTTTTTTTTTTTACCTCTTCAAAACTCCAACTTTTTTTTTTTTTTTACCTCTTCAAAACTCCACAATTTTTTTTTTTTTTTTTTACCTCTTCAAAACTCCAACATTGATTTTTTGTTCCTTTTTTTACCTCTTCAAAACTCCAACTTTTTTTTTTTTTTTTACCTCTTCAAAACTCCTAATTTTTTTTTTTTTTTTAACCTCTTCAAAACTCCAACATTGATTTTTTGTTCCTTTTTTTACCTCTTCAAAACTCCAACATTTTTTTATTTATTTTTTTACCTCTTCAAAACTCCAACATTGATTTTTTGTTCCTTTTTTTTACCTCTTCAAAACTCCAACATTTTTTTTTTTTTACCTCTTCAAAACTCCAACATTTTTTTAATCTTTTTTTTACCTCTTCAAAACTCCAACATTGATTTTTTGTTCCTTTTTTTTACCTCTTCAAAACTCCAACATTTTTTTTTTTTTTTACCTCTTCAAAACTCCAACATTGATTTTTTGTTCCTTATTTTACCTCTTCAAAACTCCATTTTTTTTACCTCTTCAAATCTCCGACATTTTTTTAATCTTTTTTTTACCTCTTCAAAACTCCAACATTGATTTTTTGTTCCTTTTTTTTACCTCTTCAAAACTCCAACATTTTTTTTTTTTTTTACCTCTTCAAAACTCCAACATTGATTTTTTGTTCCTTATTTTACCTCTTCAAAACTCCATTTTTTTTACCTCTTCAAATCTCCGACATTTTTTTTTTTTTTTAACTCTTCAAAACTCCAACATTAAAATATTTTTGTTTTTACCTGTTCAAAACTCCAACGTTAATTTCTTTTTTTTTTCACCTCTTCAAAACTCCAACATTATTTTTTTTTTATATCTCTTCAAAACTCCAACATTCAAAGTTTTCTTTATTTTTTACCTCTTCAAAACTCCAACATTATTATTTTTTTTTTTTTTTTACCTCTTCAAAACTAAAATTTTTTTTTTTTTTTTTACCTCTTCAAAACTCCACAATTTTTTTTTTTTTTTTTTGTTTACCTCTTCAAAACTCCTAAATTTTTTTTTTTTTTTTTTTTTTTTACCTCTTCAAAACTCCAACATTGATTTTTTGTTCCTTTTTTACCTCTTCAAAACTCAATTTTTTTTTTTTTTTTTTACCTCTTCAAAACTCCAACATTTTTTTTTTTTTACCTCTTCAAATCTCAATTTTTTTTTTTTTTTTTTACCTCTTCAAAACTCAAATTTTTTTTAATTTTTTTTTTACCTCTTCAAAACTCCACAATTTATTTTTTTTTACCTCTTCAAAACTCCATTTTTTTTTTTTTTTTTACCTCTTCAAAACTCCATTTTTTTTTTTTTACCTCTTCAAAACTCCAACATTGATTTTTTGTTCCTTTTTTTACCTCTTCAAAACTCCACAATTTTTTTTTTTTTTTTTTTTTACCTCTTCAAAACTCCAACTTTTTTTTTCTTTTTTTTTACCTCTTCAAAACTCCAACATTGATTTTTTATTCCTTTTTTTACCTCTTCAAACCTCAATTTTTTTATTTTTTTTTTACCTCTTCAAAACTCCAACATTTTTTTTTTTTTTACCTCTTCAAAACTCCACAATTTTTTTTATTTTTTTTTTACCTCTTCAAAACTCCTAAATTTTCTTTTTTTTTTTTTACCTCTTCAAAACTCCTAAATTTTTTTTTTTTTTTTTACCTCTTCAAAACTCCACAATTTTTTTTTTTTTTTTTTTTTTACCTCTTCAAAACTCCAACATTTTTTTTTTTTTACCTCTTCAAAACTCCAACATTGATTTTTTGTTCCTTTTTTTACCTCTTCAAAACTCCACAATTTTTTTTATTTTTTTTTTTTACCTCTTCAAAACTCCAACTTTTTTTTTTTTTTTTTTACCTCTTCAAAACTCCAACATTGATTTTTTGTTCCTTTTTTTACCTCTTCAAAACTCCACAATTTTTTTTATTTTTTTTTTTTACCTCTTCAAAACTCCAACTTTTTTTTTTTTTTTTTTACCTCTTCAAAACTCCAACATTGATTTTTTGTTCCTTTTTTTACCTCTTCAAAACTCAATTTTTTTTTTTTTTTTTTTTACCTCTTCAAAACTCCAACATTTTCTTTTTTTTTTACCTCTTCAAAACTCAATTTTTTTTTTTTTTTTTTTTACCTCTTCAAAACTCTTTTTTTTTTTTTTTTACCTCTTCAAAACTCCAACATTTTTTTATTTTTTTTTTTACCTCTTCAAAACTCCAATTTTTTTCTTTTTACCTCTTCAAAACTCCAACATTTTTTTTTTTTTTACCTCTTCAAAACTCCAACATTTTTTTTATCTTTTTTTTACCTCTTCAAAACTCCAACATTGATTTTTTGTTCCTTTTTTTTACCTCTTCAAAACTCCAACATTTTTTTTTTTTTTTTACCTCTTCAAAACTCCAACATTGATTTTTTGTTCCTTATTTTACCTCTTCAAAACTCCATTTTTTTTTACCTCTTCAAAACTCCGACATTTTTTTTTTTTTTTAACTCTTCAAAACTCCAACATTAAAATATTTTTGTTTTTACCTGTTCAAAACTCCAACGTTAATTTCTTTTTTTTTCACCTCTTCAAAACTCCAACATTATTATTTTTTTTAAGTCTTCAAGACTCCAACATTAAACGATTTCTTTCTATTTTACCTCTTCAAAACTCCAACATTAATTTTTTTTTTATATCTCTTCAAAACTCCAACATTCAAAGTTTTCTTTATTTTTTACCTCTTCAAAACTCCAACATTATTATTTTTTTTTTTTTTTTACCTCTTCAAAACTCCACAATTTTTTTTTTTTTTTTTTTACCTCTTCAAAACTCCAACATTGATTTTTTGTTCCTTTTTTTACCTCTTCAAAACTCCAACTTTTTTTTTTTTTTTTACCTCTTCAAAACTCAATTTTTTTTTATTTTTTTTACCTCTTCAAAACTCAATTTTTTTTTTTTTTTACCTCTTCAAAACACCAACATTGATTTTTTGTTCCTTTTTTTACCTCTTCAAAACTCCAAATTTTTTTAATTTTTTTTTTCCCCTTCAAAACTCCTAAATTTTTTTTTTTTTTTACCTCTTCAAAACTCCAACTTTTTTTTTTTTTTTTACCTCTTCAAAACTCCTATTTTTTTTTTTTTTTTTACCTCTTCAAAACTCCAACTTTTTTTTTTTTTTTACCTCTTCAAAACTCCAACATTGATTTTTTGTTCCTTTTTTTACCTCTTCAAAACTCCATTTTTTTTTTTTTTTTACCTCTTCAAAACTCCAACATTGATTTTTTGTTCCTTTTTTTACCTCTTCAAAACTCCAACATTTTTTTATTTATTTTTTTACCTCTTCAAAACTCCAACATTTTTTTTTTTTTTTACCTCTTCAAAACTCCAATTTTTTTCTTTTTACCTCTTCAAAACTCCAACATTTTTTTTTTTTTACCTCTTCAAAACTCCAACATTGATTTTTTGTTCCTTTTTTTACCTCTTCAAAACTCCAACATTTTTTTATTTATTTTTTTACCTCTTCAAAACTCCAACATTGATTTTTTGTTCCTTTTTTTACCTCTTCAAAACTCCATTTTTTTTTTTTTTTACCTCTTCAAAACTCCAACATTGATTTTTTGTTCCTTTTTTTACCTCTTCAAAACTCCAACATTTTTTTATTTATTTTTTTACCTCTTCAAAACTCCAACATTTTTTTTTTTTTTTACCTCTTCAAAACTCCAATTTTTTTCTTTTTACCTCTTCAAAACTCCAACATTTTTTTTTTTTTACCTCTTCAAAACTCCAACATTGATTTTTTGTTCCTTTTTTTTACCTCTTCAAAACTCAATTTTTTTTTTTTTTTTTTACCTCTTCAAAACTCCAACATTTTTTTTTTTTTACCTCTTCAAAACTCAATTTTTTTTTTTTTTTTTTTACCTCTTCAAAACTCTTTTTTTTTTTTTTTTACCTCTTCAAAACTCCAACATTTTTTTTTTTTTTACCTCTTCAAAACTCAATTTTTTCTTTTTTTTTTTTTACCTCTTCAAAACTCCACAATTTTTTTATTTTTTTTTTACCTCTTCAAAACTCCTAAATTTTTTATTTTTTTTTTACCTCTTCAAAACTCCAACATTTTTTTTTTTTTTACCTCTTCAAAACTCAATTTTTTTTTTTTTTTTTTACCTCTTCAAAACTCCAACATTTTTTTTTTTTTTTACCTCTTCAAAACACCAACATTGATTTTTTGTTCCTTTTTTTACCTCTTCAAAACTCCACATTTTTTTTAATTTTTTTTTTCCCCTTCAAAACTCCTAAATTTTTATTTTTTTTTTACCTCTTCAAAACTCCACAATTTTTTTTATTTTTTTTTTTTACCTCTTCAAAACTCCAACATTTTTTTTTTTTTTGCCTCTTCAAAACTCCAACATTGACTTTTTGTTCCTTTTTTTACCTCTTCAAAACTCCAACTTTTTATTTTTTTTTTACATCTTCAAAACTCTTTTTTTTATTTTTTTTTTTACCTCTTCAAAACTCAATTTTTTTTTTTACCTCTTCAAAACTCCAACATTGATTTTTTGTTCCTTTTTTTACCTCTTCAAAACTCCATTTTTTTTTTTACCTCTTCAAACCTCCAACATTGATTTTTTTGTTCCTTTTTTTACCTCTTCAAAACTCCATTTTTTTTTTTTTTTTACCTCTTCAAAACTCCAACATTGATTTTTTGTTCCTTTTTTTACCTCTTCAAAACTCCAACATTTTTTTATTTATTTTTTTACCTCTTCAAAACTCCAACATTTTTTTTTTTTTTTACCTCTTCAAAACTCCAATTTTTTTCTTTTTACCTCTTCAAAACTCCAACATTTTTTTTTTTTTTACCTCTTCAAAACTCCAACATTTTTTTTATCTTTTTTTTACCTCTTCAAAACTCCAACATTGATTTTTTGTTCCTTTTTTTACCTCTTCAAAACTCCACAATTTTTTTTATTTTTTTTTTTTACCTCTTCAAAACTCCAACTTTTTTTTTTTTTTTTTTTACCTCTTCAAAACTCCAACATTGATTTTTTGTTCCTTTTTTTACCTCTTCAAAACTCAATTTTTTTTATTTTTTTTTACCTCTTCAAAACTCCAACTTTTTTTTTCTTTTTTTTACCTCTTCAAAACTCCAACATTGATTTTTTGTTCCTTTTTTTACCTCTTCAAACCTCAATTTTTTATTTTTTTTTTACCTCTTCAAAACTCCAACTTTTTTCTTTTTTTTTTACCTCTTCAAAACTCCAACATTGATTTTTTGTTCCTTTTTTTACCTCTTCAAACCTCAATTTTTTATTTTTTTTTTACCTCTTCAAAACTCCAACTTTTTTATTTTTTTTTACCTCTTCAAAACTCCTAAATTTTTTTATTTTTTTTTTACCTCTTCAAAACTCCAACATTGATTTTTTGTTCCTTTTTTTACCTCTTCAAACCTCAATTTTTTATTTTTTTTTTACCTCTTCAAAACTCCAACTTTTTTTTTTTTTTTTACCTCTTCAAAACTCCACAATTTTTTTTTTTTTTTTTTTTTTACCTCTTCAAAACTCCACAATTTTTTTTTTTTTTTTTTTTTTACCTCTTCAAAACTCCAACTTTTTTTTTTTTTTTTTTACCTCTTCAAAACTCCAACATTGATTTTTTGTTCCTTTTTTTACCTCTTCAAAACTCATTTTTTTTTATTTTTTTTTACCTCTTCAAAACTCCAACTTTTTTTTTCTTTTTTTTACCTCTTCAAAACTCCAACTTTTTTTTTTTTTTTTACCTCTTCAAAACTCCACAATTTTTTTTATTTTTTTTTTACCTCTTCAAAACTCCTAAATTTTTTTTTTTTTTTTTACCTCTTCAAAACTCCACAATTTTTTTTTTTTTTTTTTTTACCTCTTCAAAACTCCAACATTTTTTTTTTTTTACCTCTTCAAAACTCCAACATTGATTTTTTGTTCCTTTTTTTACCTCTTCAAAACTCCACAATTTTTTTTATTTTTTTTTTTTACCTCTTCAAAACTCCAACTTTTTTTTTTTTTTTTTTTACCTCTTCAAAACTCCAACATTGATTTTTTGTTCCTTTTTTTACCTCTTCAAACCTCAATTTTTTATTTTTTTTTTACCTCTTCAAAACTCCAACTTTTTTCTTTTTTTTTTACCTCTTCAAAACTCCTAAATTTTTTTTTTTTTTTTTTTACCTCTTCAAAACTCCAACATTGATTTTTTGTTCCTTTTTTTACCTCTTCAAACCTCAATTTTTTATTTTTTTTTTACCTCTTCAAAACTCCAACTTTTTTTTTTTTTTTTACCTCTTCAAAACTCCACAATTTTTTTTTTTTTTTTTTACCTCTTCAAAACTCCACAATTTTTTTTATTTTTTTTTTACCTCTTCAAAACTCCTAAATTTTTTTTATTTTTTTTACCTCTTCAAAACTCCAACTTTTTCTTTTTTTTTTACCTCTTCAAAACTCCTAAATTTTTTTTTTTTTTTTTTACCTCTTCAAAACTCCAACATTGATTTTTTGTTCCTTTTTTTACCTCTTCAAAACTCCAACTTTTTTTTTTTTTTTTACCTCTTCAAAACTCCTAATTTTTTTTTTTTTTTTTACCTCTTCAAAACTCCAACATTGATTTTTTGTTCCTTTTTTTACCTCTTCAAAACTCCATTTTTTTTTTTTTTTACCTCTTCAAAACTCCAACATTGATTTTTTGTTCCTTTTTTTACCTCTTCAAAACTCCAACATTTTTTTATTTATTTTTTTACCTCTTCAAAACTCCAATTTTTCTCTTTTTACCTCTTCAAAACTCCAACATTTTTTTTTTTTTTACCTCTTCAAAACTCCAACATTTTTTTTATCTTTTTTTTACCTCTTCAAAACTCCAACATTGATTTTTTGTTCCTTTTTTTTACCTCTTCAAAACTCCAACATTTTTTTTTTTTTTTTACCTCTTCAAAACTCCAACATTGATTTTTTGTTCCTTTTTTTTACCTCTTCAAAACTCCAACATTTTTTTTTTTTTTTTACCTCTTCAAAACTCCAACATTGATTTTTTGTTCCTTATTTTACCTCTTCAAAACTCCATTTTTTTTTACCTCTTCAAAACTCCGACATTTTTTTTTTTTTTTAACTCTTCAAAACTCCAACATTAAAATATTTTTGTTTTTACCTGTTCAAAACTCCAATGTTAATTTCTTTTTTTTTTTCACCTCTTCAAAACTCCAACATTATTTTTTTTTTACCTCTTCAAAACTCCAACATTGATTTTTTGTTATTTTTTTACCTCTTCAAAACTCCACAATTTTTTTTTTTTTTTTTTTTACCTCTTCAAAACTCCAACTTTTTTTTTTTTTTTTTTTTACCTGTTCAAAACTCCAACATTGATTTTTTGTTCCTTTTTTTACCTCTTCAAAACTCTATTTTTTTTATTTTTTTTTACCTCTTCAAAACTCCAACATTTTTTTTTTTTTACCTCTTCAAAACTCAATTTTTTTTTTTTTTTTTTACCTCTTCAAAACTCCAACATTTTTTTTTTTTTACCTCTTCAAAACTCCAATTTTTTTTTTTTTTTTTACCTCTTCAAAACTCCACAATTTTTTTTTTTTTTTTACCTCTTCAAAACTCCTAAATTTTTTTTTTTTTTTTTACCTCTTCAAAACTCCAACATTTTTTTTTTTTTTTACCTCTTCAAAACTCCAACATTGATTTTTTGTTCCTTTTTTTACCTCTTCAAAACTCCACAATTTTCTTTTTTTCTTTTTTTTTACCTCTTCAAAACTCCAACATTGATTTTTTGTTCCTTTTTTTACCTCTTCAAACCTCAATTTTTTTATTTTTTTTTTACCTCTTCAAAACTCCAACTTTTATTTTTTTTTTTACCTCTTCAAAACTCCACAATTTTTTTTTTTTTTTTACCTCTTCAAAACTCCTAAATTTTTTTTTTTTTTTTACCTCTTCAAAACTCCACAATTTTTTTTTTTTTTTTCTTTACCTCTTCGAAACTCCAACATTTTTTTTTTTTTACCTCTTCAAAACTCCAACATTGATTTTTTGTTATTTTTTTACCTCTTCAAAACTCCACAATTTTTTTTTTTTTTTTTTTACCTCTTCAAAACTCCAACTTTTTTTTTTTTTTTTTTTACCTGTTCAAAACTCCAACATTGATTTTTTGTTCCTTTTTTTACCTCTTCAAAACTCAATTTTTTTTATTTTTTTTTACCTCTTCAAAACTCCAACATTTTTTTTTTTTTACCTCTTCAAAACTCAATTTATTTATTTTTTTTTTACCTCTTCAAAACTCCAACTTTTTTTTTTTTTTACCTCTTCAAAACTCCACAAATTTTTTTATATTTTTTTTACCTCTTCAAAACTCCACAATTTTTTATTTATTTTTTTTACCTCTTCAAAACTCCAACATTGATTTTTTGTTATTTTTTTACCTCTTCAAAACTCCACAATTTTTTTTTTTTTTTTTTTTACCTCTTCAAAACTCCAACTTTTTTTTTTTTTTTTTTACCTGTTCAAAACTCCAACATTGATTTTTTGTTCCTTTTTTTACCTCTTCAAAACTCAATTTTTTTTATTTTTTTTTACCTCTTCAAAACTCCAACATTTTTTTTTTTTTACCTCTTCAAAACTCAATTTATTTATTTTTTTTTTACCTCTTCAAAACTCCAACTTTTTTTTTTTTTTACCTCTTCAAAACTCCACAAATTTTTTTATATTTTTTTTACCTCTTCAAAACTCCACAATTTTTTATTTATTTTTTTTACCTCTTCAAAACTCCAACATTGATTTTTTGTTCCTTTTTTTACCTCTTCAAAACTCCACAATTTTTTTTTTATTTTTTTTTACCTCTTCAAAACTCCAACTTTTTTTTTTTTTTACCTCTTCAAAACTCCAACATTGATTTTTTCTTCCTTTTTTTACCTCTTCAAAACTACACAATTTTTTTTTTTTTTTTTTTTTACCTCTTCAAAACTCCAACTTTTTTTTTCTTTTTTTTACCTCTTCAAAACTCCAACATTGATTTTTTGTTCCTTTTTTTACCTCTTCAAACCTCAATTTTTTATTTTTTTTTTACCTCTTCAAAACTCCAACTTTTTTTCTTTTTTTTTTACCTCTTCAAAACTCCACAATTTTCTTTTTTTTTTTTTTACCTCTTCAAAACTCCACATTTTTTTTTATTTTTTTTTTACCTCTTCAAAACTCCTAAATTTTTTTTTATTTTTTTTACCTCTTCAAAACTCCAACTTTTTTTTTTTTTTACCTCTTCGAAACTCCACAATTTTTTTTTTTTTTTTTTACCTCTTCAAAACTCCAACATTGATTTTTTGTTCCTTTTTTTACCTCTTCAAAACTCCAACTTTTTTTTTTTTTTTTACCTCTTCAAAACTCCTAATTTTTTTTTTTTTTTTAACCTCTTCAAAACTCCAACATTGATTTTTTGTTCCTTTTTTTACCTCTTCAAAACTCCAACATTTTTTTATTTATTTTTTTACCTCTTCAAAACTCCAACATTGATTTTTTGTTCCTTTTTTTTACCTCTTCAAAACTCCAACATTTTTTTTTTTTTTACCTCTTCAAAACTCCAACATTTTTTTAATCTTTTTTTTACCTCTTCAAAACTCCAACATTGATTTTTTGTTCCTTTTTTTTACCTCTTCAAAACTCCAACATTTTTTTTTTTTTTTACCTCTTCAAAACTCCAACATTGATTTTTTGTTCCTTATTTTACCTCTTCAAAACTCCATTTTTTTTTACCTCTTCAAAACTCCGACATTTTTTTTTTTTTTTAACTCTTCAAAACTCCAACATTAAAATATTTTTGTTTTTACCTGTTCAAAACTCCAACGTTAATTTCTTTTTTTTTTCACCTCTTCAAAACTCCAACATTATTTTTTTTTTTAAGTCTTCAAGACTCCAACATTAAACGATTTCTTTCTATTTTACCTCTTCAAAACTCCAACATTAATTTTTTTTTTATATCTCTTCAAAACTCCAACATTCAAAGTTTTCTTTATTTTTTACCTCTTCAAAACTCCAACATTATTATTTTTTTTTTTTTTTTACCTCTTCAAAACTAAAATTTTTTTTTTTTTTTTTACCTCTTCAAAACTCCACAATTTTTTTTTTTTTTTTTGTTTACCTCTTCAAAACTCCTAAATTTTTTTTTTTTTTTTTTTTTTTTACCTCTTCAAAACTCCAACATTGATTTTTTGTTCCTTTTTTACCTCTTCAAAACTCAATTTTTTTTTTTTTTTTTACCTCTTCAAAACTCCAACATTTTTTTTTTTTTACCTCTTCAAATCTCAATTTTTTTTTTTTTTTTTTACCTCTTCAAAACTCAATTTTTTTTTAATTTTTTTTTTACCTCTTCAAAACTCCACAATTTTTTTTTTTTTTTACCTCTTCAAAACTCCATTTTTTTTTTTTTTTTTACGTCTTCAAAACTCCATTTTTTTTTTTTACCTCTTCAAAACTCCAACATTGATTTTTTGTTCCTTTTTTTACCTCTTCAAAACTCCACAATTTTTTTTTTTTTTTTTTTTTACCTCTTCAAAACTCCAACTTTTTTTTCTTTTTTTTTACCTCTTCAAAACTCCAACATTGATTTTTTGTTCCTTTTTTTACCTCTTCAAACCTCAATTTTTTTATTTTTTTTTTACCTCTTCAAAACTCCAACATTTTTTTTTTTTACCTCTTCAAAACTCCACAATTTTTTTTATTTTTTTTTTACCTCTTCAAAACTCCTAAATTTTTTTTTTTTTTTTTACCTCTTCAAAACTCCTAAATTTTTTATTTTTTTTTTACCTCTTCAAAACTCCACAATTTTTTTTTTTTTTTTTTTTTTACCTCTTCAAAACTCCAACATTTTTTTTTTTTTACCTCTTCAAAACTCCAACATTGATTTTTTGTTCCTTTTTTTACCTCTTCAAAACTCCACAATTTTTTTTTTTTTTTTTTTTTACCTCTTCAAAACTCCAACTTTTTTTTTTTTTTTTTTACCTCTTCAAAACTCCAACATTGATTTTTTGTTCCTTTTTTTACCTCTTCAAAACTCCACAATTTTTTTTTTTTTTTTTTTTTACCTCTTCAAAACTCCAACTTTTTTTTTTTTTTTTTTTACCTCTTCAAAACTCCAACATTGATTTTTTGTTCCTTTTTTTACCTCTTCAAAACTCAATTTTTTTTTTTTTTTTTTACCTCTTCAAAACTCCAACATTTTTTTTTTTTTTTACCTCTTCAAAACTCAATTTTTTTTTATTTTTTTTTTACCTCTTCAAAACTCTTTTTTTTTTTTTTTTCCTCTTCAAAACTCCAACATTTTTTTATTTATTTTTTTACCTCTTCAAAACTCCAATTTTTTTCTTTTTACCTCTTCAAAACTCCAACATTTTTTTTTTTTTTACCTCTTCAAAACTCCACATTTTTTTTTTTTTTTTTTTTACCTCTTCAAAACTCCAACATTGATTTTTTGTTCCTTTTTTACCTCTTCAAAACTCAATTTTTTTTAATATTTTTTTTACCTCTTCAAAACTCCATTTTTTTTTTTTTTTTTACCTCTTCAAAACTCCATTTTTTTTTTTTTACCTCTTCAAAACTCCAACATTGATTTTTTGTTCCTTTTTTTACCTCTTCAAAACTCCACAATTTTTTTTTTTTTTTTTTTTACCTCTTCAAAACTCCAACTTTTTTTTTCTTTTTTTTTACCTCTTCAAAACTCCAACATTGATTTTTTGTTCCTTTTTTTACCTCTTCAAACCTCAATTTTTTTATTTTTTTTTTACCTCTTCAAAACTCCTAAATTTTTTTTTTTTTTTTTTACCTCTTCAAAACTCCTAAATTTTTTATTTTTTTTTTACCTCTTCAAAACTCCAACATTTTTTTTTTTTTACCTCTTCAAAACTCCAACATTGATTTTTTGTTCCTTTTTTTACCTCTTCAAAACTCCACAATTTTTTTTTTTTTTTTTTTTTACCTCTTCAAAACTCCAACTTTTTTTTTTTTTTTTTTACCTC
This sequence comes from Callionymus lyra, assembly GCF_982586985.1. Lineage (NCBI taxonomy): Eukaryota > Metazoa > Chordata > Actinopteri > Syngnathiformes > Callionymidae > Callionymus > Callionymus lyra. Next base: position 26,631,996 of record NC_141831.1, on the reverse strand, counting down.
TTCAAAACTCCAACATTGATTTTTTGTTCCTTTTTTTACCTCTTCAAAACTCCACAATTTTTTTTTTTTTTTTTTTTTACCTCTTCAAAACTCCAACTTTTTTTTTTTTTTTTTTTACCTCTTCAAAACTCCAACATTGATTTTTTGTTCCTTTTTTTACCTCTTCAAAACTCAATTTTTTTTTTTTTTTTTTACCTCTTCAAAACTCCAACATTTTTTTTTTTTTTTACCTCTTCAAAACTCAATTTTTTTTTTTTTTTTTTTTACCTCTTCAAAACTCTTTTTTTTTTTTTTTTCCTCTTCAAAACTCCAACATTTTTTTATTTATTTTTTTACCTCTTCAAAACTCCAATTTTTTTCTTTTTACCTCTTCAAAACTCCAACATTTTTTTTTTTTTTACCTCTTCAAAACTCCACATTTTTTTTTTTTTTTTTTTTACCTCTTCAAAACTCCAACATTGATTTTTTGTTCCTTTTTTACCTCTTCAAAACTCAATTTTTTTTATTATTTTTTTTACCTCTTCAAAACTCCATTTTTTTTTTTTTTTTTACCTCTTCAAAACTCCATTTTTTTTTTTTTACCTCTTCAAAACTCCAACATTGATTTTTTGTTCCTTTTTTTACCTCTTCAAAACTCCACAATTTTTTTTTTTTTTTTTTTTACCTCTTCAAAACTCCAACTTTTTTTTTCTTTTTTTTTACCTCTTCAAAACTCCAACATTGATTTTTTGTTCCTTTTTTACCTCTTCAAACCTCAATTTTTTTATTTTTTTTTTACCTCTTCAAAACTCCAACATTTTTTTTTTTTTTACCTCTTCAAAACTCCACAATTTTTTTTATTTTTTTTTTACCTCTTCAAAACTCCTAAATTTTTTTTTTTTTTTTTACCTCTTCAAAACTCCTAAATTTTTTTTTTTTTTTTACCTCTTCAAAACTCCACAATTTTTTTTTTTTTTTTTTTTTTACCTCTTCAAAACTCCAACATTTTTTTTTTTTACCTCTTCAAAACTCCAACATTGATTTTTTGTTCCTTTTTTTACCTCTTCAAAACTCCACAATTTTTTTTTTTTTTTTTTTACCTCTTCAAAACTCCAACTTTTTTTTTTTTTTTTTTACCTCTTCAAAACTCCAACATTGATTTTTTGTTCCTTTTTTTACCTCTTCAAAACTCCACAATTTTTTTTTTTTTACCTCTTCAAAACTCAATTTTTTTTTTTTTTTTTTTTACCTCTTCAAAACTCTTTTTTTTTTTTTTTTACCTCTTCAAAACTCCAACATTTTTTTATTTATTTTTTTACCTCTTCAAAACTCCAATTTTTTTCTTTTTACCTCTTCAAAACTCCAACATTTTTTTTTTTTTTACCTCTTCAAAACTCCAACATTTTTTTTATCTTTTTTTTACCTCTTCAAAACTCCAACATTGATTTTTTGTTCCTTTTTTTTACCTCTTCAAAACTCCAACATTTTTTTTTTTTTTTTACCTCTTCAAAACTCCAACATTGATTTTTTGTTCCTTATTTTACCTCTTCAAAACTCCATTTTTTTTTACCTCTTCAAAACTACGACATTTTTTTTTTTTTTTAACTCTTCAAAACTCCAACATTAAAATATTTTTGTTTTTACCTGTTCAAAACTCCAACGTTAATTTCTTTTTTTTTCACCTCTTCAAAACTCCAACATTATTATTTTTTTTAAGTCTTCAAGACTCCAACATTAAACGATTTCTTTCTATTTTACCTCTTCAAAACTCCAACATTAATTTTTTTTTTATATCTCTTCAAAACTCCAACATTCAAAGTTTTCTTTATTTTTTACCTCTTCAAAACTCCAACATTATTATTATTTTTTTTTTTTTACCTCTTCAAAACTCCACAATTTTTTTTTTTTTTTTTTTACCTCTTCAAAACTCCAACATTGATTTTTTGTTCCTTTTTTTACCTCTTCAAAACTCCAACATTTTTTTATTTATTTTTTTACCTCTTCAAAACTCCAACATTTTTTTTTTTTTTTACCTCTTCAAAACTCCAATTTTTTTCTTTTTACCTCTTCAAAACTCCAACATTTTTTTTTTTTTACCTCTTCAAAACTCCAACATTGATTTTTTGTTCCTTTTTTTACCTCTTCAAAACTCCAACATTTTTTTATTTATTTTTTTACCTCTTCAAAACTCCAACATTGATTTTTTGTTCCTTTTTTTACCTCTTCAAAACTCCATTTTTTTTTTTTTTTACCTCTTCAAAACTCCAACATTGATTTTTTGTTCCTTTTTTTACCTCTTCAAAACTCCAACATTTTTTTATTTATTTTTTTACCTCTTCAAAACTCCAACATTTTTTTTTTTTTTTACCTCTTCAAAACTCCAATTTTTTTCTTTTTACCTCTTCAAAACTCCAACATTTTTTTTTTTTTACCTCTTCAAAACTCCAACATTTTTTTAATCTTTTTTTTACCTCTTCAAAACTCCAACATTGATTTTTTGTTCCTTTTTTTTACCTCTTCAAAACTCCAAAATTTTTTTTTTTTTACCTCTTCAAAACTCCAACATTTTTTTTTTTTTTACCTCTTCAAAACTCCAACATTGATTTTTTGTTCCTTTTTTTACCTCTTCAAAACTCCATTTTTTTTTTTTTTACCTCTTCAAAACTCCAACATTGATTTTTTGTTCCTTTTTTTACCTCTTCAAAACTCCAACATTTTTTTTTTTTTTACCTCTTCAAAACTCCTAATTTTTTTTTTTTTTTTACCTTATCAAAATTCCAACTTTTTTCTTTTTTTTACCTCTTCAAAACTCCACAATATTTTATTTTTTTTTTTTTTTACCTCTTCAAAACTCCAACTTTTTTTTTTTTTTTTTTTACCTCTTCAAAACTCCAACATTTTTTTTTTTTTACCTCTTCAAAACTCCAACTTTTTTTTTTTTTTTTACCTCTTCAAAACTCCACAATTTTTTTTTTTTTTTTTTTACCTCTTCAAAACTCCAACATTGATTTTTTGTTCCTTTTTTTACCTCTTCAAAACTCCAACTTTTTTTTTTTTTTTTACCTCTTCAAAACTCCTAATTTTTTTTTTTTTTTTAACCTCTTCAAAACTCCAACATTGATTTTTTGTTCCTTTTTTTACCTCTTCAAAACTCCAACATTTTTTTATTTATTTTTTTACCTCTTCAAAACTCCAACATTTTTTTATTTATTTTTTTACCTCTTCAAAACTCCAACATTTTTTTTTTTTTTTACCTCTTCAAAACTCCAATTTTTTTCTTTTTACCTCTTCAAAACTCCAACATTTTTTTTTTTTTACCTCTTCAAAACTCCAACATTTTTTTAATCTTTTTTTTACCTCTTCAAAACTCCAACATTGATTTTTTGTTCCTTTTTTTTACCTCTTCAAAACTCCAAAATTTTTTTTTTTTTACCTCTTCAAAACTCCAACATTTTTTTTTTTTTTACCTCTTCAAAACTCCAACATTGATTTTTTGTTCCTTTTTTTACCTCTTCAAAACTCCATTTTTTTTTTTTTTACCTCTTCAAAACTCCAACATTGATTTTTTGTTCCTTTTTTTACCTCTTCAAAACTCCAACATTTTTTTTTTTTTTACCTCTTCAAAACTCCTAATTTTTTTTTTTTTTTTACCTTATCAAAATTCCAACTTTTTTCTTTTTTTTACCTCTTCAAAACTCCACAATATTTTATTTTTTTTTTTTTTTACCTCTTCAAAACTCCAACTTTTTTTTTTTTTTTTTTTACCTCTTCAAAACTCCAACATTTTTTTTTTTTTACCTCTTCAAAACTCCAACTTTTTTTTTTTTTTTTACCTCTTCAAAACTCCACAATTTTTTTTTTTTTTTTTTTACCTCTTCAAAACTCCAACATTGATTTTTTGTTCCTTTTTTTACCTCTTCAAAACTCCAACTTTTTTTTTTTTTTTTACCTCTTCAAAACTCCTAATTTTTTTTTTTTTTTTAACCTCTTCAAAACTCCAACATTGATTTTTTGTTCCTTTTTTTACCTCTTCAAAACTCCAACATTTTTTTATTTATTTTTTTACCTCTTCAAAACTCCAACATTGATTTTTTGTTCCTTTTTTTTACCTCTTCAAAACTCCAACATTTTTTTTTTTTACCTCTTCAAAACTCCAACATTTTTTTAATCTTTTTTTTACCTCTTCAAAACTCCAACATTGATTTTTTGTTCCTTTTTTTTACCTCTTCAAAACTCCAACATTTTTTTTTTTTTTTACCTCTTCAAAACTCCAACATTGATTTTTTGTTCCTTATTTTACCTCTTCAAAACTCCATTTTTTTTACCTCTTCAAAACTCCGACATTTTTTTTTTTTTTTAACTCTTCAAAACTCCAACATTAAAATATTTTTGTTTTTACCTGTTCAAAACTCCAACGTTAATTTCTTTTTTTTTTCACCTCTTCAAAACTCCAACATTATTTTTTTTTTTAAGTCTTCAAGACTCCAACATTAAACGATTTCTTTCTATTTTACCTCTTCAAAACTCCAACGTTAATTTTTTTTTTATATCTCTTCAAAACTCCAACATTCAAAGTTTTCTTTATTTTTTACCTCTTCAAAACTCCAACATTATTATTATTTTTTTTTTTTTACCTCTTCAAAACTAAAATTTTTTTTTTTTTTTTTACCTCTTCAAAACTCCACAATTTTTTTTTTTTTTTTTGTTTACCTCTTCAAAACTCCTAAATTTTTTTTTTTTTTTTTTTTTTTTACCTCTTCAAAACTCCACAATTTTTTTTTTTTTTTTTTTTTTACCTCTTCAAAACTCCAACATTTTTTTTTTTTTACCTCTTCAAAACTCCAACATTGATTTTTTGTTCCTTTTTTTACCTCTTCAAAACTCCACAATTTTTTTTATTTATTTTTTTTACCTCTTCAAAACTCCAACTTTTTTTTTTTTTTTTTTACCTCTTCAAAACTCCAACATTGATTTTTTGTTCCTTTTTTTACCTCTTCAAAACTCCACAATTTTTTTTATTTTTTTTTTTTACCTCTTCAAAACTCCAACTTTTTTTTTTTTTTTTTTTACCTCTTCAAAACTCCAACATTGATTTTTTGTTCCTTTTTTTACCTCTTCAAAACTCAATTTTTTTTTTTTTTTTTTTTACCTCTTCAAAACTCCAACATTTTTTTTTTTTTTTACCTCTTCAAAACTCAATTTTTTTTTTTTTTTTTTTTACCTCTTCAAAACTCTTTTTTTTTTTTTTTTACCTCTTCAAAACTCCAACATTTTTTTATTTATTTTTTTACCTCTTCAAAACTCCAATTTTTTTCTTTTTACCTCTTCAAAACTCTTTTTTTTTTTTTTTACCTCTTCAAAACTCCAACATTTTTTTTATCTTTTTTTTACCTCTTCAAAACTCCAACATTGATTTTTTGTTCCTTTTTTTTACCTCTTCAAAACTCCAACATTTTTTTTTTTTTTTTACCTCTTCAAAACTCCAACATTGATTTTTTGTTCCTTATTTTACCTCTTCAAAACTCCATTTTTTTTTACCTCTTCAAAACTCCGACATTTTTTTTTTTTTTTAACTCTTCAAAACTCCAACATTAAAATATTTTTGTTTTTACCTGTTCAAAACTCCAACGTTAATTTCTTTTTTTTTCACCTCTTCAAAACTCCAACATTATTATTTTTTTTAAGTCTTCAAGACTCCAACATTAAACGATTTCTTTCTATTTTACCTCTTCAAAACTCCAACATTAATTTTTTTTTTATATCTCTTCAAAACTCCAACATTCAAAGTTTTCTTTATTTTTTACCTCTTCAAAACTCCAACATTATTATTTTTTTTTTTTTTTTACCTCTTCAAAACTCCACAATTTTTTTTTTTTTTTTTTTACCTCTTCAAAACTCCAACATTGATTTTTTGTTCCTTTTTTTACCTCTTCAAAACTCCAACTTTTTTTTTTTTTTTTACCTCTTCAAAACTCAATTTTTTTTTATTTTTTTTACCTCTTCAAAACTCAATTTTTTTTTTTTTTTACCTCTTCAAAACACCAACATTGATTTTTTGTTCCTTTTTTTACCTCTTCAAAACTCCAAATTTTTTTAATTTTTTTTTTCCCCTTCAAAACTCCTAAATTTTTTTTTTTTTTTTACCTCTTCAAAACTCCAACTTTTTTTTTTTTTTTTACCTCTTCAAAACTCCTATTTTTTTTTTTTTTTTTACCTCTTCAAAACTCCAACATTTTTTTTTTTTTTACCTCTTCAAAACTCCAACATTGATTTTTTGTTCCTTTTTTTACCTCTTCAAAACTCCAACATTTTTTTATTTATTTTTTTACCTCTTCAAAACTCCAACATTTTTTTTTCTTTTTACCTCTTCAAAACTCCAACTTTTTTTTTTTTTACCTCTTAAAACTCCAACTTTTTTTTTTTTTTTACCTCTTCAAAACTCCACAATTTTTTTTTTTTTTTTTTACCTCTTCAAAACTCCAACATTGATTTTTTGTTCCTTTTTTTACCTCTTCAAAACTCCAACATATATATTTTTTTTTACCTCTTCAAAACTCCAATTTTTTTCTTTTTACCTCTTCAAAACTCCAACATTTTTTTTTTTTTACCTCTTCAAAACTCCAACATTTTTTTTATCTTTTTTTTACCTCTTCAAAACTCCAACATTTTTTTTTTTTTACCTCTTCAAAACTCCAACATTGATTTTTTGTTCCTTATTTTACCTCTTCAAAACTCCATTTTTTTTTACCTCTTCAAAACTCCGACTTCTTTTTTTTTTTACCTCTTCAAAACTCCAACATTAAAATATTTTTGTTTTTACCTGTTCAAAACTCCAACATTAATTTCTTTTTTTTTTCACCTCTTCAAAACTCCAACATTATTTTTTTTTTTAAGTCTTCAAGACTCCAACATTAAACGATTTCTTTCTATTTTACCTCTTCAAAACTCCAACATTAATTTTTTTTTTATATCTCTTCAAAACTCCAACATTCAAAGTTTTCTTTATTTTTTACCTCTTCAAAACTCCAACATTATTATTATTATTTTTTTTTTAACCTCTTCAAAACTCAAATTTTTTTTTTTTTTTTACCTCTTCAAAACTCCACAATTTTTTTTTTTTTTTTTTTACCTCTTCAAAACTCCTAAATTTTTTTTTTTTTTTTACCTCTTCAAAACTCCAACATTTTTTTTTTTTTTACCTCTTCAAAACTCCAACATTGATTTTTTGTTCCTTTTTTTACCTCTTCAAAACTCCACAATTTTTTTTTTTTTTTTTTTTTTACCTCTTCAAAACTCCAACTTTTTTTTTCTTTTTTTTTACCTCTTCAAAACTCCAACATTGATTTTTTGTTCCTTTTTTTACCTCTTCAAACCTCAATTTTTTTTTATTTTTTTTTTACCTCTTCAAAACTCCAACATTTTATTTTTTTTTACCTCTTCAAAACTCAAATTGTTTTTTTTTTTTTACCTCTTCAAAACTCCAACATTTTTTTTTTTTTTACCTCTTCAAAACTCCAACATTGATTTTTTTTTCCTTTTTTTACCTCTTCAAAACTCCAACTTTTTTTTTTTTTTTACCTCTTCAAAACTCAATTTTTTTTTTTTTTTTTACCTCTTCAAAACTCCACAATTTTTTATTTTTTTTTTACCTCTTCAAAACTCCTAAATTTTTTTTTTTTTTTTTTACCTCTTCAAAACTCCAACATTGATTTTTTGTTCCTTTTTTTACCTCTTCAAAACTCCAACTTTTTTTTTTTTTTACCTCTTCAAAACTCCTAATTTTTTTTATTTTTTTTTACCTCTTCAAAACTCCAACATTTTTTTTTTTTTTACCTCTTTAAAACTCCAACATTGATTTTTTGTTCCTTTTTTTACCTCTTCAAAACTCCATTTTTTTTTTTTTTTTACCTCTTCAAAACTCCAACATTGATTTTTTGTTCCTTTTTTTACCTCTTCAAAACTCCAACATTTTTTTTTTTTTACCTCTTCAAAACTCCTAATTTTTTTATTTTTTTTACCTCTTCAAAACTCCAACTTTTTTTTTTTTTTTACCTCTTCAAAACTCCAACATTGATTTTTTGTTCCTTTTTTTACCTCTTCAAAACTCCAACTTTTTTTTTTTTTTTTACCTCTTCAAAACTCCTAATTTTTTTTTTTTTTTACCTCTTCAAAACTCCACAATTTTTTTTTTTTTTTTTTTACCTCTTCAAAACTCCTAGATTTTTTTTTTTTTTTTTACCGCTTCAAAACTCCAACATTTTTTTTTTTTTTACCTCTTCAAAACTCCAACATTGATTTTTTGTTCCTTTTTTTACCTCTTCAAAACTCCACAATTTTTTTTTTTTTTTTTTTTTACCTCTTCAAAACTCCAACTTTTTTTTTCTTTTTTTTTACCTCTTCAAAACTCCAACATTGATTTTTTGTTCCTTTTTTTACCTCTTCAAACCTCAATTTTTTTTATTTTTTTTTTACCTCTTCAAAACTCCAACATTTTATTTTTTTTTACCTCTTCAAAACTGAATTTTTTTTTTTTTTTTTACCTCTTCAAAACTCCAACATTTTTTTTTTTTTTTACCTCTTCAAAACTCCAACATTGATTTTTTTTTCCTTTTTTTACCTCTTCAAAACTCCAACTTTTTTTTTTTTTTACCTCTTCAAAACTCAATTTTTTTTTTTTTTTTACCTCTTCAAAACTCCACAATTTTTTATTTTTTTTTTACCTCTTCAAAACTCCTAAATTTTTTTTTTTTTTTTTTACCTCTTCAAAACTCCAACATTGATTTTTTGTTCCTTTTTTTACCTCTTCAAAACTCCAACTTTTTTTTTTTTTTACCTCTTCAAAACTCCTAATTTTTTTTATTTTTTTTTACCTCTTCAAAACTCCAACTTTTTTTTTTTTTTTACCTCTTCAAAACTCCAACATTGATTTTTTGTTCCTTTTTTTACCTCTTCAAAACTCCATTTTTTTTTTTTTTTACCTCTTCAAAACTCCAACATTGATTTTTTGTTCCTTTTTTTACCTCTTCAAAACTCCAACATTTTTTTTTTTTTTACCTCTTCAAAACTCCTAATTTTTTTATTTTTTTTACCTCTTCAAAACTCCAACTTTTTTTTTTTCTTTACCTCTTCAAAACTCCAACATTGATTTTTTGTTCCTTTTTTTACCTCTTCAAAACTCCAACTTTTTTTTTTTTTTTTACCTCTTCAAAACTCCTAATTTTTTTTTTTTTTTACCTCTTCAAAACTCCAACTTTTTTTTTTTTTTTACCTCTTCAAAACTCCAACATTGATTTTTTGTTCCTTTTTTTACCTCTTCAAAACTCCATTTTTTTTTTTTTTTACCTCTTCAAAACTCCAACATTGATTTTTTGTTCCTTTTTTTACCTCTTCAAAACTCCAACATTTTTTTATTTATTTTTTTACCTCTTCAAAACTCCAACATTTTTTTTTTTTTTTACCTCTTCAAAACTCCAATTTTTTTCTTTTTACCTCTTCAAAACTCCAACATTTTTTTTTTTTTTACCTCTTCAAAACTCCAACATTTTTTTTATCTTTTTTTTACCTCTTCAAAACTCCAACATTGATTTTTTGTTCCTTTTTTTTACCTCTTCAAAATTCCAAAATTTTTTTTTTTTTACCTCTTCAAAACTCCAACATTTTTTTTTTTTTTACCTCTTCAAAACTCCAACATTGATTTTTTGTTCCTTTTTTTACTTCTTCAAAACTCCATTTTTTTTTTTTTTACCTCTTCAAAACTCCAACATTGATTTTTTGTTCCTTTTTTTACCTCTTCAAAACTCCAACATTTTTTTTTTTTTTACCTCTTCAAAACTCCTAATTTTTTTTTTTTTTTTACCTTATCAAAATTCCAACTTTTTTCTTTTTTTTACCTCTTCAAAACTCCACAATATTTTTTTTTTTTTTTTTTTACCTCTTCAAAACTCCAACTTTTTTTTTTTTTTTTTTTACCTCTTCAAAACTCCAACATTTTTTTTTTTTTTACCTCTTCAAAACTCCAACTTTTTTTTTTTTTTTTACCTCTTCAAAACTCCACAATTTTTTTTTTTTTTTTTTTACCTCTTCAAAACTCCAACATTGATTTTTTGTTCCTTTTTTTACCTCTTCAAAACTCCTAATTTTTTTTTTTTTTTTAACCTCTTCAAAACTCCAACATTGATTTTTTGTTCCTTTTTTTACCTCTTCAAAACTCCAACATTTTTTTATTTATTTTTTTACCTCTTCAAAACTCCAACATTGATTTTTTGTTCCTTTTTTTTACCTCTTCAAAACTCCAACATTTTTTTTTTTTTTACCTCTTCAAAACTCCAACATTTTTTTAATCTTTTTTTTACCTCTTCAAAACTCCAACATTGATTTTTTGTTCCTTTTTTTTACCTCTTCAAAACTCCAACATTTTTTTTTTTTTTTACCTCTTCAAAACTCCAACATTGATTTTTTGTTCCTTATTTTACCTCTTCAAAACTCCATTTTTTTTTACCTCTTCAAAACTCCGACATTTTTTTTTTTTTTTAACTCTTCAAAACTCCAACATTAAAATATTTTTGTTTTTACCTGTTCAAAACTCCAACGTTAATTTCTTTTTTTTTTCACCTCTTCAAAACTCCAACATTATTTTTTTTTTTAAGTCTTCAAGACTCCAACATTAAACGATTTCTTTCTATTTTACCTCTTCAAAACTCCAACATTAATTTTTTTTTTATATCTCTTCAAAACTCCAACATTCAAAGTTTTCTTTATTTTTTACCTCTTCAAAACTCCAACATTATTATTTTTTTTTTTTTTTTACCTCTTCAAAACTAAAATTTTTTTTTTTTTTTTTACCTCTTCAAAACTCCACAATTTTTTTTTTTTTTTGTTTACCTCTTCAAAACTCCTAAATTTTTTTTTTTTTTTTTTTTTTTTACCTCTTCAAAACTCCAACATTGATTTTTTGTTCCTTTTTTACCTCTTCAAAACTCAATTTTTTTTTTTTTTTTACCTCTTCAAAACTCCAACATTTTTTTTTTTTACCTCTTCAAATCTCAATTTTTTTTTTTTTTTTTTACCTCTTCAAAACTCAATTTTTTTTTAATTTTTTTTTTACCTCTTCAAAACTCCACAATTTTTTTTTTTTTTACCTCTTCAAAACTCCATTTTTTTTTTTTTTTTTACCTCTTCAAAACTCCATTTTTTTTTTTTTACCTCTTCAAAACTCCAACATTGATTTTTTGTTCCTTTTTTTACCTCTTCAAAACTCCACAATTTTTTTTTTTTTTTTTTTTTACCTCTTCAAAACTCCAACTTTTTTTTCTTTTTTTTTACCTCTTCAAAACTCCAACATTGATTTTTTGTTCCTTTTTTTACCTCTTCAAACCTCAATTTTTTTATTTTTTTTTTACCTCTTCAAAACTCCAACATTTTTTTTTTTTTACCTCTTCAAAACTCCACAATTTTTTTTATTTTTTTTTTACCTCTTCAAAACTCCTAAATTTTTTTTTTTTTTTACCTCTTCAAAACTCCTAAATTTTTTATTTTTTTTTTACCTCTTCAAAACTCCACAATTTTTTTTTTTTTTTTTTTTTTACCTCTTCAAAACTCCAACATTTTTTTTTTTTTACCTCTTCAAAACTCCAACATTGATTTTTTGTTCCTTTTTTTACCTCTTCAAAACTCCACAATTTTTTTTTTTTTTTTTTTTTACCTCTTCAAAACTCCAACTTTTTTTTTTTTTTTTTTACCTCTTCAAAACTCCAACATTGATTTTTTGTTCCTTTTTTTACCTCTTCAAAACTCCACAATTTTTTTTTTTTTTTTTTTTTACCTCTTCAAAACTCCAACTTTTTTTTTTTTTTTTTTTACCTCTTCAAAACTCCAACATTGATTTTTTGTTCCTTTTTTTACCTCTTCAAAACTCAATTTTTTTTTTTTTTTTTTTACCTCTTCAAAACTCCAACATTTTTTTTTTTTTTTACCTCTTCAAAACTCAATTTTTTTTTATTTTTTTTTTACCTCTTCAAAACTCTTTTTTTTTTTTTTTTCCTCTTCAAAACTCCAACATTTTTTTATTTATTTTTTTACCTCTTCAAAACTCCAATTTTTTTCTTTTTACCTCTTCAAAACTCCAACATTTTTTTTTTTTTTACCTCTTCAAAACTCCACATTTTTTTTTTTTTTTTTTTTACCTCTTCAAAACTCCAACATGGATTTTTTGTTCCTTTTTTACCTCTTCAAAACTCAATTTTTTTTATTATTTTTTTTACCTCTTCAAAACTCCATTTTTTTTTTTTTTTTTACCTCTTCAAAACTCCATTTTTTTTTTTTACCTCTTCAAAACTCCAACATTGATTTTTTGTTCCTTTTTTTACCTCTTCAAAACTCCACAATTTTTTTTTTTTTTTTTTTTACCTCTTCAAAACTCCAACTTTTTTTTTCTTTTTTTTTACCTCTTCAAAACTCCAACATTGATTTTTTGTTCCTTTTTTTACCTCTTCAAACCTCAATTTTTTTATTTTTTTTTTACCTCTTCAAAACTCCAACATTTTTTTTTTTTTTACCTCTTCAAAACTCCACAATTTTTTTTATTTTTTTTTTACCTCTTCAAAACTCCTAAATTTTTTTTTTTTTTTTTACCTCTTCAAAACTCCTAAATTTTTTTTTTTTTTTTTACCTCTTCAAAACTCCACAATTTTTTTTTTTTTTTTTTTTTTACCTCTTCAAAACTCCAACATTTTTTTTTTTTTACCTCTTCAAAACTCCAACATTGATTTTTTGTTCCTTTTTTTACCTCTTCAAAACTCCACAATTTTTTTTTTTTTTTTTTTACCTCTTCAAAACTCCAACTTTTTTTTTTTTTTTTTTACCTCTTCAAAACTCCAACATTGATTTTTTGTTCCTTTTTTTACCTCTTCAAAACTCCACAATTTTTTTTTTTTTACCTCTTCAAAACTCAATTTTTTTTTTTTTTTTTTTTACCTCTTCAAAACTCTTTTTTTTTTTTTTTTACCTCTTCAAAACTCCAACATTTTTTTATTTATTTTTTTACCTCTTCAAAACTCCAATTTTTTTCTTTTTACCTCTTCAAAACTCCAACATTTTTTTTTTTTTTACCTCTTCAAAACTCCAACATTTTTTTTATCTTTTTTTTACCTCTTCAAAACTCCAACATTGATTTTTTGTTCCTTTTTTTTACCTCTTCAAAACTCCAACATTTTTTTTTTTTTTTTACCTCTTCAAAACTCCAACATTGATTTTTTGTTCCTTATTTTACCTCTTCAAAACTCCATTTTTTTTACCTCTTCAAAACTACGACATTTTTTTTTTTTTTTAACTCTTCAAAACTCCAACATTAATATATTTTTGTTTTTACCTGTTCAAAACTCCAACGTTAATTTCTTTTTTTTTCACCTCTTCAAAACTCCAACATTATTATTTTTTTTAAGTCTTCAAGACTCCAACATTAAACGATTTCTTTCTATTTTACCTCTTCAAAACTCCAACATTAATTTTTTTTTTATATCTCTTCAAAACTCCAACATTCAAAGTTTTCTTTATTTTTTACCTCTTCAAAACTCCAACATTATTATTATTTTTTTTTTTTTACCTCTTCAAAACTCCACAATTTTTTTTTTTTTTTTTTTACCTCTTCAAAACTCCAACATTGATTTTTTGTTCCTTTTTTTACCTCTTCAAAACTCCAACATTTTTTTTTTTTTTACCTCTTCAAAACTCCAACATTTTTTTAATCTTTTTTTTACCTCTTCAAAACTCCAACATTGATTTTTTGTTCCTTTTTTTTACCTCTTCAAAACTCCAACATTTTTTTTTTTTTTTACCTCTTCAAAACTCCAACATTGATTTTTTGTTCCTTATTTTACCTCTTCAAAACTCCATTTTTTTTTACCTCTTCAAAACTCCGACATTTTTTTTTTTTTTTAACTCTTCAAAACTCCAACATTAAAATATTTTTGTTTTTACCTGTTCAAAACTCCAACGTTAATTTCTTTTTTTTTTCACCTCTTCAAAACTCCAACATTATTTTTTTTTTTAAGTCTTCAAGACTCCAACATTAAACGATTTCTTTCTATTTTACCTCTTCAAAACTCCAACATTAATTTTTTTTTTATATCTCTTCAAAACTCCAACATTCAAAGTTTTCTTTATTTTTTACCTCTTCAAAACTCCAACATTATTATTTTTTTTTTTTTTTTACCTCTTCAAAACTAAAATTTTTTTTTTTTTTTTTACCTCTTCAAAACTCCACAATTTTTTTTTTTTTTTTTGTTTACCTCTTCAAAACTCCTAAATTTTTTTTTTTTTTTTTTTTTTTTACCTCTTCAAAACTCCAACATTGATTTTTTGTTCCTTTTTTACCTCTTCAAAACTCAATTTTTTTTTTTTTTTTTACCTCTTCAAAACTCCAACATTTTTTTTTTTTTACCTCTTCAAATCTCAATTTTTTTTTTTTTTTTTTACCTCTTCAAAACTCAAATTTTTTTTAATTTTTTTTTTACCTCTTCAAAACTCCACAATTTTTTTTTTTTTTTACCTCTTCAAAACTCCATTTTTTTTTTTTTTTTTACCTCTTCAAAACTCCATTTTTTTTTTTTTACCTCTTCAAAACTCCAACATTGATTTTTTGTTCCTTTTTTTACCTCTTCAAAACTCCACAATTTTTTTTTTTTTTTTTTTTTACCTCTTCAAAACTCCAACTTTTTTTTCTTTTTTTTTACCTCTTCAAAACTCCAACATTGATTTTTTGTTCCTTTTTTTACCTCTTCAAACCTCAATTTTTTTATTTTTTTTTTACCTCTTCAAAACTCCAACATTTTTTTTTTTTTACCTCTTCAAAACTCCACAATTTTTTTTATTTTTTTTTTACCTCTTCAAAACTCCTAAATTTTTTTTTTTTTTTTACCTCTTCAAAACTCCTAAATTTTTTATTTTTTTTTTACCTCTTCAAAACTCCACAATTTTTTTTTTTTTTTTTTTTTTACCTCTTCAAAACTCCAACATTTTTTTTTTTTTACCTCTTCAAAACTCCAACATTGATTTTTTGTTCCTTTTTTTACCTCTTCAAAACTCCACAATTTTTTTTTTTTTTTTTTTTTACCTCTTCAAAACTCCAACTTTTTTTTTTTTTTTTTTACCTCTTCAAAACTCCAACATTGATTTTTTGTTCCTTTTTTTACCTCTTCAAAACTCCACAATTTTTTTTTTTTTTTTTTTTTACCTCTTCAAAACTCCAACTTTTTTTTTTTTTTTTTTTACCTCTTCAAAACTCCAACATTGATTTTTTGTTCCTTTTTTTACCTCTTCAAAACTCAATTTTTTTTTTTTTTTTTTTACCTCTTCAAAACTCCAACATTTTTTTTTTTTTTTACCTCTTCAAAACTCAATTTTTTTTTATTTTTTTTTTACCTCTTCAAAACTCTTTTTTTTTTTTTTTTCCTCTTCAAAACTCCAACATTTTTTTATTTATTTTTTTACCTCTTCAAAACTCCAATTTTTTTCTTTTTACCTCTTCAAAACTCCAACATTTTTTTTTTTTTTACCTCTTCAAAACTCCACATTTTTTTTTTTTTTTTTTTACCTCTTCAAAACTCCAACATTGATTTTTTGTTCCTTTTTTACCTCTTCAAAACTCAATTTTTTTTATTATTTTTTTTACCTCTTCAAAACTCCATTTTTTTTTTTTTTTTTACCTCTTCAAAACTCCATTTTTTTTTTTTTACCTCTTCAAAACTCCAACATTGATTTTTTGTTCCTTTTTTTACCTCTTCAAAACTCCACAATTTTTTTTTTTTTTTTTTTTACCTCTTCAAAACTCCAACTTTTTTTTTCTTTTTTTTTACCTCTTCAAAACTCCAACATTGATTTTTTGTTCCTTTTTTTACCTCTTCAAACCTCAATTTTTTTTTTTTTTTTTTACCTCTTCAAAACTCCAACATTGATTTTTTGTTCCTTATTTTACCTCTTCAAAACTCCATTTTTTTTTACCTCTTCAAAACTACGACATTTTTTTTTTTTTTTAACTCTTCAAAACTCCAACATTAATATATTTTTGTTTTTACCTGTTCAAAACTCCAACGTTAATTTCTTTTTTTTTCACCTCTTCAAAACTCCAACATTATTATTTTTTTTAAGTCTTCAAGACTCCAACATTAAACGATTTCTTTCTATTTTACCTCTTCAAAACTCCAACATTAATTTTTTTTTTATATCTCTTCAAAACTCCAACATTCAAAGTTTTCTTTATTTTTTACCTCTTCAAAACTCCAACATTATTATTATTATTTTTTTTTTACCTCTTCAAAACTCCACAATTTTTTTTTTTTTTTTTTTACCTCTTCAAAACTCCAACATTGATTTTTTGTTCCTTTTTTTACCTCTTCAAAACTCCAACATTTTTTTTTTTTTTACCTCTTCAAAACTCCAACATTTTTTTAATCTTTTTTTTACCTCTTCAAAACTCCAACATTGATTTTTTGTTCCTTTTTTTTACCTCTTCAAAACTCCAACATTTTTTTTTTTTTTTACCTCTTCAAAACTCCAACATTGATTTTTTGTTCCTTATTTTACCTCTTCAAAACTCCATTTTTTTTTACCTCTTCAAAACTCCGACATTTTTTTTTTTTTTTAACTCTTCAAAACTCCAACATTAAAATATTTTTGTTTTTACCTGTTCAAAACTCCAACGTTAATTTCTTTTTTTTTTCACCTCTTCAAAACTCCAACATTATTTTTTTTTTTAAGTCTTCAAGACTCCAACATTAAACGATTTCTTTCTATTTTACCTCTTCAAAACTCCAACATTAATTTTTTTTTTATATCTCTTCAAAACTCCAACATTCAAAGTTTTCTTTATTTTTTACCTCTTCAAAACTCCAACATTATTATTATTTTTTTTTTTTTACCTCTTCAAAACTAAAATTTTTTTTTTTTTTTTACCTCTTCAAAACTCCACAATTTTTTTTTTTTTTTTTGTTTACCTCTTCAAAACTCCTAAATTTTTTTTTTTTTTTTTTTTTTTACCTCTTCAAAACTCCAACATTGATTTTTTGTTCCTTTTTTACCTCTTCAAAACTCAATTTTTTTTTTTTTTTTTACCTCTTCAAAACTCCAACATTTTTTTTTTTTTACCTCTTCAAATCTCAATTTTTTTTTTTTTTTTTTACCTCTTCAAAACTCAAATTTTTTTTAATTTTTTTTTTACCTCTTCAAAACTCCACAATTTTTTTTTTTTTTTACCTCTTCAAAACTCCATTTTTTTTTTTTTTTTTACCTCTTCAAAACTCCATTTTTTTTTTTTTACCTCTTCAAAACTCCAACATTGATTTTTTGTTCCTTTTTTTACCTCTTCAAAACTCCTAAATTTTTTTTTTTTTTTTTACCTCTTCAAAACTCCACAATTTTTTTTTTTTTTTTTTTTTTACCTCTTCAAAACTCCAACATTTTTTTTTTTTTACCTCTTCAAAACTCCAACATTGATTTTTTGTTCCTTTTTTTACCTCTTCAAAACTCCACAATTTTTTTTTTTTTTTTTTTACCTCTTCAAAACTCCAACTTTTTTTTTTTTTTTTTTACCTCTTCAAAACTCCAACATTGATTTTTTGTTCCTTTTTTTACCTCTTCAAAACTCCACAATTTTTTTTTTTTTACCTCTTCAAAACTCAATTTTTTTTTTTTTTTTTTTTACCTCTTCAAAACTCTTTTTTTTTTTTTTTTACCTCTTCAAAACTCCAACATTTTTTTATTTATTTTTTTACCTCTTCAAAACTCCAATTTTTTTCTTTTTACCTCTTCAAAACTCCAACATTTTTTTTTTTTTTACCTCTTCAAAACTCCAACATTTTTTTTATCTTTTTTTTACCTCTTCAAAACTCCAACATTGATTTTTTGTTCCTTTTTTTTACCTCTTCAAAACTCCAACATTTTTTTTTTTTTTTTACCTCTTCAAAACTCCAACATTGATTTTTTGTTCCTTATTTTACCTCTTCAAAACTCCATTTTTTTTACCTCTTCAAAACTACGACATTTTTTTTTTTTTTTAACTCTTCAAAACTCCAACATTAATATATTTTTGTTTTTACCTGTTCAAAACTCCAACGTTAATTTCTTTTTTTTTCACCTCTTCAAAACTCCAACATTATTATTTTTTTTAAGTCTTCAAGACTCCAACATTAAACGATTTCTTTCTATTTTACCTCTTCAAAACTCCAACATTAATTTTTTTTTTATATCTCTTCAAAACTCCAACATTCAAAGTTTTCTTTATTTTTTACCTCTTCAAAACTCCAACATTATTATTATTTTTTTTTTTTTACCTCTTCAAAACTCCACAATTTTTTTTTTTTTTTTTTTACCTCTTCAAAACTCCAACATTGATTTTTTGTTCCTTTTTTTACCTCTTCAAAACTCCAACATTTTTTTTTTTTTTACCTCTTCAAAACTCCAACATTTTTTTAATCTTTTTTTTACCTCTTCAAAACTCCAACATTGATTTTTTGTTCCTTTTTTTTACCTCTTCAAAACTCCAACATTTTTTTTTTTTTTTACCTCTTCAAAACTCCAACATTGATTTTTTGTTCCTTATTTTACCTCTTCAAAACTCCATTTTTTTTTACCTCTTCAAAACTCCGACATTTTTTTTTTTTTTTAACTCTTCAAAACTCCAACATTAAAATATTTTTGTTTTTACCTGTTCAAAACTCCAACGTTAATTTCTTTTTTTTTTCACCTCTTCAAAACTCCAACATTATTTTTTTTTTTAAGTCTTCAAGACTCCAACATTAAACGATTTCTTTCTATTTTACCTCTTCAAAACTCCAACATTAATTTTTTTTTTATATCTCTTCAAAACTCCAACATTCAAAGTTTTCTTTATTTTTTACCTCTTCAAAACTCCAACATTATTATTTTTTTTTTTTTTTTACCTCTTCAAAACTAAAATTTTTTTTTTTTTTTTTACCTCTTCAAAACTCCACAATTTTTTTTTTTTTTTTTGTTTACCTCTTCAAAACTCCTTAATTTTTTTTTTTTTTTTTTTTTTTTACCTCTTCAAAACTCCAACATTGATTTTTTGTTCCTTTTTTACCTCTTCAAAACTCAATTTTTTTTTTTTTTTTTACCTCTTCAAAACTCCAACATTTTTTTTTTTTTACCTCTTCAAATCTCAATTTTTTTTTTTTTTTTTTACCTCTTCAAAACTCAAATTTTTTTTAATTTTTTTTTTACCTCTTCAAAACTCCACAATTTTTTTTTTTTTTTACCTCTTCAAAACTCCATTTTTTTTTTTTTTTTTACCTCTTCAAAACTCCATTTTTTTTTTTTTACCTCTTCAAAACTCCAACATTGATTTTTTGTTCCTTTTTTTACCTCTTCAAAACTCCACAATTTTTTTTTTTTTTTTTTTTTACCTCTTCAAAACTCCAACTTTTTTTTCTTTTTTTTTACCTCTTCAAAACTCCAACATTGATTTTTTGTTCCTTTTTTTACCTCTTCAAACCTCAATTTTTTTATTTTTTTTTTACCTCTTCAAAACTCCAACATTTTTTTTTTTTTACCTCTTCAAAACTCCACAATTTTTTTTATTTTTTTTTTACCTCTTCAAAACTCCTAAATTTTTTTTTTTTTTTTACCTCTTCAAAACTCCTAAATTTTTTATTTTTTTTTTACCTCTTCAAAACTCCACAATTTTTTTTTTTTTTTTTTTTTTACCTCTTCAAAACTCCAACATTTTTTTTTTTTTACCTCTTCAAAACTCCAACATTGATTTTTTGTTCCTTTTTTTACCTCTTCAAAACTCCACAATTTTTTTTTTTTTTTTTTTTACCTCTTCAAAACTCCAACTTTTTTTTTTTTTTTTTTACCTCTTCAAAACTCCAACATTGATTTTTTGTTCCTTTTTTTACCTCTTCAAAACTCCACAATTTTTTTTTTTTTTTTTTTTTACCTCTTCAAAACTCCAACTTTTTTTTTTTTTTTTTTTACCTCTTCAAAACTCCAACATTGATTTTTTGTTCCTTTTTTTACCTCTTCAAAACTCAATTTTTTTTTTTTTTTTTTTACCTCTTCAAAACTCCAACATTTTTTTTTTTTTTTACCTCTTCAAAACTCAATTTTTTTTTATTTTTTTTTTACCTCTTCAAAACTCTTTTTTTTTTTTTTTTCCTCTTCAAAACTCCAACATTTTTTTATTTATTTTTTTACCTCTTCAAAACTCCAATTTTTTTCTTTTTACCTCTTCAAAACTCCAACATTTTTTTTTTTTTTACCTCTTCAAAACTCCACATTTTTTTTTTTTTTTTTTTTACCTCTTCAAAACTCCAACATTGATTTTTTGTTCCTTTTTTACCTCTTCAAAACTCAATTTTTTTTATTATTTTTTTTACCTCTTCAAAACTCCATTTTTTTTTTTTTTTTTACCTCTTCAAAACTCCATTTTTTTTTTTTTACCTCTTCAAAACTCCAACATTGATTTTTTGTTCCTTTTTTTACCTCTTCAAAACTCCACAATTTTTTTTTTTTTTTTTTTTACCTCTTCAAAACTCCAACTTTTTTTTTCTTTTTTTTTACCTCTTCAAAACTCCAACATTGATTTTTTGTTCCTTTTTTTACCTCTTCAAACCTCAATTTTTTTTTTTTTTTTTTACCTCTTCAAAACTCCAACATTGATTTTTTGTTCCTTATTTTACCTCTTCAAAACTCCATTTTTTTTTACCTCTTCAAAACTACGACATTTTTTTTTTTTTTTAACTCTTCAAAACTCCAACATTAATATATTTTTGTTTTTACCTGTTCAAAACTCCAACGTTAATTTCTTTTTTTTTCACCTCTTCAAAACTCCAACATTATTATTTTTTTTAAGTCTTCAAGACTCCAACATTAAACGATTTCTTTCTATTTTACCTCTTCAAAACTCCAACATTAATTTTTTTTTTATATCTCTTCAAAACTCCAACATTCAAAGTTTTCTTTATTTTTTACCTCTTCAAAACTCCAACATTATTATTATTATTTTTTTTTTACCTCTTCAAAACTCCACAATTTTTTTTTTTTTTTTTTTACCTCTTCAAAACTCCAACATTGATTTTTTGTTCCTTTTTTTACCTCTTCAAAACTCCAACATTTTTTTTTTTTTTACCTCTTCAAAACTCCAACATTTTTTTAATCTTTTTTTTACCTCTTCAAAACTCCAACATTGATTTTTTGTTCCTTTTTTTTACCTCTTCAAAACTCCAACATTTTTTTTTTTTTTTACCTCTTCAAAACTCCAACATTGATTTTTTGTTCCTTATTTTACCTCTTCAAAACTCCATTTTTTTTTACCTCTTCAAAACTCCGACATTTTTTTTTTTTTTTAACTCTTCAAAACTCCAACATTAAAATATTTTTGTTTTTACCTGTTCAAAACTCCAACGTTAATTTCTTTTTTTTTTCACCTCTTCAAAACTCCAACATTATTTTTTTTTTTAAGTCTTCAAGACTCCAACATTAAACGATTTCTTTCTATTTTACCTCTTCAAAACTCCAACATTAATTTTTTTTTTATATCTCTTCAAAACTCCAACATTCAAAGTTTTCTTTATTTTTTACCTCTTCAAAACTCCAACATTATTATTATTTTTTTTTTTTTACCTCTTCAAAACTAAAATTTTTTTTTTTTTTTTACCTCTTCAAAACTCCACAATTTTTTTTTTTTTTTTTGTTTACCTCTTCAAAACTCCTAAATTTTTTTTTTTTTTTTTTTTTTTACCTCTTCAAAACTCCAACATTGATTTTTTGTTCCTTTTTTACCTCTTCAAAACTCAATTTTTTTTTTTTTTTTTACCTCTTCAAAACTCCAACATTTTTTTTTTTTTACCTCTTCAAATCTCAATTTTTTTTTTTTTTTTTTACCTCTTCAAAACTCAAATTTTTTTTAATTTTTTTTTTACCTCTTCAAAACTCCACAATTTTTTTTTTTTTTTTACCTCTTCAAAACTCCATTTTTTTTTTTTTTTTTACCTCTTCAAAACTCCATTTTTTTTTTTTTACCTCTTCAAAACTCCAACATTGATTTTTTGTTCCTTTTTTTACCTCTTCAAAACTCCACAATTTTTTTTTTTTTTTTTTTTACCTCTTCAAAACTCCAACTTTTTTTTCTTTTTTTTTACCTCTTCAAAACTCCAACATTGATTTTTTGTTCCTTTTTTTACCTCTTCAAACCTCAATTTTTTTATTTTTTTTTTACCTCTTCAAAACTCCAACATTTTTTTTTTTTTACCTCTTCAAAACTCCACAATTTTTTTTATTTTTTTTTTACCTCTTCAAAACTCCTAAATTTTTTTTTTTTTTTTTTACCTCTTCAAAACTCCTAAATTTTTTATTTTTTTTTTACCTCTTCAAAACTCCACAATTTTTTTTTTTTTTTTTTTTTTACCTCTTCAAAACTCCAACATTTTTTTTTTTTTACCTCTTCAAAACTCCAACATTGATTTTTTGTTCCTTTTTTTACCTCTTCAAAACTCCACAATTTTTTTTTTTTTTTTTTTTTACCTCTTCAAAACTCCAACTTTTTTTTTTTTTTTTTTACCTCTTCAAAACTCCAACATTGATTTTTTGTTCCTTTTTTTACCTCTTCAAAACTCCACAATTTTTTTTTTTTTTTTTTTTTACCTCTTCAAAACTCCAACTTTTTTTTTTTTTTTTTTTACCTCTTCAAAACTCCAACATTGATTTTTTGTTCCTTTTTTTACCTCTTCAAAACTCAATTTTTTTTTTTTTTTTTTTACCTCTTCAAAACTCCAACATTTTTTTTTTTTTTTACCTCTTCAAAACTCAATTTTTTTTTATTTTTTTTTTACCTCTTCAAAACTCTTTTTTTTTTTTTTTTCCTCTTCAAAACTCCAACATTTTTTTATTTATTTTTTTACCTCTTCAAAACTCCAACATTTTTTTTTTTTTTACCTCTTCAAAACTCCACATTTTTTTTTTTTTTTTTTTACCTCTTCAAAACTCCAACATTGATTTTTTGTTCCTTTTTTACCTCTTCAAAACTCAATTTTTTTTATTATTTTTTTTACCTCTTCAAAACTCCATTTTTTTTTTTTTTTTTACCTCTTCAAAACTCCATTTTTTTTTTTTACCTCTTCAAAACTCCAACATTGATTTTTTGTTCCTTTTTTTACCTCTTCAAAACTCCACAATTTTTTTTTTTTTTTTTTTTACCTCTTCAAAACTCCAACTTTTTTTTTCTTTTTTTTTACCTCTTCAAAACTCCAACATTGATTTTTTGTTCCTTTTTTTACCTCTTCAAACCTCAATTTTTTTATTTTTTTTTTACCTCTTCAAAACTCCAACATTTTTTTTTTTTTTACCTCTTCAAAACTCCACAATTTTTTTTATTTTTTTTTTACCTCTTCAAAACTCCTAAATTTTTTTTTTTTTTTACCTCTTCAAAACTCCTAAATTTTTTTTTTTTTTTTTACCTCTTCAAAACTCCACAATTTTTTTTTTTTTTTTTTTTTACCTCTTCAAAACTCCAACATTTTTTTTTTTTACCTCTTCAAAACTCCAACATTGATTTTTTGTTCCTTTTTTTACCTCTTCAAAACTCCACAATTTTTTTTTTTTTTTTTTTTACCTCTTCAAAACTCCAACTTTTTTTTTTTTTTTTTTACCTCTTCAAAACTCCAACATTGATTTTTTGTTCCTTTTTTTACCTCTTCAAAACTCCACAATTTTTTTTTTTTTACCTCTTCAAAACTCAATTTTTTTTTTTTTTTTTTTTACCTCTTCAAAACTCTTTTTTTTTTTTTTTTACCTCTTCAAAACTCCAACATTTTTTTATTTATTTTTTTACCTCTTCAAAACTCCAATTTTTTTCTTTTTACCTCTTCAAAACTCCAACATTTTTTTTTTTTTTACCTCTTCAAAACTCCAACATTTTTTTTATCTTTTTTTTACCTCTTCAAAACTCCAACATTGATTTTTTGTTCCTTTTTTTTACCTCTTCAAAACTCCAACATTTTTTTTTTTTTTTTACCTCTTCAAAACTCCAACATTGATTTTTTGTTCCTTATTTTACCTCTTCAAAACTCCATTTTTTTTTACCTCTTCAAAACTACGACATTTTTTTTTTTTTTTAACTCTTCAAAACTCCAACATTAATATATTTTTGTTTTTACCTGTTCAAAACTCCAACGTTAATTTCTTTTTTTTTCACCTCTTCAAAACTCCAACATTAATATATTTTTGTTTTTACCTGTTCAAAACTCCAACGTTAATTTCTTTTTTTTTACCTCTTCAAAACTCCAACATTAATTTTTTTTTTATATCTCTTCAAAACTCCAACATTCAAAGTTTTCTTTATTTTTTACCTCTTCAAAACTCCAACATTATTATTATTTTTTTTTTTTTACCTCTTCAAAACTCCACAATTTTTTTTTTTTTTTTTTTACCTCTTCAAAACTCCAACATTGATTTTTTGTTCCTTTTTTTACCTCTTCAAAACTCCAACTTTTTTTTTTTTTTTTACCTCTTCAAAACTCAATTTTTTTTTATTTTTTTTACCTCTTCAAAACTCAATTTTTTTTTTTTTTTACCTCTTCAAAACACCAACATTGATTTTTTGTTCCTTTTTTTACCTCTTCAAAACTCCAAATTTTTTTAATTTTTTTTTTCCCCTTCAAAACTCCTAAATTTTTTTTTTTTTTTTACCTCTTCAAAACTCCAACTTTTTTTTTTTTTTTTACCTCTTCAAAACTCCTAATTTTTTTTTTTTTTTTACCTCTTCAAAACTCCAACTTTTTTTTTTTTTTACCTCTTCAAAACTCCAACATTGATTTTTTGTTCCTTTTTTTACCTCTTCAAAACTCCATTTTTTTTTTTTTTTTACCTCTTCAAAACTCCAACATTGATTTTTTGTTCCTTTTTTTACCTCTTCAAAACTCCAACATTTTTTTATTTATTTTTTTACCTCTTCAAAACTCCAACATTTTTTTTTTTTTTTACCTCTTCAAAACTCCAATTTTTTTCTTTTTACCTTTTCAAAACTCCAACATTTTTTTTTTTTTTACCTCTTCAAAACTCCAACATTGATTTTTTGTTCCTTTTTTTACCTCTTCAAAACTCCAAAATTTTTTTATTTATTTTTTTACCTCTTCAAAACTCCAACATTTTTTTTTCTTTTTACCTCTTCAAAACTCCAACTTTTTTTTTTTTTTTACCTCTTAAAACTCCAACTTTTTTTTTTTTTTTACCTCTTCAAAACTCCACAATTTTTTTTTTTTTTTTTTTTA
Organism: Callionymus lyra; assembly: GCF_982586985.1. Classification (NCBI taxonomy): domain Eukaryota; kingdom Metazoa; phylum Chordata; class Actinopteri; order Syngnathiformes; family Callionymidae; genus Callionymus; species Callionymus lyra. The sequence goes on along the minus strand of NC_141831.1, from coordinate 26,606,737 downwards.
CCTCTTCAAAACTCCAACATTGATTTTTTGTTCCTTTTTTTACCTCTTCAAAACTCCAACATATTTTTTTTTTTTTACCTCTTCAAAACTCCAATTTTTTTCTTTTTACCTCTTCAAAACTCCAACATTTTTTTTTTTTACCTCTTCAAAACTCCAACATTTTTTTTATCTTTTTTTTACCTCTTCAAAACTCCAACATTTTTTTTTTTTTACCTCTTCAAAACTCCAACATTGATTTTTTGTTCCTTATTTTACCTCTTCAAAACTCCATTTTTTTTTACCTCTTCAAAACTCCGACTTCTTTTTTTTTTTACCTCTTCAAAACTCCAACATTAAAATATTTTTGTTTTTACCTGTTCAAAACTCCAACGTTAATTTCTTTTTTTTTTCACCTCTTCAAAACTCCAACATTATTTTTTTTTTTAAGTCTTCAAGACTCCAACATTAAACGATTTCTTTCTATTTTACCTCTTCAAAACTCCAACATTAATTTTTTTTTTTATATCTCTTCAAAACTCCAACATTCAAAGTTTTCTTTATTTTTTACCTCTTCAAAACTCCAACATTATTATTATTATTTTTTTTTTAACCTCTTCAAAACTCAAATTTTTTTTTTTTTTTACCTCTTCAAAACTCCACAATTTTTTTTTTTTTTTTTTACCTCTTCAAAACTCCTAAATTTTTTTTTTTTTTTTACCTCTTCAAAACTCCAACATTTTTTTTTTTTTTACCTCTTCAAAACTCCAACATTGATTTTTTGTTCCTTTTTTTACCTCTTCAAACCTCAATTTTTTTTTATTTTTTTTTTTACCTCTTCAAAACTCCAACATTTTATTTTTTTTTACCTCTTCAAAACTCAATTTTTTTTTTTTTTTTACCTCTTCAAAACTCCAACATTTTTTTTTTTTTACCTCTTCAAAACTCCAACATTGATTTTTTTTCCTTTTTTTACCTCTTCAAAACTCCACAATTTTTTTTTTTTTACCTCTTCAAAACTCCAACTTTTTTTTCTTTTTTTTTACCTCTTCAAAACTCCAACATTGATTTTTTGTTCCTTTTTTTACCTCTTCAAACCTCAATTTTTTTATTTTTTTTTTACCTCTTCAAAACTCCAACATTTTTTTTTTTTTACCTCTTCAAAACTCCACAATTTTTTTTATTTTTTTTTTACCTCTTCAAAACTCCTAAATTTTTTTTTTTTTTTTACCTCTTCAAAACTCCTAAATTTTTTATTTTTTTTTTACCTCTTCAAAACTCCACAATTTTTTTTTTTTTTTTTTTTTTACCTCTTCAAAACTCCAACATTTTTTTTTTTTTACCTCTTCAAAACTCCAACATTGATTTTTTGTTCCTTTTTTTACCTCTTCAAAACTCCACAATTTTTTTTTTTTTTTTTTTTACCTCTTCAAAACTCCAACTTTTTTTTTTTTTTTTTTACCTCTTCAAAACTCCAACATTGATTTTTTGTTCCTTTTTTTACCTCTTCAAAACTCCACAATTTTTTTTTTTTTTTTTTTACCTCTTCAAAACTCCAACTTTTTTTTTTTTTTTTTTTACCTCTTCAAAACTCCAACATTGATTTTTTGTTCCTTTTTTTACCTCTTCAAAACTCAATTTTTTTTTTTTTTTTTTTACCTCTTCAAAACTCCAACATTTTTTTTTTTTTTTACCTCTTCAAAACTCAATTTTTTTTTATTTTTTTTTTACCTCTTCAAAACTCTTTTTTTTTTTTTTTTCCTCTTCAAAACTCCAACATTTTTTTATTTATTTTTTTACCTCTTCAAAACTCCAATTTTTTTCTTTTTACCTCTTCAAAACTCCAACATTTTTTTTTTTTTTACCTCTTCAAAACTCCACATTTTTTTTTTTTTTTTTTTTTACCTCTTCAAAACTCCAACATTGATTTTTTGTTCCTTTTTTACCTCTTCAAAACTCAATTTTTTTTAATATTTTTTTTACCTCTTCAAAACTCCATTTTTTTTTTTTTTTTTACCTCTTCAAAACTCCATTTTTTTTTTTTTACCTCTTCAAAACTCCAACATTGATTTTTTGTTCCTTTTTTTACCTCTTCAAAACTCCACAATTTTTTTTTTTTTTTTTTTTACCTCTTCAAAACTCCAACTTTTTTTTTCTTTTTTTTTACCTCTTCAAAACTCCAACATTGATTTTTTGTTCCTTTTTTTACCTCTTCAAACCTCAATTTTTTTATTTTTTTTTTACCTCTTCAAAACTCCTAAATTTTTTTTTTTTTTTTTACCTCTTCAAAACTGCTAAATTTTTTATTTTTTTTTTACCTCTTCAAAACTCCAACATTTTTTTTTTTTTACCTCTTCAAAACTCCAACATTGATTTTTTGTTCCTTTTTTTACCTCTTCAAAACTCCACAATTTTTTTTTTTTTTTTTTTTTACCTCTTCAAAACTCCAACTTTTTTTTTTTTTTTTTTACCTCTTCAAAACTCCAACATTGATTTTTTGTTCCTTTTTTTACCTCTTCAAAACTCCACAATTTTTTTTTTTTTTTCTTTTTACCTCTTCAAAACTCCAACATTTTTTTTTTTTTTACCTCTTCAAAACTCCACATTTTTTTTTTTTTTTTTTTACCTCTTCAAAACTCCAACATTGATTTTTTGTTCCTTTTTTACCTCTTCAAAACTCAATTTTTTTTAATATTTTTTTTACCTCTTCAAAACTCCATTTTTTTTTTTTTTTTTACCTCTTCAAAACTCCATTTTTTTTTTTTTACCTCTTCAAAACTCCAACATTGATTTTTTGTTCCTTTTTTTACCTCTTCAAAACTCCACAATTTTTTTTTTTTTTTTTTTACCTCTTCAAAACTCCAACTTTTTTTTTCTTTTTTTTTACCTCTTCAAAACTCCAACATTGATTTTTTGTTCCTTTTTTTACCTCTTCAAACCTCAATTTTTTTATTTTTTTTTTACCTCTTCAAAACTCCTAAATTTTTTTTTTTTTTTTTTACCTCTTCAAAACTGCTAAATTTTTTATTTTTTTTTTACCTCTTCAAAACTCCAACATTTTTTTTTTTTTACCTCTTCAAAACTCCAACATTGATTTTTTGTTCCTTTTTTTACCTCTTCAAAACTCCACAATTTTTTTTTTTTTTTTTTTTTACCTCTTCAAAACTCCAACTTTTTTTTTTTTTTTTTTACCTCTTCAAAACTCCAACATTGATTTTTTGTTCCTTTTTTTACCTCTTCAAAACTCCACAATTTTTTTTTTTTTTTTTTTTTACCTCTTCAAAACTCCAACTTTTTTTTTTTTTTTTTTACCTCTTCAAAACTCCAACATTGATTTTTTGTTCCTTTTTTTACCTCTTCAAAACTCAATTTTTTTTTTTTTTTTTTACCTCTTCAAAACTCCAACATTTTTTTTTTTTTTTACCTCTTCAAAACTCAATTTTTTTTTTTTTTTTTTTTACCTCTTCAAAACTCTTTTTTTTTTTTTTTTTCCTCTTCAAAACTCCAACATTTTTTTATTTATTTTTTTACCTCTTCAAAACTCCAATTTTTTTCTTTTTACCTCTTCAAAACTCCAACATTTTTTTTTTTTTTACCTCTTCAAAACTCCACATTTTTTTTTTTTTTTTTTTTACCTCTTCAAAACTCCAACATTGATTTTTTGTTCCTTTTTTACCTCTTCAAAACTCAATTTTTTTTATTATTTTTTTTACCTCTTCAAAACTCCATTTTTTTTTTTTTTTTTACCTCTTCAAAACTCCATTTTTTTTTTTTTACCTCTTCAAAACTCCAACATTGATTTTTTGTTCCTTTTTTTACCTCTTCAAAACTCCACAATTTTTTTTTTTTTTTTTTTTACCTCTTCAAAACTCCAACTTTTTTTTTCTTTTTTTTTACCTCTTCAAAACTCCAACATTGATTTTTTGTTCCTTTTTTTACCTCTTCAAACCTCAATTTTTTTATTTTTTTTTTACCTCTTCAAAACTCCAACATTTTTTTTTTTTTTACCTCTTCAAAACTCCACAATTTTTTTTATTTTTTTTTTACCTCTTCAAAACTCCTAAATTTTTTTTTTTTTTTTTACCTCTTCAAAACTCCTAAATTTTTTTTTTTTTTTTTACCTCTTCAAAACTCCACAATTTTTTTTTTTTTTTTTTTTTTACCTCTTCAAAACTCCAACATTTTTTTTTTTTACCTCTTCAAAACTCCAACATTGATTTTTTGTTCCTTTTTTTACCTCTTCAAAACTCCACAATTTTTTTTTTTTTTTTTTTTACCTCTTCAAATCTCCAACTTTTTTTTTTTTTTTTTTACCTCTTCAAAACTCCAACATTGATTTTTTGTTCCTTTTTTTACCTCTTCAAAACTCCACAATTTTTTTTTTTTTACCTCTTCAAAACTCAATTTTTTTTTTTTTTTTTTTTACCTCTTCAAAACTCTTTTTTTTTTTTTTTTACCTCTTCAAAACTCCAACATTTTTTTATTTATTTTTTTACCTCTTCAAAACTCCAATTTTTTTCTTTTTACCTCTTCAAAACTCCAACATTTTTTTTTTTTTTACCTCTTCAAAACTCCAACATTTTTTTTATCTTTTTTTTACCTCTTCAAAACTCCAACATTGATTTTTTGTTCCTTTTTTTTACCTCTTCAAAACTCCAACATTTTTTTTTTTTTTTTACCTCTTCAAAACTCCAACATTGATTTTTTGTTCCTTATTTTACCTCTTCAAAACTCCATTTTTTTTTACCTCTTCAAAACTACGACATTTTTTTTTTTTTTTAACTCTTCAAAACTCCAACATTAAAATATTTTTGTTTTTACCTGTTCAAAACTCCAACGTTAATTTCTTTTTTTTTCACCTCTTCAAAACTCCAACATTATTATTTTTTTTAAGTCTTCAAGACTCCAACATTAAACGATTTCTTTCTATTTTACCTCTTCAAAACTCCAACATTAATTTTTTTTTTATATCTCTTCAAAACTCCAACATTCAAAGTTTTCTTTATTTTTTACCTCTTCAAAACTCCAACATTATTATTATTTTTTTTTTTTTACCTCTTCAAAACTCCACAATTTTTTTTTTTTTTTTTTTACCTCTTCAAAACTCCAACATTGATTTTTTGTTCCTTTTTTTACCTCTTCAAAACTCCAACATTTTTTTATTTATTTTTTTACCTCTTCAAAACTCCAACATTTTTTTTTTTTTTTACCTCTTCAAAACTCCAATTTTTTTCTTTTTACCTCTTCAAAACTCCAACATTTTTTTTTTTTTACCTCTTCAAAACTCCAACATTGATTTTTTGTTCCTTTTTTTACCTCTTCAAAACTCCAACATTTTTTTATTTATTTTTTTACCTCTTCAAAACTCCAACATTGATTTTTTGTTCCTTTTTTTACCTCTTCAAAACTCCATTTTTTTTTTTTTTTACCTCTTCAAAACTCCAACATTGATTTTTTGTTCCTTTTTTTACCTCTTCAAAACTCCAACATTTTTTTATTTATTTTTTTACCTCTTCAAAACTCCAACATTGATTTTTTGTTCCTTTTTTTACCTCTTCAAAACTCCAACATTTTTTTATTTATTTTTTTACCTCTTCAAAACTCCAACATTGATTTTTTGTTCCTTTTTTTACCTCTTCAAAACTCCATTTTTTTTTTTTTTTACCTCTTCAAAACTCCAACATTGATTTTTTGTTCCTTTTTTTACCTCTTCAAAACTCCAACATTTTTTTATTTATTTTTTTACCTCTTCAAAACTCCAACATTTTTTTTTTTTTTTACCTCTTCAAAACTCCAATTTTTTTCTTTTTACCTCTTCAAAACTCCAACATTTTTTTTTTTTTACCTCTTCAAAACTCCAACATTTTTTTAATCTTTTTTTTACCTCTTCAAAACTCCAACATTGATTTTTTGTTCCTTTTTTTTACCTCTTCAAAACTCCAAAATTTTTTTTTTTTTACCTCTTCAAAACTCCAACATTTTTTTTTTTTTTACCTCTTCAAAACTCCAACATTGATTTTTTGTTCCTTTTTTTACCTCTTCAAAACTCCATTTTTTTTTTTTTTACCTCTTCAAAACTCCAACATTGATTTTTTGTTCCTTTTTTTACCTCTTCAAAACTCCAACATTTTTTTTTTTTTTACCTCTTCAAAACTCCTAATTTTTTTTTTTTTTTTACCTTATCAAAATTCCAACTTTTTTCTTTTTTTTACCTCTTCAAAACTCCACAATATTTTATTTATTATTTTTTTTACCTCTTCAAAACTCCAACTTTTTTTTTTTTTTTTTTTACCTCTTCAAAACTCCAACATTTTTTTTTTTTTACCTCTTCAAAACTCCAACTTTTTTTTTTTTTTTTACCTCTTCAAAACTCCACAATTTTTTTTTTTTTTTTTTTACCTCTTCAAAACTCCAACATTGATTTTTTGTTCCTTTTTTTACCTCTTCAAAACTCCAACTTTTTTTTTTTTTTTTACCTCTTCAAAACTCCTAATTTTTTTTTTTTTTTTAACCTCTTCAAAACTCCAACATTGATTTTTTGTTCCTTTTTTTACCTCTTCAAAACTCCAACATTTTTTTATTTATTTTTTTACCTCTTCAAAACTCCAACATTGATTTTTTGTTCCTTTTTTTTACCTCTTCAAAACTCCAACATTTTTTTTTTTTACCTCTTCAAAACTCCAACATTTTTTTAATCTTTTTTTTACCTCTTCAAAACTCCAACATTGATTTTTTGTTCCTTTTTTTTACCTCTTCAAAACTCCAACATTTTTTTTTTTTTTTACCTCTTCAAAACTCCAACATTGATTTTTTGTTCCTTATTTTACCTCTTCAAAACTCCATTTTTTTTACCTCTTCAAAACTCCGACATTTTTTTTTTTTTTTAACTCTTCAAAACTCCAACATTAAAATATTTTTGTTTTTACCTGTTCAAAACTCCAACGTTAATTTCTTTTTTTTTTCACCTCTTCAAAACTCCAACATTATTTTTTTTTTTAAGTCTTCAAGACTCCAACATTAAACGATTTCTTTCTATTTTACCTCTTCAAAACTCCAACGTTAATTTTTTTTTTATATCTCTTCAAAACTCCAACATTCAAAGTTTTCTTTATTTTTTACCTCTTCAAAACTCCAACATTATTATTATTTTTTTTTTTTTACCTCTTCAAAACTAAAATTTTTTTTTTTTTTTTTACCTCTTCAAAACTCCACAATTTTTTTTTTTTTTTTTGTTTACCTCTTCAAAACTCCTAAATTTTTTTTTTTTTTTTTTTTTTTACCTCTTCAAAACTCCACAATTTTTTTTTTTTTTTTTTTTTTACCTCTTCAAAACTCCAACATTTTTTTTTTTTTACCTCTTCAAAACTCCAACATTGATTTTTTGTTCCTTTTTTTACCTCTTCAAAACTCCACAATTTTTTTTATTTTTTTTTTTTACCTCTTCAAAACTCCAACTTTTTTTTTTTTTTTTTTACCTCTTCAAAACTCCAACATTGATTTTTTGTTCCTTTTTTTACCTCTTCAAAACTCCACAATTTTTTTTATTTTTTTTTTTTACCTCTTCAAAACTCCAACTTTTTTTTTTTTTTTTTTTACCTCTTCAAAACTCCAACATTGATTTTTTGTTCCTTTTTTTACCTCTTCAAAACTCAATTTTTTTTTTTTTTTTTTTTACCTCTTCAAAACTCCAACATTTTTTTTTTTTTTACCTCTTCAAAACTCAATTTTTTTTTTTTTTTTTTTACCTCTTCAAAACTCTTTTTTTTTTTTTTTTACCTCTTCAAAACTCCAACATTTTTTTATTTATTTTTTTACCTCTTCAAAACTCCAATTTTTTTCTTTTTACCTCTTCAAAACTCTTTTTTTTTTTTTTTACCTCTTCAAAACTCCAACATTTTTTTTATCTTTTTTTTACCTCTTCAAAACTCCAACATTGATTTTTTTTTCCTTTTTTTTACCTCTTCAAAACTCCAACATTTTTTTTTTTTTTTTACCTCTTCAAAACTCCAACATTGATTTTTTGTTCCTTATTTTACCTCTTCAAAACTCCATTTTTTTTTACCTCTTCAAAACTCCGACATTTTTTTTTTTTTTAACTCTTCAAAACTCCAACATTAAAATATTTTTGTTTTTACCTGTTCAAAACTCCAACGTTAATTTCTTTTTTTTTCACCTCTTCAAAACTCCAACATTATTATTTTTTTTAAGTCTTCAAGACTCCAACATTAAACGATTTCTTTCTATTTTACCTCTTCAAAACTCCAACATTAATTTTTTTTTTATATCTCTTCAAAACTCCAACATTCAAAGTTTTCTTTATTTTTTACCTCTTCAAAACTCCAACATTATTATTTTTTTTTTTTTTTTACCTCTTCAAAACTCCACAATTTTTTTTTTTTTTTTTTACCTCTTCAAAACTCCAACATTGATTTTTTGTTCCTTTTTTTACCTCTTCAAAACTCCAACTTTTTTTTTTTTTTTTACCTCTTCAAAACTCAATTTTTTTTTATTTTTTTTACCTCTTCAAAACTCAATTTTTTTTTTTTTTACCTCTTCAAAACACCAACATTGATTTTTTGTTCCTTTTTTTACCTCTTCAAAACTCCAAATTTTTTTAATTTTTTTTTTCCCCTTCAAAACTCCTAAATTTTTTTTTTTTTTTTACCTCTTCAAAACTCCAACTTTTTTTTTTTTTTTTACCTCTTCAAAACTCCTATTTTTTTTTTTTTTTTTACCTCTTCAAAACTCCAACATTTTTTTTTTTTTTACCTCTTCAAAACTCCAACATTGATTTTTTGTTCCTTTTTTTACCTCTTCAAAACTCCAACATTTTTTTATTTATTTTTTTACCTCTTCAAAACTCCAACATTTTTTTTTCTTTTTACCTCTTCAAAACTCCAACTTTTTTTTTTTTTACCTCTTAAAACTCCAACTTTTTTTTTTTTTTTACCTCTTCAAAACTCCACAATTTTTTTTTTTTTTTTTTACCTCTTCAAAACTCCAACATTGATTTTTTGTTCCTTTTTTTACCTCTTCAAAACTCCAACATATATATTTTTTTTTACCTCTTCAAAACTCCAATTTTTTTCTTTTTACCTCTTCAAAACTCCAACATTTTTTTTTTTTTACCTCTTCAAAACTCCAACATTTTTTTTATCTTTTTTTTACCTCTTCAAAACTCCAACATTTTTTTTTTTTTACCTCTTCAAAACTCCAACATTGATTTTTTGTTCCTTATTTTACCTCTTCAAAACTCCATTTTTTTTTACCTCTTCAAAACTCCGACTTCTTTTTTTTTTTACCTCTTCAAAACTCCAACATTAAAATATTTTTGTTTTTACCTGTTCAAAACTCCAACATTAATTTCTTTTTTTTTTCACCTCTTCAAAACTCCAACATTATTTTTTTTTTTAAGTCTTCAAGACTCCAACATTAAACGATTTCTTTCTATTTTACCTCTTCAAAACTCCAACATTAATTTTTTTTTTATATCTCTTCAAAACTCCAACATTCAAAGTTTTCTTTATTTTTTACCTCTTCAAAACTCCAACATTATTATTATTATTTTTTTTTTAACCTCTTCAAAACTCAAATTTTTTTTTTTTTTTACCTCTTCAAAACTCCACAATTTTTTTTTTTTTTTTTTTACCTCTTCAAAACTCCTAAATTTTTTTTTTTTTTTTACCTCTTCAAAACTCCAACATTTTTTTTTTTTTTACCTCTTCAAAACTCCAACATTGATTTTTTGTTCCTTTTTTTACCTCTTCAAAACTCCACAATTTTTTTTTTTTTTTTTTTTTTACCTCTTCAAAACTCCAACTTTTTTTTTCTTTTTTTTTACCTCTTCAAAACTCCAACATTGATTTTTTGTTCCTTTTTTTACCTCTTCAAACCTCAATTTTTTTTTATTTTTTTTTTACCTCTTCAAAACTCCAACATTTTATTTTTTTTTACCTCTTCAAAACTCAAATTGTTTTTTTTTTTTTACCTCTTCAAAACTCCAACATTTTTTTTTTTTTTACCTCTTCAAAACTCCAACATTGATTTTTTTTTCCTTTTTTTACCTCTTCAAAACTCCAACTTTTTTTTTTTTTTTACCTCTTCAAAACTCAATTTTTATTTTTTTTTTTACCTCTTCAAAACTCCACAATTTTTTATTTTTTTTTTACCTCTTCAAAACTCCTAAATTTTTTTTTTTTTTTTTACCTCTTCAAAACTCCAACATTGATTTTTTGTTCCTTTTTTTACCTCTTCAAAACTCCAACTTTTTTTTTTTTTTACCTCTTCAAAACTCCTAATTTTTTTTATTTTTTTTTACCTCTTCAAAACTCCAACATTTTTTTTTTTTTTACCTCTTTAAAACTCCAACATTGATTTTTTGTTCCTTTTTTTACCTCTTCAAAACTCCATTTTTTTTTTTTTTTTACCTCTTCAAAACTCCAACATTGATTTTTTGTTCCTTTTTTTACCTCTTCAAAACTCCAACATTTTTTTTTTTTTTACCTCTTCAAAACTCCTAATTTTTTTATTTTTTTTACCTCTTCAAAACTCCAACTTTTTTTTTTTTTTTACCTCTTCAAAACTCCAACATTGATTTTTTGTTCCTTTTTTTACCTCTTCAAAACTCCAACTTTTTTTTTTTTTTTTACCTCTTCAAAACTCCTAATTTTTTTTTTTTTTTACCTCTTCAAAACTCCACAATTTTTTTTTTTTTTTTTTTACCTCTTCAAAACTCCTAGATTTTTTTTTTTTTTTTTACCGCTTCAAAACTCCAACATTTTTTTTTTTTTTACCTCTTCAAAACTCCAACATTGATTTTTTGTTCCTTTTTTTACCTCTTCAAAACTCCACAATTTTTTTTTTTTTTTTTTTTTACCTCTTCAAAACTCCAACTTTTTTTTTCTTTTTTTTTACCTCTTCAAAACTCCAACATTGATTTTTTGTTCCTTTTTTTACCTCTTCAAACCTCAATTTTTTTTATTTTTTTTTTACCTCTTCAAAACTCCAACATTTTATTTTTTTTTACCTCTTCAAAACTGAATTTTTTTTTTTTTTTTTACCTCTTCAAAACTCCAACATTTTTTTTTTTTTTTACCTCTTCAAAACTCCAACATTGATTTTTTTTTCCTTTTTTTACCTCTTCAAAACTCCAACTTTTTTTTTTTTTTACCTCTTCAAAACTCAATTTTTTTTTTTTTTTTACCTCTTCAAAACTCCACAATTTTTTATTTTTTTTTTACCTCTTCAAAACTCCTAAATTTTTTTTTTTTTTTTTTACCTCTTCAAAACTCCAACATTGATTTTTTGTTCCTTTTTTTACCTCTTCAAAACTCCAACTTTTTTTTTTTTTTACCTCTTCAAAACTCCTAATTTTTTTTATTTTTTTTTACCTCTTCAAAACTCCAACTTTTTTTTTTTTTTTACCTCTTCAAAACTCCAACATTGATTTTTTGTTCCTTTTTTTACCTCTTCAAAACTCCATTTTTTTTTTTTTTTACCTCTTCAAAACTCCAACATTGATTTTTTGTTCCTTTTTTTACCTCTTCAAAACTCCAACATTTTTTTTTTTTTTACCTCTTCAAAACTCCTAATTTTTTTATTTTTTTTACCTCTTCAAAACTCCAACTTTTTTTTTTTCTTTACCTCTTCAAAACTCCAACATTGATTTTTTGTTCCTTTTTTTACCTCTTCAAAACTCCAACTTTTTTTTTTTTTTTTACCTCTTCAAAACTCCTAATTTTTTTTTTTTTTTACCTCTTCAAAACTCCAACTTTTTTTTTTTTTTTACCTCTTCAAAACTCCAACATTGATTTTTTGTTCCTTTTTTTACCTCTTCAAAACTCCATTTTTTTTTTTTTTTACCTCTTCAAAACTCCAACATTGATTTTTTGTTCCTTTTTTTACCTCTTCAAAACTCCAACATTTTTTTATTTATTTTTTTACCTCTTCAAAACTCCAACATTTTTTTTTTTTTTTACCTCTTCAAAACTCCAATTTTTTTCTTTTTACCTCTTCAAAACTCCAACATTTTTTTTTTTTTTACCTCTTCAAAACTCCAACATTTTTTTTATCTTTTTTTTACCTCTTCAAAACTCCAACATTGATTTTTTGTTCCTTTTTTTTACCTCTTCAAAATTCCAAAATTTTTTTTTTTTTACCTCTTCAAAACTCCAACATTTTTTTTTTTTTTACCTCTTCAAAACTCCAACATTGATTTTTTGTTCCTTTTTTTACTTCTTCAAAACTCCATTTTTTTTTTTTTTACCTCTTCAAAACTCCAACATTGATTTTTTGTTCCTTTTTTTACCTCTTCAAAACTCCAACATTTTTTTTTTTTTTACCTCTTCAAAACTCCTAATTTTTTTTTTTTTTTTACCTTATCAAAATTCCAACTTTTTTCTTTTTTTTACCTCTTCAAAACTCCACAATATTTTTTTTTTTTTTTTTTTTACCTCTTCAAAACTCCAACTTTTTTTTTTTTTTTTTTTACCTCTTCAAAACTCCAACATTTTTTTTTTTTTTACCTCTTCAAAACTCCAACTTTTTTTTTTTTTTTTACCTCTTCAAAACTCCACAATTTTTTTTTTTTTTTTTTTACCTCTTCAAAACTCCAACATTGATTTTTTGTTCCTTTTTTTACCTCTTCAAAACTCCTAATTTTTTTTTTTTTTTTAACCTCTTCAAAACTCCAACATTGATTTTTTGTTCCTTTTTTTACCTCTTCAAAACTCCAACATTTTTTTATTTATTTTTTTACCTCTTCAAAACTCCAACATTGATTTTTTGTTCCTTTTTTTTACCTCTTCAAAACTCCAACATTTTTTTTTTTTTTACCTCTTCAAAACTCCAACATTTTTTTAATCTTTTTTTTACCTCTTCAAAACTCCAACATTGATTTTTTGTTCCTTTTTTTTACCTCTTCAAAACTCCAACATTTTTTTTTTTTTTTACCTCTTCAAAACTCCAACATTGATTTTTTGTTCCTTATTTTACCTCTTCAAAACTCCATTTTTTTTTACCTCTTCAAAACTCCGACATTTTTTTTTTTTTTTAACTCTTCAAAACTCCAACATTAAAATATTTTTGTTTTTACCTGTTCAAAACTCCAACGTTAATTTCTTTTTTTTTTCACCTCTTCAAAACTCCAACATTATTTTTTTTTTTAAGTCTTCAAGACTCCAACATTAAACGATTTCTTTCTATTTTACCTCTTCAAAACTCCAACATTAATTTTTTTTTTATATCTCTTCAAAACTCCAACATTCAAAGTTTTCTTTATTTTTTACCTCTTCAAAACTCCAACATTATTATTTTTTTTTTTTTTTTACCTCTTCAAAACTAAAATTTTTTTTTTTTTTTTACCTCTTCAAAACTCCACAATTTTTTTTTTTTTTTGTTTACCTCTTCAAAACTCCTAAATTTTTTTTTTTTTTTTTTTTTTTTACCTCTTCAAAACTCCAACATTGATTTTTTGTTCCTTTTTTACCTCTTCAAAACTCAATTTTTTTTTTTTTTTTACCTCTTCAAAACTCCAACATTTTTTTTTTTTTACCTCTTCAAATCTCAATTTTTTTTTTTTTTTTTTACCTCTTCAAAACTCAATTTTTTTTAAATTTTTTTTTTACCTCTTCAAAACTCCACAATTTTTTTTTTTTTTTACCTCTTCAAAACTCCATTTTTTTTTTTTTTTTTACCTCTTCAAAACTCCATTTTTTTTTTTTTACCTCTTCAAAACTCCAACATTGATTTTTTGTTCCTTTTTTTACCTCTTCAAAACTCCACAATTTTTTTTTTTTTTTTTTTTTACCTCTTCAAAACTCCAACTTTTTTTTCTTTTTTTTTACCTCTTCAAAACTCCAACATTGATTTTTTGTTCCTTTTTTTACCTCTTCAAACCTCAATTTTTTTATTTTTTTTTTACCTCTTCAAAACTCCAACATTTTTTTTTTTTTACCTCTTCAAAACTCCACAATTTTTTTTATTTTTTTTTTACCTCTTCAAAACTCCTAAATTTTTTTTTTTTTTTTACCTCTTCAAAACTCCTAAATTTTTTATTTTTTTTTTACCTCTTCAAAACTCCACAATTTTTTTTTTTTTTTTTTTTTTACCTCTTCAAAACTCCAACATTTTTTTTTTTTTACCTCTTCAAAACTCCAACATTGATTTTTTGTTCCTTTTTTTACCTCTTCAAAACTCCACAATTTTTTTTTTTTTTTTTTTTTACCTCTTCAAAACTCCAACTTTTTTTTTTTTTTTTTTACCTCTTCAAAACTCCAACATTGATTTTTTGTTCCTTTTTTTACCTCTTCAAAACTCCACAATTTTTTTTTTTTTTTTTTTTTACCTCTTCAAAACTCCAACTTTTTTTTTTTTTTTTTTTACCTCTTCAAAACTCCAACATTGATTTTTTGTTCCTTTTTTTACCTCTTCAAAACTCAATTTTTTTTTTTTTTTTTTTACCTCTTCAAAACTCCAACATTTTTTTTTTTTTTTACCTCTTCAAAACTCAATTTTTTTTTATTTTTTTTTTACCTCTTCAAAACTCTTTTTTTTTTTTTTTTCCTCTTCAAAACTCCAACATTTTTTTATTTATTTTTTTACCTCTTCAAAACTCCAATTTTTTTCTTTTTACCTCTTCAAAACTCCAACATTTTTTTTTTTTTTACCTCTTCAAAACTCCACATTTTTTTTTTTTTTTTTTTACCTCTTCAAAACTCCAACATTGATTTTTTGTTCCTTTTTTACCTCTTCAAAACTCAATTTTTTTTATTATTTTTTTTACCTCTTCAAAACTCCATTTTTTTTTTTTTTTTTACCTCTTCAAAACTCCATTTTTTTTTTTTACCTCTTCAAAACTCCAACATTGATTTTTTGTTCCTTTTTTTACCTCTTCAAAACTCCACAATTTTTTTTTTTTTTTTTTTTACCTCTTCAAAACTCCAACTTTTTTTTTCTTTTTTTTTACCTCTTCAAAACTCCAACATTGATTTTTTGTTCCTTTTTTTACCTCTTCAAACCTCAATTTTTTTATTTTTTTTTTACCTCTTCAAAACTCCAACATTTTTTTTTTTTTTACCTCTTCAAAACTCCACAATTTTTTTTATTTTTTTTTTACCTCTTCAAAACTCCTAAATTTTTTTTTTTTTTTTACCTCTTCAAAACTCCTAAATTTTTTTTTTTTTTTTTACCTCTTCAAAACTCCACAATTTTTTTTTTTTTTTTTTTTTTACCTCTTCAAAACTCCAACATTTTTTTTTTTTTACCTCTTCAAAACTCCAACATTGATTTTTTGTTCCTTTTTTTACCTCTTCAAAACTCCACAATTTTTTTTTTTTTTTTTTTACCTCTTCAAAACTCCAACTTTTTTTTTTTTTTTTTTACCTCTTCAAAACTCCAACATTGATTTTTTGTTCCTTTTTTTACCTCTTCAAAACTCCACAATTTTTTTTTTTTTACCTCTTCAAAACTCAATTTTTTTTTTTTTTTTTTTTACCTCTTCAAAACTCTTTTTTTTTTTTTTTTACCTCTTCAAAACTCCAACATTTTTTTATTTATTTTTTTACCTCTTCAAAACTCCAATTTTTTTCTTTTTACCTCTTCAAAACTCCAACATTTTTTTTTTTTTTACCTCTTCAAAACTCCAACATTTTTTTTATCTTTTTTTTACCTCTTCAAAACTCCAACATTGATTTTTTGTTCCTTTTTTTTACCTCTTCAAAACTCCAACATTTTTTTTTTTTTTTTACCTCTTCAAAACTCCAACATTGATTTTTTGTTCCTTATTTTACCTCTTCAAAACTCCATTTTTTTTACCTCTTCAAAACTACGACATTTTTTTTTTTTTTTAACTCTTCAAAACTCCAACATTAATATATTTTTGTTTTTACCTGTTCAAAACTCCAACGTTAATTTCTTTTTTTTTCACCTCTTCAAAACTCCAACATTATTATTTTTTTTAAGTCTTCAAGACTCCAACATTAAACGATTTCTTTCTATTTTACCTCTTCAAAACTCCAACATTAATTTTTTTTTTATATCTCTTCAAAACTCCAACATTCAAAGTTTTCTTTATTTTTTACCTCTTCAAAACTCCAACATTATTATTATTTTTTTTTTTTTACCTCTTCAAAACTCCACAATTTTTTTTTTTTTTTTTTTACCTCTTCAAAACTCCAACATTGATTTTTTGTTCCTTTTTTTACCTCTTCAAAACTCCAACATTTTTTTTTTTTTTACCTCTTCAAAACTCCAACATTTTTTTAATCTTTTTTTTACCTCTTCAAAACTCCAACATTGATTTTTTGTTCCTTTTTTTTACCTCTTCAAAACTCCAACATTTTTTTTTTTTTTTACCTCTTCAAAACTCCAACATTGATTTTTTGTTCCTTATTTTACCTCTTCAAAACTCCATTTTTTTTTACCTCTTCAAAACTCCGACATTTTTTTTTTTTTTTAACTCTTCAAAACTCCAACATTAAAATATTTTTGTTTTTACCTGTTCAAAACTCCAACGTTAATTTCTTTTTTTTTTCACCTCTTCAAAACTCCAACATTATTTTTTTTTTTAAGTCTTCAAGACTCCAACATTAAACGATTTCTTTCTATTTTACCTCTTCAAAACTCCAACATTAATTTTTTTTTTATATCTCTTCAAAACTCCAACATTCAAAGTTTTCTTTATTTTTTACCTCTTCAAAACTCCAACATTATTATTTTTTTTTTTTTTTTACCTCTTCAAAACTAAAATTTTTTTTTTTTTTTTTACCTCTTCAAAACTCCACAATTTTTTTTTTTTTTTTTGTTTACCTCTTCAAAACTCCTAAATTTTTTTTTTTTTTTTTTTTTTTACCTCTTCAAAACTCCAACATTGATTTTTTGTTCCTTTTTTACCTCTTCAAAACTCAATTTTTTTTTTTTTTTTACCTCTTCAAAACTCCAACATTTTTTTTTTTTTACCTCTTCAAATCTCAATTTTTTTTTTTTTTTTTTACCTCTTCAAAACTCAAATTTTTTTTAATTTTTTTTTTACCTCTTCAAAACTCCACAATTTTTTTTTTTTTTTACCTCTTCAAAACTCCATTTTTTTTTTTTTTTTTACCTCTTCAAAACTCCATTTTTTTTTTTTTACCTCTTCAAAACTCCAACATTGATTTTTTGTTCCTTTTTTTACCTCTTCAAAACTCCACAATTTTTTTTTTTTTTTTTTTTTACCTCTTCAAAACTCCAACTTTTTTTTCTTTTTTTTTACCTCTTCAAAACTCCAACATTGATTTTTTGTTCCTTTTTTTACCTCTTCAAACCTCAATTTTTTTATTTTTTTTTTACCTCTTCAAAACTCCAACATTTTTTATTTTTTACCTCTTCAAAACTCCACAATTTTTTTTATTTTTTTTTTACCTCTTCAAAACTCCTAAATTTTTTTTTTTTTTTTACCTCTTCAAAACTCCTAAATTTTTTATTTTTTTTTTACCTCTTCAAAACTCCACAATTTTTTTTTTTTTTTTTTTTTTACCTCTTCAAAACTCCAACATTTTTTTTTTTTTACCTCTTCAAAACTCCAACATTGATTTTTTGTTCCTTTTTTTACCTCTTCAAAACTCCACAATTTTTTTTTTTTTTTTTTTTTACCTCTTCAAAACTCCAACTTTTTTTTTTTTTTTTTTACCTCTTCAAAACTCCAACATTGATTTTTTGTTCCTTTTTTTACCTCTTCAAAACTCCACAATTTTTTTTTTTTTTTTTTTTACCTCTTCAAAACTCCAACTTTTTTTTTTTTTTTTTTTACCTCTTCAAAACTCCAACATTGATTTTTTGTTCCTTTTTTTACCTCTTCAAAACTCAATTTTTTTTTTTTTTTTTTTACCTCTTCAAAACTCCAACATTTTTTTTTTTTTTTACCTCTTCAAAACTCAATTTTTTTTTATTTTTTTTTTACCTCTTCAAAACTCTTTTTTTTTTTTTTTTCCTCTTCAAAACTCCAACATTTTTTTATTTATTTTTTTACCTCTTCAAAACTCCAATTTTTTTCTTTTTACCTCTTCAAAACTCCAACATTTTTTTTTTTTTTACCTCTTCAAAACTCCACATTTTTTTTTTTTTTTTTTTTACCTCTTCAAAACTCCAACATTGATTTTTTGTTCCTTTTTTACCTCTTCAAAACTCAATTTTTTTTATTATTTTTTTTACCTCTTCAAAACTCCATTTTTTTTTTTTTTTTTACCTCTTCAAAACTCCATTTTTTTTTTTTTACCTCTTCAAAACTCCAACATTGATTTTTTGTTCCTTTTTTTACCTCTTCAAAACTCCACAATTTTTTTTTTTTTTTTTTTACCTCTTCAAAACTCCAACTTTTTTTTTCTTTTTTTTTACCTCTTCAAAACTCCAACATTGATTTTTTGTTCCTTTTTTTACCTCTTCAAACCTCAATTTTTTTTTTTTTTTTTTACCTCTTCAAAACTCCAACATTGATTTTTTGTTCCTTATTTTACCTCTTCAAAACTCCATTTTTTTTTACCTCTTCAAAACTACGACATTTTTTTTTTTTTTTAACTCTTCAAAACTCCAACATTAATATATTTTTGTTTTTACCTGTTCAAAACTCCAACGTTAATTTCTTTTTTTTTCACCTCTTCAAAACTCCAACATTATTATTTTTTTTAAGTCTTCAAGACTCCAACATTAAACGATTTCTTTCTATTTTACCTCTTCAAAACTCCAACATTAATTTTTTTTTTATATCTCTTCAAAACTCCAACATTCAAAGTTTTCTTTATTTTTTACCTCTTCAAAACTCCAACATTATTATTATTATTTTTTTTTTACCTCTTCAAAACTCCACAATTTTTTTTTTTTTTTTTTTACCTCTTCAAAACTCCAACATTGATTTTTTGTTCCTTTTTTTACCTCTTCAAAACTCCAACATTTTTTTTTTTTTTACCTCTTCAAAACTCCAACATTTTTTTAATCTTTTTTTTACCTCTTCAAAACTCCAACATTGATTTTTTGTTCCTTTTTTTTACCTCTTCAAAACTCCAACATTTTTTTTTTTTTTTACCTCTTCAAAACTCCAACATTGATTTTTTGTTCCTTATTTTACCTCTTCAAAACTCCATTTTTTTTTACCTCTTCAAAACTCCGACATTTTTTTTTTTTTTTAACTCTTCAAAACTCCAACATTAAAATATTTTTGTTTTTACCTGTTCAAAACTCCAACGTTAATTTCTTTTTTTTTTCACCTCTTCAAAACTCCAACATTATTTTTTTTTTTAAGTCTTCAAGACTCCAACATTAAACGATTTCTTTCTATTTTACCTCTTCAAAACTCCAACATTAATTTTTTTTTTATATCTCTTCAAAACTCCAACATTCAAAGTTTTCTTTATTTTTTACCTCTTCAAAACTCCAACATTATTATTATTTTTTTTTTTTTACCTCTTCAAAACTAAAATTTTTTTTTTTTTTTTACCTCTTCAAAACTCCACAATTTTTTTTTTTTTTTTTGTTTACCTCTTCAAAACTCCTAAATTTTTTTTTTTTTTTTTTTTTTTTACCTCTTCAAAACTCCAACATTGATTTTTTGTTCCTTTTTTACCTCTTCAAAACTCAATTTTTTTTTTTTTTTTTACCTCTTCAAAACTCCAACATTTTTTTTTTTTTACCTCTTCAAATCTCAATTTTTTTTTTTTTTTTTTACCTCTTCAAAACTCAAATTTTTTTTAATTTTTTTTTTACCTCTTCAAAACTCCACAATTTTTTTTTTTTTTTACCTCTTCAAAACTCCATTTTTTTTTTTTTTTTTACCTCTTCAAAACTCCATTTTTTTTTTTTTACCTCTTCAAAACTCCAACATTGATTTTTTGTTCCTTTTTTTACCTCTTCAAAACTCCACAATTTTTTTTTTTTTTTTTTTTTACCTCTTCAAAACTCCAACTTTTTTTTCTTTTTTTTTACCTCTTCAAAACTCCAACATTGATTTTTTGTTCCTTTTTTTACCTCTTCAAACCTCAATTTTTTTATTTTTTTTTTACCTCTTCAAAACTCCAACATTTTTTTTTTTTTACCTCTTCAAAACTCCACAATTTTTTTTATTTTTTTTTTACCTCTTCAAAACTCCTAAATTTTTTTTTTTTTTTTTACCTCTTCAAAACTCCTAAATTTTTTATTTTTTTTTTACCTCTTCAAAACTCCACAATTTTTTTTTTTTTTTTTTTTTTTACCTCTTCAAAACTCCAACATTTTTTTTTTTTTACCTCTTCAAAACTCCAACATTGATTTTTTGTTCCTTTTTTTACCTCTTCAAAACTCCACAATTTTTTTTTTTTTTTTTTTTTACCTCTTCAAAACTCCAACTTTTTTTTTTTTTTTTTTACCTCTTCAAAACTCCAACATTGATTTTTTGTTCCTTTTTTTACCTCTTCAAAACTCCACAATTTTTTTTTTTTTTTTTTTTTACCTCTTCAAAACTCCAACTTTTTTTTTTTTTTTTTTTACCTCTTCAAAACTCCAACATTGATTTTTTGTTCCTTTTTTTACCTCTTCAAAACTCAATTTTTTTTTTTTTTTTTTACCTCTTCAAAACTCCAACATTTTTTTTTTTTTTTACCTCTTCAAAACTCAATTTTTTTTTATTTTTTTTTTACCTCTTCAAAACTCTTTTTTTTTTTTTTTTCCTCTTCAAAACTCCAACATTTTTTTATTTATTTTTTTACCTCTTCAAAACTCCAATTTTTTTCTTTTTACCTCTTCAAAACTCCAACATTTTTTTTTTTTTTACCTCTTCAAAACTCCACATTTTTTTTTTTTTTTTTTTTACCTCTTCAAAACTCCAACATTGATTTTTTGTTCCTTTTTTACCTCTTCAAAACTCAATTTTTTTTATTATTTTTTTTACCTCTTCAAAACTCCATTTTTTTTTTTTTTTTTACCTCTTCAAAACTCCATTTTTTTTTTTTACCTCTTCAAAACTCCAACATTGATTTTTTGTTCCTTTTTTTACCTCTTCAAAACTCCACAATTTTTTTTTTTTTTTTTTTTACCTCTTCAAAACTCCAACTTTTTTTTTCTTTTTTTTTACCTCTTCAAAACTCCAACATTGATTTTTTGTTCCTTTTTTTACCTCTTCAAACCTCAATTTTTTTATTTTTTTTTTACCTCTTCAAAACTCCAACATTTTTTTTTTTTTTACCTCTTCAAAACTCCACAATTTTTTTTATTTTTTTTTTACCTCTTCAAAACTCCTAAATTTTTTTTTTTTTTTTACCTCTTCAAAACTCCTAAATTTTTTTTTTTTTTTTTACCTCTTCAAAACTCCACAATTTTTTTTTTTTTTTTTTTTTTACCTCTTCAAAACTCCAACATTTTTTTTTTTTTACCTCTTCAAAACTCCAACATTGATTTTTTGTTCCTTTTTTTACCTCTTCAAAACTCCACAATTTTTTTTTTTTTTTTTTTTACCTCTTCAAAACTCCAACTTTTTTTTTTTTTTTTTTACCTCTTCAAAACTCCAACATTGATTTTTTGTTCCTTTTTTTACCTCTTCAAAACTCCACAATTTTTTTTTTTTTACCTCTTCAAAACTCAATTTTTTTTTTTTTTTTTTTTACCTCTTCAAAACTCTTTTTTTTTTTTTTTTACCTCTTCAAAACTCCAACATTTTTTTATTTATTTTTTTACCTCTTCAAAACTCCAATTTTTTTCTTTTTACCTCTTCAAAACTCCAACATTTTTTTTTTTTTTACCTCTTCAAAACTCCAACATTTTTTTTATCTTTTTTTTACCTCTTCAAAACTCCAACATTGATTTTTTGTTCCTTTTTTTTACCTCTTCAAAACTCCAACATTTTTTTTTTTTTTTTACCTCTTCAAAACTCCAACATTGATTTTTTGTTCCTTATTTTACCTCTTCAAAACTCCATTTTTTTTTACCTCTTCAAAACTACGACATTTTTTTTTGTTTTTACCTGTTCAAAACTCCAACGTTAATTTCTTTTTTTTTCACCTCTTCAAAACTCCAACATTATTATTTTTTTTAAGTCTTCAAGACTCCAACATTAAACGATTTCTTTCTATTTTACCTCTTCAAAACTCCAACATTAATTTTTTTTTTATATCTCTTCAAAACTCCAACATTCAAAGTTTTCTTTATTTTTTACCTCTTCAAAACTCCAACATTATTATTATTTTTTTTTTTTTACCTCTTCAAAACTCCACAATTTTTTTTTTTTTTTTTTTACCTCTTCAAAACTCCAACATTGATTTTTTGTTCCTTTTTTTACCTCTTCAAAACTCCAACTTTTTTTTTTTTTTTTACCTCTTCAAAACTCAATTTTTTTTTATTTTTTTTACCTCTTCAAAACTCAATTTTTTTTTTTTTTTACCTCTTCAAAACACCAACATTGATTTTTTGTTCCTTTTTTTACCTCTTCAAAACTCCAAATTTTTTTAATTTTTTTTTTCCCCTTCAAAACTCCTAAATTTTTTTTTTTTTTTTACCTCTTCAAAACTCCAACTTTTTTTTTTTTTTTTACCTCTTCAAAACTCCTAATTTTTTTTTTTTTTTTACCTCTTCAAAACTCCAACTTTTTTTTTTTTTTTACCTCTTCAAAACTCCAACATTGATTTTTTGTTCCTTTTTTTACCTCTTCAAAACTCCATTTTTTTTTTTTTTTTACCTCTTCAAAACTCCAACATTGATTTTTTGTTCCTTTTTTTACCTCTTCAAAACTCCAACATTTTTTTATTTATTTTTTTACCTCTTCAAAACTCCAACATTTTTTTTTTTTTTTACCTCTTCAAAACTCCAATTTTTTTCTTTTTACCTTTTCAAAACTCCAACATTTTTTTTTTTTTTACCTCTTCAAAACTCCAACATTGATTTTTTGTTCCTTTTTTTACCTCTTCAAAACTCCAAAATTTTTTTATTTATTTTTTTACCTCTTCAAAACTCCAACATTTTTTTTTCTTTTTACCTCTTCAAAACTCCAACTTTTTTTTTTTTTTTACCTCTTAAAACTCCAACTTTTTTTTTTTTTTTACCTCTTCAAAACTCCACAATTTTTTTTTTTTTTTTTTTACCTCTTCAAAACTCCAACATTGATTTTTTGTTCCTTTTTTTACCTCTTCAAAACTCCAACATATTTTTTTTTTTTTACCTCTTCAAAACTCCAATTTTTTTCTTTTTACCTCTTCAAAACTCCAACATTTTTTTTTTTTACCTCTTCAAAACTCCAACATTTTTTTTATCTTTTTTTTACCTCTTCAAAACTCCAACATTTTTTTTTTTTTACCTCTTCAAAACTCCAACATTGATTTTTTGTTCCTTATTTTACCTCTTCAAAACTCCATTTTTTTTTACCTCTTCAAAACTCCGACTTCTTTTTTTTTTTACCTCTTCAAAACTCCAACATTAAAATATTTTTGTTTTTACCTGTTCAAAACTCCAACGTTAATTTCTTTTTTTTTTCACCTCTTCAAAACTCCAACATTATTTTTTTTTTTAAGTCTTCAAGACTCCAACATTAAACGATTTCTTTCTATTTTACCTCTTCAAAACTCCAACA
The DNA here is from genome assembly GCF_982586985.1 of Callionymus lyra. Lineage (NCBI taxonomy): Eukaryota > Metazoa > Chordata > Actinopteri > Syngnathiformes > Callionymidae > Callionymus > Callionymus lyra. The sequence goes on along the minus strand of NC_141831.1, from coordinate 26,583,204 downwards.
TTAATTTTTTTTTTTATATCTCTTCAAAACTCCAACATTCAAAGTTTTCTTTATTTTTTACCTCTTCAAAACTCCAACATTATTATTATTATTTTTTTTTTAACCTCTTCAAAACTCAAATTTTTTTTTTTTTTTACCTCTTCAAAACTCCACAATTTTTTTTTTTTTTTTTTACCTCTTCAAAACTCCTAAATTTTTTTTTTTTTTTTACCTCTTCAAAACTCCAACATTTTTTTTTTTTTTACCTCTTCAAAACTCCAACATTGATTTTTTGTTCCTTTTTTTACCTCTTCAAACCTCAATTTTTTTTTATTTTTTTACCTCTTCAAAACTCCAACATTTTTTTTTTTTTTACCTCTTCAAAACTCCAACATTGATTTTTTTTCCTTTTTTTACCTCTTCAAAACTCCACAATTTTTTTTTTTTTACCTCTTCAAAACTCAATTTTTTTTTTTTTTTTTTTTACCTCTTCAAAACTCTTTTTTTTTTTTTTTTACCTCTTCAAAACTCCAACATTTTTTTATTTATTTTTTTACCTCTTCAAAACTCCAATTTTTTTCTTTTTACCTCTTCAAAACTCCAACATTTTTTTTTTTTTTACCTCTTCAAAACTCCAACATTTTTTTTATCTTTTTTTTACCTCTTCAAAACTCCAACATTGATTTTTTGTTCCTTTTTTTTACCTCTTCAAAACTCCAACATTTTTTTTTTTTTTTTACCTCTTCAAAACTCCAACATTGATTTTTTGTTCCTTATTTTACCTCTTCAAAACTCCATTTTTTTTTACCTCTTCAAAACTACGACATTTTTTTTTTTTTTTAACTCTTCAAAACTCCAACATTAATATATTTTTGTTTTTACCTGTTCAAAACTCCAACGTTAATTTCTTTTTTTTTCACCTCTTCAAAACTCCAACATTATTATTTTTTTTAAGTCTTCAAGACTCCAACATTAAACGATTTCTTTCTATTTTACCTCTTCAAAACTCCAACATTAATTTTTTTTTTATATCTCTTCAAAACTCCAACATTCAAAGTTTTCTTTATTTTTTACCTCTTCAAAACTCCAACATTATTATTATTTTTTTTTTTTTACCTCTTCAAAACTCCACAATTTTTTTTTTTTTTTTTTTACCTCTTCAAAACTCCAACATTGATTTTTTGTTCCTTTTTTTACCTCTTCAAAACTCCAACTTTTTTTTTTTTTTTTACCTCTTCAAAACTCAATTTTTTTTTATTTTTTTTACCTCTTCAAAACTCAATTTTTTTTTTTTTTTACCTCTTCAAAACACCAACATTGATTTTTTGTTCCTTTTTTTACCTCTTCAAAACTCCAAATTTTTTTAATTTTTTTTTTCCCCTTCAAAACTCCTAAATTTTTTTTTTTTTTTTACCTCTTCAAAACTCCAACTTTTTTTTTTTTTTTTACCTCTTCAAAACTCCTAATTTTTTTTTTTTTTTTACCTCTTCAAAACTCCAACTTTTTTTTTTTTTTTACCTCTTCAAAACTCCAACATTGATTTTTTGTTCCTTTTTTTACCTCTTCAAAACTCCATTTTTTTTTTTTTTTTACCTCTTCAAAACTCCAACATTGATTTTTTGTTCCTTTTTTTACCTCTTCAAAACTCCAACATTTTTTTATTTATTTTTTTACCTCTTCAAAACTCCAACATTTTTTTTTTTTTTTACCTCTTCAAAACTCCAATTTTTTTCTTTTTACCTTTTCAAAACTCCAACATTTTTTTTTTTTTTACCTCTTCAAAACTCCAACATTGATTTTTTGTTCCTTTTTTTACCTCTTCAAAACTCCAAAATTTTTTTATTTATTTTTTTACCTCTTCAAAACTCCAACATTTTTTTTTCTTTTTACCTCTTCAAAACTCCAACTTTTTTTTTTTTTTTACCTCTTAAAACTCCAACTTTTTTTTTTTTTTTACCTCTTCAAAACTCCACAATTTTTTTTTTTTTTTTTTTACCTCTTCAAAACTCCAACATTGATTTTTTGTTCCTTTTTTTACCTCTTCAAAACTCCAACATATTTTTTTTTTTTTACCTCTTCAAAACTCCAATTTTTTTCTTTTTACCTCTTCAAAACTCCAACATTTTTTTTTTTTACCTCTTCAAAACTCCAACATTTTTTTTATCTTTTTTTTACCTCTTCAAAACTCCAACATTTTTTTTTTTTTACCTCTTCAAAACTCCAACATTGATTTTTTGTTCCTTATTTTACCTCTTCAAAACTCCATTTTTTTTTACCTCTTCAAAACTCCGACTTCTTTTTTTTTTTACCTCTTCAAAACTCCAACATTAAAATATTTTTGTTTTTACCTGTTCAAAACTCCAACGTTAATTTCTTTTTTTTTTCACCTCTTCAAAACTCCAACATTATTTTTTTTTTTAAGTCTTCAAGACTCCAACATTAAACGATTTCTTTCTATTTTACCTCTTCAAAACTCCAACATTAATTTTTTTTTTTATATCTCTTCAAAACTCCAACATTCAAAGTTTTCTTTATTTTTTACCTCTTCAAAACTCCAACATTATTATTATTATTTTTTTTTTAACCTCTTCAAAACTCAAATTTTTTTTTTTTTTTACCTCTTCAAAACTCCACAATTTTTTTTTTTTTTTTTTACCTCTTCAAAACTCCTAAATTTTTTTTTTTTTTTTACCTCTTCAAAACTCCAACATTTTTTTTTTTTTTACCTCTTCAAAACTCCAACATTGATTTTTTGTTCCTTTTTTTACCTCTTCAAACCTCAATTTTTTTTTATTTTTTTACCTCTTCAAAACTCCAACATTTTTTTTTTTTTTACCTCTTCAAAACTCCAACATTGATTTTTTTTCCTTTTTTTACCTCTTCAAAACTCCACAATTTTTTTTTTTTTACCTCTTCAAAACTCAATTTTTTTTTTTTTTTTTTTACCTCTTCAAAACTCTTTTTTTTTTTTTTTTACCTCTTCAAAACTCCAACATTTTTTTATTTATTTTTTTACCTCTTCAAAACTCCAATTTTTTTCTTTTTACCTCTTCAAAACTCCAACATTTTTTTTTTTTTTACCTCTTCAAAACTCCAACATTTTTTTTATCTTTTTTTTACCTCTTCAAAACTCCAACATTGATTTTTTGTTCCTTTTTTTTACCTCTTCAAAACTCCAACATTTTTTTTTTTTTTTTACCTCTTCAAAACTCCAACATTGATTTTTTGTTCCTTATTTTACCTCTTCAAAACTCCATTTTTTTTTACCTCTTCAAAACTACGACATTTTTTTTTTTTTTTAACTCTTCAAAACTCCAACATTAATATATTTTTGTTTTTACCTGTTCAAAACTCCAACGTTAATTTCTTTTTTTTTCACCTCTTCAAAACTCCAACATTATTATTTTTTTTAAGTCTTCAAGACTCCAACATTAAACGATTTCTTTCTATTTTACCTCTTCAAAACTCCAACATTAATTTTTTTTTTATATCTCTTCAAAACTCCAACATTCAAAGTTTTCTTTATTTTTTACCTCTTCAAAACTCCAACATTATTATTATTTTTTTTTTTTTACCTCTTCAAAACTCCACAATTTTTTTTTTTTTTTTTTTACCTCTTCAAAACTCCAACATTGATTTTTTGTTCCTTTTTTTACCTCTTCAAAACTCCAACTTTTTTTTTTTTTTTTACCTCTTCAAAACTCAATTTTTTTTTATTTTTTTTAACTCTTCAAAACTCAATTTTTTTTTTTTTTTACCTCTTCAAAACACCAACATTGATTTTTTGTTCCTTTTTTTACCTCTTCAAAACTCCAAATTTTTTTAATTTTTTTTTTCCCCTTCAAAACTCCTAAATTTTTTTTTTTTTTTTACCTCTTCAAAACTCCAACTTTTTTTTTTTTTTTTACCTCTTCAAAACTCCTAATTTTTTTTTTTTTTTTACCTCTTCAAAACTCCAACTTTTTTTTTTTTTTTACCTCTTCAAAACTCCAACATTGATTTTTTGTTCCTTTTTTTACCTCTTCAAAACTCCATTTTTTTTTTTTTTTTACCTCTTCAAAACTCCAACATTGATTTTTTGTTCCTTTTTTTACCTCTTCAAAACTCCAACATTTTTTTTTTTATTTTTTTACCTCTTCAAAACTCCAACATTTTTTTTTTTTTTTACCTCTTCAAAACTCCAATTTTTTTCTTTTTACCTTTTCAAAACTCCAACATTTTTTTTTTTTTTACCTCTTCAAAACTCCAACATTGATTTTTTGTTCCTTTTTTTACCTCTTCAAAACTCCAACATTTTTTTATTTATTTTTTTACCTCTTCAAAACTCCAACATTTTTTTTTCTTTTTACCTCTTCAAAACTCCAACTTTTTTTTTTTTTTTACCTCTTAAAACTCCAACTTTTTTTTTTTTTTTACCTCTTCAAAACTCCACAATTTTTTTTTTTTTTTTTTTACCTCTTCAAAACTCCAACATTGATTTTTTGTTCCTTTTTTTACCTCTTCAAAACTCCAACATATTTTTTTTTTTTTACCTCTTCAAAACTCCAATTTTTTTCTTTTTACCTCTTCAAAACTCCAACATTTTTTTTTTTTACCTCTTCAAAACTCCAACATTTTTTTTATCTTTTTTTTACCTCTTCAAAACTCCAACATTTTTTTTTTTTTACCTCTTCAAAACTCCAACATTGATTTTTTGTTCCTTATTTTACCTCTTCAAAACTCCATTTTTTTTTACCTCTTCAAAACTCCGACTTCTTTTTTTTTTTACCTCTTCAAAACTCCAACATTAAAATATTTTTGTTTTTACCTGTTCAAAACTCCAACGTTAATTTCTTTTTTTTTTCACCTCTTCAAAACTCCAACATTATTTTTTTTTTTAAGTCTTCAAGACTCCAACATTAAACGATTTCTTTCTATTTTACCTCTTCAAAACTCCAACATTAATTTTTTTTTTTATATCTCTTCAAAACTCCAACATTCAAAGTTTTCTTTATTTTTTACCTCTTCAAAACTCCAACATTATTATTATTATTTTTTTTTTAACCTCTTCAAAACTCAAATTTTTTTTTTTTTTTACCTCTTCAAAACTCCACAATTTTTTTTTTTTTTTTTTACCTCTTCAAAACTCCTAAATTTTTTTTTTTTTTTTACCTCTTCAAAACTCCAACATTTTTTTTTTTTTTACCTCTTCAAAACTCCAACATTGATTTTTTGTTCCTTTTTTTACCTCTTCAAACCTCAATTTTTTTTTATTTTTTTTTTTACCTCTTCAAAACTCCAACATTTTATTTTTTTTTACCTCTTCAAAACTCAATTTTTTTTTTTTTTTTTACCTCTTCAAAACTCCAACATTTTTTTTTTTTTTACCTCTTCAAAACTCCAACATTGATTTTTTTTCCTTTTTTTACCTCTTCAAAACTCCAACTTTTTTTTTTTTTTTACCTCTTCAAAACTCAATTTTTTTTTTTTTTTACCTCTTCAAAACTCCACAATTTTTTATTTTTTTTTTACCTCTTCAAAACTCCTAAATTTTTTTTTTTTTTTTTTACCTCTTCAAAACTCCAACATTGATTTTTTGTTCCTTTTTTTACCTCTTCAAAACTCCAACTTTTTTTTTTTTTTACCTCTTCAAAACTCCTAATTTTTTTTATTTTTTTTTACCTCTTCAAAACTCCAACTTTTTTTTTTTTTTTACCTCTTTAAAACTCCAACATTATTTTTTTGTTCCTTTTTTTACCTCTTCAAAACTCCATTTTTTTTTTTTTTTTACCTCTTCAAAACTCCAACATTGATTTTTTGTTCCTTTTTTTACCTCTTCAAAACTCCAACATTTTTTTTTTTTTTACCTCTTCAAAACTCCTAATTTTTTTATTTTTTTTACCTCTTCAAAACTCCAACATTAATTTTTTTTTTTATATCTCTTCAAAACTCCAACATTCAAAGTTTTCTTTATTTTTTACCTCTTCAAAACTCCAACATTATTATTATTATTTTTTTTTTAACCTCTTCAAAACTCAAATTTTTTTTTTTTTTTTACCTCTTCAAAACTCCACAATTTTTTTTTTTTTTTTTTACCTCTTCAAAACTCCTAAATTTTTATTTTTTTTTTACCTCTTCAAAACTCCAACATTTTTTTTTTTTTTACCTCTTCAAAACTCCAACATTGATTTTTTGTTCCTTTTTTTACCTCTTCAAACCTCAATTTTTTTTTATTTTTTTTTTTACCTCTTCAAAACTCCAACATTTTATTTTTTTTTACCTCTTCAAAACTTAATTTTTTTTTTTTTTTTTACCTCTTCAAAACTCCAACATTTTTTTTTTTTTTACCTCTTCAAAACTCCAACATTGATTTTTTGTTCCTTTTTTTACCTCTTCAAAACTCCAACTTTTTTTTTTTTTTTTACCTCTTCAAAACTCCTAATTTTTTTTTTTTTTACCTCTTCAAAACTCCACAATTTTTTTTTTTTTTTTTTACCTCTTCAAAACTCCACAATTTTTTTTTTTTTTTTTTACCTCTTCAAAACTCCACAATTTTTTATTTTTTTTTTACCTCTTCAAAACTCCTAAATTTTTTTTTTTTTTTTTTACCTCTTCAAAACTCCAACATTGATTTTTTGTTCCTTTTTTTACCTCTTCAAAACTCCAACTTTTTTTTTTTTTTACCTCTTCAAAACTCCTAATTTTTTTTATTTTTTTTTACCTCTTCAAAACTCCAACATTTTTTTTTTTTTTACCTCTTTAAAACTCCAACATTGATTTTTTGTTCCTTTTTTTACCTCTTCAAAACTCCATTTTTTTTTTTTTTTTACCTCTTCAAAACTCCAACATTGATTTTTTGTTCCTTTTTTTACCTCTTCAAAACTCAAAAATTTTTTTTTTTTTTACCTCTTCAAAACTCCTAATTTTTTTATTTTTTTTACCTCTTCAAAACTCCAACTTTTTTTTTTTTTTTACCTCTTCAAAACTCCAACATTGATTTTTTGTTCCTTTTTTTACCTCTTCAAAACTCCAACTTTTTTTTTTTTTTTTACCTCTTCAAAACTCCTAATTTTTTTTTTTTTTTACCTCTTCAAAACTCCACAATTTTTTTTTTTTTTTTTTACCTCTTCAAAACTCCAACATTGATTTTTTGTTCCTTTTTTTACCTCTTCAAACCTCAATTTTTTTTTATTTTTTTTTTTACCTCTTCAAAACTCCAACATTTTATTTTTTTTTACCTCTTCAAAACTCCTAATTTTTTTTTTTTTTTAACCTCTTCAAAACTCAAATTTTTTTTTTTTTTTACCTCTTCAAAACTCCAACATTTTATTTTTTTTTACCTCTTCAAAACTCAATTTTTTTTTATTTTTTTACCTCTTCAAAACTCCAACATTTTTTTTTTTTTTACCTCTTCAAAACTCCAACATTGATTTTTTGTTCCTTTTTTTACCTCTTCAAAACTCCAACTTTTTTTTTTTTTTTTACCTCTTCAAAACTCCTAATTTTTTTTTTTTTTTACCTCTTCAAAACTCCACAATTTTTTTTTTTTTTTTTTACCTCTTCAAAACTCCAACATTGATTTTTTGTTCCTTTTTTTACCTCTTCAAACCTCAATTTTTTTTTATTTTTTTTTTTACCTCTTCAAAACTCCAACATTTTATTTTTTTTTACCTCTTCAAAACTCAATTTTTTTATTTTTTTTTACCTCTTCAAAACTCCAACATTTTTTTTTTTTTTACCTCTTCAAAACTCCAACTTTTTTTTTTTTTTTACCTCTTCAAAACTCCAACATTGATTTTTTGTTCCTTTTTTTACCTCTTCAAAACTCCATTTTTTTTTTTTTTTACCTCTTCAAAACTCCAACATTGATTTTTTGTTCCTTTTTTTACCTCTTCAAAACTCCAACATTTTTTTATTTATTTTTTTACCTCTTCAAAACTCCAACATTTTTTTTTTTTTTTACCTCTTCAAAACTCCAATTTTTTTCTTTTTACCTCTTCAAAACTCCAACATTTTTTTTTTTTACCTCTTCAAAACTCCAACATTTTTTTTATCTTTTTTTTACCTCTTCAAAACTCCAACATTGATTTTTTGTTCCTTTTTTTTACCTCTTCAAAACTCCAACATTTTTTTTTTTTTTACCTCTTCAAAACTCCAACATTGATTTTTTGTTCCTTTTTTTACCTCTTCAAAACTCCATTTTTTTTTTTTTACCTCTTCAAAACTCCAACATTGATTTTTTGTTCCTTTTTTTACCTCTTCAAAACTCCAACATTTTTTTTTTTTTTACCTCTTCAAAACTCCTAATTTTTTTTTTTTTTTTACCTTATCAAAATTCCAACTTTTTTCTTTTTTTTACCTCTTCAAAACTCCACAATATTTTTTTTTTTTTTTTTTTTACCTCTTCAAAACTCCAACATTTTTTTTTTTTTTACCTCTTCAAAACTCCAACATTGATTTTTTGTTCCTTTTTTTACCTCTTCAAAACTCCATTTTTTTTTTTTTTTACCTCTTCAAAACTCCTAATTTTTTTTTTTTTTTTACCTCTTCAAAATTCCAACTTTTTTCTTTTTTTTACCTCTTCAAAACTCCAAAATTTTTTTTTTTTTACCTCTTCAAAACTCCAACATTTTTTTTTTTTTTACCTCTTAAAAACTCCAACATTGATTTTTTGTTCCTTTTTTTACCTCTTCAAAACTCCAACATTTTTTTTTTTTTTACCTCTTCAAAACTCCTAATTTTTTTTTTTTTTTTACCTTATCAAAATTCCAACTTTTTTCTTTTTTTTACCTCTTCAAAACTCCACAATATTTTTTTTTTTTTTTTTTTTACCTCTTCAAAACTCCAACATTTTTTTTTTTTTACCTCTTCAAAACTCCAACATTGATTTTTTGTTCCTTTTTTTACCTCTTCAAAACTCCATTATTTTTTTTTTTACCTCTTCAAAACTCCTAATTTTTTTTTTTTTTTTACCTCTTCAAAATTCCAACTTTTTTCTTTTTTTTACCTCTTCAAAACTCCACAATATTTTTTATTTTTTTTATTTTACCTCTTCAAAACTCCAACTTTTTTTTTTTTTTTTTTACCTCTTCAAAACTCCAACTTTTTTCTTTTTTTTTACCTCTTCAAAACTCCACAATATTTTTTTTTTTTTTTCTTACCTCTTCAAAACTCCAACATTGATTTTTTGTTCCTTTTTTTACCTCTTCAAAACTCCAACTTTTTATTTTTTTTTACCTCTTCAAAACTCAATTTTTTTTTATTTTTTTTTTACCTCTTCAAAACTCCAACATTGATTTTTTGTTCCTTTGTTTACCTCTTCAAAACTCCAACATTTTTTTTTTTTTTTACCTCTTCAAAACTCCATTTTTTTTTTTTTACCTCTTCAAAACTCCAACATTGATTTTTTGTTGCTTTTTTTACCTCTTCAAAACTCCAACTTTTTATTTTTTTTTTACCTCTTCAAAACCCTTTTTTTTTTTTTTTTTTTTACCTTTTCAAAACTCAATTTTTTTCTTTTTTTACCTCTTCAAAACACCAACATTAATTTTTTTTTTTTTTTTTACCTCTTCAAAACTCCACAATTTTTTTTTTTTTTTACCTCTGCAAAACTCCAACAATGATTTTTTGTTCCTTTTTTTACCTCTTCAAAACTCCAACTTTTTTTTTTTTTTTTACCTCTTCAAAACTCTCTTTTTTTTTTTTTTTTTACCTCTTCAAAACTCAATTTTTTTTTTACCTCTTCAAAACTCCAACATTGATTTTTTGTTCCTTTTTTTACCTCTTCAAAACTCCAACATTTTTTTTTTTTACCTCTTCAAAACTCAATTTTTTTTTTTTTTTTACCTCTTCAAAACTCCATTTTTTTTTTACCTCTTCAAAACTCCAACATTGATTTTTTGTTCCTTTTTTTACCTCTTCAAAACTCCAACATTTTTTTTTTTTACCTCTTCAAAACTCAATTTTTTTTTTTTTTTTACCTCTTCAAAACTCCATTTTTTTTTTTTTACCTCTTCAAAACTCCAACATTGATTTTTTGTTCCTTTTTTTACCTCTTCAAAACTCCACAATTTTTTTTTTTTTTTTTTTTACCTCTTCAAAACTCCAACTTTTTTTTTCTTTTTTTTTACCTCTTCAAAACTCCAACATTGATTTTTTGTTCCTTTTTTTACCTCTTCAAACCTCAATTTTTTTATTTTTTTTTTACCTCTTCAAAACTCCAACATTTTTTTTTTTTTACCTCTTCAAAACTCCACAATTTTTTTTTTTTTTTTTTACCTCTTCAAAACTCCAACTTTTTTCTTTTTTTTTACCTCTTCAAAACTCCACAATATATATTTTTTTTTTTTCTTACCTCTTCAAAACTCCAACATTGATTTTTTGTTCCTTTTTTTACCTCTTCAAAACTCCAACTTTTTATTTTTTTTTACCTCTTCAAAACTCAATTTTTTTTTATTTTTTTTTTACCTCTTCAAAACTCCAACATTGATTTTTTGTTCCTTTTTTTACCTCTTCAAAACTCCAACATTTTTTTTTTTTTTTACCTCTTCAAAACTCCATTTTTTTTTTTTTACCTCTTCAAAACTCCAACATTGATTTTTTGTTGCTTTTTTTACCTCTTCAAAACTCCAAATTTTTTTTTAAATTTTTTTTTACCTCTTCAAAACTCAATTTTTTTTTTTTTACCTCTTAAAAAATCCTACTTTTTTTATATTTTTTTTACCTCTTCAAAACTCTTTTTTTTTTTTTTTTACCTCTTCAAAACACCAACATTGATTTTTTGTTCCTTTTTTTACCTCTTCAAAACTCCACAATTTTTTTTTTTTTTTTTACCTCTTCAAAACTCCACAATTTTTTTTTTTTTTTTTTTTACCTCTTCAAAACTCCAACATTGATTTTTTGTTCCTTTTTTTACCTCTTCAAAACTCCAACTTTTTTTTTTTTTTTTACCTCTTCAAAACTCCAACATTGATTTTTTGTTCCTTTTTTTACCTCTTCAAAACTCCAACTTTTTATTTTTTTTTTACCTCTTCAAAACTCAATTTTTTTTTTTTTTTTTTTTACCTCTTCAAAACTCAATTTTTTTCTTTTTTTACCTCTTCAAAACACCAACATTAATTTTTTTTTTTTTTTTTACCTCTTCAAAACTCCACAATTTTTTTTTTTTTTTACCTCTGCAAAACTCCAACAATGATTTTTTGTTCCTTTTTTTACCTCTTCAAAACTCCAACTTTTTTTTTTTTTTTTACCTCTTCAAAACTCTTTCTTTTTTTTTTTTTTTTTACCTCTTCAAAACTCAATTTTTTTTTTACCTCTTCAAAACTCCAACATTGATTTTTTGTTCCTTTTTTTACCTCTTCAAAACTCCAACATTTTTTTTTTTTACCTCTTCAAAACTCAATTTTTTTTTTTTTTTTACCTCTTCAAAACTCCATTTTTTTTTTACCTCTTCAAAACTCCAACATTGATTTTTTGTTCCTTTTTTTACCTCTTCAAAACTCCAACATTTTTTTTTTTTACCTCTTCAAAACTCAATTTTTTTTTTTTTTTTACCTCTTCAAAACTCCATTTTTTTTTTTTACCTCTTCAAAACTCCAACATTGATTTTTTGTTCCTTTTTTTACCTCTTCAAAACTCCAAAATTTTTTTTTTTTTTTTTTTTTACCTCTTCAAAACTCCAACTTTTTTTTTCTTTTTTTTTACCTCTTCAAAACTCCAACATTGATTTTTTGTTCCTTTTTTTACCTCTTCAAACCTCAATTTTTTTATTTTTTTTTTACCTCTTCAAAACTCCAACATTTTTTTTTTTTTACCTCTTCAAAACTCCTAAATTTTTTTTTTTTTTTTTACCTCTTCAAAACTCCTACATTTTTTTTTTTTTTTTTACCTCTTCAAAACTCCACAATTTTTTTTTTTTTTTTTTTTTTACCTCTTCAAAACTCCAACATTTTTTTTTTTTTACCTCTTCAAAACTCCAACATTGATTTTTTGTTCCTTTTTTTACCTCTTCAAACCTCAATTTTTTTTTTTTTTTTTACCTCTTCAAAACTCCAACTTTTTTTTTTTTTTTTTTACCTCTTCAAAACTCCAACATTGATTTTTTGTTCCTTTTTTTACCTCTTCAAAACTCCACAATTTTTTTTATTTTTTTTTACCTCTTCAAAACTCCAACTTTTTTTTTTTTTTTTTTTACCTCTTCAAAACTCCAACATTGATTTTTTGTTCCTTTTTTTACCTCTTCAAAACTCAATTTTTTTTTTTTTTTTTTTACCTCTTCAAAACTCCAACATTGATTTTTTGTTCCTTTTTTTACCTCTTCAAAACTCAATTTTTTTTTTTTTTTTTTTACCTCTTCAAAACTCCAACATTGATTTTTTGTTCCTTTTTTTTACCTCTTCAAAACTCCAACATTTTTTTTTTTTTTTTACCTCTTCAAAACTCCAACATTGATTTTTTGTTCCTTATTTTACCTCTTCAAAACTCCATTTTTTTTTACCTCTTCAAAACTCCGACATTTTTTTTTTTTTTTAACTCTTCAAAACTCCAACATTAAAATATTTTTGTTTTTACCTGTTCAAAACTCCAACGTTAATTTCTTTTTTTTTCACCTCTTCAAAACTCCAACATTATTATTTTTTTTAAGTCTTCAAGACTCCAACATTAAACGATTTCTTTCTATTTTACCTCTTCAAAACTCCAACATTAATTTTTTTTTATATCTCTTCAAAACTCCAACATTCAAAGTTTTCTTTATTTTTTACCTCTTCAAAACTCCAACATTATTATTATTATTTTTTTTTTACCTCTTCAAAACTCCACAATTTTTTTTTTTTTTTTTTACCTCTTCAAAACTCCAACATTGATTTTTTGTTCCTTTTTTTACCTCTTCAAAACTCCAACTTTTTTTTTTTTTTTTACCTCTTCAAAACTCTTTTTTTTTTTTTTTTTTTTACCTCTTCAAAACTCAATTTTTTTTTTTTTTTACCTCTTCAAAACACCAACATTGATTTTTTGTTCCTTTTTTTACCTCTTCAAAACTCCAAATTTTTTTAATTTTTTTTTTCCCCTTCAAAACTCCTAAATTTTTTTTTTTTTTTTACCTCTTCAAAACTCCAACTTTTTTTTTTTTTTTTACCTCTTCAAAACTCCTAATTTTTTTTTTTTTTTTACCTCTTCAAAACTCCAACTTTTTTTTTTTTTTTACCTCTTCAAAACTCCAACATTGATTTTTTGTTCCTTTTTTTACCTCTTCAAAACTCCATTTTTTTTTTTTTTTTACCTCTTCAAAACTCCAACATTGATTTTTTGTTCCTTTTTTTACCTCTTCAAAACTCCAACATTTTTTTATTTATTTTTTTACCTCTTCAAAACTCCAACATTTTTTTTTTTTTTACCTCTTCAAAACTCCAATTTTTTTCTTTTTACCTCTTCAAAACTCCAACATTTTTTTTTTTTTACCTCTTCAAAACTCCAACATTGATTTTTTGTTCCTTTTTTTACCTCTTCAAAACTCCAACATTTTTTTATTTATTTTTTTACCTCTTCAAAACTCCAACATTTTTTTTTCTTTTTACCTCTTCAAAACTCCAACTTTTTTTTTTTTTTTACCTCTTAAAACTCCAACTTTTTTTTTTTTTTACCTCTTCAAAACTCCACAATTTTTTTTTTTTTTTTTTTACCTCTTCAAAACTCCAACATTGATTTTTTGTTCCTTTTTTTACCTCTTCAAAACTCCAACATATTTTTTTTTTTTTACCTCTTCAAAACTCAATTTTTTTCTTTTTTTACCTCTTCAAAACACCAACATTAATTTTTTTTTTTTTTTTTACCTCTTCAAAACTCCACAATTTTTTTTTTTTTTACCTCTGCAAAACTCCAACAATGATTTTTTGTTCCTTTTTTTACCTCTTCAAAACTCCAACTTTTTTTTTTTTTTTTACCTCTTCAAAACTCTTTCTTTTTTTTTTTTTTTTTACCTCTTCAAAACTCAATTTTTTTTTTACCTCTTCAAAACTCCAACATTGATTTTTTGTTCCTTTTTTTACCTCTTCAAAACTCCAACATTTTTTTTTTTTACCTCTTCAAAACTCAATTTTTTTTTTTTTTTTACCTCTTCAAAACTCCATTTTTTTTTTACCTCTTCAAAACTCCAACATTGATTTTTTGTTCCTTTTTTTACCTCTTCAAAACTCCAACATTTTTTTTTTTTACCTCTTCAAAACTCCATTTTTTTTTTTTACCTCTTCAAAACTCCAACATTGATTTTTTGTTCCTTTTTTTACCTCTTCAAAACTCCAAAATTTTTTTTTTTTTTTTTTTTACCTCTTCAAAACTCCAACTTTTTTTTTCTTTTTTTTTACCTCTTCAAAACTCCAACATTGATTTTTTGTTCCTTTTTTTACCTCTTCAAACCTCAATTTTTTTATTTTTTTTTTACCTCTTCAAAACTCCAACATTTTTTTTTTTTTACCTCTTCAAAACTCCTAAATTTTTTTTTTTTTTTTTACCTCTTCAAAACTCCTAAATTTTTTTTTTTTTTTTTACCTCTTCAAAACTCCACAATTTTTTTTTTTTTTTTTTTTTTACCTCTTCAAAACTCCAACATTTTTTTTTTTTTACCTCTTCAAAACTCCAACATTGATTTTTTGTTCCTTTTTTTACCTCTTCAAAACTCCACAATTTTTTTTTTTTTTTTTTTTTACCTCTTCAAAACTCCAACTTTTTTTTTTTTTTTTTTACCTCTTCAAAACTCCAACATTGATTTTTTGTTCCTTTTTTTACCTCTTCAAAACTCCACAATTTTTTTTATTTTTTTTTACCTCTTCAAAACTCCAACTTTTTTTTTTTTTTTTTTTACCTCTTCAAAACTCCAACATTGATTTTTTGTTCCTTTTTTTACCTCTTCAAAACTCAATTTTTTTTTATTTTTTTTTACCTCTTCAAAACTCCAACATTTTTTTTTTTTTTTACCTCTTCAAAACTCAATTTTTTTTTTTTTTTTTTTACCTCTTCAAAACTCTTTTTTTTTTTTTTACCTCTTCAAAACTCCAACATTTTTTTATTTATTTTTTTACCTCTTCAAAACTCCAATTTTTTTCTTTTTACCTCTTCAAAACTCCAACATTTTTTTTTTTTTTACCTCTTCAAAACTCCAACATTTTTTTTATCTTTTTTTTACCTCTTCAAAACTCCAACATTGATTTTTTGTTCCTTTTTTTTACCTCTTCAAAACTCCAACATTTTTTTTTTTTTTTTACCTCTTCAAAACTCCAACATTGATTTTTTGTTCCTTATTTTACCTCTTCAAAACTCCATTTTTTTTTACCTCTTCAAAACTCCGACATTTTTTTTTTTTTTTAACTCTTCAAAACTCCAACATTAAAATATTTTTGTTTTTACCTGTTCAAAACTCCAACGTTAATTTCTTTTTTTTTCACCTCTTCAAAACTCCAACATTATTATTTTTTTTAAGTCTTCAAGACTCCAACATTAAACGATTTCTTTCTATTTTACCTCTTCAAAACTCCAACATTAATTTTTTTTTTATATCTCTTCAAAACTCCAACATTCAAAGTTTTCTTTATTTTTTACCTCTTCAAAACTCCAACATTATTATTATTATTTTTTTTTTACCTCTTCAAAACTCCACAATTTTTTTTTTTTTTTTTTACCTCTTCAAAACTCCAACATTGATTTTTTGTTCCTTTTTTTACCTCTTCAAAACTCCAACTTTTTTTTTTTTTTTTACCTCTTCAAAACTCCAACTTTTTTTTTCTTTTTTTTTACCTCTTCAAAACTCCAACATTGATTTTTTGTTCCTTTTTTTACCTCTTCAAACCTCAATTTTTTTATTTTTTTTTTACCTCTTCAAAACTCCAACATTTTTTTTTTTTTACCTCTTCAAAACTCCACAATTTTTTTTTTTTTTTTTTTACCTCTTCAAAACTCCAACTTTTTTCTTTTTTTTTACCTCTTCAAAACTCCACAATATATTTTTTTTTTTTTTCTTACCTCTTCAAAACTCCAACATTGATTTTTTGTTCCTTTTTTTACCTCTTCAAAACTCCAACTTTTTATTTTTTTTTACCTCTTCAAAACTCAATTTTTTTTTATTTTTTTTTTACCTCTTCAAAACTCCAACATTGATTTTTTGTTCCTTTTTTTACCTCTTCAAAACTCCAACATTTTTTTTTTTTTTTACCTCTTCAAAACTCCATTTTTTTTTTTTTACCTCTTCAAAACTCCAACATTGATTTTTTGTTGCTTTTTTTACCTCTTCAAAACTCCAAATTTTTTTTTAAATTTTTTTTTACCTCTTCAAAACTCAATTTTTTTTTTTTTACCTCTTAAAAAATCCTACTTTTTTTATATTTTTTTTACCTCTTCAAAACTCTTTTTTTTTTTTTTTTACCTCTTCAAAACACCAACATTGATTTTTTGTTCCTTTTTTTACCTCTTCAAAACTCCACAATTTTTTTTTTTTTTTTTACCTCTTCAAAACTCCACAATTTTTTTTTTTTTTTTTTTTACCTCTTCAAAACTCCAACATTGATTTTTTGTTCCTTTTTTTACCTCTTCAAAACTCCAACTTTTTTTTTTTTTTTTACCTCTTCAAAACTCCAACATTGATTTTTTGTTCCTTTTTTTACCTCTTCAAAACTCCAACTTTTTATTTTTTTTTTACCTCTTCAAAACTCAATTTTTTTTTTTTTTTTTTTACCTCTTCAAAACTCAATTTTTTTCTTTTTTTACCTCTTCAAAACACCAACATTAATTTTTTTTTTTTTTTTTACCTCTTCAAAACTCCACAATTTTTTTTTTTTTTTACCTCTTCAAAACTCCAACTTTTTTTTTTTTTTTTACCTCTTCAAAACTCTTTCTTTTTTTTTTTTTTTTTACCTCTTCAAAACTCAATTTTTTTTTTACCTCTTCAAAACTCCAACATTGATTTTTTGTTCCTTTTTTTACCTCTTCAAAACTCCAACATTTTTTTTTTTTACCTCTTCAAAACTCAATTTTTTTTTTTTTTTTACCTCTTCAAAACTCCATTTTTTTTTTACCTCTTCAAAACTCCAACATTGATTTTTTGTTCCTTTTTTTACCTCTTCAAAACTCCAACATTTTTTTTTTTTACCTCTTCAAAACTCAATTTTTTTTTTTTTTTTACCTCTTCAAAACTCCATTTTTTTTTTTTACCTCTTCAAAACTCCAACATTGATTTTTTGTTCCTTTTTTTACCTCTTCAAAACTCCAAAATTTTTTTTTTTTTTTTTTTTTACCTCTTCAAAACTCCAACTTTTTTTTTCTTTTTTTTTACCTCTTCAAAACTCCAACATTGATTTTTTGTTCCTTTTTTTACCTCTTCAAACCTCAATTTTTTTATTTTTTTTTTACCTCTTCAAAACTCCAACATTTTTTTTTTTTTACCTCTTCAAAACTCCTAAATTTTTTTTTTTTTTTTTACCTCTTCAAAACTCCTACATTTTTTTTTTTTTTTTTACCTCTTCAAAACTCCACAATTTTTTTTTTTTTTTTTTTTTACCTCTTCAAAACTCCAACATTTTTTTTTTTTTACCTCTTCAAAACTCCAACATTGATTTTTTGTTCCTTTTTTTACCTCTTCAAACCTCAATTTTTTTTTTTTTTTTTACCTCTTCAAAACTCCAACTTTTTTTTTTTTTTTTTTACCTCTTCAAAACTCCAACATTGATTTTTTGTTCCTTTTTTTACCTCTTCAAAACTCCACAATTTTTTTTATTTTTTTTTACCTCTTCAAAACTCCAACTTTTTTTTTTTTTTTTTTTACCTCTTCAAAACTCCAACATTGATTTTTTGTTCCTTTTTTTACCTCTTCAAAACTCAATTTTTTTTTTTTTTTTTTTACCTCTTCAAAACTCCAACATTGATTTTTTGTTCCTTTTTTTACCTCTTCAAAACTCAATTTTTTTTTTTTTTTTTTTACCTCTTCAAAACTCCAACATTGATTTTTTGTTCCTTTTTTTTACCTCTTCAAAACTCCAACATTTTTTTTTTTTTTTTACCTCTTCAAAACTCCAACATTGATTTTTTGTTCCTTATTTTACCTCTTCAAAACTCCATTTTTTTTTACCTCTTCAAAACTCCGACATTTTTTTTTTTTTTTAACTCTTCAAAACTCCAACATTAAAATATTTTTGTTTTTACCTGTTCAAAACTCCAACGTTAATTTCTTTTTTTTTCACCTCTTCAAAACTCCAACATTATTATTTTTTTTAAGTCTTCAAGACTCCAACATTAAACGATTTCTTTCTATTTTACCTCTTCAAAACTCCAACATTAATTTTTTTTTTATATCTCTTCAAAACTCCAACATTCAAAGTTTTCTTTATTTTTTACCTCTTCAAAACTCCAACATTATTATTATTATTTTTTTTTTACCTCTTCAAAACTCCACAATTTTTTTTTTTTTTTTTTACCTCTTCAAAACTCCAACATTGATTTTTTGTTCCTTTTTTTACCTCTTCAAAACTCCAACTTTTTTTTTTTTTTTTACCTCTTCAAAACTCTTTTTTTTTTTTTTTTTTTTACCTCTTCAAAACTCAATTTTTTTTTTTTTTTACCTCTTCAAAACACCAACATTGATTTTTTGTTCCTTTTTTTACCTCTTCAAAACTCCAAATTTTTTTAATTTTTTTTTTCCCCTTCAAAACTCCTAAATTTTTTTTTTTTTTTTACCTCTTCAAAACTCCAACTTTTTTTTTTTTTTTTACCTCTTCAAAACTCCTAATTTTTTTTTTTTTTTTACCTCTTCAAAACTCCAACTTTTTTTTTTTTTTTACCTCTTCAAAACTCCAACATTGATTTTTTGTTCCTTTTTTTACCTCTTCAAAACTCCATTTTTTTTTTTTTTTTACCTCTTCAAAACTCCAACATTGATTTTTTGTTCCTTTTTTTACCTCTTCAAAACTCCAACATTTTTTTATTTATTTTTTTACCTCTTCAAAACTCCAACATTTTTTTTTTTTTTTACCTCTTCAAAACTCCAATTTTTTTCTTTTTACCTCTTCAAAACTCCAACATTTTTTTTTTTTTACCTCTTCAAAACTCCAACATTGATTTTTTGTTCCTTTTTTTACCTCTTCAAAACTCCAACATTTTTTTATTTATTTTTTTACCTCTTCAAAACTCCAACATTTTTTTTTCTTTTTACCTCTTCAAAACTCCAACTTTTTTTTTTTTTTTACCTCTTAAAACTCCAACTTTTTTTTTTTTTTACCTCTTCAAAACTCCACAATTTTTTTTTTTTTTTTTTTACCTCTTCAAAACTCCAACATTGATTTTTTGTTCCTTTTTTTACCTCTTCAAAACTCCAACATATTTTTTTTTTTTTACCTCTTCAAAACTCAATTTTTTTCTTTTTTTACCTCTTCAAAACACCAACATTAATTTTTTTTTTTTTTTTTACCTCTTCAAAACTCCACAATTTTTTTTTTTTTTTACCTCTGCAAAACTCCAACAATGATTTTTTGTTCCTTTTTTTACCTCTTCAAAACTCCAACTTTTTTTTTTTTTTTTACCTCTTCAAAACTCTTTCTTTTTTTTTTTTTTTTTACCTCTTCAAAACTCAATTTTTTTTTTACCTCTTCAAAACTCCAACATTGATTTTTTGTTCCTTTTTTTACCTCTTCAAAACTCCAACATTTTTTTTTTTTACCTCTTCAAAACTCAATTTTTTTTTTTTTTTTACCTCTTCAAAACTCCATTTTTTTTTTACCTCTTCAAAACTCCAACATTGATTTTTTGTTCCTTTTTTTACCTCTTCAAAACTCCAACATTTTTTTTTTTTACCTCTTCAAAACTCAATTTTTTTTTTTTTTTACCTCTTCAAAACTCCATTTTTTTTTTTTACCTCTTCAAAACTCCAACATTGATTTTTTGTTCCTTTTTTTACCTCTTCAAAACTCCAAAATTTTTTTTTTTTTTTTTTTTTACCTCTTCAAAACTCCAACTTTTTTTTTCTTTTTTTTTACCTCTTCAAAACTCCAACATTGATTTTTTGTTCCTTTTTTTACCTCTTCAAACCTCAATTTTTTTATTTTTTTTTTACCTCTTCAAAACTCCAACATTTTTTTTTTTTTACCTCTTCAAAACTCCTAAATTTTTTTTTTTTTTTTTACCTCTTCAAAACTCCTAAATTTTTTTTTTTTTTTTTACCTCTTCAAAACTCCACAATTTTTTTTTTTTTTTTTTTTTTACCTCTTCAAAACTCCAACATTTTTTTTTTTTTACCTCTTCAAAACTCCAACATTGATTTTTTGTTCCTTTTTTTACCTCTTCAAAACTCCACAATTTTTTTTTTTTTTTTTTTTTACCTCTTCAAAACTCCAACTTTTTTTTTTTTTTTTTTACCTCTTCAAAACTCCAACATTGATTTTTTGTTCCTTTTTTTACCTCTTCAAAACTCCACAATTTTTTTTATTTTTTTTTACCTCTTCAAAACTCCAACTTTTTTTTTTTTTTTTTTTACCTCTTCAAAACTCCAACATTGATTTTTTGTTCCTTTTTTTACCTCTTCAAAACTCAATTTTTTTTTATTTTTTTTTACCTCTTCAAAACTCCAACATTTTTTTTTTTTTTTACCTCTTCAAAACTCAATTTTTTTTTTTTTTTTTTTACCTCTTCAAAACTCTTTTTTTTTTTTTTTTACCTCTTCAAAACTCCAACATTTTTTTATTTATTTTTTTACCTCTTCAAAACTCCAATTTTTTTCTTTTTACCTCTTCAAAACTCCAACATTTTTTTTTTTTTTACCTCTTCAAAACTCCAACATTTTTTTTATCTTTTTTTTACCTCTTCAAAACTCCAACATTGATTTTTTGTTCCTTTTTTTTACCTCTTCAAAACTCCAACATTTTTTTTTTTTTTTTACCTCTTCAAAACTCCAACATTGATTTTTTGTTCCTTATTTTACCTCTTCAAAACTCCATTTTTTTTTACCTCTTCAAAACTCCGACATTTTTTTTTTTTTTTAACTCTTCAAAACTCCAACATTAAAATATTTTTGTTTTTACCTGTTCAAAACTCCAACGTTAATTTCTTTTTTTTTCACCTCTTCAAAACTCCAACATTATTATTTTTTTTAAGTCTTCAAGACTCCAACATTAAACGATTTCTTTCTATTTTACCTCTTCAAAACTCCAACATTAATTTTTTTTTTATATCTCTTCAAAACTCCAACATTCAAAGTTTTCTTTATTTTTTACCTCTTCAAAACTCCAACATTATTATTATTATTTTTTTTTTACCTCTTCAAAACTCCACAATTTTTTTTTTTTTTTTTTACCTCTTCAAAACTCCAACATTGATTTTTTGTTCCTTTTTTTACCTCTTCAAAACTCCAACTTTTTTTTTTTTTTTTACCTCTTCAAAACTCTTTTTTTTTTTTTTTTTTTTACCTCTTCAAAACTCAATTTTTTTTTTTTTTTACCTCTTCAAAACACCAACATTGATTTTTTGTTCCTTTTTTTACCTCTTCAAAACTCCAAATTTTTTTAATTTTTTTTTTCCACTTCAAAACTCCTAAATTTTTTTTTTTTTTTTTACCTCTTCAAAACTCCAACTTTTTTTTTTTTTTTTACCTCTTCAAAACTCCTAATTTTTTTTTTTTTTTTTACCTCTTCAAAACTCCAACTTTTTTTTTTTTTTTACCTCTTCAAAACTCCAACATTGATTTTTTGTTCCTTTTTTTACCTCTTCAAAACTCCATTTTTTTTTTTTTTTTACCTCTTCAAAACTCCAACATTGATTTTTTGTTCCTTTTTTTACCTCTTCAAAACTCCAACATTTTTTTATTTATTTTTTTACCTCTTCAAAACTCCAACATTTTTTTTTTTTTTTACCTCTTCAAAACTCCAATTTTTTTCTTTTTACCTCTTCAAAACTCCAACATTTTTTTTTTTTTACCTCTTCAAAACTCCAACATTGATTTTTTGTTCCTTTTTTTACCTCTTCAAAACTCCAACATTTTTTTATTTATTTTTTTACCTCTTCAAAACTCCAACATTTTTTTTTTTTTTTACCTCTTCAAAACTCCAACTTTTTTTTTTTTTTTACCTCTTAAAACTCCAACTTTTTTTTTTTTACCTCTTCAAAACTCCACAATTTTTTTTTTTTTTTTTTTACCTCTTCAAAACTCCAACATTGATTTTTTGTTCCTTTTTTTACCTCTTCAAAACTCCAACATATTTTTTTTTTTTTACCTCTTCAAAACTCCAATTTTTTTCTTTTTACCTCTTCAAAACTCCAACATTTTTTTTTTACCTCTTCAAAACTCCAACATTTTTTTAATCTTTTTTTTACCTCTTCAAAACTCCAACATTTTTTTTTTTTTTACCTCTTCAAAACTCCAACATTGATTTTTTGTTCCTTATTTTACCTCTTCAAAACTCCATTTTTTTTTACCTCTTCAAAACTCCGACTTCTTTTTTTTTTTACCTCTTCAAAACTCCAACATTAAAATATTTTTGTTTTTACCTGTTCAAAACTCCAACGTTAATTTCTTTTTTTTTTCACCTCTTCAAAACTCCAACATTATTTTTTTTTTTAAGTCTTCAAGACTCCAACATTAAACGATTTCTTTCTATTTTACCTCTTCAAAACTCCAACATTAATTTTTTTTTTATATCTCTTCAAAACTCCAAAACTCCTAATTTTTTTATTTTTTACCTCTTCAAAACTCCAACATTATTATTATAATTTTTTTTTTAACCTCTTCAAAACTCAAATTTTTTTTTTTTTTTACCTCTTCAAAACTCCACAATTTTTTTTTTTTTTTTTTTACCTCTTCAAAACTCCTAAATTTTTTTTTTTTTTTTACCTCTTCAAAACTCCAACATTTTTTTTTTTTTTACCTCTTCAAAACTCCAACATTGATTTTTTGTTCCTTTTTTTACCTCTTCAAACCTCAATTTTTTTTTTTTTTTTTTTTTACCTCTTCAAAACTCCAACATTTTATTTTTTTTTACCTCTTCAAAACTCAATTTTTTTTTTTTTTTTACCTCTTCAAAACTCCAACATTTTTTTTTTTTTTACCTCTTCAAAACTCCAACATTGATTTTTTTTTCCTTGTTTTACCTCTTCAAAACTCCAACTTTTTTTTTTTTTTTACCTCTTCAAAACTCAATTTTTTTTTTTTTTTTTACCTCTTCAAAACTCCACAATTTTTTATTTTTTTTTTACCTCTTCAAAACTCCTAAATTTTTTTTTTTTTTTTTTACCTCTTCAAAACTCCAACATTGATTTTTTGTTCCTTTTTTTACCTCTTCAAAACTCCAACTTTTTTTTTTTTACCTCTTCAAAACTCCTAATTTTTTTTATTTTTTTTTACCTCTTCAAAACTCCAACTTTTTTTTTTTTTTTACCTCTTTAAAACTCCAACATTATTTTTTTGTTCCTTTTTTTACCTCTTCAAAACTCCATTTTTTTTTTTTTTTTACCTCTTCAAAACTCCAACATTGATTTTTTGTTCCTTTTTTTACCTCTTCAAAACTCCAACATTTTTTTTTTTTTTACCTCTTCAAAACTCCTAATTTTTTTATTTTTTTTACCTCTTCAAAACTCCAACTTTTTTTTTTTTTTTACCTCTTCAAAACTCCAACATTGATTTTTTGTTCCTTTTTTTACCTCTTCAAAACTCCAACTTTTTTTTTTTTTTTTACCTCTTCAAAACTCCTAATTTTTTTTTTTTTTTACCTCTTCAAAACTCCACAATTTTTTTTTTTTTTTTTTTACCTCTTCAAAACTCCAACATTGATTTTTTGTTCCTTTTTTTACCTCTTCAAACCTCAATTTGTTTTTTTTTTTTTTACCTCTTCAAAACTCAATTTTTTTTTTTTTTTTACCTCTTCAAAACTCCACAATTTTTTTTTTTTTTTTACCTCTTCAAAACTCCTAATTTTTTTTTTTTTTACCTCTTCAAAACTCCAACTTTTTTTTTTTTTTTTTTTTACCTCTTCAAAACTCCAACTTTTTTCTTTTTTTTTACCTCTTCAAAACTCCACAATATATATTTTTTTTTTTTCTTACCTCTTCAAAACTCCAACATTGATTTTTTGTTCCTTTTTTTACCTCTTCAAAACTCCAACTTTTTATTTTTTTTTACCTCTTCAAAACTCAATTTTTTTTTATTTTTTTTTTACCTCTTCAAAACTCCAACATTGATTTTTTGTTCCTTTTTTTACCTCTTCAAAACTCCAACATTTTTTTTTTTTTTTACCTCTTCAAAACTCCATTTTTTTTTTTTTACCTCTTCAAAACTCCAACATTGATTTTTTGTTGCTTTTTTTACCTCTTCAAAACTCCAAATTTTTTTTTAAATTTTTTTTTACCTCTTCAAAACTCAATTTTTTTTTTTTTACCTCTTAAAAAATCCTACTTTTTTTATATTTTTTTTACCTCTTCAAAACTCTTTTTTTTTTTTTTTTACCTCTTCAAAACACCAACATTGATTTTTTGTTCCTTTTTTTACCTCTTCAAAACTCCACAATTTTTTTTTTTTTTTTTACCTCTTCAAAACTCCACAATTTTTTTTTTTTTTTTTTACCTCTTCAAAACTCCAACATTGATTTTTTGTTCCTTTTTTTACCTCTTCAAAACTCCAACTTTTTTTTTTTTTTTTACCTCTTCAAAACTCCAACATTGATTTTTTGTTCCTTTTTTTACCTCTTCAAAACTCCAACTTTTTATTTTTTTTTTTACCTCTTCAAAACTCAATTTTTTTTTACCTCTTCAAAACTCATTTTTTTTATTTTTTTACCTCTTCAAAACACCAACATTAATTTTTTTTTTTTTTTTTACCTCTTCAAAACTCCACAATTTTTTTTTTTTTTTACCTCTGCAAAACTCCAACAATGATTTTTTGTTCCTTTTTTTACCTCTTCAAAACTCCAACTTTTTTTTTTTTTTTTACCTCTTCAAAACTCTTTCTTTTTTTTTTTTTTTTTTACCTCTTCAAAACTCAATTTTTTTTTTACCTCTTCAAAACTCCAACATTGATTTTTTGTTCCTTTTTTTACCTCTTCAAAACTCCAACATTTTTTTTTTTTACCTCTTCAAAACTCAATTTTTTTTTTTTTTTTACCTCTTCAAAACTCCATTTTTTTTTTACCTCTTCAAAACTCCAACATTGATTTTTTGTTCCTTTTTTTACCTCTTCAAAACTCCAACATTTTTTTTTTTTACCTCTTCAAAACTCAATTTTTTTTTTTTTTTTACCTCTTCAAAACTCCATTTTTTTTTTTTTACCTCTTCAAAACTCCAACATTGATTTTTTGTTCCTTTTTTTACCTCTTCAAAACTCCACAATTTTTTTTTTTTTTTTTTTTTACCTCTTCAAAACTCCAACTTTTTTTTTTCTTTTTTTTTACCTCTTCAAAACTCCAACATTGATTTTTTGTTCCTTTTTTTACCTCTTCAAACCTCAATTTCTTTTTTTTTTTTTTACCTCTTCAAAACTCCAACATTTTTTTTTTTTTACCTCTTCAAAACTCCACAATTTTTTTTTTTTTTTTTTTACCTCTTCAAAACTCCAACTTTTTTCTTTTTTTTTACCTCTTCAAAACTCCACAATATTTTTTTTTTTTTTTTCTTACCTCTTCAAAACTCCAACATTGATTTTTTGTTCCTTTTTTTACCTCTTCAAAACTCCAACTTTTTATTTTTTTTTACCTCTTCAAAACTCAATTTTTTTTTATTTTTTTTTTACCTCTTCAAAACTCCAACATTGATTTTTTGTTCCTTTTTTTACCTCTTCAAAACTCCAACATTTTTTTTTTTTTTTACCTCTTCAAAACTCCATTTTTTTTTTTTTACCTCTTCAAAACTCCAACATTGATTTTTTGTTGCTTTTTTTACCTCTTCAAAACTCCAAATTTTTTTTTAAATTTTTTTTTACCTCTTCAAAACTCAATTTTTTTTTTTTTACCTCTTAAAAAATCCTACTTTTTTTATATTTTTTTTACCTCTTCAAAACTCTTTTTTTTTTTTTTTTACCTCTTCAAAACACCAACATTGATTTTTTGTTCCTTTTTTTACCTCTTCAAAACTCCACAATTTTTTTTTTTTTTTTACCTCTTCAAAACTCCACAATTTTTTTTTTTTTTTTTTTTACATCTTCAAAACTCCAACATTGATTTTTTGTTCCTTTTTTTACCTCTTCAAAACTCCAACTTTTTTTTTTTTTTTTACCTCTTCAAAACTCCAACATTGATTTTTTGTTCCTTTTTTTACCTCTTCAAAACTCCAACTTTTTATTTTTTTTTTACCTCTTCAAAACTCAATTTTCTTTTTTTTTTTTTTTACCTCTTCAAAACTCAATTTTTTTCTTTTTTTACCTCTTCAAAACACCAACATTAATTTTTTTTTTTTTTTTTACCTCTTCAAAACTCCACAATTTTTTTTTTTTTTTACCTCTGCAAAACTCCAACAATGATTTTTTGTTCCTTTTTTTACCTCTTCAAAACTCCAACTTTTTTTTTTTTTTTACCTCTTCAAAACTCTTTCTTTTTTTTTTTTTTTTACCTCTTCAAAACTCAATTTTTTTTTTACCTCTTCAAAACTCCAACATTGATTTTTTGTTCCTTTTTTTACCTCTTCAAAACTCCAACATTTTTTTTTTTTACCTCTTCAAAACTCAATTTTTTTTTTTTTTTTACCTCTTCAAAACTCCATTTTTTTTTTACCTCTTCAAAACTCCAACATTGATTTTTTGTTCCTTTTTTTACCTCTTCAAAACTCCAACATTTTTTTTTTTTACCTCTTCAAAACTCAATTTTTTTTTTTTTTTTACCTCTTCAAAACTCCATTTTTTTTTTTTTACCTCTTCAAAACTCCAA
This sequence comes from Callionymus lyra, assembly GCF_982586985.1. Lineage (NCBI taxonomy): Eukaryota > Metazoa > Chordata > Actinopteri > Syngnathiformes > Callionymidae > Callionymus > Callionymus lyra. Next base: position 26,556,376 of record NC_141831.1, on the reverse strand, counting down.
CATTGATTTTTTGTTCCTTTTTTTACCTCTTCAAAACTCCACAATTTTTTTTTTTTTTTTTTTTTACCTCTTCAAAACTCCAACTTTTTTTTTCTTTTTTTTTACCTCTTCAAAACTCCAACATTGATTTTTTGTTCCTTTTTTTACCTCTTCAAACCTCAATTTTTTTATTTTTTTTTTACCTCTTCAAAACTCCAACATTTTTTTTTTTTTACCTCTTCAAAACTCCACAATTTTTTTTATTTTTTTTTTACCTCTTCAAAACTCCTAAATTTTTTTTTTTTTTTTACCTCTTCAAAACTCCTAAATTTTTTTTTTTTTTTTTACCTCTTCAAAACTCCACAATTTTTTTTTTTTTTTTTTTTTTACCTCTTCAAAACTCCAACATTTTTTTTTTTTTACCTCTTCAAAACTCCAACATTGATTTTTTGTTCCTTTTTTTACCTCTTCAAAACTCCACAATTTTTTTTTTTTTTTTTTTTTACCTCTTCAAAACTCCAACATTGATTTTTTGTTCCTTTTTTTACCTCTTCAAAACTCCACAATTTTTTTTATTTTTTTTTTTTACCTCTTCAAAACTCCAACTTTTTTTTTTTTTTTTTTACCTCTTCAAAACTCCAACATTGATTTTTTGTTCCTTTTTTTACCTCTTCAAAACTCAATTTTTTTTTTTTTTTTTTTTTACCTCTTCAAAACTCCAACATTTTTTTTTTTTTTTACCTCTTCAAAACTCAATTTTTTTTTATTTTTTTTTTACCTCTTCAAAACTCTTTTTTTTTTTTTTTACCTCTTCAAAACTCCAACATTTTTTTATTTATTTTTTTACCTCTTCAAAACTCCAATTTTTTTCTTTTTACCTCTTCAAAACTCCAACATTTTTTTTTTTTTTACCTCTTCAAAACTCCAACATTTTTTTTATCTTTTTTTTACCTCTTCAAAACTCCAACATTGATTTTTTGTTCCTTTTTTTTACCTCTTCAAAACTCCAACATTTTTTTTTTTTTTTACCTCTTCAAAACTCCAACATTGATTTTTTGTTCCTTATTTTACCTCTTCAAAACTCCATTTTTTTTTACCTCTTCAAAACTCCGACATTTTTTTTTTTTTTAACTCTTCAAAACTCCAACATTAAAATATTTTTGTTTTTACCTGTTCAAAACTCCAACGTTAATTTCTTTTTTTTTCACCTCTTCAAAACTCCAACATTATTATTTTTTTTAAGTCTTCAAGACTCCAACATTAAACGATTTCTTTCTATTTTACCTCTTCAAAACTCCAACATTAATTTTTTTTTTATATCTCTTCAAAACTCCAACATTCAAAGTTTTCTTTATTTTTTACCTCTTCAAAACTCCAACATTATTATTATTATTTTTTTTTTACCTCTTCAAAACTCCACAATTTTTTTTTTTTTTTTTTACCTCTTCAAAACTCCAACATTGATTTTTTGTTCCTTTTTTTACCTCTTCAAAACTCCAACTTTTTTTTTTTTTTTTACCTCTTCAAAACTCATTTTTTTTTTTTTTTTTTTACATCTTCAAAACTCAATTTTTTTTTTTTTTACCTCTTCAAAACACCAACATTGATTTTTTGTTCCTTTTTTTACCTCTTCAAAACTCCAAATTTTTTTAATTTTTTTTTTCCCCTTCAAAACTCCTAAATTTTTTTTTTTTTTTTACCTCTTCAAAACTCCAACTTTTTTTTTTTTTTTTACCTCTTCAAAACTCCTAATTTTTTTTTTTTTTTTACCTCTTCAAAACTCCAACTTTTTTTTTTTTTTTACCTCTTCAAAACTCCAACATTGATTTTTTGTTCCTTTTTTTACCTCTTCAAAACTCCATTTTTTTTTTTTTTTTACCTCTTCAAAACTCCAACATTGATTTTTTGTTCCTTTTTTTACCTCTTCAAAACTCCAACATTTTTTTATTTATTTTTTTACCTCTTCAAAACTCCAACATTTTTTTTTTTTTTTACCTCTTCAAAACTCCAATTTTTTTCTTTTTACCTCTTCAAAACTCCAACATTTTTTTTTTTTTACCTCTTCAAAACTCCAACATTGATTTTTTGTTCCTTTTTTTACCTCTTCAAAACTCCAACATTTTTTTATTTATTTTTTTACCTCTTCAAAACTCCAACATTTTTTTTTCTTTTTACCTCTTCAAAACTCCAACTTTTTTTTTTTTTTTACCTCTTAAAACTCCAACTTTTTTTTTTTTTTTACCTCTTCAAAACTCCACAATTTTTTTTTTTTTTTTTTTACCTCTTCAAAACTCCAACATTGATTTTTTGTTCCTTTTTTTACCTCTTCAAAACTCCAACATATATTTTTTTTTTTACCTCTTCAAAACTCCAATTTTTTTCTTTTTACCTCTTCAAAACTCCAACATTTTTTTTTTTTACCTCTTCAAAACTCCAACATTTTTTTTATCTTTTTTTTACCTCTTCAAAACTCCAACATTTTTTTTTTTTTACCTCTTCAAAACTCCAACATTGATTTTTTGTTCCTTATTTTACCTCTTCAAAACTCCATTTTTTTTTACCTCTTCAAAACTCCGACTTCTTTTTTTTTTTACCTCTTCAAAACTCCAACATTAAAATATTTTTGTTTTTACCTGTTCAAAACTCCAACGTTAATTTCTTTTTTTTTTCACCTCTTCAAAACTCCAACATTATTTTTTTTTTTAAGTCTTCAAGACTCCAACATTAAACGATTTCTTTCTATTTTACCTCTTCAAAACTCCAACATTAATTTTTTTTTTATATCTCTTCAAAACTCCAAAACTCCTAATTTTTTTATTTTTTACCTCTTCAAAACTCCAACATTATTATTATTTTTTTTTTTTAACCTCTTCAAAACTCAAATTTTTTTTTTTTTTACCTCTTCAAAACTCCACAATTTTTTTTTTTTTTTTTACCTCTTCAAAACTCCTAAATTTTTTTTTTTTTTTTACCTCTTCAAAACTCCAACATTTTTTTTTTTTTTACCTCTTCAAAACTCCAACATTGATTTTTTGTTCCTTTTTTTACCTCTTCAAACCTCAATTTTTTTTTATTTTTTTTTTTACCTCTTCAAAACTCCAACATTTTATTTTTTTTTACCTCTTCAAAACTCAATTTTTTTTTTTTTTTTTACCTCTTCAAAACTCCAACATTTTTTTTTTTTTTACCTCTTCAAAACTCCAACATTGATTTTTTTTTCCTTTTTTTACCTCTTCAAAACTCCAACTTTTTTTTTTTTTTTACCTCTTCAAAACTCAATTTTTTTTTTTTTTTTACCTCTTCAAAACTCCACAATTTTTTATTTTTTTTTTACCTCTTCAAAACTCCTAAATTTTTTTTTTTTTTTTTTACCTCTTCAAAACTCCAACATTGATTTTTTGTTCCTTTTTTTACCTCTTCAAAACTCCAACTTTTTTTTTTTTTACCTCTTCAAAACTCCTAATTTTTTTTATTTTTTTTTACCTCTTCAAAACTCCAACTTTTTTTTTTTTTTTACCTCTTTAAAACTCCAACATTATTTTTTTGTTCCTTTTTTTACCTCTTCAAAACTCCATTTTTTTTTTTTTTTTACCTCTTCAAAACTCCAACATTGATTTTTTGTTCCTTTTTTTACCTCTTCAAAACTCCAACATTTTTTTTTTTTTTACCTCTTCAAAACTCCTAATTTTTTTATTTTTTTTACCTCTTCAAAACTCCAACTTTTTTTTTTTTTTTACCTCTTCAAAACTCCAACATTGATTTTTTGTTCCTTTTTTTACCTCTTCAAAACTCCAACTTTTTTTTTTTTTTTTACCTCTTCAAAACTCCTAATTTTTTTTTTTTTTTACCTCTTCAAAACTCCACATTTTTTTTTTTTTTTTTTTACCTCTTCAAAACTCCAACATTGATTTTTTGTTCCTTTTTTTACCTCTTCAAACCTCAATTTTTTTTTTTTTTTTTTACCTCTTCAAAACTCAATTTTTTTTTTTTTTTTACCTCTTCAAAACTCCACAATTTTTTTTTTTTTTTTTACCTCTTCAAAACTCCTAATTTTTTTTTTTTTTACCTCTTCAAAACTCCAACTTTTTTTTTTTTTTTACCTCTTCAAAACTCCAACATTGATTTTTTGTTCCTTTTTTTACCTCTTCAAAACTCCATTTTTTTTTTTTTTACCTCTTCAAAACTCCAACATTGATTTTTTGTTCCTTTTTTTACCTCTTCAAAACTCCAACATTTTTTTATTTATTTTTTTACCTCTTCAAAACTCCAACATTTTTTTTTTTTTTTACCTCTTCAAAACTCCAATTTTTTTCTTTTTACCTCTTCAAAACTCCAACATTTTTTTTTTTTTTACCTCTTCAAAACTCCAACATTTTTTTTATCTTTTTTTTACCTCTTCAAAACTCCAACATTGATTTTTTGTTCCTTTTTTTTACCTCTTCAAAACTCCAACATTTTTTTTTTTTTTACCTCTTCAAAACTCCAACATTGATTTTTTGTTCCTTTTTTTACCTCTTCAAAACTCCATTTTTTTTTTTTTTACCTCTTCAAAACTCCAACATTGATTTTTTGTTCCTTTTTTTACCTCTTCAAAACTCCAACATTTTTTTTTTTTTTACCTCTTCAAAACTCCTAATTTTTTTTTTTTTTTTACCTTATCAAAATTCCAACTTTTTTCTTTTTTTTACCTCTTCAAAACTCCACAATATTTTTTTTTTTTTTTTTTACCTCTTCAAAACTCCAACTTTTTTTTTTTTTTTTTTTACCTCTTCAAAACTCCAACATTTTTTTTTTTTTTACCTCTTCAAAACTCCAACATTGATTTTTTGTTCCTTTTTTTACCTCTTCAAAACTCCATTTTTTTTTTTTTTACCTCTTCAAAACTCCTAATTTTTTTTTTTTTTTTACCTTATCAAAATTCCAACTTTTTTCTTTTTTTTACCTCTTCAAAACTCCACAATATTTTTTTTTTTTTTTTTTTACCTCTTCAAAACTCCAACATTTTTTTTTTTTTACCTCTTCAAAACTCCAACATTGATTTTTTGTTCCTTTTTTTACCTCTTCAAAACTCCATTATTTTTTTTTTTACCTCTTCAAAACTCCTAATTTTTTTTTTTTTTTTACCTCTTCAAAATTCCAACTTTTTTCTTTTTTTTACCTCTTCAAAACTCCACAATATTTTTTTTTTTTTTTTTTTTACCTCTTCAAAACTCCAACTTTTTTTTTTTTTTTTTTTACCTCTTCAAAACTCCAACTTTTTTCTTTTTTTTTACCTCTTCAAAACTCCACAATATTTTTTTTTTTTTTTCTTACCTCTTCAAAACTCCAACATTGATTTTTTGTTCCTTTTTTTACCTCTTCAAAACTCCAACTTTTTATTTTTTTTTACCTCTTCAAAACTCAATTTTTTTTAATTTTTTTTTTACCTCTTCAAAACTCCAACATTGATTTTTTGTTCCTTTTTTTACCTCTTCAAAACTCCAACATTTTTTTTTTTTTTTACCTCTTCAAAACTCCATTTTTTTTTTTTACCTCTTCAAAACTCCAACATTGATTTTTTGTTGCTTTTTTTACCTCTTCAAAACTCCAAATTTTTTTTTAAATTTTTTTTTACCTCTTCAAAACTCAATTTTTTTTTTTTTACCTCTTAAAAAATCCTACTTTTTTTATATTTTTTTTACCTCTTCAAAACTCTTTTTTTTTTTTTTTTACCTCTTCAAAACACCAACATTGATTTTTTGTTCCTTTTTTTACCTCTTCAAAACTCCACAATTTTTTTTTTTTTTTTTAACCTCTTCAAAACTCCACAATTTTTTTTTTTTTTTTTTTTACCTCTTCAAAACTCCAACATTGATTTTTTGTTCCTTTTTTTACCTCTTCAAAACACCAACATTAATTTTTTTTTTTTTTTTTACCTCTTCAAAACTCCACAATTTTTTATTTTTTTTACCTCTGCAAAACTCCAACAATGATTTTTTGTTCCTTTTTTTACCTCTTCAAAACTCCAACTTTTTTTTTTTTTTTTACCTCTTCAAAACTCTTTCTTTTTTTTTTTTTTTTTACCTCTTCAAAACTCAATTTTTTTTTTACCTCTTCAAAACTCCAACATTGATTTTTTGTTCCTTTTTTACCTCTTCAAAACTCCAACATTTTTTTTTTTTACCTCTTCAAAACTCAATTTTTTTTTTTTTTTACCTCTTCAAAACTCCAACATTTTTTTTTTTTTTACCTCTTCAAAACTCTTTTTTTTTTTTTTTTACCTCTTCAAAACTCTTTTTTTTTTTTTTTACCTCTTCAAAACTCCAACATTTTTTTTTTTTTTTACCTCTTCAAAACTCAATTTTTTCTTTTTTTTTTTTACCTCTTCAAAACTCCACAATTTTTTTTTTTTTTTTTACCTCTTCAAAACTCCTAAATTTTTTAATTTTTTTTTACCTCTTCAAAACTCCAACATTTTTTTTTTTTTTACCTCTTCAAAACTCCAACATTGTTTTTTTGTTCCTTTTTTTACCTCTTCAAAACTCCACAATTTTTTTTTTTTTTTTTTTTACCTCTTCAAAACTCCAACTTTTTTTTTCTTTTTTTTTACCTCTTCAAAACTCCAACATTGATTTTTTGTTCCTTTTTTTACCTCTTCAAACCTCAATTTTTTTTTTTTTTTTACCTCTTCAAAACTCCAACATTTTTTTTTTACCTCTTCAAAACTCCAACATTGATTTTTTTTTTTTTTTTTTACCTCTTCAAAACTCCACAATTTTTTTTTTTTTTTTGTTTACCTCTTCAAAACTCCAAAATTTTTAATTTTTTTTTACCTCTTCAAAACTCCAACTTTTTTTTTTTTTTTTTTACCTCTTCAAAACTCCAACATTGATTTTTTGTTCCTTTTTTACCTCTTCAAAACTCAATTTTTTTTTATTTTTTTTTACCTCTTCAAAACTCCAACATTTTTTTTTTTTTTACCTCTTCAAAACTCAAATTTTTTTTTTTTTTTTTTTACCTCTTCAAAACTCAAAACTCCAACATTGATTTTTTGTCCCTTTTTTTACCTCTTCAAAACTCCATTTTTTTTTTTTTTACCTCTTCAAAACTCCAACATTGATTTTTTGTTCCTTTTTTTACCTCTTCAAAACTCCACAATTTTTTTTTTTTTTTTTTACCTCTTCAAAACTCCAACTTTTTTTTTACCTCTTCAAAACTCCAACATTGATTTTTTGTTCCTTTTTTTACCTCTTCAAACCTCAATTTTTTTATTTTTTTTTTACCTCTTCAAAACTCCAACATTTTTTTTTTTACCTCTTCAAAACTCCACAATTTTTTTTATTTTTTTTTTACCTCTTCAAAACTCCTAAATTTTTTTTATTTTTTTTACCTCTTCAAAACTCCAACTTTTTTTTTTTTTTTACCTCTTCAAAACTCCACAATTTTTTTTTTTTTTTACCTCTTCAAAACTCCTAAATTTTTTTTTTTTTTTTACCTCTTCAAAACTCCAACATTTTTTTTTTTTTACCTCTTCAAAACTCCAACATTGATTTTTTTGTTCCTTTTTTTACCTCTTCAAAACTCCACAATTTTTTTTTTTTTTTTTTTTTTACCTCTTCAAAACTCCAACTTTTTTTTTTTTTTTTTACCTCTTCAAAACTCCAACATTGATTTTTTGTTCCTTTTTTTACCTCTTCAAAACTCAATTTTTTTAATTTTTTTTTACCTCTTCAAAACTCCAACATTTTTTTTTTTTTTTACCTCTTCAAAACTCAATTTTTTTTAATTTTTTTTTTACCTCTTCAAAACTCTTTTTTTTTTTTTTTTACCTCTTCAAAACTCCAACATTTTTTTTTTTTTTACCTCTTCAAAACTCAAATTTTTTTATTTTTTTTTTTACCTCTTCAAAACTCCACAAATTTTTTTTTTTTTTTACCTCTTCAAAACTCCTAAATTTTTTTTTTTTTTTTTACCTCTTCAAAACTGCAACATTTTTTTTTTTTTACCTCTTCAAAACTCCAACATTGATTTTTTGTTCCTTTTTTTACCTCTTCAAAACTCCACAATTTTTTTTTTTTTTTTTTCTACCTCTTCAAAACTCCAACTTTTTTTTTCTTTTTTTTTACCTCTTCAAAACTCCAACATTGATTTTTTGTTCCTTTTTTTACCTCTTCAAACCTCAATTTTTTTTTTTTTTTTACCTCTTCAAAACTCCAACATTTTTTTTTTTTACCTCTTCAAAACTCCACAATTTTTTTTATTTTTTTTTTACCTCTTCAAAACTCCTAAATTTTTTTTTTTTTTTTACCTCTTCAAAACTCCAACTTTTTTTTTTTTTTTTTACCTCTTCAAAACTCCACAATTTTTTTTTTTTTTTTTTTTTACCTCTTCAAAACTCCAACATTGATTTTTTGTTCCTTTTTTTACCTCTTCAAAACTCAACAATTTTTTTTATTTTTTTTTTTTACCTCTTCAAAACTCCAACTTTTTTTTTTTTTTTTTTTACCTGTTCAAAACTCCAACATTGATTTTTTGTTCCTTTTTTTACATCTTCAAAACTCAATTTTTTTTATTTTTTTTTACCTCTTCAAAACTCCAACATTTTTTTTTTTTTACCTCTTCAAAACTCAATTTTTTTTTTTTTTTTACCTCTTCAAAACTCCAACATTTTTTTTTTTTTTACCTCTTCAAAACTCCAATTTTTTTTTTTTTTTTTTACCTCTTCAAAACTCCACAATTTTTTTTTTTTTTTTTTACCTCTTCAAAACTCCTAAATTTTTTTTTTTTTTTTTACCTCTTCAAAACTCCAACATTTTTTTTTTTTTTACCTCTTCAAAACTCCAACATTGATTTTTTGTTCCTTTTTTTACCTCTTCAAAACTCCACAATTTTTTTTTTTTTTTTTTTACCTCTTCAAAACTCCAACTTTTTTTTTCTTTTTTTTACCTCTTCAAAACTCCAACATTGATTTTTTGTTCCTTTTTTTACCTCTTCAAACCTCAATTTTTTTATTTTTTTTTTACCTCTTCAAAACTCCAACATTTTTTTTTTTTTTACCTCTTCAAAACTCCACAATTTTTTTTATTTTTTTTTTACCTCTTCAAAACTCCTAAATTTTTTTTTTTTTTTTTACCTCTTCAAAACTCCAACTTTTTTTTTTTTTTTTACCTCTTCAAAACTCCACAATTTTTTTTTTTTTTTTTTTACCTCTTCAAAACTCCAACATTGATTTTTTGTTCCTTTTTTTACCTCTTCAAAACTCCAACTTTTTTTTTTTTTTTTAGATCTTCAAAACTCCTAATTTTTTTTTTTTTTTTTACCTCTTCAAAACTCCAACTTTTTTTTTTTTTTTACCTCTTCAAAACTCCAACATTGATTTTTTGTTCCTTTTTTTACCTCTTCAAAACTCCATTTTTTTTTTTTTTTTACCTCTTCAAAACTCCAACATTGATTTTTTGTTCCTTTTTTTACCTCTTCAAAACTCCAACATTTTTTTATTTATTTTTTTACCTCTTCAAAACTCCAACATTTTTTTTTTTTTTTACCTCTTCAAAACTCCAATTTTTTTCTTTTTACCTCTTCAAAACTCCAACATTTTTTTTTTTTTTTACCTCTTCAAAACTCCAACATTTTTTTTAATCTTTTTTTTACCTCTTCAAAACTCCAACATTGATTTTTTGTTCCTTTTTTTTACCTCTTCAAAACTCCAACATTTTTTTTTTTTTTTACCTCTTCAAAACTCCACAATTTTTTTTTTTTTTTTTTACCTCTTCAAAACTCCAACATTGATTTTTTGTTCCTTTTTTTACCTCTTCAAAACTCCAACTTTTTTTTTTTTTTTTACCTCTTCAAAACTCCTAATTTTTTTTTTTTTTTTACCTCTTCAAAACTCCACAATTTTTTTTTTTTTTTTTTACCTCTTCAAAACTCCAACATTGATTTTTTGTTCCTTTTTTTACCTCTTCAAAACTCCAACTTTTTTTTTTTTTTTTACCTCTTCAAAACTCCTAATTTTATTTTATTTTTTTTACCTCTTCAAAACTCCAACTTTTTTTTTTTTTTTACCTCTTCAAAACTCCAACATTGATTTTTTGTTCCTTATTTTACCTCTTCAAAACTCCATTTTTTTTTACCTCTTCAAAACTCCGACATTTTTTTTTTTTTACCTCTTCAAAACTCCAACATTAAAATATTTTTGTTTTTACCTGTTCAAAACTCCAACGTTAATTTCTTTTTTTTTTCACCTCTTCAAAACTCCAACATTATTTTTTTTTTTAAGTCTTCAAGACTCCAACATTAAACGATTTCTTTCTATTTTACCTCTTCAAAACTCCAACATTAATTTTTTTTTTATATCTCTTCAAAACTCCAACATTCAAAGTTTTCTTTATTTTTTACCTCTTCAAAACTCCAACATTATTATTATTTTTTTTTTTTACCTCTTCAAAACTCAAATTTTTTTTTTTTTTTTACCTCTTCAAAACTCCAACTTTTTTTTTTTTTTACCTCTTCAAAACTCCAACATTGATTTTTTGTTCCTTTTTTTACCTCTTCAAACCTCAATTTTTTTATTTTTTTTTTACCTCTTCAAAACTCCAACATTTTTTTTTTTTTTAGCTCTTCAAAACTCCACAATTTTTTTTATTTTTTTTTTACCTCTTCAAAACTCCTAAATTTTTTTTTTTTTTTTTACCTCTTCAAAACTCCAACTTTTTTTTTTTTTTTTACCTCTTCAAAACTCCACAATTTTTTTTTTTTTTTTTTTACCTCTTCAAAACTCCAACATTGATTTTTTGTTCCTTTTTTTACCTCTTCAAAACTCCAACTTTTTTTTTTTTTTTTACCTCTTCAAAACTCCTAATTTTTTTTTTTTTTTTTACCTCTTCAAAACTCCAACATTGATTTTTTGTTCCTTTTTTTACCTCTTCAAAACTCCATTTTTTTTTTTTTTACCTCTTCAAAACTCCAACATTTATTTTTTGTTCCTTTTTTTACCTCTTCAAAACTCCAACATTTTTTTATTTATTTTTTTACCTCTTCAAAACTCCAACATTTTTTTTTTTTTTTACCTCTTCAAAACTCCAATTTTTTTCTTTTTACCTCTTCAAAACTCCAACATTTTTTTTTTTTTTACCTCTTCAAAACTCCAACATTTTTTTAAATCTTTTTTTTACCTCTTCAAAACTCCAACATTGATTTTTTGTTCCTTTTTTTTACCTCTTCAAAACTCCAACATTTTTTTTTTTTTTTACCTCTTCAAAACTCCAACTTTTTTTTTTTTTTTACCTCTTCAAAACTCCACAATTTTTTTTTTTTTTTTTTACCTCTTCAAAACTCCAACATTGATTTTTTGTTCCTTTTTTTACCTCTTCAAAACTCCAACTTTTTTTTTTTTTTTTAGATCTTCAAAACTCCTAATTTTTTTTTTTTTTTTACCTCTTCAAAACTCCAACTTTTTTTTTTTTTTTACCTCTTCAAAACTCCAACATTGATTTTTTGTTCCTTTTTTTACCTCTTCAAAACTCCATTTTTTTTTTTTTTTTACCTCTTCAAAACTCCAACATTGATTTTTTGTTCCTTTTTTTACCTCTTCAAAACTCCAACATTTTTTTATTTATTTTTTTACCTCTTCAAAACTCCAACATTTTTTTTTTTTTTTACCTCTTCAAAACTCCAATTTTTTTCTTTTTACCTCTTCAAAACTCCAACATTTTTTTTTTTTTTACCTCTTCAAAACTCCAACATTTTTTTTAATCTTTTTTTTACCTCTTCAAAACTCCAACATTGATTTTTTGTTCCTTTTTTTTACCTCTTCAAAACTCCAACATTTATTTTTTTTTTTACCTCTTCAAAACTCCAACTTTTTTTTTTTTTTTACCTCTTCAAAACTCCACAATTTTTTTTTTTTTTTTTTACCTCTTCAAAACTCCAACATTGATTTTTTGTTCCTTTTTTTACCTCTTCAAAACTCCATTTTTTTTTTTTTTTTTACCTCTTCAAAACTCCAACATTGATTTTTTGTTCCTTTTTTTACCTCTTCAAAACTCCAACATTTTTTTATTTATTTTTTTACCTCTTCAAAACTCCAATTTTTTTCTTTTTACCTCTTCAAAACTCCAACATTTTTTTTTTTTTTACCTCTTCAAAACTCCAACATTTTTTTTATCTTTTTTTTACCTCTTCAAAACTCCAACATTGATTTTTTGTTCCTTTTTTTTACCTCTTCAAAACTCCAAAAAATTTTTTTTTTTACCTCTTCAAAACTCCAACATTTTTTTTTTTTTTACCTCTTCAAAACTCCAACATTGATTTTTTGTTCCTTTTTTTACCTCTTCAAAACTCCATTTTTTTTTTTTTTTACCTCTTCAAAACTCCAACATTGATTTTTTGTTCCTTTTTTTACCTCTTCAAAACTCCAACATTTTTTTTTTTTTACCTCTTCAAAACTCCTAATTTTTTATTTTTTTTTACCTTATCAAAATTCCAACTTTTTTCTTTTTTTTACCTCTTCAAAACTCCACAATATTTTTTTTTTTTTTTTTACCTCTTCAAAACTCCAACATTTTTTTTTTTTACCTCTTCAAAACTCCAACATTTTTTTTTTTTTTACCTCTTCAAAACTCCAACATTGATTTTTTGTTCCTTTTTTTACCTCTTCAAAACTCCATTTTTTTTTTTTTTACCTCTTCAAAACTCCTAATTTTTTTTTTTTTTTACCTCTTCAAAATTCCAACTTTTTTCTTTTTTTTACCTCTTCAAAACTCCACAATATTTTTTTTTTATTTTTTTTTACCTCTTCAAAACTCCAACTTTTTTTTTTTTTTTTTTACCTCTTCAAAACTCCAACTTTTTTCTTTTTTTTTACCTCTTCAAAACTCCACAATATTTTTTTTTTTTTTTCTTACCTCTTCAAAACTCCAACATTGATTTTTTGTTCCTTTTTTTACCTCTTCAAAACTCCAACTTTTTATTTTTTTTTACCTCTTCAAAACTCAATTTTTTTTAATTTTTTTTTTACCTCTTCAAAACTCCAACATTGATTTTTTGTTCCTTTTTTTACCTCTTCAAAACTCCAACATTTTTTTTTTTTTTTACCTCTTCAAAACTCTTTTTTTTTTTTTTTACCTCTTCAAAACTCCAACATTGATTTTTTGTTGCTTTTTTTACCTCTTCAAAACTCCAAATTTTTTTTTAAATTTTTTTTTACCTCTTCAAAACTCAATTTTTTTTTTTTTACCTCTTAAAAAATCCTACTTTTTTTATATTTTTTTTACCTCTTCAAAACTCAATTTTTTTTTTTTTTTTTTTTCCTCTTCAAAACTCTTTTTTTTTTTTTTTTACCTCTTCAAAACACCAACATTGATTTTTTGTTCCTTTTTTTACCTCTTCAAAACTCCACAATTTCTTTTTTTTTTTTTACCTCTTCAAAACTCCACAATTTTTTTTTTTTTTTTTTTACCTCTTCAAAACTCCAACATTGATTTTTTGTTCCTTTTTTTACCTCTTCAAAACTCCAACTTTTTTTTTTTTTTTTACCTCTTCAAAACTCCAACATTGATTTTTTGTTCCTTTTTTTACCTCTTCAAAACTCCAACTTTTTAATTTTTTTTTTACCTCTTCAAAACTCAATTTTTTTTATTTTTTTTTTTACCTCTTCAAAACTCAATTTTTTTTTTTTTACCTCTTCAAAACACCAACATTGATTTTTTGTTCCTTTTTTTACCTCTTCAAAACTCCAATTTTTTTTTAATTTTTTTTTTCCTCTTCAAAACTCCTAAAATTTTTTTTTTTTTTTTACCTCTTCAAAACTCCACAATTTTTTTTTTTTTTTTACCTCTTCAAAACTCCAACAATGATTTTTTGTTCCTTTTTTTACCTCTTCAAAACTCCAACTTTTTATTTTTTTTTTACCTCTTCAAAACTCTTTCTTTTTTTTTTTTTTTTTACCTCTTCAAAACTCAATTTTTTTTTTACCTCTTCAAAACTCCAACAGTGATTTTTTGTTCCTTTTTTTACCTCTTCAAAACTCCAACATTTTTTTTTTTTTTACCTCTTCAAAACTCCAACTTTTTTTTTTTTTTTTTTTACCTCTTCAAAACTCCAACTTTTTTTTTAATTTTTTTTTTACCTCTTCAAAACTCCAACTTTTTTCTTTTTTTTTACCTCTTCAAAACTCCACAATTTTTTTTTATTTTTTTTTTACCTCTTCAAAACTCCAACTTTTTTTTTTTTTTTTTTACCTCTTCAAAACTCCAACATTTTTTTTTTTTTACCTCTTCAAAACTCCAACATTGATTTTTTGTTCCTTTTTTTACCTCTTCAAAATTCCACAATTTTTTTAATTTTTTTTCTTTACCTCTTCAAAACTCCAACTTTTTTTTTTTTTTTTTTACCTCTTCAAAACTCCAACATTGATTTTTTGTTCCTTTTTTTACCTCTTCAAAACTCTTTTTTTTTTTTTTTTTTTTACCTCTTCAAAACTCCATTTTTTTTTTTTACCTCTTCAAAACTCAATTTTTTTTATTTTTTTTTACCTCTTCAAAACTCCAACATTTTTTTTTTTTTACCTCTTCAAAACTCAATTTTTTTTTTTTTTTTTTACCTCTTCAAAACTCCACAATTTTTTTATTTTTTTTTTACCTCTTCAAAACTCCTAAATTTTTTTTTTTTTTTTACCTCTTCAAAACTCCAACATTTTTTTTTTTTTTACCTCTTCAAAACTCCAACATTGATTTTTTGTTCCTTTTTTTACCTCTTCAAAACTACACAATTTTTTTTTTTTTTTTTTTTACCTCTTCAAAACTCCAACTTTTTTTTTCTTTTTTTTACCTCTTCAAAACTCCAACATTGATTTTTTGTTCCTTTTTTTACCTCTTCAAACCTAAATTTTTTTTTCTTTTTTTTTACCTCTTCAAAACTTCAACATTTTTTTTTTTTTTACCTCTTCAAAACTCCACAATTTTTTTAATTTTTTTTTTACCTCTTCAAAACTCCTAAATTTTTTTTTTTTTTTTACCTCTTCAAAACTCCTAAATTTTTTTTTTTTTTTTACCTCTTCAAAACTCCATTTTTTTTTTTTTACCTCTTCAAAACTCCAACATTGATTTTTTGTTCCTTTTTTTACCTCTTCAAAACTCCATTTTTTTTTTTTTTTACCTCTTCAAAACTCCAACATTGATTTTTTGTTCCTTTTTTTACCTCTTCAAAACTCCAACATTGATTTTTTGTTCCTTTTTTTACCTCTTCAAAACTCCAACTTTTTTTTTTTTTTTTTACCTCTTCAAAACTCCAACTTTTTTTTTTTTTTTACCTCTTCAAAACTCCAACATTGATTTTTTGTTCCTTTTTTTACCTCTCCAAAACTCCAACATTGATTTTTTGTTCCTTTTTTTACCTCTTCAAAACTCCTAATTTTTTTTTTTTTTTTTACCTCTTCAAAACTCCAACTTTTTTTTTTTTTTTACCTCTTCAAAACTCCAACATTGATTTTTTGTTCCTTTTTTTACCTCTTCAAAACTCCATTTTTTTTTTTTTTTTACCTCTTCAAAACTCCAACATTGATTTTTTGTTCCTTTTTTTACCTCTTCAAAACTCCAACATTTTTTTATTTATTTTTTTACCTCTTCAAAACTCCAACATTTTTTTTTTTTTTTACCTCTTCAAAACTCCAATTTTTTTCTTTTTACCTCTTCAAAACTCCAACATTTTTTTTTTTTTACCTCTTCAAAACTCCAACATTTTTTTTAATCTTTTTTTTACCTCTTCAAAACTCCAACATTGATTTTTTGTTCCTTTTTTTTACCTCTTCAAAACTCCAACATTTTTTTTTTTTTTTACCTCTTCAAAACTCCAACTTTTTTTTTTTTTTTACCTCTTCAAAACTCCACAATTTTTTTTTTTTTTTTTTACCTCTTCAAAACTCCAACATTGATTTTTTGTTCCTTTTTTTACCTCTTCAAAACTCCAACTTTTTTTTTTTTTTTTAGATCTTCAAAACTCCTAATTTTTTTTTTTTTTTTACCTCTTCAAAACTCCAACTTTTTTTTTTTTTTTACCTCTTCAAAACTCCAACATTGATTTTTTGTTCCTTTTTTTACCTCTTCAAAACTCCATTTTTTTTTTTTTTTTACCTCTTCAAAACTCCAACATTGATTTTTTGTTCCTTTTTTTACCTCTTCAAAACTCCAACATTTTTTTATTTATTTTTTTACCTCTTCAAAACTCCAACATTTTTTTTTTTTTTTACCTCTTCAAAACTCCAATTTTTTTCTTTTTACCTCTTCAAAACTCCAACATTTTTTTTTTTTTTACCTCTTCAAAACTCCAACATTTTTTTTAATCTTTTTTTTACCTCTTCAAAACTCCAACATTGATTTTTTGTTCCTTTTTTTTACCTCTTCAAAACTCCAACATTTTTTTTTTTTTTTACCTCTTCAAAACTCCAACTTTTTTTTTTTTTTTACCTCTTCAAAACTCCACAATTTTTTTTTTTTTTTTTTACCTCTTCAAAACTCCAACATTGATTTTTTGTTCCTTTTTTTACCTCTTCAAAACTCCATTTTTTTTTTTTTTTTACCTCTTCAAAACTCCAACATTGATTTTTTGTTCCTTTTTTTACCTCTTCAAAACTCCAACATTTTTTTATTTATTTTTTTACCTCTTCAAAACTCCAATTTTTTTCTTTTTACCTCTTCAAAACTCCAACATTTTTTTTTTTTTTACCTCTTCAAAACTCCAACATTTTTTTTATCTTTTTTTTACCTCTTCAAAACTCCAACATTGATTTTTTGTTCCTTTTTTTACCTCTTCAAAACTCCAAAAAATTTTTTTTTTTACCTCTTCAAAACTCCAACATTTTTTTTTTTTTTACCTCTTCAAAACTCCAACATTGATTTTTTGTTCCTTTTTTTACCTCTTCAAAACTCCATTTTTTTTTTTTTTTACCTCTTCAAAACTCCAACATTGATTTTTTGTTCCTTTTTTTACCTCTTCAAAACTCCAACATTTTTTTTTTTTACCTCTTCAAAACTCCTAATTTTTTATTTTTTTTTACCTTATCAAAACTCCAACTTTTTTCTTTTTTTTTACCTCTTCAAAACTCCACAATATTTTTTTTTTTTTTTCTTACCTCTTCAAAACTCCAACATTGATTTTTTGTTCCTTTTTTTACCTCTTCAAAACTCCAACTTTTTATTTTTTTTTACCTCTTCAAAACTCAATTTTTTTTAATTTTTTTTTTACCTCTTCAAAACTCCAACATTGATTTTTTGTTCCTTTTTTTACCTCTTCAAAACTCCAACATTTTTTTTTTTTTTTACCTCTTCAAAACTCTTTTTTTTTTTTTTTACCTCTTCAAAACTCCAACATTGATTTTTTGTTGCTTTTTTTACCTCTTCAAAACTCCAAATTTTTTTTTAAATTTTTTTTTACCTCTTCAAAACTCAATTTTTTTTTTTTTACCTCTTAAAAAATCCTACTTTTTTTATATTTTTTTTACCTCTTCAAAACTCAATTTTTTTTTTTTTTTTTTTTCCTCTTCAAAACTCTTTTTTTTTTTTTTTTACCTCTTCAAAACACCAACATTGATTTTTTGTTCCTTTTTTTACCTCTTCAAAACTCCACAATTTTTTTTTTTTTTTTTACCTCTTCAAAACTCCACAATTTTTTTTTTTTTTTTTTTACCTCTTCAAAACTCCAACATTGATTTTTTGTTCCTTTTTTTACCTCTTCAAAACTCCAACTTTTTTTCTTTTTTTTTACCTCTTCAAAACTCCAACATTGATTTTTTGTTCCTTTTTTTACCTCTTCAAAACTCCAACTTTTTAATTTTTTTTTTACCTCTTCAAAACTCAATTTTTTTTTTTTTTTTTTTTACCTCTTCAAAACTCAATTTTTTTTTTTTTTACCTCTTCAAAACACCAACATTGATTTTTTGTTCCTTTTTTTACCTCTTCAAAACTCCAATTTTTTTTTAATTTTTTTTTTCCTCTTCAAAACTCCTAAAATTTTTTTTTTTTTTTTACCTCTTCAAAACTCCACAATTTTTTTTTTTTTTTTACCTCTTCAAAACTCCAACAATGATTTTTTGTTCCTTTTTTTACCTCTTCAAAACTCCAACTTTTTATTTTTTTTTTACCTCTTCAAAACTCTTTCTTTTTTTTTTTTTTTTTACCTCTTCAAAACTCAATTTTTTTTTTTACCTCTTCAAAACTCCAACAGTGATTTTTTGTTCCTTTTTTTACCTCTTCAAAACTCCAACATTTTTTTTTTTTTTACCTCTTCAAAACTCCAACTTTTTTTTTTTTTTTTTTTACCTCTTCAAAACTCCAACTTTTTTTTTAATTTTTTTTTTACCTCTTCAAAACTCCAACTTTTTTCTTTTTTTTTACCTCTTCAAAACTCCACAATTTTTTTTTATTTTTTTTTTACCTCTTCAAAACTCCAACTTTTTTTTTTTTTTTTTTACCTCTTCAAAACTCCAACATTTTTTTTTTTTTACCTCTTCAAAACTCCAACATTGATTTTTTGTTCCTTTTTTTACCTCTTCAAAATTCCACAATTTTTTTAATTTTTTTTCTTTACCTCTTCAAAACTCCAACTTTTTTTTTTTTTTTTTTACCTCTTCAAAACTCCAACATTGATTTTTTGTTCCTTTTTTTACCTCTTCAAAACTCTTTTTTTTTTTTTTTTTTTTTACCTCTTCAAAACTCCATTTTTTTTTTTTACCTCTTCAAAACTCAATTTTTTTTATTTTTTTTTACCTCTTCAAAACTCCAACATTTTTTTTTTTTTACCTCTTCAAAACTCAATTTTTTTTTTTTTTTTTTACCTCTTCAAAACTCCACAATTTTTTTATTTTTTTTTTACCTCTTCAAAACTCCTAAATTTTTTTTTTTTTTTTACCTCTTCAAAACTCCAACATTTTTTTTTTTTTACCTCTTCAAAACTCCAACATTGATTTTTTGTTCCTTTTTTTACCTCTTCAAAACTACACAATTTTTTTTTTTTTTTTTTTTACCTCTTCAAAACTCCAACTTTTTTTTTCTTTTTTTTACCTCTTCAAAACTCCAACATTGATTTTTTGTTCCTTTTTTTACCTCTTCAAACCTAAATTTTTTTTTCTTTTTTTTTACCTCTTCAAAACTTCAACATTTTTTTTTTTTTTACCTCTTCAAAACTCCACAATTTTTTTAATTTTTTTTTTACCTCTTCAAAACTCCTAAATTTTTTTTTTTTTTTTACCTCTTCAAAACTCCTAAATTTTTTTTTTTTTTTACCTCTTCAAAACTCCATTTTTTTTTTTTTACCTCTTCAAAACTCCAACATTGATTTTTTGTTCCTTTTTTTACCTCTTCAAAACTCCATTTTTTTTTTTTTTTACCTCTTCAAAACTCCAACATTGATTTTTTGTTCCTTTTTTTACCTCTTCAAAACTCCAACATTGATTTTTTGTTCCTTTTTTTACCTCTTCAAAACTCCAACTTTTTTTTTTTTTTTTTACCTCTTCAAAACTCCAACTTTTTTTTTTTTTTTACCTCTTCAAAACTCCAACATTGATTTTTTGTTCCTTTTTTTACCTCTCCAAAACTCCAACATTGATTTTTTGTTCCTTTTTTTACCTCTTCAAAACTCCTAATTTTTTTTTTTTTTTTTACCTCTTCAAAACTCCAACTTTTTTTTTTTTTTTACCTCTTCAAAACTCCAACATTGATTTTTTGTTCCTTTTTTTACCTCTTCAAAACTCCATTTTTTTTTTTTTTTTACCTCTTCAAAACTCCAACATTGATTTTTTGTTCCTTTTTTTACCTCTTCAAAACTCCAACATTTTTTTATTTATTTTTTTACCTCTTCAAAACTCCAACATTTTTTTTTTTTTTTACCTCTTCAAAACTCCAATTTTTTTCTTTTTACCTCTTCAAAACTCCAACATTTTTTTTTTTTTACCTCTTCAAAACTCCAACATTTTTTTTATCTTTTTTTTACCTCTTCAAAACTCCAACGTTAATTTTTTTTGTTATATCTCTTCAAAACTCCAACATTCAAAGTTTTCTTTATTTTTTACCTCTTCAAAACTCCAACATTATTATTATTTTTTTTTTTTTACCTCTTCAAAACTCAAATTTTTTTTTTTTTTTACCTCTTCAAAACTCCACAATTTTTTTTTTTTTTTTTTACCTCTTCAAAACTCCTAAATTTTTTTTTTTTTTTTTACCTCTTCAAAACTCCAACATTTTTTTTTTTTTTACCTCTTCAAAACTCCAACATTGATTTTTTGTTCCTTTTTTTACCTCTTCAAACCTCAATTTTTTTATTTTTTTTTACCTCTTCAAAACTCCAACATTTTTTTTTTTTTACCTCTTCAAAACTCAATTTTTTTTTTTTTTTTTTTACCTCTTCAAAACTCCAACATTTTTTTTTTTTTACCTCTTCAAAACTCCAACATTGATTTTTTGTTCCTTTTTTTACCTCTTCAAAACTCCAACTTTTTTTTTTTTTTTACCTCTTCAAAACTCAATTTTTTTTTTTTTTTACCTCTTCAAAACTCCACAATTTTTTTTTTTTTTTTTACCTCTTCAAAACTCCTAAATTTTTTTTTTTTTTTTTACCTCTTCAAAACTCCAATTTTTTTTTTTTTACCTCTTCAAAACTCCACAATTTTTTTTTTTTTTTTTTTACCTCTTCAAAACTCCAACATTGATTTTTTGTTCCTTTTTTTACCTCTTCAAAACTCCAACTTTTTTTTTTTTTTTTACCTCTTCAAAACTCCTAATTTTTTTTATTTTTTTTTTACCTCTTCAAAACTCCAACTTTTTTTTTTTTTTTACCTCTTCAAAACTCCAACATTGATTTTTTGTTCCTTTTTTTACCTCTTCAAAACTCCATTTTTTTTTTTTTTTACCTCTTCAAAACTCCAACGTTGATTTTTTGTTCCTTTTTTTACCTCTTCAAAACTCCAACATTTTTTAATTTATTTTTTTACCTCTTCAAAACTCCAACATTTTTTTTTTTTTTTTACCTCTTCAAAACTCCAATTTTTTTCTTTTTACCTCTTCAAAACTCCAACATTTTTTTTTTTTTTACCTCTTCAAAACTCCAACATTTTTTTTATCTTTTTTTACCTCTTCAAAACTCCAACATTGATTTTTTGTTCCTTTTTTTTACCTCTTCAAAACTCCAACATTTTTTTTTTTTTTTTACCTCTTCAAAACTCCAACATTTTTTTTTTTTTTTACCTCTTCAAAACTCCAACATTGATTTTTTGTTCCTTATTTTACCTCTTCAAAACTCCATTTTTTTTTACCTCTTCAAAACTCCGACATTTTTTTTTTTTTTTAACTCTTCAAAACTCCAACATTAAAATATTTTTGTTTTTACCTGTTCAAAACTCCAACGTTAATTTCTTTTTTTTTCACCTCTTCAAAACTCCAACATTATTATTTTTTTTAAGTCTTCAAGACTCCAACATTAAACGATTTCTTTCTATTTTACCTCTTCAAAACTCCAACATTAATTTTTTTTTTATATCTCTTCAAAACTCCAACATTCAAAGTTTTCTTTATTTTTTACCTCTTCAAAACTCCAACATTATTATTATTATTTTTTTTTTACCTCTTCAAAACTCCACAATTTTTTTTTTTTTTTTTTACCTCTTCAAAACTCCAACATTGATTTTTTGTTCCTTTTTTTACCTCTTCAAAACTCCAACTTTTTTTTTTTTTTTTACCTCTTCAAAACTCTTTTTTTTTTTTTTTTTTTTACATCTTCAAAACTCAATTTTTTTTTTTTTTTACCTCTTCAAAACACCAACATTGATTTTTTGTTCCTTTTTTTACCTCTTCAAAACTCCAAATTTTTTTAATTTTTTTTTTCCCCTTCAAAACTCCTAAATTTTTTTTTTTTTTTTACCTCTTCAAAACTCCAACTTTTTTTTTTTTTTTTACCTCTTCAAAACTCCTAATTTTTTTTTTTTTTTTACCTCTTCAAAACTCCAACTTTTTTTTTTTTTTTACCTCTTCAAAACTCCAACATTGATTTTTTGTTCCTTTTTTTACCTCTTCAAAACTCCATTTTTTTTTTTTTTTTACCTCTTCAAAACTCCAACATTGATTTTTTGTTCCTTTTTTTACCTCTTCAAAACTCCAACATTTTTTTATTTATTTTTTTACCTCTTCAAAACTCCAACATTTTTTTTTTTTTTTACCTCTTCAAAACTCCAATTTTTTTCTTTTTACCTCTTCAAAACTCCAACATTTTTTTTTTTTTTACCTCTTCAAAACTCCAACATTGATTTTTTGTTCCTTTTTTTACCTCTTCAAAACTCCAACATTTTTTTATTTATTTTTTTACCTCTTCAAAACTCCAACATTTTTTTTTCTTTTTACCTCTTCAAAACTCCAACTTTTTTTTTTTTTTTACCTCTTAAAACTCCAACTTTTTTTTTTTTTTTACCTCTTCAAAACTCCACAATTTTTTTTTTTTTTTTTTTACCTCTTCAAAACTCCAACATTGATTTTTTGTTCCTTTTTTTACCTCTTCAAAACTCCAACATATATTTTTTTTTTTACCTCTTCAAAACTCCAATTTTTTTCTTTTTACCTCTTCAAAACTCCAACATTTTTTTTTTTTACCTCTTCAAAACTCCAACATTTTTTTTATCTTTTTTTTACCTCTTCAAAACTCCAACATTTTTTTTTTTTTACCTCTTCAAAACTCCAACATTGATTTTTTGTTCCTTATTTTACCTCTTCAAAACTCCATTTTTTTTTACCTCTTCAAAACTCCGACTTCTTTTTTTTTTTACCTCTTCAAAACTCCAACATTAAAATATTTTTGTTTTTACCTGTTCAAAACTCCAACGTTAATTTCTTTTTTTTTTCACCTCTTCAAAACTCCAACATTATTTTTTTTTTTAAGTCTTCAAGACTCCAACATTAAACGATTTCTTTCTATTTTACCTCTTCAAAACTCCAACATTAATTTTTTTTTTATATCTCTTCAAAACTCCAAAACTCCTAATTTTTTTATTTTTTACCTCTTCAAAACTCCAACATTATTATTATTATTTTTTTTTTAACCTCTTCAAAACTCAATTTTTTTTTTTTTTTACCTCTTCAAAACTCCACAATTTTTTTTTTTTTTTTTACCTCTTCAAAACTCCTAAATTTTTTTTTTTTTTTTACCTCTTCAAAACTCCAACATTTTTTTTTTTTTTACCTCTTCAAAACTCCAACATTGATTTTTTGTTCCTTTTTTTACCTCTTCAAACCTCAATTTTTTTTTATTTTTTTTTTTACCTCTTCAAAACTCCAACATTTTATTTTTTTTTACCTCTTCAAAACTCAATTTTTTTTTTTTTTTTTACCTCTTCAAAACTCCAACATTTTTTTTTTTTTTACCTCTTCAAAACTCCAACATTGATTTTTTTTTCCTTTTTTTACCTCTTCAAAACTCCAACTTTTTTTTTTTTTTTACCTCTTCAAAACTCAATTTTTTTTTTTTTTTACCTCTTCAAAACTCCACAATTTTTTATTTTTTTTTTACCTCTTCAAAACTCCTAAATTTTTTTTTTTTTTTTTTACCTCTTCAAAACTCCAACATTGATTTTTTGTTCCTTTTTTTACCTCTTCAAAACTCCAACTTTTTTTTTTTTTACCTCTTCAAAACTCCTAATTTTTTTTATTTTTTTTTACCTCTTCAAAACTCCAACTTTTTTTTTTTTTTACCTCTTTAAAACTCCAACATTATTTTTTTGTTCCTTTTTTTACCTCTTCAAAACTCCATTTTTTTTTTTTTTTTACCTCTTCAAAACTCCAACATTGATTTTTTGTTCCTTTTTTTACCTCTTCAAAACTCCAACATTTTTTTTTTTTTTACCTCTTCAAAACTCCTAATTTTTTTATTTTTTTTACCTCTTCAAAACTCCAACTTTTTTTTTTTTTTTACCTCTTCAAAACTCCAACATTGATTTTTTGTTCCTTTTTTTACCTCTTCAAAACTCCAACTTTTTTTTTTTTTTTTACCTCTTCAAAACTCCTAATTTTTTTTTTTTTTTACCTCTTCAAAACTCCACAATTTTTTTTTTTTTTTTTTACCTCTTCAAAACTCCAACATTGATTTTTTGTTCCTTTTTTTACCTCTTCAAACCTCAATTTTTTTTATTTTTTTTTACCTCTTCAAAACTCAATTTTTTTTTTTTTTTTACCTCTTCAAAACTCCACAATTTTTTTATTTTTTTTTACCTCTTCAAAACTCCTAATTTTTTTTTTTTTTACCTCTTCAAAACTCCAACTTTTTTTTTTTTTTTACCTCTTCAAAACTCCAACATTGATTTTTTGTTCCTTTTTTTACCTCTTCAAAACTCCATTTTTTTTTTTTTTACCTCTTCAAAACTCCAACATTGATTTTTTGTTCCTTTTTTTACCTCTTCAAAACTCCAACATTTTTTTATTTATTTTTTTACCTCTTCAAAACTCCAACATTTTTTTTTTTTTTTACCTCTTCAAAACTCCAATTTTTTTCTTTTTACCTCTTCAAAACTCCAACATTTTTTTTTTTTTTACCTCTTCAAAACTCCAACATTTTTTTTATCTTTTTTTTACCTCTTCAAAACTCCAACATTGATTTTTTGTTCCTTTTTTTTACCTCTTCAAAACTCCAACATTTTTTTTTTTTTTACCTCTTCAAAACTCCAACATTGATTTTTTGTTCCTTTTTTTACCTCTTCAAAACTCCATTTTTTTTTTTTTTACCTCTTCAAAACTCCAACATTGATTTTTTGTTCCTTTTTTTACCTCTTCAAAACTCCAACATTTTTTTTTTTTTTACCTCTTCAAAACTCCTAATTTTTTTTTTTTTTTTACCTTATCAAAATTCCAACTTTTTTCTTTTTTTTACCTCTTCAAAACTCCACAATATTTTTTTTTTTTTTTTTTTACCTCTTCAAAACTCCAACTTTTTTTTTTTTTTTTTTTACCTCTTCAAAACTTCAACATTTTTTTTTTTTTTACCTCTTCAAAACTCCAACATTGATTTTTTGTTCCTTTTTTTACCTCTTCAAAACTCCATTTTTTTTTTTTTTACCTCTTCAAAACTCCTAATTTTTTTTTTTTTTTTACCTTATCAAAATTCCAACTTTTTTCTTTTTTTTACCTCTTCAAAACTCCACAATATTTTTTTTTTTTTTTTTTTTACCTCTTCAAAACTCCAACATTTTTTTTTTTTTACCTCTTCAAAACTCCAACATTGATTTTTTGTTCCTTTTTTTACCTCTTCAAAACTCCATTATTTTTTTTTTTACCTCTTCAAAACTCCTAATTTTTTTTTTTTTTTTACCTCTTCAAAATTCCAACTTTTTTCTTTTTTTTACCTCTTCAAAACTCCACAATATTTTTTTTTTTTTTTTTTTTACCTCTTCAAAACTCCAACTTTTTTTTTTTTTTTTTTTACCTCTTCAAAACTCCAACTTTTTTCTTTTTTTTTACCTCTTCAAAACTCCACAATATATATTTTTTTTTTTCTTACCTCTTCAAAACTCCAACATTGATTTTTTGTTCCTTTTTTTACCTCTTCAAAACTCCAACTTTTTATTTTTTTTTACCTCTTCAAAACTCAATTTTTTTTAATTTTTTTTTTACCTCTTCAAAACTCCAACATTGATTTTTTGTTCCTTTTTTTACCTCTTCAAAACTCCAAGATTTTTTTTTTTTTTTACCTCTTCAAAACTCCATTTTTTTTTTTTTACCTCTTCAAAACTCCAACATTGATTTTTTGTTGCTTTTTTTACCTCTTCAAAACTCCAAATTTTTTTTTAAATTTTTTTTTACCTCTTCAAAACTCAATTTTTTTTTTTTTACCTCTTAAAAAATCCTACTTTTTTTATATTTTTTTTACCTCTTCAAAACTCTTTTTTTTTTTTTTTTACCTCTTCAAAACACCAACATTGATTTTTTGTTCCTTTTTTTACCTCTTCAAAACTCCACAATTTTTTTTTTTTTTTTAACCTCTTCAAAACTCCACAATTTTTTTTTTTTTTTTTTTACCTCTTCAAAACTCCAACATTGATTTTTTGTTCCTTTTTTTACCTCTTCAAAACTCCAACTTTTTATTTTTTTTTTACCTCTTCAAAACTCAATTTTTTTTTTTTTTTTTTTTTACCTCTTCAAAACTCAATTTTTTTCTTTTTTTACCTCTTCAAAACACCAACATTAATTTTTTTTTTTTTTTTACCTCTTCAAAACTCCACAATTTTTTTTTTTTTTTACCTCTGCAAAACTCCAACAATGATTTTTTGTTCCTTTTTTTACCTCTTCAAAACTCCAACTTTTTTTTTTTTTTTTACCTCTTCAAAACTCTTTCTTTTTTTTTTTTTTTTTACCTCTTCAAAACTCAATTTTTTTTTTACCTCTTCAAAACTCCAACATTGATTTTTTGTTCCTTTTTTACCTCTTCAAAACTCCAACATTTTTTTTTTTTACCTCTTCAAAACTCAATTTTTTTTTTTTTTTACCTCTTCAAAACTCCAACATTTTTTTTTTTTTTCCTCTTCAAAACTCTTTTTTTTTTTTTTTTACCTCTTCAAAACTCTTTTTTTTTTTTTTTTACCTCTTCAAAACTCCAACATTTTTTTTTTTTTTTACCTCTTCAAAACTCAATTTTTTCTTTTTTTTTTTTACCTCTTCAAAACTCCACAATTTTTTTTTTTTTTTTTACCTCTTCAAAACTCCTAAATTTTTTAATTTTTTTTTACCTCTTCAAAAATCCAACATTTTTTTTTTTTTTACCTCTTCAAAACTCCAACATTGTTTTTTTGTTCCTTTTTTTACCTCTTCAAAACTCCACAATTTTTTTTTTTTTTTTTTTTTACCTCTTCAAAACTCCAACTTTTTTTTTCTTTTTTTTTACCTCTTCAAAACTCCAACATTGATTTTTTGTTCCTTTTTTTACCTCTTCAAACCTCAATTTTTTTTTTTTTTTTACCTCTTCAAAACTCCAACATTTTTTTTTTACCTCTTCAAAACTCCAACATTGATTTTTTTTTTTTTTTTTTACCTCTTCAAAACTCCACAATTTTTTTTTTTTTTTTGTTTACCTCTTCAAAACTCCAAAATTTTTAATTTTTTTTTACCTCTTCAAAACTCCAACTTTTTTTTTTTTTTTTTTACCTCTTCAAAACTCCAACATTGATTTTTTGTTCCTTTTTTACCTCTTCAAAACTCAATTTTTTTTTATTTTTTTTTACCTCTTCAAAACTCCAACATTTTTTTTTTTTTTACCTCTTCAAAACTCAAATTTTTTTTTTTTTTTTTTTTACCTCTTCAAAACTCAAAACTCCAACATTGATTTTTTGTCCCTTTTTTTACCTCTTCAAAACTCCATTTTTTTTTTTTTTACCTCTTCAAAACTCCAACATTGATTTTTTGTTCCTTTTTTTACCTCTTCAAAACTCCACAATTTTTTTTTTTTTTTTTACCTCTTCAAAACTCCAACTTTTTTTTTCTTTTTTTTTACCTCTTCAAAACTCCAACATTGATTTTTTGTTCCTTTTTTTACCTCTTCAAACCTCAATTTTTTTATTTTTTTTTTACCTCTTCAAAACTCCAACATTTTTTTTTTTTTTACCTCTTCAAAACTCCACAATTTTTTTTATTTTTTTTTTACCTCTTCAAAACTCCTAAATTTTTTTTATTTTTTTTACCTCTTCAAAACTCCAACTTTTTTTTTTTTTTTACCTCTTCAAAACTCCACAATTTTTTTTTTTTTTTACCTCTTCAAAACTCCTAAATTTTTTTTTTTTTTTTACCTCTTCAAAACTCCAACATTTTTTTTTTTTTACCTCTTCAAAACTCCAACATTGATTTTTTTGTTCCTTTTTTTACCTCTTCAAAACTCCACAATTTTTTTTTTTTTTTTTTTTTTACCTCTTCAAAACTCCAACTTTTTTTTTTTTTTTTTTACCTCTTCAAAACTCCAACATTGATTTTTTGTTCCTTTTTTTACCTCTTCAAAACTCAATTTTTTTAATTTTTTTTTACCTCTTCAAAACTCCAACATTTTTTTTTTTTTTTACCTCTTCAAAACTCAATTTTTTTTAATTTTTTTTTTACCTCTTCAAAACTCTTTTTTTTTTTTTTTTACCTCTTCAAAACTCCAACATTTTTTTTTTTTTTACCTCTTCAAAACTCAAAATTTTTTTTTTTTTTTTTTACCTCTTCAAAACTCCACAAATTTTTTTTTTTTTTTACCTCTTCAAAACTCCTAAATTTTTTTTTTTTTTTTTACCTCTTCAAAACTCCAACATTTTTTTTTTTTTTACCTCTTCAAAACTCCAACATTGATTTTTTGTTCCTTTTTTTACCTCTTCAAAACTCCACAATTTTTTTTTTTTTTTTTTTCTACCTCTTCAAAACTCCAACTTTTTTTTTCTTTTTTTTTACCTCTTCAAAACTCCAACATTGATTTTTTGTTCCTTTTTTTACCTCTTCAAACCTCAATTTTTTTTTTTTTTTACCTCTGCAAAACTCCAACAATGATTTTTTGTTCCTTTTTTTACCTCTTCAAAACTCCAACTTTTTTTTTTTTTTTTACCTCTTCAAAACTCTTTCTTTTTTTTTTTTTTTTTACCTCTTCAAAACTCAATTTTTTTTTTACCTCTTCAAAACTCCAACATTGATTTTTTGTTCCTTTTTTACCTCTTCAAAACTCCAACATTTTTTTTTTTTACCTCTTCAAAACTCAATTTTTTTTTTTTTTTTCCTCTTCAAAACTCCAACATTTTTTTTTTTTTTACCTCTTCAAAACTCTTTTTTTTTTTTTTTTACCTCTTCAAAACTCTTTTTTTTTTTTTTTTACCTCTTCAAAACTCCAACATTTTTTTTTTTTTTTACCTCTTCAAAACTCAATTTTTTCTTTTTTTTTTTTACCTCTTCAAAACTCCACAATTTTTTTTTTTTTTTTTACCTCTTCAAAACTCCTAAATTTTTTAATTTTTTTTTACCTCTTCAAAAATCCAACATTTTTTTTTTTTTTACCTCTTCAAAACTCCAACATTGTTTTTTTGTTCCTTTTTTTACCTCTTCAAAACTCCACAATTTTTTTTTTTTTTTTTTTTTACCTCTTCAAAACTCCAACTTTTTTTTTCTTTTTTTTTACCTCTTCAAAACTCCAACATTGATTTTTTGTTCCTTTTTTTACCTCTTCAAACCTCAATTTTTTTTTTTTTTTTACCTCTTCAAAACTCCAACATTTTTTTTTTACCTCTTCAAAACTCCAACATTGATTTTTTTTTTTTTTTTTTACCTCTTCAAAACTCCAACATTGATTTTTTGTTCCTTTTTTTACCTCTTCAAACCTCAATTTTTTTTTTTTTTTACCTCTTCAAAACTCCAACATTTTTTTTTTACCTCTTCAAAACTCCAACATTGATTTTTTTTTTTTTTTTTTACCTCTTCAAAACTCCACAATTTTTTTTTTTTTTTGTTTACCTCTTCAAAACTCCAAAATTTTTAATTTTTTTTTACCTCTTCAAAACTCCAACTTTTTTTTTTTTTTTTTTACCTCTTCAAAACTCCAACATTGATTTTTTGTTCCTTTTTTACCTCTTCAAAACTCAATTTTTTTTTATTTTTTTTTACCTCTTCAAAACTCCAACATTTTTTTTTTTTTTACCTCTTCAAAACTCAAATTTTTTTTTTTTTTTTTTTTACCTCTTCAAAACTCAAAACTCCAACATTGATTTTTTGTCCCTTTTTTTACCTCTTCAAAACTCCATTTTTTTTTTTTTTACCTCTTCAAAACTCCAACATTGATTTTTTGTTCCTTTTTTTACCTCTTCAAAACTCCACAATTTTTTTTTTTTTTTTTTACCTCTTCAAAACTCCAACTTTTTTTTTCTTTTTTTTTACCTCTTCAAAACTCCAACATTGATTTTTTGTTCCTTTTTTTACCTCTTCAAACCTCAATTTTTTTATTTTTTTTTTACCTCTTCAAAACTCCAACATTTTTTTTTTTTTACCTCTTCAAAACTCCACATTTTTTTTTATTTTTTTTTTACCTCTTCAAAACTCCTAAATTTTTTTTATTTTTTTTACCTCTTCAAAACTCCAACTTTTTTTTTTTTTTTACCTCTTCAAAACTCCACAATTTTTTTTTTTTTTTACCTCTTCAAAACTCCTAAATTTTTTTTTTTTTTTTACCTCTTCAAAACTCCAACATTTTTTTTTTTTTACCTCTTCAAAACTCCAACATTGATTTTTTTGTTCCTTTTTTTACCTCTTCAAAACTCCACAATTTTTTTTTTTTTTTTTTTTTTACCTCTTCAAAACTCCAACTTTTTTTTTTTTTTTTTTACCTCTTCAAAACTCCAACATTGATTTTTTGTTCCTTTTTTTACCTCTTCAAAACTCAATTTTTTTAATTTTTTTTTACCTCTTCAAAACTCCAACATTTTTTTTTTTTTTTACCTCTTCAAAACTCAATTTTTTTAATTTTTTTTTTACCTCTTCAAAACTCTTTTTTTTTTTTTTTTACCTCTTCAAAACTCCAACATTTTTTTTTTTTTTACCTCTTCAAAACTCAAATTTTTTTATTTTTTTTTTTACCTCTTCAAAACTCCACAAATTTATTTTTTTTTTTACCTCTTCAAAACTCCTCAATTTTTTTTTTTTTTTTTACCTCTTCAAAACTCCAACATTTTTTTTTTTTTTACCTCTTCAAAACTCCAACATTGATTTTTTGTTCCTTTTTTTACCTCTTCAAAACTCCACAATTTTTTTTTTTTTTTTTTTCTACCTCTTCAAAACTCCAACTTTTTTTTTCTTTTTTTTTACCTCTTCAAAACTCCAACATTGATTTTTTGTTCCTTTTTTTACCTCTTCAAACCTCAATTTTTTTTTTTTTTTTTACCTCTTCAAAACTCCAACATTTTTTTTTTTTACCTCTTCAAAACTCCACAATTTTTTTTATTTTTTTTTTACCTCTTCAAAACTCCTAAATTTTTTTTTTTTTTTTACCTCTTCAAAACTCCAACTTTTTTTTTTTTTTTTTACCTCTTCAAAACTCCACAATTTTTTTTTTTTTTTTTTTTTACCTCTTCAAAACTCCAACATTGATTTTTTGTTCCTTTTTTTACCTCTTCAAAACTCAACAATTTTTTTTATTTTTTTTTTTTACCTCTTCAAAACTCCAACTTTTTTTTTTTTTTTTTTACCTGTTCAAAACTCCAACATTGATTTTTTGTTCCTTTTTTTACATCTTCAAAACTCAATTTTTTTTATTTTTTTTTACCTCTTCAAAACTCCAACATTTTTTTTTTTTTACCTCTTCAAAACTCAATTTTTTTTTTTTTTTTTACCTCTTCAAAACTCCAACATTTTTTTTTTTTTTACCTCTTCAAAACTCCAATTTTTTTTTTTTTTTTTTACCTCTTCAAAACTCCACAATTTTTTTTTTTTTTTTTTACCTCTTCAAAACTCCTAAATTTTTTTTTTTTTTTTTACCTCTTCAAAACTCCAACATTTTTTTTTTTTTTACCTCTTCAAAACTCCAACATTGATTTTTTGTTCCTTTTTTTACCTCTTCAAAACTCCACAATTTTTTTTTTTTTTTTTTTTACCTCTTCAAAACTCCAACTTTTTTTTTCTTTTTTTTACCTCTTCAAAACTCCAACATTGATTTTTTGTTCCTTTTTTTACCTCTTCAAACCTCAATTTTTTTATTTTTTTTTTACCTCTTCAAAACTCCAACATTTTTTTTTTTTTTACCTCTTCAAAACTCCACAATTTTTTTTATTTTTTTTTTACCTCTTCAAAACTCCTAAATTTTTTTTTTTTTTTTTACCTCTTCAAAACTCCAACTTTTTTTTTTTTTTTTACCTCTTCAAAACTCCACAATTTTTTTTTTTTTTTTTTTACCTCTTCAAAACTCCAACATTGATTTTTTGTTCCTTTTTTTACCTCTTCAAAACTCCAACTTTTTTTTTTTTTTTTAGATCTTCAAAACTCCTAATTTTTTTTTTTTTTTTTACCTCTTCAAAACTCCAACTTTTTTTTTTTTTTTACCTCTTCAAAACTCCAACATTGATTTTTTGTTCCTTTTTTTACCTCTTCAAAACTCCATTTTTTTTTTTTTTTTACCTCTTCAAAACTCCAACATTGATTTTTTGTTCCTTTTTTTACCTCTTCAAAACTCCAACATTTTTTTATTTATTTTTTTACCTCTTCAAAACTCCAACATTTTTTTTTTTTTTTACCTCTTCAAAACTCCAATTTTTTTCTTTTTACCTCTTCAAAACTCCAACATTTTTTTTTTTTTTACCTCTTCAAAACTCCAACATTTTTTTTAATCTTTTTTTTACCTCTTCAAAACTCCAACATTGATTTTTTGTTCCTTTTTTTTACCTCTTCAAAACTCCAACATTTTTTTTTTTTTTTACCTCTTCAAAACTCCACAATTTTTTTTTTTTTTTTTTACCTCTTCAAAACTCCAACATTGATTTTTTGTTCCTTTTTTTACCTCTTCAAAACTCCAACTTTTTTTTTTTTTTTTACCTCTTCAAAACTCCTAATTTTTTTTTTTTTTTACCTCTTCAAAACTCCACAATTTTTTTTTTTTTTTTTACCTCTTCAAAACTCCAACATTGATTTTTTGTTCCTTTTTTTACCTCTTCAAAACTCCAACTTTTTTTTTTTTTTTTACCTCTTCAAAACTCCTAATTTTATTTTATTTTTTTTACCTCTTCAAAACTCCAACTTTTTTTTTTTTTTTACCTCTTCAAAACTCCAACATTGATTTTTTGTTCCTTATTTTACCTCTTCAAAACTCCATTTTTTTTTACCTCTTCAAAACTCCAACATTGATTTTTTGTTCCTTTTTTTACCTCTTCAAACCTCAATTTTTTTTTTTTTTTTACCTCTTCAAAACTCCAACATTTTTTTTTTACCTCTTCAAAACTCCAACATTGATTTTTTTTTTTTTTTTTTACCTCTTCAAAACTCCACAATTTTTTTTTTTTTTTGTTTACCTCTTCAAAACTCCAAAATTTTTAATTTTTTTTTACCTCTTCAAAACTCCAACTTTTTTTTTTTTTTTTTTACCTCTTCAAAACTCCAACATTGATTTTTTGTTCCTTTTTTACCTCTTCAAAACTCAATTTTTTTTTATTTTTTTTTACCTCTTCAAAACTCCAACATTTTTTTTTTTTTTACCTCTTCAAAACTCAAATTTTTTTTTTTTTTTTTTTACCTCTTCAAAACTCAAAACTCCAACATTGATTTTTTGTCCCTTTTTTTACCTCTTCAAAACTCCATTTTTTTTTTTTTTACCTCTTCAAAACTCCAACATTGATTTTTTGTTCCTTTTTTTACCTCTTCAAAACTCCACAATTTTTTTTTTTTTTTTTTTACCTCTTCAAAACTCCAACTTTTTTTTTCTTTTTTTTTACCTCTTCAAAACTCCAACATTGATTTTTTGTTCCTTTTTTTACCTCTTCAAACCTCAATTTTTTTATTTTTTTTTTACCTCTTCAAAACTCCAACATTTTTTTTTTTTTTACCTCTTCAAAACTCCACAATTTTTTTTATTTTTTTTTTACCTCTTCAAAACTCCTAAATTTTTTTTATTTTTTTTACCTCTTCAAAACTCCAACTTTTTTTTTTTTTTTACCTCTTCAAAACTCCACAATTTTTTTTTTTTTTACCTCTTCAAAACTCCTAAATTTTTTTTTTTTTTTTACCTCTTCAAAACTCCAACATTTTTTTTTTTTTACCTCTTCAAAACTCCAACATTGATTTTTTTGTTCCTTTTTTTACCTCTTCAAAACTCCACAATTTTTTTTTTTTTTTTTTTTTTACCTCTTCAAAACTCCAACTTTTTTTTTTTTTTTTTACCTCTTCAAAACTCCAACATTGATTTTTTGTTCCTTTTTTTACCTCTTCAAAACTCAATTTTTTTAATTTTTTTTTACCTCTTCAAAACTCCAACATTTTTTTTTTTTTTTACCTCTTCAAAACTCAATTTTTTTTAATTTTTTTTTTACCTCTTCAAAACTCTTTTTTTTTTTTTTTTACCTCTTCAAAACTCCAACATTTTTTTTTTTTTTACCTCTTCAAAACTCAAATTTTTTTATTTTTTTTTTTACCTCTTCAAAACTCCACAAATTTTTTTTTTTTTTTACCTCTTCAAAACTCCTAAATTTTTTTTTTTTTTTTTACCTCTTCAAAACTCCAACATTTTTTTTTTTTTTACCTCTTCAAAACTCCAACATTGATTTTTTGTTCCTTTTTTTACCTCTTCAAAACTCCACAATTTCTTTTTTTTTTTTTTCTACCTCTTCAAAACTCCAACTTTTTTTTTCTTTTTTTTTACCTCTTCAAAACTCCAACATTGATTTTTTGTTCCTTTTTTTACCTCTTCAAACCTCAATTTTTTTTTTTTTTTACCTCTGCAAAACTCCAACAATGATTTTTTGTTCCTTTTTTTACCTCTTCAAAACTCCAACTTTTTTTTTTTTTTTTACCTCTTCAAAACTCTTTCTTTTTTTTTTTTTTTTTACCTCTTCAAAACTCAATTTTTTTTTACCTCTTCAAAACTCCAACATTGATTTTTTGTTCCTTTTTTACCTCTTCAAAACTCCAACATTTTTTTTTTTTACCTCTTCAAAACTCAATTTTTTTTTTTTTTTTCCTCTTCAAAACTCCAACATTTTTTTTTTTTTTACCTCTTCAAAACTCTTTTTTTTTTTTTTTTACCTCTTCAAAACTCTTTTTTTTTTTTTTTTACCTCTTCAAAACTCCAACATTTTTTTTTTTTTTTACCTCTTCAAAACTCAATTTTTTCTTTTTTTTTTTTTACCTCTTCAAAACTCCACAATTTTTTTTTTTTTTTTTACCTCTTCAAAACTCCTAAATTTTTTAATTTTTTTTTACCTCTTCAAAAATCCAACATTTTTTTTTTTTTTACCTCTTCAAAACTCCAACATTGTTTTTTTGTTCCTTTTTTTACCTCTTCAAAACTCCACAATTTTTTTTTTTTTTTTTTTTTACCTCTTCAAAACTCCAACTTTTTTTTTCTTTTTTTTTACCTCTTCAAAACTCCAACATTGATTTTTTGTTCCTTTTTTTACCTCTTCAAACCTCAATTTTTTTTTTTTTTTTACCTCTTCAAAACTCCAACATTTTTTTTTTACCTCTTCAAAACTCCAACATTGATTTTTTTTTTTTTTTTTTACCTCTTCAAAACTCCACAATTTTTTTTTTTTTTTTGTTTACCTCTTCAAAACTCCAAAATTTTTAATTTTTTTTTACCTCTTCAAAACTCCAACTTTTTTTTTTTTTTTTTTACCTCTTCAAAACTCCAACATTGATTTTTTGTTCCTTTTTTACCTCTTCAAAACTCAATTTTTTTTTATTTTTTTTTACCTCTTCAAAACTCCAACATTTTTTTTTTTTTTACCTCTTCAAAACTCAAATTTTTTTTTTTTTTTTTTTTACCTCTTCAAAACTCAAAACTCCAACATTGATTTTTTGTCCCTTTTTTTACCTCTTCAAAACTCCATTTTTTTTTTTTTTACCTCTTCAAAACTCCAACATTGATTTTTTGTTCCTTTTTTTACCTCTTCAAAACTCCACAATTTTTTTTTTTTTTTTTTTACCTCTTCAAAACTCCAACTTTTTTTTTCTTTTTTTTTACCTCTTCAAAACTCCAACATTGATTTTTTGTTCCTTTTTTTACCTCTTCAAACCTCAATTTTTTTATTTTTTTTTTACCTCTTCAAAACTCCACAATTTTTTTTATTTTTTTTTTACCTCTTCAAAACTCCTAAATTTTTTTTATTTTTTTTACCTCTTCAAAACTCCAACTTTTTTTTTTTTTTTACCTCTTCAAAACTCCACAATTTTTTTTTTTTTTACCTCTTCAAAACTCCTAAATTTTTTTTTTTTTTTTACCTCTTCAAAACTCCAACATTTTTTTTTTTTTACCTCTTCAAAACTCCAACATTGATTTTTTTGTTCCTTTTTTTACCTCTTCAAAACTCCACAATTTTTTTTTTTTTTTTTTTTTTACCTCTTCAAAACTCCAACTTTTTTTTTTTTTTTTTACCTCTTCAAAACTCCAACATTGATTTTTTGTTCCTTTTTTTACCTCTTCAAAACTCAATTTTTTTAATTTTTTTTTACCTCTTCAAAACTCCAACATTTTTTTTTTTTTTTACCTCTTCAAAACTCAATTTTTTTTAATTTTTTTTTTACCTCTTCAAAACTCTTTTTTTTTTTTTTTTACCTCTTCAAAACTCCAACATTTTTTTTTTTTTTACCTCTTCAAAACTCAAATTTTTTTATTTTTTTTTTTACCTCTTCAAAACTCCACAAATTTTTTTTTTTTTTTACCTCTTCAAAACTCCTAAATTTTTTTTTTTTTTTTTACCTCTTCAAAACTCCAACATTTTTTTTTTTTTTACCTCTTCAAAACTCCAACATTGATTTTTTGTTCCTTTTTTTACCTCTTCAAAACTCCACAATTTTTTTTTTTTTTTTTTCTACCTCTTCAAAACTCCAACTTTTTTTTTCTTTTTTTTTACCTCTTCAAAACTCCAACATTGATTTTTTGTTCCTTTTTTTACCTCTTCAAACCTCAATTTTTTTTTTTTTTTTTACCTCTTCAAAACTCCAACATTTTTTTTTTTTACCTCTTCAAAACTCCACAATTTTTTTTATTTTTTTTTTACCTCTTCAAAACTCCTAAATTTTTTTTTTTTTTTTACCTCTTCAAAACTCCAACTTTTTTTTTTTTTTTTTACCTCTTCAAAACTCCACAATTTTTTTTTTTTTTTTTTTTTACCTCTTCAAAACTCCAACATTGATTTTTTGTTCCTTTTTTTACCTCTTCAAAACTCAACAATTTTTTTTATTTTTTTTTTTTACCTCTTCAAAACTCCAACTTTTTTTTTTTTTTTTTTTACCTGTTCAAAACTCCAACATTGATTTTTTGTTCCTTTTTTTACATCTTCAAAACTCAATTTTTTTTATTTTTTTTTACCTCTTCAAAACTCCAACATTTTTTTTTTTTTACCTCTTCAAAACTCAATTTTTTTTTTTTTTTTTACCTCTTCAAAACTCCAACATTTTTTTTTTTTTTACCTCTTCAAAACTCCAATTTTTTTTTTTTTTTTTACCTCTTCAAAACTCCACAATTTTTTTTTTTTTTTTTTACCTCTTCAAAACTCCTAAATTTTTTTTTTTTTTTTTACCTCTTCAAAACTCCAACATTTTTTTTTTTTTTACCTCTTCAAAACTCCAACATTGATTTTTTGTTCCTTTTTTTACCTCTTCAAAACTCCACAATTTTTTTTTTTTTTTTTTTACCTCTTCAAAACTCCAACTTTTTTTTTCTTTTTTTTACCTCTTCAAAACTCCAACATTGATTTTTTGTTCCTTTTTTTACCTCTTCAAACCTCAATTTTTTTATTTTTTTTTTACCTCTTCAAAACTCCAACATTTTTTTTTTTTTTACCTCTTCAAAACTCCACAATTTTTTTTATTTTTTTTTTACCTCTTCAAAACTCCTAAATTTTTTTTTTTTTTTTTACCTCTTCAAAACTCCAACTTTTTTTTTTTTTTTTACCTCTTCAAAACTCCACAATTTTTTTTTTTTTTTTTTTACCTCTTCAAAACTCCAACATTGATTTTTTGTTCCTTTTTTTACCTCTTCAAAACTCCAACTTTTTTTTTTTTTTTTAGATCTTCAAAACTCCTAATTTTTTTTTTTTTTTTTACCTCTTCAAAACTCCAACTTTTTTTTTTTTTTTACCTCTTCAAAACTCCAACATTGATTTTTTGTTCCTTTTTTTACCTCTTCAAAACTCCATTTTTTTTTTTTTTTTACCTCTTCAAAACTCCAACATTGATTTTTTGTTCCTTTTTTTACCTCTTCAAAACTCCAACATTTTTTTATTTATTTTTTTACCTCTTCAAAACTCCAACATTTTTTTTTTTTTTTACCTCTTCAAAACTCCAATTTTTTTCTTTTTACCTCTTCAAAACTCCAACATTTTTTTTTTTTTTACCTCTTCAAAACTCCAACATTTTTTTTAATCTTTTTTTTACCTCTTCAAAACTCCAACATTGATTTTTTGTTCCTTTTTTTTACCTCTTCAAAACTCCAACATTTTTTTTTTTTTTTACCTCTTCAAAACTCCACAATTTTTTATTTTTTTTTTTACCTCTTCAAAACTCCAACATTGATTTTTTGTTCCTTTTTTTACCTCTTCAAAACTCCAACTTTTTTTTTTTTTTTTACCTCTTCAAAACTCCTAATTTTTTTTTTTTTTTTACCTCTTCAAAACTCCACAATTTTTTTTTTTTTTTTTTACCTCTTCAAAACTCCAACATTGATTTTTTGTTCCTTTTTTTACCTCTTCAAAACTCCAACTTTTTTTTTTTTTTTTACCTCTTCAAAACTCCTAATTTTATTTTATTTTTTTTACCTCTTCAAAACTCCAACTTTTTTTTTTTTTTTACCTCTTCAAAACTCCAACATTGATTTTTTGTTCCTTATTTTACCTCTTCAAAACTCCATTTTTTTTTACCTCTTCAAAACTCCGACATTTTTTTTTTTTTACCTCTTCAAAACTCCAACATTAAAATATTTTTGTTTTTACCTGTTCAAAACTCCAACGTTAATTTCTTTTTTTTTTCACCTCTTCAAAACTCCAACATTATTTTTTTTTTTAAGTCTTCAAGACTCCAACATTAAACGATTTCTTTCTATTTTACCTCTTCAAAACTCCAACATTAATTTTTTTTTTATATCTCTTCAAAACTCCAACATTCAAAGTTTTCTTTATTTTTTACCTCTTCAAAACTCCAACATTATTATTATTTTTTTTTTTTACCTCTTCAAAACTCAAATTTTTTTTTTTTTTTTACCTCTTCAAAACTCCAACTTTTTTTTTTTTTTTACCTCTTCAAAACTCCAACATTGATTTTTTGTTCCTTTTTTTACCTCTTCAAACCTCAATTTTTTTTTTTTTTTTTTACCTCTTCAAAACTCCAACATTTTTTTTTTTTTTAGCTCTTCAAAACTCCACAATTTTTTTTATTTTTTTTTTACCTCTTCAAAACTCCTAAATTTTTTTTTTTTTTTTTACCTCTTCAAAACTCCAACTTTTTTTTTTTTTTTTACCTCTTCAAAACTCCACAATTTTTTTTTTTTTTTTTTTACCTCTTCAAAACTCCAACATTGATTTTTTGTTCCTTTTTTTACCTCTTCAAAACTCCAACTTTTTTTTTTTTTTTTACCTCTTCAAAACTCCTAATTTTTTTTTTTTTTTTTACCTCTTCAAAACTCCAACATTGATTTTTTGTTCCTTTTTTTACCTCTTCAAAACTCCATTTTTTTTTTTTTTACCTCTTCAAAACTCCAACATTGATTTTTTGTTCCTTTTTTTACCTCTTCAAAACTCCAACATTTTTTTATTTATTTTTTTACCTCTTCAAAACTCCAACATTTTTTTTTTTTTTTACCTCTTCAAAACTCCAATTTTTTTCTTTTTACCTCTTCAAAACTCCAACATTTTTTTTTTTTTTACCTCTTCAAAACTCCAACATTTTTTTAATCTTTTTTTTACCTCTTCAAAACTCCAACATTGATTTTTTGTTCCTTTTTTTTACCTCTTCAAAACTCCAACATTTTTTTTTTTTTTTACCTCTTCAAAACTCCAACTTTTTTTTTTTTTTTACCTCTTCAAAACTCCACAATTTTTTTTTTTTTTTTTTACCTCTTCAAAACTCCAACATTGATTTTTTGTTCCTTTTTTTACCTCTTCAAAACTCCAACTTTTTTTTTTTTTTTTAGATCTTCAAAACTCCTAATTTTTTTTTTTTTTTTACCTCTTCAAAACTCCAACTTTTTTTTTTTTTTTACCTCTTCAAAACTCCAACATTGATTTTTTGTTCCTTTTTTTACCTCTTCAAAACTCCATTTTTTTTTTTTTTTTACCTCTTCAAAACTCCAACATTGATTTTTTGTTCCTTTTTTTACCTCTTCAAAACTCCAACATTTTTTTATTTATTTTTTTACCTCTTCAAAACTCCAACATTTTTTTTTTTTTTTACCTCTTCAAAACTCCAATTTTTTTCTTTTTACCTCTTCAAAACTCCAACATTTTTTTTTTTTTTACCTCTTCAAAACTCCAACATTTTTTTTAATCTTTTTTTTACCTCTTCAAAACTCCAACATTGATTTTTTGTTCCTTTTTTTTACCTCTTCAAAACTCCAACATTTATTTTTTTTTTTACCTCTTCAAAACTCCAACTTTTTTTTTTTTTTTACCTCTTCAAAACTCCACAATTTTTTTTTTTTTTTTTTACCTCTTCAAAACTCCAACATTGATTTTTTGTTCCTTTTTTTACCTCTTCAAAACTCCATTTTTTTTTTTTTTTTACCTCTTCAAAACTCCAACATTGATTTTTTGTTCCTTTTTTTACCTCTTCAAAACTCCAACATTTTTTTATTTATTTTTTTACCTCTTCAAAACTCCAATTTTTTTCTTTTTACCTCTTCAAAACTCCAACATTTTTTTTTTTTTTACCTCTTCAAAACTCCAACATTTTTTTTATCTTTTTTTTACCTCTTCAAAACTCCAACATTGATTTTTTGTTCCTTTTTTTTACCTCTTCAAAACTCCAAAAAATTTTTTTTTTTACCTCTTCAAAACTCCAACATTTTTTTTTTTTTTACCTCTTCAAAACTCCAACATTGATTTTTTGTTCCTTTTTTTACCTCTTCAAAACTCCATTTTTTTTTTTTTTTACCTCTTCAAAACTCCAACATTGATTTTTTGTTCCTTTTTTTACCTCTTCAAAACTCCAACATTTTTTTTTTTTTACCTCTTCAAAACTCCTAATTTTTTATTTTTTTTTACCTTATCAAAATTCCAACTTTTTTATTTTTTTTACCTCTTCAAAACTCCACAATATTTTTTTTTTTTTTTTTACCTCTTCAAAACTCCAACATTTTTTTTTTTTACCTCTTCAAAACTCCAACATTTTTTTTTTTTTTACCTCTTCAAAACTCCAACATTGATTTTTTGTTCCTTTTTTTACCTCTTCAAAACTCCATTTTTTTTTTTTTTTACCTCTTCAAAACTCCTAATTTTTTTTTTTTTTTACCTCTTCAAAATTCCAACTTTTTTCTTTTTTTTACCTCTTCAAAACTCCACAATATTTTTTTTTTATTTTTTTTTACCTCTTCAAAACTCCAACTTTTTTTTTTTTTTTTTTACCTCTTCAAAACTCCAACTTTTTTCTTTTTTTTTACCTCTTCAAAACTCCACAATATTTTTTTTTTTTTTTCTTACCTCTTCAAAACTCCAACATTGATTTTTTGTTCCTTTTTTTACCTCTTCAAAACTCCAACTTTTTATTTTTTTTTACCTCTTCAAAACTCAATTTTTTTTAATTTTTTTTTTACCTCTTCAAAACTCCAACATTGATTTTTTGTTCCTTTTTTTACCTCTTCAAAACTCCAACATTTTTTTTTTTTTTTACCTCTTCAAAACTCTTTTTTTTTTTTTTTACCTCTTCAAAACTCCAACATTGATTTTTTGTTGCTTTTTTTACCTCTTCAAAACTCCAAATTTTTTTTTAAATTTTTTTTTACCTCTTCAAAACTCAATTTTTTTTTTTTTACCTCTTAAAAAATCCTACTTTTTTTATATTTTTTTTACCTATTCAAAACTCAATTTTTTTTTTTTTTTTTTTCCTCTTCAAAACTCTTTTTTTTTTTTTTTTACCTCTTCAAAACACCAACATTGATTTTTTGTTCCTTTTTTTACCTCTTCAAAACTCCACAATTTCTTCTTTTTTTTTTTACCTCTTCAAAACTCCACAATTTTTTTTTTTTTTTTTTTACCTCTTCAAAACTCCAACATTGATTTTTTGTTCCTTTTTTTACCTCTTCAAAACTCCAACTTTTTTTTTTTTTTTTACCTCTTCAAAACTCCAACATTGATTTTTTGTTCCTTTTTTTACCTCTTCAAAACTCCAACTTTTTAATTTTTTTTTTACCTCTTCAAAACTCAATTTTTTTTTTTTTTTTTTTTACCTCTTCAAAACTCAATTTTTTTTTTTTTTACCTCTTCAAAACACCAACATTGATTTTTTGTTCCTTTTTTTACCTCTTCAAAACTCCAATTTTTTTTTAATTTTTTTTTTCCTCTTCAAAACTCCTAAAATTTTTTTTTTTTTTTTACCTCTTCAAAACTCCACAATTTTTTTTTTTTTTTTACCTCTTCAAAACTCCAACAATGATTTTTTGTTCCTTTTTTTACCTCTTCAAAACTCCAACTTTTTATTTTTTTTTTACCTCTTCAAAACTCTTTCTTTTTTCTTTTTTTTTTTACCTCTTCAAAACTCAATTTTTTTTTTTACCTCTTCAAAACTCCAACAGTGATTTTTTGTTCCTTTTTTTACCTCTTCAAAACTCCAACATTTTTTTTTTTTTTACCTCTTCAAAACTCCAACTTTTTTTTTTTTTTTTTTACCTCTTCAAAACTCCAACTTTTTTTTTAATTTTTTTTTTACCTCTTCAAAACTCCAACTTTTTTCTTTTTTTTTACCTCTTCAAAACTCCACAATTTTTTTTTATTTTTTTTTTACCTCTTCAAAACTCCAACTTTTTTTTTTTTTTTTTACCTCTTCAAAACTCCAACATTTTTTTTTTTTTACCTCTTCAAAACTCCAACATTGATTTTTTGTTCCTTTTTTTACCTCTTCAAAATTCCACAATTTTTTTAATTTTTTTTCTTTACCTCTTCAAAACTCCAACTTTTTTTTTTTTTTTTTACCTCTTCAAAACTCCAACATTGATTTTTTGTTCCTTTTTTTACCTCTTCAAAACTCTTTTTTTTTTTTTTTTTTTTTTACCTCTTCAAAACTCCATTTTTTTTTTTTACCTCTTCAAAACTCTATTTTTTTTTTTTTTTTTACCTCTTCAAAACTCCAACATTTTTTTTTTTTTACCTCTTCAAAACTCAATTTTTTTTTTTTTTTTTTACCTCTTCAAAACTCCACAATTTTTTTATTTTTTTTTTACCTCTTCAAAACTCCTAAATTTTTTTTTTTTTTTTACCTCTTCAAAACTCCAACATTTTTTTTTTTTTTACCTCTTCAAAACTCCAACATTGATTTTTTGTTCCTTTTTTTACCTCTTCAAAACTACACAATTTTTT
The DNA here is from genome assembly GCF_982586985.1 of Callionymus lyra. NCBI lineage: Eukaryota > Metazoa > Chordata > Actinopteri > Syngnathiformes > Callionymidae > Callionymus > Callionymus lyra. The sequence goes on along the minus strand of NC_141831.1, from coordinate 26,513,196 downwards.
TTTTTTTTTTTTTTACCTCTTCAAAACTCCAACTTTTTTTTTCTTTTTTTTACCTCTTCAAAACTCCAACATTGATTTTTTGTTCCTTTTTTTACCTCTTCAAACCTAAATTTTTTTTTCTTTTTTTTTACCTCTTCAAAACTTCAACATTTTTTTTTTTTTTACCTCTTCAAAACTCCACAATTTTTTTAATTTTTTTTTTACCTCTTCAAAACTCCTAAATTTTTTTTTTTTTTTTACCTCTTCAAAACTCCTAAATTTTTTTTTTTTTTTACCTCTTCAAAACTCCATTTTTTTTTTTTACCTCTTCAAAACTCCAACATTGATTTTTTGTTCCTTTTTTTACCTCTTCAAAACTCCATTTTTTTTTTTTTTTACCTCTTCAAAACTCCAACATTGATTTTTTGTTCCTTTTTTTACCTCTTCAAAACTCCAACATTGATTTTTTGTTCCTTTTTTTACCTCTTCAAAACTCCAACTTTTTTTTTTTTTTTTTACCTCTTCAAAACTCCAACTTTTTTTTTTTTTTTACCTCTTCAAAACTCCAACATTGATTTTTTGTTCCTTTTTTTACCTCTCCAAAACTCCAACATTGATTTTTTGTTCCTTTTTTTACCTCTTCAAAACTCCTAATTTTTTTTTTTTTTTTTACCTCTTCAAAACTCCAACTTTTTTTTTTTTTTTTACCTCTTCAAAACTCCAACATTGATTTTTTGTTCCTTTTTTTACCTCTTCAAAACTCCATTTTTTTTTTTTTTTTACCTCTTCAAAACTCCAACATTGATTTTTTGTTCCTTTTTTTACCTCTTCAAAACTCCAACATTTTTTATTTATTTTTTTACCTCTTCAAAACTCCAACATTTTTTTTTTTTTTTACCTCTTCAAAACTCCAATTTTTTTCTTTTTACCTCTTCAAAACTCCAACATTTTTTTTTTTTTACCTCTTCAAAACTCCAACATTTTTTTTATCTTTTTTTACCTCTTCAAAACTCCAACATTAATTTTTTTTTTATATCTCTTCAAAACTCCAACATTCAAAGTTTTCTTTATTTTTTACCTCTTCAAAACTCCAACATTATTATTATTTTTTTTTTTTTACCTCTTCAAAACTCAAATTTTTTTTTTTTTTTTACCTCTTCAAAACTCCACAATTTTTTTTTTTTTTTTTTACCTCTTCAAAACTCCTAAATTTTTTTTTTTTTTTTTACCTCTTCAAAACTCCAACATTTTTTTTTTTTTTACCTCTTCAAAACTCCAACATTGATTTTTTGTTCCTTTTTTTACCTCTTCAAACCTCAATTTTTTTATTTTTTTTTACCTCTTCAAAACTCCAACATTTTTTTTTTTTTACCTCTTCAAAACTCAATTTTTTTTTTTTTTTTTTACCTCTTCAAAACTCCAACATTTTTTTTTTTTTACCTCTTCAAAACTCCAACATTGATTTTTTGTTCCTTTTTTTACCTCTTCAAAACTCCAACTTTTTTTTTTTTTTTACCTCTTCAAAACTCAATTTTTTTTTTTTTTTACCTCTTCAAAACTCCACAATTTTTTTTTTTTTTTTTACCTCTTCAAAACTCCTAAATTTTTTTTTTTTTTTTTACCTCTTCAAAACTCCAATTTTTTTTTTTTTTACCTCTTCAAAACTCCACAATTTTTTTTTTTTTTTTTTTACCTCTTCAAAACTCCAACATTGATTTTTTGTTCCTTTTTTTACCTCTTCAAAACTCCAACTTTTTTTTTTTTTTTTACCTCTTCAAAACTCCTAATTTTTTTTATTTTTTTTTTACCTCTTCAAAACTCCAACTTTTTTTTTTTTTTTACCTCTTCAAAACTCCAACATTGATTTTTTGTTCCTTTTTTTACCTCTTCAAAACTCCATTTTTTTTTTTTTTTACCTCTTCAAAACTCCAACGTTGATTTTTTGTTCCTTTTTTTACCTCTTCAAAACTCCAACATTTTTTAATTTATTTTTTTACCTCTTCAAAACTCCAACATTTTTTTTTTTTTTTTACCTCTTCAAAACTCCAATTTTTTTCTTTTTACCTCTTCAAAACTCCAACATTTTTTTTTTTTTTACCTCTTCAAAACTCCAACATTTTTTTTATCTTTTTTTTACCTCTTCAAAACTCCAACATTGATTTTTTGTTCCTTTTTTTTACCTCTTCAAAACTCCAACATTTTTTTTTTTTTTTTACCTCTTCAAAACTCCAACATTTTTTTTTTTTTTTACCTCTTCAAAACTCCAACATTGATTTTTTGTTCCTTATTTTACCTCTTCAAAACTCCATTTTTTTTTACCTCTTCAAAACTCCGACATTTTTTTTTTTTTTTACCTCTTCAAAACTCCAACATTAAAATATTTTTGTTTTTACCTGTTCAAAACTCCAACGTTAATTTCTTTTTTTTTTCACCTCTTCAAAACTCCAACATTATTATTTTTTTTAAGTCTTCAAGACTCCAACATTAAACGATTTCTTTCTATTTTACCTCTTCAAAACTCCAACATTAATTTTTTTTTTATATCTCTTCAAAACTCCAACATTCAAAGTTTTCTTTATTTTTTACCTCTTCAAAACTCCAACATTATTATTATTTTTATTATTTTTATCTCTTCAAAACTCCAACATTAATTTTTTTTTTTCATCTCTTCAAAACTCCAACAGTAAAAGATTTCTTTTTTTTTTCTCTTCAAAACTCCAACATTAAAAGATTTGTTTTTTTTTACCTCTTCAAAACTCCAAAGTTAATTTATTTTTATTTTTACCCCTCCAAAACTCCAACATTATTATTTTTTTTTTTTTTACCTCTTTAAAACTCCAACAAAAATGTTTTGTTTTTTTACCTCTTATTATATTATATTTTTTATATTTATATACAGTATATATATATATATATATATATATATATATATATATATATATATTTGAGTTTTGAACAGGTAAAAAAAAGAATAATGAAAAAAAGAATTCTAATGTTGGAGGTTTGAAGAGGTAAAAACAAAAAATAATAATAATGTTGGAGTTTTGATGAGGTAAAAAAAGAAGATTTTTTTTTTTTTTTTACGTCTTCAAAACTCCAACATTATTTTTTTTTTTTTTACCTCTTCAAGACTCCAACATTAAACGATTTCTTTCTTTTTTACATCTTCAAATCTCCAACATTATTATTATTTTTTTTATCTCTTCACAACTCCAACATTATTTTTTTGTTACCTCTTCAAAACTCCAACATTCATTTTTTTTTACCTCTTCAAAACTCGAACATTATTTTTTTTGTTCTCTTCAAAACTCCATCATTAAAAGATTTTTTTTTTTTACGTCTTCAAAACTCCAACATTAATTTTTTTTTTTTTTTTGTTTACCTCTTCAAAACTCCAACATTAAAAGATTTGTTTATTTTTTCTCTTCAAAACTCCAACATTAAAAGATTTGTTTTTTTATCTCTTCAAAACTACAACATTATTTTTTTTTTTTATCTCTTCAAAACTCCAACATTCATTTTTTTTTTACGTCTTCAAAACTCCAACATAATTTTTTTTTTTTACCTCTTCAAAACTCCAACATTAAACGATTTCTTTCTTTTTTACATCTTCAAAACTCTTTTTATTTTTATTTTTTTGTTAACCTCTTCAAAACTCCAACATTAAAAGATTTGTTTATTTTTTCTCTTCAAAACTCCAACATTAAAAGATTTGTTTTTTTATCTCTTCAAAACTACAACATTATTTTTATTTTTTTATCTCTTCACAACTCCAACATTATTTTTTTTTTACGTCTTCAAAACTCCAACTTTTTTTTAAATTTTTTTTTTTTTTTTTTTACGTCTTCAAAACTCCAACATTATTATTTTCTTTTTTATCTCTTCAAAACTCCAACATTTTTTTTTTTTTTTTTACTTCTTCAAAACTCCTACATTGATTTTTTGTTCCTTTTTTTACCTCTTCAAAACTCCAACATTTTTTTATCTCTTCAAAACTCCTTTTTTTTTTTTTACCTCTTCAAAACGCCAACATTTTTTTTTACCTCTTCAGAAGTCAAATCTTTTTTTTTTTTTTTACCTCTTCAAAACTCCAACATTTTTTTTTTTTTTTTACCTCTTCAAAACTCCAACATTGATTTTTTGTTCCTTTTTTTACCTCTTCAAAACTCCAATTTTTTTTTTTTTACCTCTTCAAAACTCCAACATTATTATTTTTTTACGTCTTCAAAATTCCAACTTTTATTTTTTTTATTTTTTTTTATTTTTTACGTCTTCAAAACTCCAACATTATTTTTTTTTTTTGTTATCTCTTCAAAACTCCAACATGAATTTCTTTTTTTTTTAACCTCTTTAAAACTCCAACATTCATTTTTTTTTACCTCTTCAAAACTCCAACATTAAAATATTTGTTTTTTTACCTCTTTAAAACTACCAACATTAATGTTTGTTTTTTTACCTCTTCAAAACTCCAACATTATTTTTTTTTTACCTGTTCAAAACTCCAACATTCATTTTTTTTTTTTTTTACCTCTTATTATATTATATTTTATATATATATATATATATATATATATATATATATATATATATTTGAGTTTTGAAGAGCAAAAAAACAACAAAAAAATACTTTTAATGTTGGAGTTTTGGAGAGGTAAAAAAAAAAAAAAAATTAATGTTGGAGTTTTGATGAGGTTAAAAAAGAAAAATTAATGTTGGAGTTTTGAAGAGGAAAAAACAAACAAACAAAAAAACTTTGATGTTGTAGTTTAGAATAGGTAAAAAAAAAAATTAACGTCTGAGTTTTTAAAAGGTAAAAAAAAATAAAAAATTAACGGAGTTTTGAAAATGAAAAAACTAACAAGAAAACTTTTAATGTTGGAGTTTTGAAGAGGTAAAAAAATAAAACAATTAACGTCTGAGATTTGAAGAGGTAAAAGATATTTACATTTTAATGTTGGAGTTTTGAAGAGGTAAAAAAAAAGGAAATAAAATAATATTTTAACGTCTGAGTTTTTAAAAGGTAAAAAAAAATAAAAATTAACGGAGTTTTGAAAAGGAAAAAACTAACAAGAAAACGTTTAATGTTTGAGTTTTGAAGAGGAAAAAAATACAATAATTAACGTCTGAGTTTTGAAGAGGTTAAAAATATTTATATTTAAATGTTGTTGTTTTGAAGAGGTAAAAGAAATAAAAATAAAATAATATTTTAACGTCATAATTTTGAGGAGGTAAAAAAAAAAATTATAATTTTTTAATGTTGGAGTTTTGAAGATGTAAAAAAAAATAATAATTTAATGTTAAAAAATTAAAATTGGAGTTTTGAAGAGGAAAAAACAAACACAAAAAACCTTGAATGTTGTAGTTTTGAATAGGTAAAAAATATTTATATTTTAATGTTTGAGTTTTGAAGAGGTGAAAAAAAAATTTAACGGAGTTTTGAAGAGGTAAAAAAAAATAAAAATAAAAGAATATTTTAACGTCTGAGGTTGAACAGGTAAAAAAAAACCTCTAAGGTAAAAAAGGAATAAAAAATATTTTTTAATGTTGGAGTCTTAAAGATGTAAAAATATGTATATATTTTAATGTTGGAGTTTTGAAGGGGTAAAAAAAATAAAATTAAAAGATAATTTTAACGTGAGAGTTTTGAAGAGGAAAAAACAAACAAAAAAACCTTTAACGTTGTAGTTTTGAATAGGTTAAAAAATATTTATATTTTAATGTTTGAGTTTTGAAGAGGTGAAAAAAAAAATTAACCCTGGAGTTTTGAAGAGGTAAAAAAAAAAAATAATAATAATATTTTAACATTTGAGTTTTGAAGAGGTAAAAAAAGAAGAAAATAAAAGAATATTTTAACGTCTGAGTTTTGAAGAGGTAAAAAAAAAAACGTCTGAGGTAAAAAAGAAATAAAAAATATTTTTTAATGTTGGAGTTTTGAAGATGTAAAAATATGTATATATATTTTAATGTTGGAGTTTTGAAGAGGTAAACAAAAAAAAATACCTTGGAGTTTTGAAGAGGAAAAAACCAAAAAAAAAAAATGTACGTCTGAGTTTTGAAGAGGTAAACAATATTGATATTTTATTTTGTCGTTTTAAAGAGGAAAAACTAAAATTGTCTGAGTTTTGAAGAGGTTAAAAAAAATATATACAATATATCATTTTTTAATACTTATATTTTAACGTTGGAGTTTTGAAGAGGAAAACACTAACAAGGAAAACCTTTAATGTTGTAGTTTTGAATAGGTAAAAAAAATTATAATAATAACGTCTGAGTTTTGAAGAGGTAAACAATATTGATATTTTATTTTGTCGTTTTGAAGAGGTAAAAAAAAAAAATTAAAATTGGAGTTTTGAAGAGGAAAAAAAAAAGTCTGAGTTATACATATATATATATATATATATATATATATATATATTTATATATAATTATATATATATATATATATTATAATATATATTATATTATATATATATATATTATATATATATATATATATAATTATATATATATTATATATTATATAATTATATATACTCCAATATATATTAATATTGGAGTTTTGTAGAGGTAAAATAAAATTTAAAATTTAAAAATTTAAAATTATTTTAACGTTGGAGTTTTGTAGAGGGAAAAAAAAAAAATTCGTCCTGGCCTGCTCACCGCACACCCTCATCTTGGGTCTCCCCTGGCTCCAGCAACACCAGCCACGGATCCAGTGGTCACCTCTCTCGGTGGTCGGGTGGGGGTTGGGTTGTGACCAGCAGTGTTTCACCTCTCTTTCTCTCTGTTCTGCCCGTAGGCTCGCCTCTCCTCCCAGTGCGCCTAACCTCGTCGCCGATCTCTCCCGCGTGAGTACCATGACCTGAGGGAGTTGTTTTGTGCCGTAAGTCTCATCAGGCCTATGATTAACGAGGAGCTTGTACTCCCTCTCTCTCCAGAGTTAGAGCAACATCTTAGAAAACCTGATTCAGTGTCATATTCTAAGTTCATCTGCTCGTTTTATTCAAAACTTTTTTATTCCCCATATTATTTATTTATTTAAATTTCTGTTTTTATAAACAGATAGTCAGGAAGTCGTCGTGGGAGAAGGGCTTCGCTCATGGCTGCATCTACAAGACCGTTCTGGTGGACCTGTCAGTCAAATTCAAAGGAGAAGACATGGCGGTGTTTGGTTCGCACACCAGGTAGGGGGCTTGCATTGTGGCGAAAACATTGAGAAATGTTGATTAAAAAAACAAAGAACCAGGCTAGGTGGCATGGTCCCCCACCAGGAGGCGGGCTTGGACTTCAAATAAATCTCAGTCTGAATACATCACTTTCAGAGAAGATCTCACTTTAAACATAACTTTTGAAAACAACTTCAAATAAGTGTTTCTGAAGTTTATCACAGTTGGTAATGGTGTTTGTAGCTAAATAAACCCTTTATTTGAAGTTTGAACACTGTTCTCCAAAGCTCGAGAGCATCATGTTGATATGTTGATATGGTCCATGATAGCTTAGCTAACAGGTTTAACTCTATCCTGGAGTCATTTGGTTTCTCTCAGTATGTACATGAACCGACTCACTGCTTTAAGTACACATTAGACCTTGTCCTAGCATACGGACTTGAAATTAAAAATGTTATTGTCTCTCCTCAGAATTCAGTTCTTTCCGACCATCAATTAATAACCTTTGACTTCATTTTAAATGAGCCAAGTCTACAGAGCAGGAGCACTCTCAAAAGATGTCTGTCTGAAAGTGTCGTTACCAAGTTTATGGAAATAATTCCCTCTGTGCTCAGTAAAACGCCTAGCCTCAGTGTGTCAAGAAACTCTACCCATAGTCACCCAGACATTGATAACTTTGTGGGCAGTTTTACAGACTCGTTGCACAATACGCTTGACTTAATCGCACCACTAACTAAAAAGACTGTTAACAGAAGTAGTCTTGCTCCCTGGTATACTCAGGAAACACGTAAATTAAAACAGGTTTCTAGACGACTAGAGAAGAAATGGCGTTCATCAAAACATAATGAATTCTACCAGGACTGGCAGGATAAGTTAAAAATATACAAGGCATCTCTTCGGAGCAAATAAGAATAACCCCAAGTTCTTATTCAGTACTGTTGCCAGGCTGACACAGAGCCATCAGTCCATTGAGCAGTCCATCCCTTCTCATCTTAGTAGCAATGACTTTATGAACTTTTTTAATAAAAAAAATTGTAACTATTAGAGGAAAGATTCAAGACCTCCTAGATTCATCTAATACAACCAGTGCAGCCTCACCGGTCACAGACACTATGACTGATACATACTTTGACTCCTTTCTACCAGTGAGTCCTCGACAGCTGTCCCAGGTTGTTTCCTCCTCAAAGTCCACAACATGTCTTCTCGATCCTATTCCCACATGGCTTCTTAAAGAACTGTTCCCCTTACTTAGCACTTTCATACTTGACATTATTAACTTGTCAATAACATCCGGCTATGTGCCTCAGATTTTTAAAGTTGCAGTAATTAAACCTCTGCTTAAAAAATCCACTCTCGATCCAGAGGTCCTCACTAACTACAGGCCTATCTCTAATCTAGTATTAATTTCAAAACTTCTGGAGAAAGTGGTAACGAGTCAGCTCTGTGATTATCTCCAGGACAATGATCAATTTGAGGTGTTTCAGTCTGGTTTTAGGGAACACCACAGCACAGAGACCACCCTGGTAAAAGTAAGTAACGACCTACTGATGGCCTCTGATCAGGGCCATGTTTCAGTTCTTGTTCTTCTAGATCTCAGTGCTGCATTTGACACTGTCGACCACCAAATCCTTCTACAGAGGCTAGAAAACCATTTAGGCATTCGTGGAACTGCTCTTAACTGGTTTAAATCTTATCTATGGTGTCCCACAAGGTTCTGTTCTTGGTCCAATACTATTCACAATCTATATGCTCCCACTAGGGGACTTGATTAGAAGACACTCTATACATTTTCACTGTTATGCTGATGACACCCAACTTTACTTGTCCATGAAGCCAGATGAAAGAAATCAGCTAACACAATTACAGTCCTGTATCACAGATATCAAGTCATGGATGACCAAAAACTTCCTCCTACTGAACTCGGAAAAGACTGAGGTTTTACTAGTTGGTCCGCAACATCTCAGACAATCATTAACTAATGATCTAGCTTTACAAAATGGACTTGCTCCTGCTACTAGCACCACTGTAAAGAATCTGGGTGTATGCTTTGACGAGGACTTCATCATTTAACTCACACATAAAACAAATCTCACGGACTGCTTACTTCCACCTTCGTAACATTTCAAAAATTAGGCACTTCCTTCCTTTAGATGCTGCTGAGAAGCTCATCCATGCTTTTGTTACCTCCAGGCTGGACTATTGTAACTCTCTTCTGTCAGGCTGTTCTAAAAAGTCTCTCAGAACTCTTCAGCTCATTCAGAACTCTGCAGCTCGTGTCCTGGATAAGACTAAGAGGCGCGAACACATTTCCCCTGTACTGTCTTCCCTACATTGGCTTCCTGTAGAATTTAGAATACAATTTAAAATCCTTCTCCTAACCTATAAAGCCTTACATGGTCTAGCACCAACATACATTAAAGATTTAATCCAAACTTACCAACCCTCAAGGACCTTACGATCCCTAAACTCTGATCTACTAGTTATACCACAAATCTTTAAATGTAGATTCGGAGCCAGGGCCTTCAGTTTTCAAGCCCCTCTGCTGTGGAACAAACTACTGGCTTCAGTCCGGAGGGCAGACACCCTCTCTATGTTTAAAAATAATCTTAAAACCTTACTGTTCGATAAAGCCTATAATTAACTTTACTGTTTATCTCTAGCTGTCATAACTAACAAAAATGTTTATCTTAGCTGCTATAGGCTGAGAATGCTGGAGGAGTTTTAGTTTTAGTTTTAGACACCGAGCTCTGTATATCCTTCTTTTCTCGCCGGGGCCGTTCTGGCTTGGCCGATTCGGGCGTGTGGGGCCTTTGGGTGCCTTGGGCCTGGTGGTGGTGACCGCTGGTGCAGCGATGGCCCCGTGTGCCGGCGGGGGGGTGGCCCGCTTCCGGGGGGTCTTTGGTGGTGTGTGGGGGCTGGTGCTGGCGGGGGTGGTTGGGGTGGTGGATGGGGGGTTGCGCTGGGGGCGGTGCTCTTTTCTCTCACTATATCCTCCCTCACTCCTCTCCTTATCCATCTGTCTACCCCCCCATCCTTCCTCCCAGCCGGTCAAAGCGGCAGGCCGTCAACAATGAGTCTGGTTCCGCTCGAGGTTTCTGCCTTCTAAAAGGAAGTTTTTCCTCGCCATTGCTCACTGTACAGCTCACTGTACAGTGTTTTGTTTCTTGGTCTTTGTTGAATTGCTGGGATCTATTTTTCCTTAATCAACTGTAGTCTTATTTCAACTGTATAGTGTCTTGAGATAACTTTGTTATGATAAGACACTTTAAATAAAATTGAATTGAATTGAATTGAATTGAATCTTAGAAAACTTCTCTCTCAGTCTGAAAACATCAGTTTGAGACAAGATTTCACTTTAAACAGAACTTTTGAAAACAATTTCAAATAAGTGTTTCTTATGTTTATTACAGGTGGTAATTAATGTTAGTAGCTAAATAAACCCTTTATTTGAAGTTTGAACGCTGTTCTCCAGAGTTAGAGCAACATCTTAGAAAACCTGATTCAGTGTCATATTCTAAGTTCTTCAGCTGGTTTTATTCAAAACTTTTTTACTCCCAATATTGTTCGTTTATTTATTTAGATTTCTCTTTTTTTAACAGATAGTCAGGAAGTCGTCATGGGAGAAGGGCTTCGCTCATGGCTGCATCTACAAGACCGTTCTGGTGGACCTGTCAGTCAAATTCAAAGGAGAAGAAATGGTGGTGTTTGGTTGGCGCACCAAGTAGGGGGCTTGAGGGGCTTGCATTGTGGTTAAAAAATTGAGAAATGTTGATTAAAAAAAAAAAAAGAACCAGGCTGTTGCTCCTAAGCTTTGGAATGATCCTTCTCTCTCTTTGCGCATGATGGAGTCTACTGACTCCTTTAAGAAAAATCTTAAGAAGTTTTTATCTGTTCAGGCGGCATAGTCCCCCACCAGGCCGCGGCCTTGGGGGGCCTGTATTGTGGCTAGAAAACTCAAAAAAGTGACCTAAAATAGAACCTGGCCAGACGGCATGTTCCCCCACCAGGTGGCGGCATTTGGGGGCTTGTATGGTGGGTAGAAAACTCACAAAAGTGACCTAAAATAGAACCGGGCCAGGCAGCATGTTCCCCTACCAGGCAGCCGCATTTGGGGGCCTGAATTGTGTGTAGAAAACTCACAAAAGTGACCTAAAATAGAACCTGGCCAGGCGGCATGTTCCCCAACCAGGCGGCGGCCTTGGGGGGCCTGTATTGTGGGTAGAAAACTCACAAAAGTGACCTAAAATAGAACCTGGCCAGGCGGCCTGTTCCCCCACCAGGCGGCGGCATTTGGTGACTGGTTTGTGTGTAGAAAACTCACAAAAGTGACCTAATATAGAACCGGGCCAGGCGGCATGTTCCCCCACCAGGAGGCGGCCTTGGGGGGCTTAATTTGTTGGTTGAAAACTCACAAAAGTGACCTCAAATAGAACCGGGCCAGGGGGCATGTTCCCCCACCAGGCGGTGGTATTAGTGAACTAAATAGGAACCGTGCCAGGCGGCATGTTCCCCCACCAGGCGGCGGGCTCGGAGGGCCTGTATTGTGGGTAGAAAACTCACAAAAGTGACCTAAAATAGAACCGGGCCAGGCAGCATGTTCCCACACCAGGCGGCAGGCGTGGGGTGCTTGGTTTGTGGGTAAAAAAAGTCACAGAAGTGACCTAAATTAGAACCGGGATCCTACGGATCTGTTTGGGGGCTGGCGGCGGGCTTGGGGGGCTTGATTTGTGGGTAGAAAAATGAAGAAAGTGACCTAAAACACAAACAGCCCAGGCGGCATGTTCCCCCACCAAGCAGTGGCCATGGGGGGGCCTGTATTGTGGGTAGAAAACTCACAAAGGTAACATAAAATAGAACCGAGTAGGGCGGCATGTTTCCCCACTAGGCAGCAGCCTTGGGGGGCCTGTATTGTGTGTAGAAAACTCACAAAGGTAACATAAAATAGAACCGAGTAGGGCGGCATGTTTCCCCACCAGGCAGCAGCCTTGGGGGGCCTGTATTGTGGGTAGAAAAGTCACAAAAGTGACCTAAAATAGAACCTGGCCAGGCGGCATGTTCCCCCACCAGGCGGCGGCCTTGGGGGGCCTGTATTGTGGGTAGAAAACTCTCAAAAGTGACCCTAAAATAGAAACGGGCCAGGCGGCATGTTCCCCTACCAGGCGGCAGCATTTCAGGCCTGGTTTGTGGGTAGAAAACTCACAAAAGTGACCTAATATAGAACCGGGCCAGGTGGCATGTTCCCCCACCAGGCGGCGGGCTTGGGGGGCTTCATTTGTGGGTTGAAAACTCACAAAAGTGACCTAAAATAGAACCGGGCCAGGCAGCATGTTCCCCCAACAGGCGGCGGCATTTGTAAACTAAAATAGAAACGGGTCAGGCGGCATGTTCCCACACCAGGCGGTGGGCGTGGAGGGCCTTTATTGTGGGTAGAAAACTCACAAAAGTGACCTAAAATAGAACCGTGCCAGGAAGCATGTTCCCCCACAAGGCGGCGGGCTTGGGGTGCTTGGTTTGTGGGTAAATCAGTATGTGTGAATGGTTGAATTTCCCCTCGCGGGACTAATAAGGGATTCTAAAAAAAAAAAAAAAGGCACCAAAGTGACCTTAAATAGAGACGGGATCTGCGAACCTGTTTGAGGGCAGGCAGTGGGCTTGGGGGGCTTGATTTGTGGGTAGAAAAAGGAAGAAAGTGACCTCAAATACAACCAGGCCAGGCGGCATGTTCCCCCACCAGGCGGCGGCCTTGGGGGGGCCTGTATTGTGGGTAGAAAACTCGCAAAAGTGACCTAATATAGAACCGTGCCAGGAAGCATGTTCCCCCACAAGGCGGCGGGCTTGGGGTGCTTGGTTTGTGGGTAAAAAAGGCACCAAAGTGACCTTAAATAGAAACGGGATCTGCGAACCTGTATAAGGGCAGGCAGTGGGCTTGGGGGGCTTGATTTGTGGGTAGAAAAATGAAGAAAGTGACCTAAAATACAACCAGGCCAGGCGGCATGTTCCCCCACCAGGCGGCGGCCTTGGGGGGGCCTGTATTGTGGGTAGAAAACTATCAAAAGTGACCTAAAATAGAAACGGGTCAGGCGGAATGTTCCCCCACCAAGCAGTGGCCTTGAGGGGCCAGTATTATGGGTAGTAAACTTACAAAAAGGACCTAAAATAGATCCGGGCCAGATGGCATGTTACCCCACCAGGTGGCGGCATTTGGGGGCTTGTATGGTGGGTAGAAAACTCACAAAAGTGACCTAAAAGAGAACCGGGCCAGGCAGCATGTTCCCCTACCAGGCAGCCGCATTTGGGGGCCTGTATTGTGGGTAGAAAACTCAAAAAAGTGACCTAAAATAGAACCGGGCCAGGCGGCATGTTCCCCCACCAAGCAGCGGCCTTGGGGGGCCTGTATTATGCGTAGAAATTTCACAAAAGTGACCTAAAATAGATCCTGGCCAGAAGGCATGTTCCCCCACCAGGTGGCGGCATTTGGGGCCCTGTATTGTGGGTAGAAATCTCCCAATAGTGACCTAAAATAGAACCAGGCTAGGCAGCATGTTCCCCCACCAGGAAGCGGTCTTGGGGGGCTTAATTTGTGAGTGGAAAATTGACAAAAGTGACCTAAAATAGAACCGGGGCAGGGGGCATGTTCCCCCAACAGGCGGCGGCATTTGTAAACTAAAATAGAACCGTGCCAGGCGGCATGTTCCCCCACCAGGCAGTGGGCGTGGAGGGCCTTTATTGTGGGTAGAAAACTCACAAAAGTGACCAAAAATAGAACCGTGCCAGGAAGCATGTTCCCCCAGAAGGCGGCGGGCTTGGGGTGCTTGGTTTGTGGGTAAAAAAGGCACCAAAGTGACATTAAATAGAAACGGGATCTGCGAACCTGTTTGAGGGCAGGCAGTGGGCTTGGGGGGCTTGATTTGTGGGTAGAAAAATGAAGAAAGTGACCTTAAATACAACCAGGCCAGGCGGCATGTTCCCCCACCAGGCGGTGGCCTTGGGGGGGCCTGTATTGTGGGTAGAAAACTCACAAAAGTGACCTAAAATAGAACCTTGCCAGGAAGCATGTTCCCCCACAAGGCAGCGGGCTTGGGGTGCTTGGTTTGTGGATAAAAAAGGCACCAAAGTGACCTTAAATAGAAACGGGATCTGCGAACCTGTTTGAGGGCAGGCATTGGGCTTGGGGGGCTTGATTTGTGGGTAGAAAAATGAAGAAAGTGACCTAAAATACAACCAGGCCAGGCGGCATGTTCACCCACCAGGCGGCGGCCTGTATGGTGGGTAGAAAACTCACAAAAGTGACCTAAAAGAGAACCGGGCCAGGCAGCATGTTCCCCCACCAGGCGGCGGCCTTGGGGGGCCTGTATTGTGGGTAGAAAACTCACAAAAGTGACCTAAAATAGAAACGGGCCAGGCGGCATGTTCCCCCACCAGGCCGCGGCCTTGGGGGGCCTGTATTGTGGGTAGAAAACTCACAAAAGTGACCTAAAATAGAAATGGGCCAGGCGGCATGTTCCCCCACCAGGCGGCGGCATTTGGGGCCTTGTTTGTGGGTAGAAAACTCACAAAAGTGACCTAAAATAGAAACGGGCAAGGCGGCATGTTCCCCCACCAGGACGCGGCCTTGGGGGCTACAATTTATGGGTTGAAAACTCACAAGAGTGACCTAAAATAGAACCGGGGCAGGGGGCATGTTCCCCCAACAGGCGGCGGCATTTGTAAACTAAAATAGAACCGTGCCAGGCGGCATGTTCCCCCACCAGGCGGTGGGCGTGGAGGGCATTTATTGTGGGTAGAAAACTCACAAAAGTGACCTAAAATAGAACCGTGCCAGGAAGCATGTTCCCCCACAAGGCGGCGGGCTTGGGGTGCTTGGTTTGTGTGTAAAAAAGGCACCAAAGTGACCTTAAATAGAAACGGGATCTGCGAACCTGTTTGAGGGCAGGCAGTGGGCTTGGGGGGCTTGATTTGTGGGTAGAAAAATGAGGAAAGTGACCTAAAATACAACCAGGCCAGGCGGCATGTTCCCCCACCAGGCGGCGGCCTTGGGGGGGCCTGTATTGTGGGTAGAAAACTCGCAAAAGTGACCTAAAATAGAAACGGGTCAGGCGGAATGTTCCCCCACCAAGCAGTGTTCTGAGGGGCCAGTATTATGGGTAGTAAACTTACAAAAAGGATCTAAAATAGATCCGGGCCAGATGGCATGTTCCCCCACCAGGTGGCGGCATTTGGGGGCTTGTATGGTGGGTAGAAAACTCACAAAAGTGATCTAAAAGAGAACCGGGCCAGGCAGCATGTTCCCCTACCAGGCAGCCGCATTTGGGGGCCTGTATTGTGGGTAGAAAACTCAAAAAAGTGACCTAAAATAGAACCGGGCCAGGCGGCATGTTCCCCCACCAAGCAGCGGCCTTGGGGGGCCTGTATTATGCGTAGAAAATTCACAAAAGTGACCTAAAATAGATCCTGGCCAGAAGGCATGTTCCCCCACCAGGTGGCGGCATTTGGGGCCCTGTATTGTGGGTAGAAATCTCACAAAAGTGACCTAAAATAGAACCAGGCTAGGCAGCATGTTCCCCCACCAGGAAGCGGTCTTGGGGGGCTTCATTTGTGAGTGGAAAATTGACAAAAGTGACCTAAAACAGAACCGGGGCAGGGGGCATGTGCCCCCAACAGGCGGCGGCATTTGTAAACTAAAATAGAACCGTGCCAGACAGCATGTTCCCCCTCCAGGCAGTGGGCGTGGAGGGCCTTTATTGTGGGTAGAAAACTCACAAAAGTGACCAAAAATAGAACCGTGCCAGGAAGCATGTTCCCCCACAAGGCGGCGGGCTTGGGGTGCTTGGTTTGTGGGTAAAAAAGGCACCAAAGTGACCTTAAATAGAAACGGGATCCGCGAACCTGTTTGAGGGCAGGCAGTGGGCTTGGGGGGCTTGATTTGTAGGTAGAAAAATGAAGAAAGTGACCTAAAATACAACCAGGCCAGGCGGCATGTTCCCCCACCAGGCGGCGACATTTGGGGCCTTGTTTGTGGGTAGAAAACTCACAAAAGTGACCTAAAATAGAAACGGGCCAGGCGGCATGTTCCCCCATCAGGACGCGGCCTTGGGGGGCTTCATTTGTGAGTGGAAAATTCACAAAAGTAACCTAAAATAGAACCGTGCCAGGCGGCATGTTCCCCCACTAGGCGGTGGGCGTGGAGGGCCTTTATTGTGGGTAGAAAACTCACAAAAGTGACCTAAAATAGAACCTGGCCAGGCGGCGGCCTTGGGGGGCCTGTATTGTGGGTAGAAAACTCTCAAAAGTGACCTAAAATAGAAACGGGCCAGGCGGCATGTTCCCCCACCAGGCGGTGGGCGTGGAGGGCCTTAATGGTGGGTAGAAAACTCACAAAAGTGACCTAAAATAGAACCGGGCAAGGCAGCATGTTCCCCCACCAGGAAGCGGTCTTGAGGGGCTTCATTTGTGGGTTGAAAACTCATAAAAGTGACCTAAAATAGAACCTGGCCAGGCAACATGTTCCCCCACAAGGCGGCGGCCTTGGGGGGCCTGTATTGTGGGTAGAAAACTCACAAAAGGACCTAAAATAGATCCGGGCCAGATGGCATGTTCCCCCACCAGGTTGCGGCATTTGGGGGCTTGTATGGTGGGTAGAAAACTCACAAAAGTGACCTAAAAGAGAACCGGGCCAGGCAGCATGTTCCCCTACCAGGCAGCCGCATTTGGGGGCCTGTATTGTGGGTAGAAAACTCAAAAAAGTGACCTAAAATAGAACCGGGCCAGGCGGCATGTTCCCCCATCAGGACGCGGCCTTGGGGGGCTTCATTTGTGAGTGGAAAATTCACAAAAGTGACCTAAAATAGAACCTGGCCAGGCGGCATGTTCCCCCACCAGGCGGCGGCCTTGGGGGGCCTGTATTGTGGGTAGAAAACTCTCAAAAGTGACCTAAAATAGAAACGGGCCAGGCGGCATGTTCCCCCACCAGGCGGTGGGCGTGGAGGGCCTTAATGGTGGGTAGAAAACTCACAAAAGTGACCTAAAATAGAACCGGACAAGGCAGCATGTTCCCCCACCAGGAAGCGGTCTTGAGGGGCTTCATTTGTGGGTTGAAAACTCACAAAAGTGACCTAAAATAGAACCTGGCCAGGCAACATGTTCCCCCACAAGGCGGCGGCCTTGGGGGGCCTGTATTGTGGGTAGAAAACTCACAAAAGGACCTAAAATAGAACCAGGCTAGGCAGCATGTTCCCCCACCAGGAAGCGGTCTTGGGGGGCTTCATTTGTGAGTGGAAAATTGACAAAAGTGACCTAAAATAGAACCGGGGCAGGGGGCATGTTCCCCCAACAGGCGGCGGCATTTGTAAACTAAAATAGAACCGTGCCAGGCGGCATGTTCCCCCACCAGGCAGTGGGCGTGGAGGGCCTTTATTGTGGGTAGAAAACTCACAAAAGTGACCAAAAATAGAACCGTGCCAGGAAGCATGTTCCCCCACAAGGCGGCGGGCTTGGGGTGCTTGGTTTGTGGGTAAAAAAGGCACCAAAGTGACCTTAAATAGAAACACGATCTGCGAACCTGTTTGAGGGCAGGCAGTGGGCTTGGGCGGCTTGATTTGTGGGTAGAAAAATGAAGAAAGTGACCTAAAATACAACCAGGCCAGGCGGCATGTTCCCCCACCAGGCGGCGGCCTTGGGGGGGCCTGTATTGTGGGTAGAAAACTCACAAAAGTGACCTAAAATAGAACTGTGCCAGGAAGCATGTTCCCCCACAAGGCGGCGGGCTTGGGGTGCTTGGTTTGTGGATAAAAAAGGCACCAAAGTGACCTTAAATAGAAACGGGATCTGCAAACCTGTTTGAGGGCAGGCAGTGGGCTTGGGGGGCTTGATTTGTGGGTAGAAAAATGAAGAAAGTGACCTAAAATACAACCAGGCCAGGCGGCATGTTCCCCCACCAGGCGGCGGCCTTGGGGGGCCTGTATTGTGGGTAGAAAACTCACAAAAGGACCTAAAATAGATCCGGGCCAGATGGCATGTTCCCCCACCAGGTGGCGGCATTTGGGGGCTTGTATGGTGGGTAGAAAACTCACAAAAGTGACCTAAAAGAGAACCGGGCCAGGCAGCATGTTCCCCTACCAGGCAGCCGCATTTGGGGGCCTGTATTGTGGGTAGAAAACTCAAAAAAGTGACCTAAAATAGAACCGGGCCAGGCGGCATGTTCCCCCACCAAGCAGCGGCCTTGGGGGGCCTGTATTATGCGTAGAAAATTCACAAAAGTGACCTAAAATAGATCCTGGCCAGAAGGCATGTTCCCCCACCAGGTGGCGGCATTTGGGGCCCTGTATTGTGGGTAGAAATCTCAAAAAAGTGACCTAAAATAGAACCAGGCTAGGCAGCATGTTCCCCCACCAGGAAGCGGTCTTGGGGGGCTTCATTTGTGAGTGGAAAATTGACAAAAGTGACCTAAAATAGAACCGGGGCAGGGGGCATGTTCCCCCAACAGGCGGCGGCATTTTTAAACTAAAATAGAACCGTGCCAGGCGGCATGTTCCCCCACCAGGCAGTGGGCGTGGAGGGCCTTTATTGTGGGTAGAAAACTCACAAAAGTGACCAAAAATAGAACCGTGCCAGGAAGCATGTTCCCCCACAAGGCGGCGGGCTTGGGGTGCTTGGTTTGTGGGTAAAAAAGGCACCAAAGTGACCTTAAATAGAAACACGATCTGCGAACCTGTTTGAGGGCAGGCAGTGGGCTTGGGCGGCTTGATTTGTGGGTAGAAAAATGAAGAAAGTGACCTTAAATACAACCAGGCCAGGCGGCATGTTCCCCCACCAGGCGGCGGCCTGTATTGTGGGTAGAAAACTCGCAAAAGTGACCTAAAATAGAAACGGGTCAGGCCGAATGTTCCCCCACCAAGCAGTGGCCTTGAGGGGCCAGTATTATGGGTAGTAAACTTACAAAAAGGACCT
Organism: Callionymus lyra; assembly: GCF_982586985.1. Classification (NCBI taxonomy): domain Eukaryota; kingdom Metazoa; phylum Chordata; class Actinopteri; order Syngnathiformes; family Callionymidae; genus Callionymus; species Callionymus lyra. The sequence goes on along the minus strand of NC_141831.1, from coordinate 26,494,105 downwards.
AAAATAGATCCGGGCCAGATGGCATGTTCCCCCACCAGGTGGCGGTATTTGGGGGCTTGTATGGTGGGTAGAAAACTCACAAAAGTGACCTAAAAGAGAACCGGGCCAGGCAGCATGTTCCCCTACCAGGCAGCCGCATTTGGGGGCCTGTATTGTGGGTAGAAAACTCAAAAAAGTAACCTAAAATAGAACCGGGCCAGGCGGCATGTTCACCCACCAAGCAGCGGCCTTGGGGGGCCTGTATTATGCGTAGAAAACTCACAAAAGTGACCTAAAATAGATCCTGGCCAAAAGGCATGTTCCCCCACCAGGTGGCGGCATTTGGGGCCCTGTATTGTGGGTAGAAATCTCACAAAAGTGACCTAAAATAGAACCAGCTTAGGCAGCATGTTCCCCCACCAGGAAGCGGTCTAGGGCGGCTTCATTTGTGGGTAGAAAACTCACAAAAGTGACCTAAAATAGAACCTGGGCAGGGGGCATGTTCCCCCACCAGGCGGCAGCCTTGGGGGGCCTGTATTGTGGGTAGAAAACTCTCAAAAGTGACCTAAAATAGAAATGGGCCAGGCGGCATGTTCCCCCACCAGGCGGTGGGCGTGGAGGGCCTTAATGGTGGGTAGAAAACTCACAAAAGTGACCTAAAATAGAACCGGGCAAGGCAGCATGTTCCCCCACCAGGAAGCGGTCTTGAGGGGCTTCATTTGTGGGTTGAAAACTCACAAAAGTGACCTAAAATAGAACCTGGCCAGGCAACATGTTCCCCCACAAGGTGGCGGCCTTGGGGGGCCTGTATTGTGGGTAGAAAACTCACAAAAGTGACCTAAAATAGAAACAGGCCAGGCGGCATGTTCCCCCACCAGGCGGCGGCATTTGGAGCCTTGTTTGTGGGTAGAAAACTCACAAAAGTGACCTAAAATAGAACCGGGCAAGGCAGCATGTTCCCCCACCAGGAAGCGGTCTTGAGGGGCTTCATTTGTGGGTTGAAAACTCACAAAAGTGACCTAAAATAGAACCTGGCCAGGCAACATGTTCCCCCACAAGGTGGCGGCCTTGGGGGGCCTGTATTGTGGGTAGAAAACTCACAAAAGTGACCTAAAATAGAAACAGGCCAGGCGGCATGTTCCCCCACCAAGCAGCGGCCTTGGGGGGCCTGTATTATGCGTAGAGAATTCACAAAAGTGACCTAAAATAGATCCTGGCCAGAAGGCATTATCCCCCACCAGGTGGCGGCATTTGGGGCCCTGTATTGTGGGTAGAAATCGCACAAAAGTGACCTAAAATAGAACCAGGCTAGGCAGCATGTTCCCCCACCAGGAAGCGGTCTTGGGGGGCTTCATTTGTAAGTGGAAAATTGACAAAAGTGACCTAAAATAGAACCGGGGCAGGGGGCATGTTCCCCCAACAGGCGGCGGCATTTGTAAACTAAAATAGAACCGTGCCAGGCGGCATGTTCCCCCACCAGGAAGCGGTCTTGAGGGGCTTCATTTGTGGGTTGAAAACTCACAAAAGTGACCTAAAATAGAACCTGGCCAGGCGACATGTTCCCCCACAAGGCGGCGGCCTTGGGGGGCCTGTATTGTGGGTAGAAAACTCACAAAAGTGACCTAAAATAGAAACGGACCAGGCGGCATGTTCCCCCACCAGGCGGCGGCATTTGGGGCCTTGTTTGTGGGTAGAAAACTCACAAAAGTGACCTAAAATAGAAACGGGCCAGGCGGCATGTTCCCCCACCAGGACGCGGCCTTGGGGGGCCTGTATTGTGGGTAGAAAACTCACAAAAGTGACCTAAAATAGAAACGGGCCAGGCGGCATGTTCCCCCACCAGGACGCGGCCTTGGGGGGCCTGTATTGTGGGTAGAAAACTCACAAAAGTGACCTAAAATAGAAACGGGCCAGGCGGCATGTTCCCCCACCAGGACGCGGCCTTGGGGGGCCTGTATTGTGGGTTGAAAACTCACAAAAGTGACCTAAAATAGAAACGGGCCAGGCGGCATGTTCCCCCACCAGGAAGCGGTCTTGAGGGGCTTCATTTGTGGGTTGAAAACTCACAAAAGTGACCTAAAATAGAAACGGGCCAGGCGGCATGTTCCCCCACCAGGCGGCGGCATTTGGGGCCTTGTTTGTGGGTAGAAAACTCACAAAAGTGACCTAAAATAGAAACGGGCCAGGCGGCATGTTCCCCCACCAGGACGCGGCCTTGGGGGGCCTGTATTGTGGGTAGAAAACTCACAAAAGTGACCTAAAATAGAAACGGGCCAGGCGGCATGTTCCCCCACCAGGACGCGGCCTTGGGGGGCCTGTATTGTGGGTAGAAAACTCACAAAAGTGACCTAAAATAGAACCGGGCAAGGCAGCATGTTCCCCCACCAGGAAGCGGTCTTGAGGGGCCTGTATTGTGGGTAGAAAACTCACAAAAGTGACCTAAAATAGAAACGGGCCAGGTGGCATGTTCCCCCACCAGGCGGCGGCATTTGGGGCCTTGTTTGTGGGTAGAAAACTCACAAAAGTGACCTAAAATAGAAACGGGCCAGGCGGCATGTTCCCCCACCAGGACGCGGCCTTGGGGGGCCAGTATTATGGGTAGAAAACTCACAAAAGTGACCTAAAATAGAAACGGGCCAGGCGGCATGTTCCCCCACCAGGCGGCGGCCTTGGGGGGCCTGTATTGTGGGTAGAAAACTCACAAAAGTGACCTAAAATAGAAACGGGCCAGGCGGCATGTTCCCCCACCAGGCGGCGGCATTTGGGGCCTTGTTTGTGGGTAGAAAACTCACAAAAATGACCTCAAATAGAAACGGGCCAGGCGGCATGTTCCCCCACCAGGATGCGGCCTTGGGGGCTACATTTATGGGTTGAAAACTCACAAAAGTGACCTAAAATAGAACTGGGGCAGGGGGCATGTTCCCCCAACAGGCGGCGGCATTTGTAAACTAAAATAGAACCGTGCCAGGCGGCATGTTCCCCCACCAGGCGGTGGGCGTGGAGGGCCTTTATTGTGGGTAAAAAACTCACAAAAGTGACCCAAAATAGAAACGGGCCAGGCGGCATGTTCCCCCACCAGGACGTGGCCTTGGGGGGCCTGTATTGTGGGTAGAAAACTCACAAAAGTGACCTAAAATAGAAACGGGCCAGGCGGCATGTTCCCCCACCAGGAAGCGGTCTTGAGGGGCTTCATTTGTGGGTTGAAAACTCACAAAAGTGACCTAAAATAGAAACGGGTCAGGCCGAATGTTCCCCCACCAAGCAGTGGCCTTGAGGGGCCAGTATTATGGGTAGTAAACTTACAAAAAGGACCTAAAATAGATCCGGGCCAGATGGCATGTTCCCCCACCAGGTGGCGGCATTTGGGGGCTTGTATGGTGGGTAGAAAACTCACAAAAGTGACCTAAAAGAGAACCGGGCCAGGCAGCATGTTCCCCTACCAGGCAGCCGCATTTGGGGGCCTGTATTGTGGGTAGAAAACTCAAAAAAGTGACCTAAAATAGAACCGGGCCAGGCGGCATGTTCACCCACCAAGCAGCGGCCTTGGGGGGCCTGTATTATGCGTAGAAAACTCACAAAAGTGACCTAAAATAGATCCTGGCCAAAAGGCATGTTCCCCCACCAGGTGGCGGCATTTGGGGCCCTGTATTGTGGGTAGAAATCTCACAAAAGTGACCTAAAATAGAACCAGCTTAGGCAGCATGTTCCCCCACCAGGAAGCGGTCTAGGGCGGCTTCATTTGTGGGTAGAAAACTCACAAAAGTGACCTAAAATAGAACCTGGGCAGGGGGCATGTTCCCCCACCAGGCGGCAGCCTTGGGGGGCCTGTATTGTGGGTAGAAAACTCTCAAAAGTGACCTAAAATAGAAATGGGCCAGGCGGCATGTTCCCCCACCAGGCGGTGGGCGTGGAGGGCCTTAATGGTGGGTAGAAAACTCACAAAAGTGACCTAAAATAGAACCGGGCAAGGCAGCATGTTCCCCCACCAGGAAGCGGTCTTGAGGGGCTTCATTTGTGGGTTGAAAACTCACAAAAGTGACCTAAAATAGAACCTGGCCAGGCAACATGTTCCCCCACAAGGCGGCGGCCTTGGGGGGCCTGTATTGTGGGTAGAAAACTCACAAAAGTGACCTAAAATAGAAACGGGCCAGGCGGCATTTCCCCCCCCCCAGGCGGCATTTGGGGCCTTGTTTGTGGGTAGAAAACTCACAAAAGTGACCTAAAATAGAAACGGGCCAGGCGGCATGTTCCCCCACCAGGCGGCGGCATTTGGGGCCTTGTTTGTGGGTAGAAAACTCACAAAAGTGACCTAAAATAGAAACAGGTCAGGCGGAATGTTCCCCCACCAGGCGGCGGCATTTGGGGCCTTGTTTGTGGGTAGAAAACTCACAAAAGTGACCTAAAATAGAAACGGGCCGGGCCAGGCGGCATGTTCCCCCACCAGGACGCGGCCTTGGGGGCTACATTTATGGGTTGAAAACTCACAAAAGTGACCTAAAATAGAACTGGGGCAGGGGGCATGTTCCCCCAACAGGCAGCGGCATTTGTAAACTAAAATAGAACCGTGCCAGGCGGCATGTTCCCCCACCAGGCGGTGGGCGTGGAGGGCCTTTATTGTGGGTAGAAAACTCACAAAATTGACCAAAAATAGAACCGTGCCAGGAAGCATGTTCCCCCACAAGGCGGCGGGCTTGGGGTGCTTGGTTTGTGGGTAAAAAAGGCACCAAAGTGACCTTAAATAGAAACGGGATCTGCGAACCTGTTTGAGGGCAGGCAGTGGGCTTGGGGGGCTTGATTTGTGGGTAGAAAATGAAGAAAGTGACCTAAAATACAACCAGGCCAGGCGGCATGTTCCCTCACCAGGCGGCGGCCTGTATTGTGGGTAGAAAACTCGCAAAAGTGACCTAAAATAGAAACGGGTCAGGCGGAATGTTCCCCCACCAAGCAGTGGCCTTGAGGGGCCAGTATTATGGGTAGTAAACTTACAAAAAGGACCTAAAATAGATCCTGACCAGATGGCATGTTCCCCCACCAGGTGGCGGCATTTGGGGGCTTGTATGGTGGGTAGAAAACTCACAAAAGTGACCTAAAAGAGAACCGGGCCAGGCAGCATGTTCCCCTACCAGGCAGCCGCATTTGGGGGCCTGTATTGTGGGTTGAAAACTCAAAAAAGTGACCTAAAATAGAACCGGGCCAGGCGGCATGTTCCCCCACCAAGCAGCGGCCTTGGGGGGCCTGTATTATGCGTAGAAAACTCACAAAAGTGACCTAAAATAGATCCTGGCCAGAAGGCATGTTCCCCCACCAGGTGGCGGCATTTGGGGCCCTGTATTGTGGGTAGAAATCTCACAAAAGTGACCTAAAATAGAACCAGCTTAGGCAGCATGTTCCCCCACCAGGAAGCGGTCTAGGGGGGCTTCATTTGTGAGTGGAAAATTGACAAAAGTGACTCTTGTTCAACACTGTAGAAAACTGACCAGAAACTGTTTCCTTCAACTGAGAAAAATCTCTAAACTTAGGAAAATGCTGTCACAACATGATCTGGAGCTTGTAATCCATGCGTTTGTTTCTTCTCGTCTGGACTATTGTAACAGTTTGTTTTCATGTCTTAACAAGAAGGATGTGTCTCGCCTGCAGTTGATTCAGAACTCTGCAGCGAGAATTCTGACCCGCTCTAGTAGAAGAACTCACATTTCTCCGGTCCTTAAAACTCTTCACTGGCTTCCAGTTTCTTTCAGGATCAACTTTAAAATTCTGGTTCTTACTTTCAGAGCTATTCATGGTCAGGCTCCTCCTTACATCACTGATCTGATCCAGCCTTACACCCCAGCTCGGGCTCTGAGGTCTGTGGATCAGAATCTACTTATGGTTCCACGCACACGGCTCAGGACCAGAGGAGAGAAATCTTTTCAGGCTGTTGCTCCTAAGCTTTGGAACAATCTTCCTCTCTCTTTGCGCTTGATGGAGTCTACTGACTCCTTTAAGAAACATCTTAAGACGTTTCTATTTGTGCAGGCTTTTCCTTGAATTTCTCGAACTCCTGTGTTGTTCTCGGTGTTGTCTTGATCTTTGAAGTATGTACTGTTTTGAGTATTGTTTTGATTGTTAAAGCGCTTTGTGACCCTGGTCTCGAAAAGCGCTATATAAATATATATTACTTACTTACTAAAATAGAACCGGGGCAGGGGGCATGTTCCCCCAACAGGCGGCGGCATTTGTAAACTAAAATAGAACCGTGCCAGGCGGCATGTTCCCCCACCAGGCAGTGGGCGTGGAGGGCCTTTATTGTGGGTAGAAAACTCACAAAAGTGACCAAAAATAGAACCGTGCCAGGAAGCATGTTTCCCCACAAAGCGGCGGGCTTGGGGTGCTTGGTTTGTGGGTAAAAAAGGCACCAAAGTGACCTTAAATAGAAACGGGATCTGCGAACCTGTTTGAGGGCAGGCAGTGGGCTTGGGGGGCTTGATTTGTAGGTAGAAAAATGAAGAAAGTGACCTCAAATAGAACCGGGCCAGGCGGCATATTCCCCCACCAAGCAGCGGCCTTGGGGGGCCTGTATTATGCGTAGAAAACTCACAAAAGTGACCTAAAATAGATCCTGGCCAAAAGGCATGTTCCCCCACCAGGTGGCGGCATTTGGGGCCCTGTATTGTGGGTAGAAATCTCACAAAAGTCACCTAAAATAGAACCAGGTTAGGCAGCATGTTCCCCCACCAGGAAGCGGTCTTGGGGGGCTTCATTTGTGAGTGGAAAATTGACAAAAGTGACCTAAAATAGAACCGGGGCAGGGGGCATGTTCCCCCAACAGGCGGCGGCATTTGTAAACTAAAATAGAACCGTGCCAGGCGGCATGTTCCCCCACCAGGCAGTGGGCGTGGGTGGGCCTTTATTGTGGGTAGAAAACTCACAAAAGTGACCAAAAATAGAACCGTGCCAGGAAGCATGTTCCCCCACAAGGCGGCAGGCTTGGGGTGCTTGGTTTGTGGGTAAAAAAGGCACCAAAGTTACCTTAAATAGAAAGTGGATCTGCAAACCTGTTTGAGGGCAGGCAGTGGGCTTGAGGGGCTTGATTTGTGGGTAGAAAAATGAAGAAAGTGACCTAAAATACAACCAGGCCAGGCGGCATGTTCCCCCACCAGGCGGCGGCCTGTATTGTGGGTAGAAAACTCGCAAAAGTGACCTAAAATAGAAACGGGTCAGGCGGAATGTTTCCCCACCAAGCAGTGGCCTTGAGGGGCCAGTATTATGGGTAGTAAACTTAAAAAAAGGACCTAAAATAGATCCGGGCCAGATGGCATGTTCCCCCACCAGGTGGCAGCATTTGGGGGCTTGTATGGTGGGTAGAAAACTCACAAAAGTGACCTAAAAGAGAACCGGGCCAGGCAGCATGTTCCCCTACCAGGCAGCCGCATTTGGGGGCCTGTATTGTGGGTAGAAAACTCAAAAAAGTGACCTAAAATAGAACCGGGCCAGGCGGCATGTTCCCCCACCAGGAAGCGGTCTTGGGGGGCTTCACTTGTGAGTGGAAAATTGACAAAAGTGACCTAAAATAGAACCGGGGCAGGGGGCATGTTCCCCCAACAGGCGGCGGCATTTGTAAACTAAAATAGAACCGTGCCAGGCGGCAAGTTCCCCCACCAGGCAGTGGGCGTGGAGGGCCTTTATTGTGGGTAGAAAACTCACAAAAGTGACCAAAAACAGAACCGTGCCAGGAAGCATGTTTCCCCAAAAGGCGGCGGGCTTGGGGTGCTTGGTTTGTGGGTAAAAAAGGCACCAAAGTGACCTTAAATAGAAATTGGATCTGCAAACCTGTTTGAGGGCAGGCAGTGGGCTTGGGGGGCTTGATTTGTGGGTAGAAAAATGAAGAAACTGACCTAAAATACAACCAGGCCAGGCGGCATGTTCCCCCACCAGGCGGCGGCCTTGGGGGGGCCTGTATTGTGGGTAGAAAACTCACAAAAGTGACCTAAAATAGAAACGGGCCAGGCGGCATGTTCCCCCACCAGGACGCGGCCTTGGGGGGCCTGTATTGTGGGTAGAAAACTCACAAAAGTGACCTAAAATAGAAATGGGCCAGGCGGCATGTTCCCCCACCAGGAAGCGGTCTTGAGGGGCTTCATTTGTGGGTAGAGAACTCACAAAAGTGACCTAAAATAGAACCTGGCCAGGCGGCATGTACCCCCACCAGGACGCGGCCTTGGGGGGCCTGTATTATGGGTAGAAAACTCACAAAAGTGACCTAAAATAGAAACGGGCCAGGCGGCATGTTCCCCCACCAGGCGGCAACATTTGGGGCCTTGTTTGTGGGTAGAAAACTCACAAAAGTGACCTAAAATAGAAACGGGCCAGGCGGCATGTTCCCCCACCAGGCGGCGGCCTTGGGGGGCCTGTATTGTGGGTAGAAAACTCACAAAAGTGACCTAAAATAGAAACGGGCCAGGCGGCATGTTCCCCCACCAGGCGGCGGCCTTGGGGGCCTGTATTGTGGGTAGAAAACTCACAAAAGTGACCTAAAATAGAAACGGGCCAGGCGGCATGTTCCCCCACCAGGCTGGCGGCATTTGGGGCCTTGTTTGTGGGTAGAAAACTCACAAAAGTGACCTAAAATAGAAACGGGCAAGGCGGCATGTTCCCTCACCAGGACGCGGCCTTGGGGGCTACAATTTATGGGTTGAAAACTCACAAGAGTGACCTAAAATAGAACCGGGGCAGGGGGCATGTTCCACCAACAGGCGGCGGCATTTGTAAACTAAAATAGAACCGTGCCAGGCGGCATGTTCCCCCACCAGGCGGTGGGCGTGGAGGGCCTTTATTGTGGGTAGAAAACTCACAAAAGTGACCTAAAATAGAACCGTGCCAGGAAGCATGTTCCCCCACAAGGCGGCGGGCTTGGGGTGCTTGGTTTGTGTGTAAAAAAGGCACCAAAGTGACCTTAAATAGAAACGGGATCTGCGAACCTGTTTGAGGGCAGGCAGTGGGCTTGGGGGGCTTGATTTGTGGGTAGAAAAATGAGGAAAGTGACCTAAAATACAACCAGGCCAGGCGGCATGTTCCCCCACCAGGCGGCGGCCTTGGGGGGGCCTGTATTGTGGGTAGAAAACTCGCAAAAGTGACCTAAAATAGAAACAGGTCAGGCGGAATGTTCCCCCACCAAGCAGTGTTCTGAGGGGCCAGTATTATGGGTAGTAAACTTACAAAAAGGATCTAAAATAGATCCGGGCCAGATGGCATGTTCCCCCACCAGGTGGCGGCATTTGGGGGCTTGTATGGTGGGTAGAAAACTCACAAAAGTGATCTAAAAGAGAACCGGGCCAGGCAACATGTTCCCCTACCAGGCAGCCGCATTTGGGGGCCTGTATTGTGGGTAGAAAACTCAAAAAAGTGACCTAAAATAGAACCGGGCCAGGCGGCATGTTCCCCCACCAAGCAGCGGCCTTGGGGGGCCTGTATTATGCGTAGAAAATTCACAAAAGTGACCTAAAATAGATCCTGGCCAGAAGGCATGTTCCCCCACCAGGTGGCGGCATTTGGGGCCCTGTATTGTGGGTAGAAATCTCACAAAAGTGACCTAAAATAGAACCAGGCTAGGCAGCATGTTCCCCCACCAGGAAGCGGTCTTGGGGGGCTTCATTTGTGAGTGGAAAATTGACAAAAGTGACCTAAAACAGAACCGGGGCAGGGGGCATGTTCCCCCAACAGGCGGCGGCATTTGTAAACTAAAATAGAACCGTGCCAGGTGGCATGTTCCCCCACCAGGCAGTGGGCGTGGAGGGCCTTTATTGTGGGTAGAAAACTCACAAAAGTGACCAAAAATAGAACCGTGCCAGGAAGCATGTTCCCCCACAAGGCGGCGGGCTTGGGGTGCTTGGTTTGTCGGTAAAAAAGTCACCAAAGTGACCTTAAATAGAAACGGGATCCGCGAACCTGTTTGAGGGCAGGCAGTGGGCTTGGGGGGCTTGATTTGTAGGTAGAAAAATGAAGAAAGTGACCTAAAATAGAACCGGGCCAGGCGGAATGTTCCCCCACCAAGCAGCGGCCTTGGGGGGCCTGTATTATGCGTAGAAAACTCACAAAAGTGACCTAAAATAGATCCTGGCCAGAAGGCAGGTTCCCCCACCAGGTGGCGGCATTTGGGGCCCTGTATTGTGGGTAGAAATCTCACAAAAGTGACCTAAAATAGAACCAGCTTAGGCACCATGTTCCCCCACCAGGAAGCGGTCTAGGGGGGCTTCATTTGTGAGTGGAAAATTGACAAAAGTGACCTAAAATAGAACCGGGGCAGGGGGCATGTTCCCCCAACAGGCGGCGGCATTTGTAAACTAAAATAGAACCGTGCCAGGCGGCATGTTCCCCCACCAGGCAGTGGGCGTGGAGGGTCTTTATTGTGGGTAGAAAACTCACAAAAGTGACCAAAAATAGAACCGTGCCAGGAAGCATGTTTCCCCACAAGGCGGCGGGCTTGGGGTGCTTGGTTTGTGGGTAAAAAAGGCACCAAAGTGACCTTAAATAGAAACGGGATCTGCGAACCTGTTTGAGGGCAGGCACTGGGCTTGGGGGGCTTGATTTGTGGGTAGAAAAATGAAGAAAGTGACCTAAAATACAACCAGGCCAGGCGGCATGTTCCCCCACCAGGCGGCGGCCTTGGGGGGGCCTGTATTGTGGGTAGAAAACTCGCAAAAGTGACCTAAAATAGAAACGGGTCAGGCGGAATGTTCCCCCACCAGGCGGCAGCATTTCGGGCCTGGTCTGTGGGTAGAAAACTCACAAAAGTGACCTAATATACAACCGGGCCAGGCGGCAGGTTCCCCCACCAGGCGGCGGGCTTTGGGGGCCAGTATTGTGGGTAGAAAACTCAAAAAAGTGACCTAAAATAGAACCGGGCCAGACGGCATGTTCCCCCACCAAGCAGCGGCCTTGGGGGGCCTGTATTATGCGTAGAAAACTCACAAAAGTGACCTAAAATAGATCCTGGCCAGAAGGCATGTTCCCCCACCAGGCAGCGGCATTTGGGGGCTTGTATTGTGGGTAGAAAACTCAGAAAGGTGACCTAAAATAGAACCGTGCCAGGCGGCATGTTCCCCCACCAGGCGGCGGGCTTGGGGGGCCTGTATTGTGGGTAGAAATCTCACAAAAGTGACCTAAAATAGATCCTGGCCAGAAGGCATGTTCCCCCACCAGGCAGCGGCATTTGGGGGCTTGTATTGTGGGTAGAAAACTCAGAAAGGTGTCCTAAAATAGAAACGGGCCAGGCTGCATGTTCCCCCACCAGGCCTAGGCCTTTGGGAACCTGGTTTGTGGGTAGAAAATTCACAAAAGTGACCTAAAATAGAACCGGGCCAGGCGGCATGTTGTCCCACCAGGCGGCAGCATTTGGGACCTGGTCTGTGGGTAGAAAACTCACAAAAGTGACCTTATATAGAACCGGGCCAGGCGGCATGTTGCCCCACCAGGCGGCGGCATTTGGGGACTGGTCTGTGGGTAGAAAACTCACAAAAGTGACCTAAAATATAACCGGGCCAGGGGACATGTTACCCCACCAGGCGGCGGGATTTGTAAACTAAAATAGAACCGTGCCAGGCGGCATGTTCCCCCACCAGGCGGCGGGCTTGGAGGGCCTGTATTGTCGGAAGAAAACTCACAAAAGTAACCTAAAATAGAACCGGGATCTGCGGACCTGTTTGAGGGAAGGCGGCAGGCTGTGGGGGCTTTATTTGTGGGTAGAAAAATGAAGAAAGTGACCTAAAATAGAACCGGGCCAGGCGGCATATTCCCCCACCAAGCAGCGGCCTTGGGGGGCCTGTATTATGCGTAGAAAACTCACAAAAGTGACCTAAAATAGATCCTGGCCAAAAGGCATGTTCCCCCACCAGGTGGCGGCATTTGGGGCCCTGTATTGTGGGTAGAAATCTCACAAAAGTGACCTAAAATAGAACCAGGTTAGGCAGCATGTTCCCCCACCAGGAAGCGGTCTTGGGGGGCTTCATTTGTGAGTGGAAAATTGACAAAAGTGACCTAAATTAGAACCGGGGCAGGGCGCATGTTCCCCCAACAGGCGGCGGCATTTGTAAACTAAAATAGAACCGGGCCAGGCGGCATGTTCCCCCACCAGGCAGTGGGCGTGGAGGGCCTTTATTGTGGGTAGAAAACTCACAAAAGTGACCAAAAATAGAACCGTGCCAGGAAGCATGTTTCCCCACAAGGCGGCGGGCTTGGGGTGCTTGGTTTGTGGGTAAAAAAGGCACCAAAGTGACCTTAAATAGAAACGGGATCTGCGAACCTGTTTGAGGGCAGGCAGTGGGCTTGGGGGGCTTGATTTGTGGGTAGAAAAATGAAGAAAGTGACCTAAAATAGAACCTGGCCAGGCGGCATGTTCCCCCACCAGGTGGCGGGCTTGGGGGGCCTGTATTGTGGGTAGAAATCTCACAAAAGTGACCTAAAATAGATCCTGGCCAGAAGGCATGTTCCCCCACCAGGCAGCGGCATTTGGGGGCTTGTATTGTGGGTAGAAAACTCAGAAAGGTGTCCTAAAATAGAAACGGGCCAGGCTGCATGTTCCCCCACCAGGCCTAGGCCTTTGGGAACCTGGTTTGTGGGTAGAAAATTCACAAAAGTGACCTAAAATAGAACCGGGCCAGGCGGCATGTTGCCCCACCAGGCGGCAGCATTTGGGACCTGGTCTGTGGGTAGAAAACTCACAAAAGTGACCTTATATAGAACCGGGCCAGGCGGCATGTTGCCCCACCAGGCGGCGGCATTTGGGGACTGGTCTGTGGGTAGAAAACTCACAAAATTGACCTAAAATATAACCGGGCCAGGGGACATGTTACCCCACCAGGCGGCGGCATTTGTAAACTAAAATAGAACCGTGCCAGGCGGCATGTTCCCCTACCAGGCAGCCGCATTTGGGGGCCTGTATTGAGGGTAGAAAACACAAAAAAGTGACCTAAAATAGAACCGGGCCAGGCTGAATGTACCCCACCAAGCAGCAGCCTTGGGGGGCCTGTATTATGCGTAGAAAACTCACAAAAGTGACCTAAAATAGATCCTGGCCAGAAGGCATGTTCCGCCACCAGGCAGTGGCATTTGGGGGCTTGTATTGTGGGTAGAAAACTCAGAAAGGTGACCTAAAATAGAACCTGGCCAGGCGGCATGTTCCCCCACCAGGCGGCGGGCTTGGGGGGCCTGTATTGTGGGTAGAAATCTTATAAAAGTGACATATATAGAACCGGGCCAGGCGGCATTTTCCCCCACCAGGAGGCGGCCTTGGGGGGGTTCATTTGTTGGTTGAAAACTCACAAAAGTGACCTAAAATAGAACCGGGCCAGGGGGCATGTTCCCCCACCAGGCGGCGGCATTTGGGGCCTGGTTTTTGGGTAGAAAACTCACCAAAGTGACCTAAAATAGTACCGGGCCAGGCGGCATGTTCCCCCACCAGGAGGTGGCCTTGGGGGGCGACATAGCTCAGATGGTAGAGTGGTTGCCTGCAGTCCAAAAAGGTTGCAGGTTCAATCCCAGCTCCAGACAAGCTTGTGTCGTTGTGTCCCTGAGCAAGACACTTCACCCTGATTGCTCCTGATGGTGAACTTGGCGCAAGTGTGCATGCCTACTCCCATCAGTATGTGTGAATGGTTGAATTTCCCCTCGCGGGACTAATAAGGGATTCTAAAAAAAAAAAATAAAAAAATAAAAAAAAAAAATAAAAAAAAAATGTATGGGTTGAAAACTCACAAAAGTGACCTAAAATAGAACCGGGGCAGGGGGCATGTTCCCCCACCAGGCGGTGGCATTTGTGAACTAAAATAGAACCGTGCCAGGCGGCAGGTTCCCCCACCAGGCGGCGGGCTTGGAGGGTCTGTATTGTGGGTAGAAAACTCACAAAAGTGACCTAAAATAGAACCGGGCCAGGCGGCATGTTCCCCCACCAGGCGGTGGCCTTGGGGGGCCTGTATTGTGGGTAGAAAACTCACCAAATTGACCTAAAATAGAACCCGGGCCAGGCGGCATGTTCCCCCACCAGGCGGCTGCATTTGGGGGCCTGTATTTTTGGGTAGAAAACTCACAAAAGTGTGTAATTTCGATGTCACAAGCGCAACCACCTATAGGTTAATAGGAGTGAACACTGACAGAGTTTTGAGCTCCGTGGGCAGGCGGCGGGGGAAGGCTCAGGCTGTGGCCGACCTCGGTGCCCCAAAGTAAGACAAGGTTGGTGTGGAGGTCCGCTGAGAACTCTGGTTTTCAAAATGAGACTTTTCCTGTGAGTGCTCAGCAAAAGTGGTCATTTCGATGTCACGAGTGCAACCACATAGGGGTAATTCCAGCTCCAATAACGATTTTAAAGTTGCTGCAGTTAAAAACCTTGTAGTTGGACTTCGGGATCGAGCTGACGGTCTGCCGTGAGGCGTGACACCGTCTGTCCCAGCCCCTGCCTCTTGGCGCTCCCTCGATGCTCTTGACTGAGTGTCCGCGGGGTCCGAAGCGTTTACTCGCCTGAATGCCCCAGCTAGGAATGATGGAATAGGACTCTGGTTCTATTTTGTGGGTTTCTCTGAACCGGGGCCATGATTAAGAGGGACAGCCGGGGTCACTCGTGTTGTGCCGACAGAGGTGAAATTCTTGGACTGACGCAAGACGGACAAAAGCGAAAGCATTTGCCAAGAATGTTTTCATTAATCAAGAACGAAAGTCGGAGGTTCGAAGACGATCAGATACCGTCGTAGTTCCGACCATAAACGATGCCGACTAGCGATCCGGCGGCATTATTCCCATGACCCGCCGGGCAGCATCCGGGAAACCAAAGTCTTGTGTTCCGGAGGGAGTATGGTTGCAAAGCTGAAACTTAAAGGAATTGACGGAAGGGCACCACCAGGAGTGGAGGCTGCGGCTTAATTTGACTCGACAAGAACATGCCGCCTTGCCAGGAACTATATTAGGTCACTTTTTTCACATTTCTACCCACAAACCAAGACCCCAAGCCCGTCGCCTGCTCTCAATCAGGTCTGCCACTCCTGGTTCTATTTTAACACACTTTTCTCACTTTTCTACACACAAATCAAGCCCCCCAAGCCCGCAGCCTGCTCTCTAGCACGTCTGCCTGGCCCGGTTCTATTTTAACCCACTTTTCTCACTTTCTTACCCACAAATCAAGCCCGCAGCCTGGTGGCGGAACATGGCGCCTGGCCCGGTTCTATTTTAACACACTTTTCTACCCACAAATCAAGCCCCCCGCCTGCTCTCTAACACGTACGCCTGGCCCGGTTCTATTTAATAATAATAATAATAATAATAATAATAATCTCTATTTATATAGCGCCTTTCTAGACCAGGATCACAATTTTAACCCACTTTCTCACTTTCTTACCCACAAACCAAGACCCCTAAACTCGCCGCCTGGTGGCGGAACATGTTGCCGGCCCTGGTTCTATTTTAGGTCACTTTTCTACCTTAAAAACCAAGCCCCCCAAGCTCGCCGCCTGGTGGCGGAACATGCTGCCTGGCGGCGGAACATGCCGCCTGGCCCGGTTCTTTTTTAGGTCACTTTTCTCACTTTTCTACCCACAAACCAAGACCCCTAAACTCGCCGCCTGGTGGCGGAACATGTTGCCGGCCCTGGTTCTATTTTAGGTCACTTTTCTACCCAAAAACCAAGCCCCCCAAGCTCGCCGCCTGGTGGCGGAACATGCTGCCTGGCAGCGGAACATGCCACCTGGCCCGGTTCTTTTTTAACACACTTTTCTCACTTTTCTACCCACAAATCAAGTCCCCCAAGCCCGCCATCTGGTGTGAGGACGTGGTGCCCAGCCCTGTTATATTTTAACCGTTTTCCCTAATTTTCCTACTCACAATTCAAGCCCTTCAAGCCCGCCACCTTGTGGATGACCATGCCGCCCAGCCTTGTTTTATTTTAACCGTTTTTCCTCATTTTCAAACCCAAAATTTAAGCCCCTCAAGCCTTCCACCTGGTGGCAGACCAAACTGCACAACCTGGTTCTAATTTAACCGATTTTTCTCATTTTATAACCCACAAATGTAGCCCCTCTAGACTGCCATCTGGTGTGAGGACATGGTGCCCAACCTGGTTCTATTTCAACAGTTTTTCCTCATTTACTTACTCCTAATTTGAACCCCTCAAGCCTGCCACCTGGTGGCGGAACATGCCGCCGGCCCTGGTTCTATTTTAGGTCACTTTTCTCACTTTTCTACCCACAAACCAAGACCCCTAAGCTCGCCGCCTGGTGGCGGAACATGTCGCTGGCCCTGGTTCTATTTTAGGTCACTTTTCTACCCAAAAAAATGTGTACCCCTCAAGACTGTCGGGGGAACTTTAGACTGTCCTTCATGCAGCTTTTAAGAGTCACTTCTGGGTCGATTCCATTGTTTCTGGAATTCCAGTAAATATAAGATTGTCCCTCATGGAGCAAGCCTGAAGATCCAACAGTGTCTTCAGGTTCTTTATTTTACTTTTTTATATCCATCATCTCTTTTGTGAGAGAGGTGACGTTTTCTTTTAAATGCGTTTGTTCTGTTGTGAACATTGTGATGCTCATGACAAAACTCCAAACTATTTGTATTAATATTAATTGACATTAAGTTCTCACTAACCACTAACCACGGACGAAGGGGTTTAAAACCTCCTTCGAACTGTGTTCTAAGAAGTAACTCTCGCCGTCAATGAACGGCCCCAGGGGGGTGTCACACGTGCACGTCAGGCACACCGGTCTGTCAACATCGATTCTCATGCTTACGTCTGCCATTATCCTTCAGGAGCTTTCTCGCTGAGTTGTAAAAGAGGAAGTGCGGCGGGTGTTTCACGCCGTTATAGGAAGTGGACTGCCCCCTGTTGGGTGGCGAGTTCATTAAGCTTTCTTAGAGACGAGGCGGTGCCTCGGGGTTAACCAATAGAGAAGCGGTTAGAGTGCTTAGCACCAATATGAAGTAGAACCTCCGGCTGTCGTGGGATCTTGTCCTATGGGACCTCTGGCTCGTTAATTATGTCCTCTCCTTTCATTGTTGTTAAATCGTTAGAGCAAGCAGAGCTTTTAAACAGAACCTCTCATGAAATGTCCCTTTTCACTTTGAGTTTTGGAACAGTTTTGGTCACATCTTTAGATCCCATATGGGTTATCAGAGTGACGAGAGATAAACATTTCACAGACTAGAATGAATTACAAATGGTCCTAAATTAAGCAAACAAAGGTTGGTGGTCTTTCTATTTGATCTGAATAAACCACATTTGTGTCCCTTTTTGTAACATCCATTCTGAACTCAAACAAGCAGAGCTCTAAAACACCTGTGCCAATTAATAAACTAAAAACACTCTTCTTTTCCATCAGTTCCTTTTCGACCACCTTCTGAAGTTTAACACTTTTCCCATCTCTAAACCTCTTTATATATAACCTGAATCTTGGAGGTTGCGGTTCGTTGATTCATGGTAATTGCTACCCTCAAGCAATAAAAAAAAATATATATATATATATATATATATATATATATATATTTTGTAAAAAACATAAGTTAATTGACGTTTTCTTCTATTTTCCAGATCAGCACTTGATTACCATACTATACTATATTTGAAAATAATAAAATAAGATTAAAAAATGATTTATATGAAACAGAAAAATAAATTATTTTTTTGTTGACAATCTTTAAAACAAAAAAATATATACTATTTGACGGTTGAACTGATTTTGAAAATAGGTGATATGACAAGTAATGGTTTGTAATATTTTTTGGATGGTTGAATGGATTCCCATCTACTGTAAATCATTTGGGAGAGTTATTCATTTTTTGTGCAGAACAAGCTTTTGCATTGAGCTGGGAGTAAAACTGCTCATGCTTCGAACAACAGTCACTTTTACACACATGCAATTTTTCTTTGAACATTGTAAATTAAAATCTCTTTTTCTTTGAAGACATCATTTTGCCCTTTGAGTGAAGTCATGCAAATATTTGAAATATGGTGAAATATCTATGTATAAGCTGATACACGTACTCACATCAGAGCAAAGACCTGTGTGATTGAACTTACACTATTACACTGGAAACTGGAATAAATTGGTTTCATCCATAGTAACACTTTGAGATAGTACGTCTACAATAAACAACATTGATGTCACATTTTATACATCAGGGGGTGCTTTAAAACACTAATGTCATGCAGAACAGATATGTTCTTTCAATCTTGGAAATTAAAATCTCATAACTGGCAAAGATTTGTGTCGTCACAGACATCCATAGACTGGCAGCATCCCACATTACGATGAAGGAGAAGAGGGATGCTTTGAACACCACAAGCCTCTCAGTACCTCTGGCTCTTTTCAAGGGGAGGTGACTATTGCTTGGCTCGTCATCCCCCTATCCTGCCAAGCTCTTGACAGACCAAAGGTATGGACACTTCACAAACAGAATTTTTAAATCCAGCTTGCATCAAAGGCCTGAATGGGAAATCACAATCAACTGAATAGAATGTCAATGAGGCACTAAAATTTTGAGTTATTTTGCCAACGATAACTCCAAATTCAAGTGACAACATAGCTGTTGGGAAATTTTACCCAAACATATTGCATCTGAACAATTAATATATAAAGACAATATTTTGTCTGTAATAAAAAAGTACATTTAAAGTTTAAGATTTATACATGTTTGTTTTAAACAAAAATGTTGTTCAGCCTAAGCAAGCCTCCCATGACATAATATTATAAATATATAACAATATAAATATACTACAGGTACTTCTCAAAAAATTAGTATTTAATGAAAAAGTTCAATATTTTTTGTTACTCATTTCAGAACGTGAAACCCATATATTATATAGATTCATTACACATAGAGTAAAACATTTCAAACATTTATTCCTTGAATTTTTGACAATTGTTACTCATAGATAATGAAAACCCAAAATGCAGTGTCTCGGAAAATTAGCATATTACATGAGACTAAAGAAAAGAAGTATATTTTAAAACAAAAATGTCAGGCTTCTGAAAAGTATGTTCATTTCCATGCACTCAAAACTATTTTCATTTTCATTTTCCAGCAGGACTTGGCACTTGCCCACCCTGCCAAAGGTACCAAAAGCTGGTTCAATGACCAAGGTGTTACTGTGCTTGTGAGAGTAAAATAAATCCCACCTGTGTTTCTCTCTTCTCCCTGAATTACAAACATACTGATAATTTGAACCCTCTGCTAACTTCATAATGTATTCATATAAAACACATGGAAAAAATGAACAGACATCCACAGACATACAAAGTTTGGAATACACAACTCATGACACACACACACAATGTAAGTAAGTAAGTAACTAAGTAATATTTATTTATATAGCGCTTTTCGAGACCAGGGTCACAAAGCGCTTAGACAATCAAAACAATATGAGAACAACACAGGAGTTCGAGATATTCAAGGAAAAGCCTGAACAAATAGAAACGTCTTAAGGTGTTTCTTAAAGGAGTCAGTAGACTCCATCAAGCGCAAAGAGAGAGGAAGATCGTTCCAAAGCTTAGGAGCAACAGCCTGAAAAGATTTCTCTCCTCTGGTCCTGAGCCGTGTGCGTGGAACCATAAGTAGATTCTGATCCACAGACCTCAGAACCCGAGCTGGGGTGTAAGGCTGGATCAGATCAGTGATGTAAGGAGGAGCCTGACCATGAATAGCTCTGAAAGTAAGAACCAGAATTTTAAAGTTGATCCTGAAAGAAACTGGAAGCCAGTGAAGAGTTTTAAGGATCGGAGAAATGTGAGTTCTCCTACTTGAGCGGGTTAGAATTCTTGCTGCAGAGTTCTGAATCAACTGCAGACGAGACAGCTCCTTCTTGTTAAGACATGAAAACAAACTGTTACAATAGTCCAGACGAGAAGAAACAAACGCATGGATTACAAGCTCCAGATCATGTTCCGACAACATTTTCCTAAGTTTAGAGAATTTTCTCAGTTGAAGGAAACAGTTTCTGGTCAGTTTTCTGCAGTGTCGAACAAGAGACATGTCTTTATCAAATACAACACCCAGGTTTCTCAGGCTCAGTTTGACAGACTGACCTAAGTCACCCAAGTACTTATTCAACCCTGGAATCTTATCATCAGGAGCAATCACCAGAGTTTCAGTTTTGTCCACATTTAGCTGTAAAGTGTTTTCACTCAGCCATTGTTTGATTTCAAGCAAACAATTGACTAAGCTGTTCAGCCTTTGGGGCTCAGTTGGGTCAAAAGAGCAGTAGAGCTGGATGTCATCAGCAAAAATGTGATAAGAAACATCTGGAAATCTCTGAATGATTTTACCGAGGGGAATCAAGTACAGCAAAAACAATAAAGGACCCAGAACAGAACCTTGAGGGACTCCACACAACAGATCTGCCGATTCAGACCTCATTTGATTGGCAGATACACTAAAACTGCGCCCAGAAAGGTAAGATGAGAACCATTCTAACACAGACCCAGACAGTCCCACTTCATCCCTTAGTCTTCTCAGCAGGATCTGGTGATCAACTGTGTCAAAGGCTGAGGACAGATCCAAGAGCACCAGAACAGTGAATTTACCCGAGTCAGCCGACATCATGATGTCACTGGACACTTTCAATAAAGCTGTCTCCGTAGAGTGATGTTTACGGAAGCCAGACTGAAACTTCTCATGGATGTCGCTCTGATCCAGGAACAAAGACAGCTGCTCAGACACCACCTTCTCCAAGATCTTGGACAAGAAAGGGAGCTTAGAAATAGGCCTGACATTACTGAGGTCAGTTGGGTCTAAGCCTGTTTTTTTGAGCAGAGGCTCCACAATGGCATGTTTAAAAGCATTGGGAAAAGCCACTGTGGAAAGGGAGAGGTTCACCATATTGGTAACCCAGGGGCCAATTACATCAAATACTTTGATAAAAAGCCTACAAGGAAGGACGTCATCTGAGCAAGAGGATGGTTTCATCTTGTTCACTAGTGCTGAAATATCACCCAAAGATACAGCAGTGAAGGAGGACCAAGAGGAGGAGATGGGCTCAGAGACAGTAGGGGTTCCAAACAAAGGGGGAGAGATTTTCTCTTTGATCAATTTAATTTTGTCAATGAAAAATCTCAACAATGCATTGCTGTCAGCTTCACAGAAGACAGGCGTGATTTGAGGAGCAGGAGACACAAGAGAATTAATCGTGTCAAACAAAACTTTGGGGTTTTTCCTATTAGCTGCTACCCGTTTTCTGATGTAATCAGATCTAGCAGTTTCTACCATCTCATTGTAAGAAGTCAACAGATCCCTGAGGTGAAGTCTGTGCACCTCAAGTTTAGTAGACTTCCAGAGACGCTCAGTCTTTCGACAAAGTCTCTTCAGACTCAGGAGATCTTCATTTGTCCAAGGGCACCGTTTTTTCTGAATTTTCAAGTTCGATTTAACAGGTGCCACTTGATCCAGTATTTCAACACAATGACCAGTGAAACAGTGAATCAAACTGTCCACGTCTGTGCAGTCATCAAAGGAAAGAGCGTCAAACTGTACATCATGTACAGATACATTAGAAATGGCCAGGCCAAGAGTAAAAACTAAGTCTAAAATGTGGCCTTTTTGATGAGTGGGTTCAGAAACATGTTGCTCAAAATTTAAGGCTTCAGTTAAAGTTAAAAGTTCTTTAGCAGAACAAGATGTGACGTCATCAACATGAAGATTAAAGTCTCCAAGAATAAGAACAGATTCCTGGAAGATAAGAAGTCACTAAAGTCTTTCAAGAACACCGCAGGACCAGGCGGGCGGTAGATTGACACACAATAGAAAGGTCTTGTAGAACCAACCAAGATCATCTGAGATTCAAAAGAAGTGAATTCCTGTGTCTGAATCACTTTGCAAGAACAACTCTCCCTAAAAACAGTAGCAAGACCTCCCCCACGACCAGAGAGGCGAGGCTTCCCCAGAACAGCGCTCCCTACTGGACAGAGTTCGTTCAGATGAATAAACTCTTCCTCTCTCTGCCAAGTCTCAGAAAGACATAATAAATCCAAATTAACTCTTGTGAAAAGATCATTAAGAATAAAGGATTTATTAGTAATGGAGCGAACATTAAGAAGTCCCACATTCAGCACCGATGACGTCACTGACGACGACGCGTCACTGACAGGCGCGCAGAGCGGGATCTTTTGAAGCGAACAGCGGTCACGTGGGTACCAGCTGTCACTGAAGTTCAACTCGGTAGTAAAAGCCGAATTAAAGAGAGGAAATTAAAAAATCTTACCACCTTTCGTTGAGGTCTGGACAGACGGCAGCGCTGATGTGTCATCATTCTCTTCAGCGAGAGGAATGTCGATCAAACATCGATGACGTTCGATGACGTCAGAGTTGTTCCGAGCGATCGCGACTGCGCGTCTCATCCTGACCTGTACTCCAGCCCGACTCGATCGCTTGTGGAAATCGCTCGGTACCCGAGAGATCAAACGATATTCCACAGAGTCCGAGTCGATGAGAAGCGGAGCCAGAAACACGTTCACCGGACGTTGGTAACTGTCGCGAGTGAAGTCCTCCATCGACTCTCTGATGTTGAAAAGAGCATCACGATCATAGATCATAGATGCTTGATACATATCTTAAGTGATATGAGCATAAAATCCGGACAAGTAGTCGTTAAAACGACTGTTTTTGGCAATTATTGCAGGAGCTTACGTTCAAGCAGCCGATCAAAGGCTCACCGGAAGCGGAAGTGTGTCATCATCACTACCTGAATTGATTCATAACTAACCTCTCATAACTTCTGATCATTCTCATCCTGTTAGGGGTGCTGTTGAGAAGCCCACCAGAGAGGGAGAAATAAGAAGCCACTGTCCACTGCAGACTTTTAAATGTATCAAATTATCTCCTTGTTAGAAGGTGAGCAAGAAACATGAGCCAACATGTGTAAAGGTAAAAACTTGACTAGCAGACTTTTAAATGTATGTATGAAAAAATGTAGTTTTAGGGAAACTACTCTTTGGACATGTGATGAAATAGTTAAGATGTAGAAATGACCAAACACAAGAAATCACGATTTGAGATTAATCCACTTTACCAAATGCTAAAAGAAAGTACATATTGGTACTATATTAAAAAAGGAAAATCAAAAGGGCAGGAAATTGTCTTAACATTGGGGAAGTTCCAAATAACATAAAATATCTTGTTAGAATCATTTTAAGAACACATTTTTAAATGAATTAAAATAGAAAACTTTTATCTACATCAGTGGCAGCCAAAGATACAATACACCATACGAAAAGTCAAACTTGCATTCAAGGAATTAATTGATTAATTGAAAAAGTTAAATAAGAAATGGAAATATGTCTCTAAGGCTGCTTCTAACGTTGTAAGGCAACTATAAACATTATATAAACTCAATAAAAAGCAGGGAAAAGAATATACTCCGGAAAAATGTAAGACCCATCAGAATTTTTTTATTTTTTAAATGATGCCTTCAGGAAAGAAAAGAGTGAATAATTTAGAATATTTAGATACTACAGATTCATATCGGTCTTTAAATTACCTTTGTTAAAGATAAATCTACCTTAAATCCAAGTTAATCAAAAATAAGAACCAGAGCAAGAGATTGGAAAATAAACAAGTTGAGTACTAAATTGACCTAACATATAGACTTGCAAGTGTTATTTATTGAAGGAATTGAATTGTATAAGCATTGTAAAATACTAGTCTTCCATCCACATGACAAAATGATTTGATTGAAGTCTTAAAACAAAGTAAACTACATTTTTGAAAAATAAATTTGAAATACTAGTTTAAAAAGTTATTGGAGGACAACTTCAATATAAAGATGAAAAATAGGTTAATAATGGAAAATAAGGTTGATAATGAATCATTGTAATTGGAAAAATATTTGATATATTTTTAGGTGTGATAGTCTGATTAGAGTAGATTTTTTTTTTTTTTTTTTTTTTTTATAAAGTAAGTCTTAGTTAGTATTTTATTAATTTTTTTCAACTTAGGTACAGAAATCCAACTACAGAAATGCTAACAATAATAACATGATTAAAAAAATAAACGGCTCAAGAAATGGTTGCTCATAGTCACTTTTTTTTTTTATTGTCCATTTACTTCAGAACCTGCCCCACCTTCTTGTGCCCCCCTCAGCTCCACACAACCACTTCCCAGCTTCACATCACTCAAGGTACACAATGTACTTCGGAGGATTTGTCCAGGGAAGGCTGCTGGTCCTGACAAGGTGTATGCTGGACTGCTAAAGACCTGCGCTGCTTAACTAGCCGAGGCGCTCCAGCATATCTTCAACCTCAGTCTACGGCAAGGGAAAGTACCAACCCTGTGGAAGACTTCCTGTATCGTTCCAGTCCCGACAAAGATCCGACCGAGGGTGCTAAACGATTACAGACCGGTCGCACTGACTTCGCAGCTGATGAAGACACTGGAGCAGCTGGTCCTCAAACACCTCAGGCCAAAAGTCCAGCATGCACAATACCCCCTGCAGTTTGCCTACCGGCCAGCAGTTGGTGTAGAAGATGCCATCCTTCACCTCCTGCATCGGACCTACTCCCACATGGATAAAGGAAGCGGTTCAGTGAGGATACTGTTCCTGGACTTTTCTAGTGCCTTCAACATCATCCAGCCCACTCTGCTCCAGGACAAATTGACAGAGATGCATGTGGACCCTGGTCTGGTCTCCTGGATTACGGATTATTTTACTGATCGACCACAGTATTACAGGCTGAACGACATCACGTCTGACACTGTGGTGTGCAGTACAGGAGCACGTCAGGGGACAGTACTGGCCCCTCTCCTCTTCACCATCTACACTTCAGACTTCTGCTACAACTCAGAGCTGAGTCTCGTCCAGAAGTATGCTGACGACACTGCCATTGTTGGATGCATCAGGGACAACAGCAAAGACGAGTAAAGGAGTCTAATACGTGACTTTGTGGACTGGAGTGAGATGAACCACTTGCTGACACCTCAAAGACCAAGGAGCTGGTCTTGGACTTCGGGAGGTCCAGGACAAAGCCACGTCCAGTGTCCATCAGAGGCGACGAGGTGGAGATAGTTGATAACTATAAGTACCTCGGTGTGTGGCTGGACAGTAAACTGGACTGGTCCTGCAACACAGATCATGTATATAAGAAAGTTCAGAGTAGACTACTTTCTGAGGAGTCTTCGATCATTTAAAATCTGCAAGAAGCTCCTCTGCATGTTTTACCAGTCTGTGGTGGCCAGTGTTCTGTTCTATGCTGTGGTGTGTAGGGGTGGGAATGTGTCCAAGAGGAGTGTCAACAGATTGGACAGATTGATCAGAAAGGCCGGCTCTGTGGTTGGCATGAAGCTGGACTCACTGGTGACAGTTGCTGAGAGGAGATCACTGAACAAACTACTGTCCATCATGGATGATGACAGTCATCCTCTCAACACTGTCATCAGTGAGCAGAGAAGCAGACTGAGTGCACGAATGCTCCTTCCCAGGTGCAAAACAAATAGACTCAAGGACTCATTCATTCCTCAGGCTATTACATTGTACAAATCTGAGTTTGGGGGCAGGAGTGGAGTAAAAGTATCATGATGTTCTGTTCTATGTTAGTCTTTGTATTCTTTGTCTTTGTTATTTTTCTTTGGTCTATGTTCTTTATCTTTATCTTTAGACTTAGATTGTATCATCTTGTTCTTTCTCTTTATTTCTCTTTGTTCTTGTTCTTATTTTATTTTGATTATTTCTTTATGAAAAATTGCTGTATTTGCTGTGGATAATTGGAAAAAAACTATTTCATATGTGTATTCATAACTTTGTATTTCTATGGATGTCTGTTAGAGTTTGTCATGTGTTTTATGTGAATAAACCTTGAAGTTAGCAGAGAGTTCAAATGATCAGTATGATTTGATTCATGGAGAAGAGAGAAACAGAGGCGGGGGTTCGAGGGAATTCTTTCATTCTCTCACACACACAGGGAGCAGGTTGAAGCAGAGACACTTTTTTTTTATCTTATTCAATTTAAATTGAAGACATCATGTGTTTGTTTGTTTATCTCTGAGCTCAGTGTGTTATTTGTAATATCTATGTGAATGTTGTGTGAGTTCAAATGTGTTTTATGAATGTAATGGTTAATTAGATCAGGTGTCAGTCAGACCTCTTTAATTATTTAGCCACAACAGAAATACAGTATATATTCTAGATTACTCTTTTGCTTATCTTAACTAGTTTCTTTAATCAATATTCACTTCAAGGAGATTTCCTTTTAGTCTATAGTTGTTTGGTTTATTCAACTAGAGAGAAGAATGTCATATTTATTTTTCTCAGTGTTCCTTTGAATTTATCTCTTAATCTATTTTTTTTCTTTGACCTTTCCTCCTACAGTATTCTAGTCTCTATTTTTACCATTTTCACTATTTAAGTCTAATTTCAAAGAACAATATATCATCAATTTCACTTGCATCAAGATGGAGTGGTTTAGTATAGTATAGTCTTGTCTCTATAGTATAGTTTCTATAGTATATTCTGGAGGTGACAAGTCAGCAGCTCTAGACAGAGTCACTTTTAATTAGTTTAAATAAAATTCTGCATCAGTTGACCACACAAGTTTTTGTTTATTTTTCTTGGCTGCTTTCATCATAGCTCTGAGTGGAACAATCAGAGTATGGTATTCTGGGATTAACTATTTACTGTTACATCTTAGACTCAGAAAGATATCATGTCTCTAACATGCTAGATTTGTATGCTTTTTCGTCAAATCACAAACAACTTTGCATTTCTTAATCATGTGTCTCAGGGCCCTAGCTTCTCCACCAGCAACCACAGCAAGAGCAGCACGAGGGACAGAAGTGTCAGAGAGAGCATAGAGAACACCTTGTTCAGTTGTTAGTTCTGCAGCCACACCATCAGGACCCACAAAAATGTCATTGCAGACAAGAGTCAAGTTCATGTTTGCGACCAGATCGTGCCATTTGTCTTCATAATCACGTTCATCATCATCCCAGACAAAGTTCATAGTGCAGTGTGGGGGGTCCAAAGGTGGATCATAGGAATGAAGTCTCAAAAGTCTTTTCAAGATCAGGGAAATCAGATGTTCAATCACGTTAAACCAGTACAGCTGCCTCCCTCTCTGGAGCAGAAGTTCATTCTTGGTGGAGGGTTGGGCGAGGTTGAGTTCTTGTTTGTTAAGCTCAGAAAAATTGCTTCAATCATAGGTGTCACCAATAGGGAACTGGACCAAAGTTCCTGGACTAGAAGCCAAAAATGCGCCATTGTCCACCAAAATTCTTTGTTTGTTTCCATACCCTCGTCCTCTTCTCCTGCCACACCCATGCACTCCAACCAGTGGCCAATAGGGAGCTATGATAGGACCCTAGAACTATCATCAACTATCTCTATTTTTAGAGAAGCTTTTTCAAGTCTTTAATTTGAATCTTAATTAGCTGTATCAAGCTAGCTCAAGAGCTCAATAAGAGCACTTTGTTTAACTATTCTATTTATTATGAATTCTCAGAAATCATTGATGTGAGTAACCCACTCATAATAAGATTTACCATTAAGTTAAAAACAGAGTAACGTTTCTTATTTTTCTTCCCTGTCAGGAGCCTTAACTTGTCACCTGTAGTAAAAGTTACTTTTGTCTTGAAAAGAGGAGGTCAATAAATGAATAGAACAAATTATTAATAATATTAATATTAATTCTAAAAATAATAATACTAATAATAGGTAAAGAAGCAATTACCATAATAAACAATTCAATGAAAATATGAAAGAGGAAGAATCTAAAAATCTAAATTAAGAACCAAAACTTTAATTAACTAATTAAAATATTATAAAATCCGAGATAATTAAAAATAAAACAAATAGTAAATTAGGATATTAATAATAAAACAATAAAATTAAATCAAATGGAATAATTTGAAAATAAATGCAATTAGATCTAATCACATATATACTAATTAATTAAAAGTATTCAAGTCAAAACAATTGTCAATTAACAACTTATTATTTATTTATTATAATTTATTTAACTTCCTAATTAGTTGCATATATGTATAGCACAATTGACAAAGAGGAATAAGAGTGACTGTCTAAAGACCAAATACAACACATAACTTAATATTCCTCCAATAATTAAAAAGATAAAAATCCAAACCACAATTTACTAAAAATAATAAAACAATAGTACATTTATGACTAATTGTTAAAATAGTAATATGTAATTTAAAGTAATAATTAAAAAATTAAGAAAACAAAATAAATTGCAATTGATTCAATTAATTAATAATTAAATAATTACACCAATTGAGTCAGAACAATAGTCAATTAAGAATCAAGCCAAGAGAAAACCAGCAGGGGGCAAATACAACACCAAAGATCAGAAATTGGGAGTAGAAGAAGAGAAAACAGGAATTAGATATCAACAAACGTACACACGTGCAAGCAGTCAATGACACACTTGTTTTAGATAAGCAGTATTAGCTAGACGAAACAACAAAAGTTACACGCAATGTGACCAATTGTGAGTTGATCAATTGACTATGTGAAATAGGAAGAGAGGATGGTCAAGATCATTAATACGTGTGCCAACAATCAATGGTAATTGTGTTATTGTTATTGAACACAGCAGAAGAAGGAGAAAATTAAAATGTGAGTTGGTTTGTTTTTCTTCTTAAACCAATTATACCACTAATTAACTGTATATATTCATATATACCTCAATTAAGAAACTGGATTAATAGTAAAAGTCAACAAAGAATGTTACTTTATAAAGAGAAAAGATAATTATATCAAACCCAATAGTGAATAGAATTCAAGATGACGTAAGAATGTGTGTGCGTTTAGAAAAGACATGAACACAATGGGAGGGTCGGTGAGGAAAAGAGGGAAGTCTTAGAAGTCCAACCTCTAAGTGAAACCACTCCCACCAAAAAGGATACTTTCTTTTGGAGCTCAGTTGGCCTTGCAGTAGCTGACCAGACAAGTCTGCCAAGCAGCAGTGTTCTTATCAGTAAGAGATAGTGTCCAAAGACACACACACACACACAGACTCTCAGCTGAGTCACAGAACGTCAGAGATCTCACACAAATGAATGCAATTTTTTACAAGTACCGCAGCGAGAACAAATTATTCAAAAGATAAAAATATACAGACACAGACAAGTTTAACAAAACAATATGTCATGACAATACGACGACAACAGTATTTTACCAAAACAGGTCAGAGAGACACACTATGCTACGTGGAACGAGATTCTTACCAGCCTGTCGTCTCTAAAGTGTTGAAGTCATAATGGCGAGAGCGCCTCGACCGCTCAATTAGCTTCCAAACACCCTGAATAGGAGCCCCTCAACTCATCCATCTATTTCAACCCCCGTCGAACTAACTCTAAACTAATCACCAATGAGACTTTGTCCATCACCGTGATTGTTCGGAAAAATTAACTAGCCCTTACTATACTGCCAAATTTTTGTGGAGCCCCTCAACACTGAAACACAATGAGATCTAACTGGCCTACACACCACAGCTGGCAGAGTCTTCAGACCAGGATATTGGGAGAGACCCCATCAAATCACCACATATCCCCAAATTTATGATAGCTACTCGGCTTACCGAAAAGGTACATCTACCATAATCAACCATAGGCCAAGTATCCTAACTAGTTTAGGAATCTGAAATTAAAAATGTCAGACGCCCCGTAGAGGGAGCCACTTATACTTCCACCCCTACTCTGAATTCCCAAGGGTTACCAGGTCGTGTAACCGTCTCCTCTGCCTATCAATTCAACTGAAATTCTAATCAGCGTTTTTTCTTCAAAACTTCATAACGTTTTTTCTTCAAACTTCACAACGTTTTTTTCTTCAAAACTTAAGCCCGGAGCACGATAATGTCGTCTACACTTAATACAACAACAAACAACAACTGACCATGCAATACCCCAAAAAACGAGCACCAGCTTGAGAAAGCACTATTGAAAAATATAATCTAAATTTGTGACAGAACCAGAGACTTACGTTTATTCTTCCAGGCAAACAAAACTAATATAAAATATAAATATATGTAATCTTTCCTAACCAAAAATATAAACTTAAAAAGTCTATGTAAAAAAAATATTAAATCTTTCTCACCTGATTCCTGAAGTAAGGTATAATGGGGCCCATGGTTGCCTGGAGAACAATCAGCTCAGAGTTCATCTCGGAATCGAAAAGGTCTTCAAAACATCAGTCCACGCCAAGGGTCACGGCGACCAAGTTGTGGGGATTTTGTGTTCCGATGAACCGACCCCTCCCCAGCCTCGTACGTGGTGGTGGAATGAAGGACAGACACATGGATGAGTTTAAGAAAAATGCTCGTTTAGTGAATTATGCAAAAGTCAGAGACAAACTTACGTGAACTCGCAGCAGCAAGTAGCAAGCAGAGAGATCTATCGCAGACGTCTTCAAATGCCAGAACGCAAAGATCACACAAAATGGTGGATCTTTATAGTAGAATATTCAGGTTAACGCCTCTAGTCATTTGTACATGTAGGATTGGTCAGTAACTGTAAACACTTGATTCTAAGATGGCCGGTCGCACGTGATCGTAGTGGAAACTTACCAAAAGTTGTTGTCTTCTCTTAGAGAGTCTGTTCCCAGTGACTTGCTGGCCTGTTGTGTCTTTCAGTGTGAGTTCTCAAACAGGTGTCCAGAGACTTCCTGGAATCTGGGATTGTTTAATCTTTCTGTGTGTGTGCAAGGCTTTGTGACCTCGGCCTGTGAGTTGCAGTCAGTGAATCCAATGCAAGTAATAATATGAATTAAATATTAAAGATTATCAGTTAATCAAGTGACTATTTGAAATGTGTGTTAAATCTAGATGATTGATTACAGTAAAGTTGTCATTTCCTTACACAGTATGTACATGAACCAACTCACTGTTTTAAGCACACATTAGATCTTGTCCTAGCATACGGACTAGAAATTAAAAATGTTATTGTCTCTCCTCGGAATTCAGTTCTTTCTGACCATCAATTAATAACCTACAGAGCGACGCAATGATCAATTTGAGGTGTTTCAGTCTGGTTTTAGTGAACACCACAGCACAGAGACCGCCCTGGTAAAGGTTAGTAACGACCTGCTGATTCTCTGATCAGGGCCATGTTTCCATTCTTGTTCTTCTAGATATCAGTGCTGCATTTGACACTGTCGACCACCAAATCCTTCTACAGAGGCTAGAAAACCCTATAGGCATATGTGGAACTGCTCTTAACTGGTTTAAATCTTACCTGTCGAATAGAATGCACTATGTACACGTCAACCCAACACGTCCAGACAACCGAGGCGTCATACCGTCCTACGCTGTGCAATTTCCCCCTGGCGTCCCTAAGGTGACGTTACAGGGGGGACAAAAGCGTCGGTTTTAGCCTACCCGGTTCACCCAGTAATATACTGTGCACTCCCCGACATCAGATTCAAACGACCTGGGTTACAATTGATGCGTCGCCTAACTCGTCTTTGCCATGGTAACGTGACGTGACGTGTCGCTGTTGTCATTTGGCTACCCTAATTCTAAAACTATGAAGCACACTTGAAATGTTTAATGTCAACACTGCGATTCTACCCCCGATTGTGCTTAACGATCTCTAACCACTTTGAGGTCATACACGACGACCATAAATTGGTAAAAAATGCTTCATTTTTATTTTTTGAAGCTTTGATTGTACACGCATTGCGGAAGTCAAGAGACTCTCGCGGATTAATACATGCTTAAAAGGTCCTGTAAAAGTGACTATATTGTATATTTTTAAGTGTTTCAACTCCATAATGTTGACATTGTTTTATGAATGAATAAAATAAAGTCTGGATGTGCTATTTCGCTTGATCCTCTTTATAATCCGGTGCGCTTTTCTATGAAAATGGAACCTTTCATTGAGATTGCATGGGATGAGATGGACATATGTTTTCTTTTTATTTAGCTGCGATTATGAGCGTCTACGTGACGTTTATCAACAGTAATCGCGATCCTGCAGAGGTGACGTTACACACGCTAATAAACTGATCGTGCAGGAAGAGCCGTCACACCACAGGAATAAAATGAGATATATATGCTCCCACTAGGGGACTTGATCAGAAGACACTCTATAAACGTTCACTGTTGTTGTTACTGTTTCAATGCTGATGACACCCAACTCTACTTGTCCATGAAGCCAGATGAAAGAAATCAGCTACCACAACTACAGTCTGTAGTACTGTATTACAGATATCAAGTCCTGGATGACCAAAAACTTTCTCCTACAGAACTTGGAAAAAACTGAGGTTTTACTAGTTGGTCCGAAACATCTCAGACAATCATTAACTAATGATCTAGCTTTACATAATGGACTAGAGTTTGAAGATTGGGGGCCGTTCCCGGACGGCTGTAGCCCCATTACCCCCGCCCTGCCCGCACAACCGTGGCCCCCCTGTGACCCGGGGGACTCTCACCGGAGGACCTGAGCCGGTGCCTGGCCATTGTTCCCCTGGGCTCATGCGGTGGCGCTCGACCCGGCTACTGGCCGTGTTTGCAGGGTATTGGGGGGGGCTCCGCTGCCGCTGCTGTGGTGGATCCCTATCTCCTTGGCTTGTCTTCTCGCGGTCCCCTGCTATGGACTTGGTGGCGGCCTGACGGTCTGGGGGTCTTCCGTGGCCCGGCCTGGCCCCGGAGCTCTATCCCCTGACTGTTTTTTCTGGCTGTCCCTTGGAGGGCGGGCCCTTGGCCCCTCTGCTTCCGTGCCTGCGCCTGGTGCCTCCCCCTCTTTGCTTCCTCGGTCGTCCCCGCCTGTGGGTGCCCTCTCGCGCCGCCGGGGCCCCCCCGGTGGTGGTCCGCTTTCTCGCTGG
This sequence comes from Callionymus lyra, assembly GCF_982586985.1. NCBI lineage: Eukaryota > Metazoa > Chordata > Actinopteri > Syngnathiformes > Callionymidae > Callionymus > Callionymus lyra. The sequence continues at coordinate 26,461,353 of NC_141831.1, read as the reverse complement.
TGTTTGGAGTCGGGCTTGGCTCTGGTGGTTATCTCGCCTGCCGGGTCCTGGTCTCCCGCGGGTTCCTGCCGCGGCTTGGGCCCCCGTGTCTGGGTCCTGCTGTGCTAGGTATGTGCCCTCTGGCCTGGCTGGTGGTGTGGTGCCCCTGGGTCTCTACTTGCACTCTCTTCACCCACACAACCTCACACACACACACAACCACACACACACACACACACAAAACCACACACACACACACAAAACCACACTCACACACACACACACAAAACCACACACACACACACACAAAACCACACACACACACACAGAACCACACTCTAACATTTCAACCCCCCCCCCCCCCCCCCTCCCGTCTATATATCTTCACCCGTCACCGGAGTCTGTATACCTGTGTATTGTATACATTTGTCCCAAACCCACACCTTTTTATTTCTCTCCCGGAGCCCCAGGGATCCACCTCCAGAGCTGCTGCTGATCCAGGATCTTCACCACGTCATCAGATCCCGAGTTCTCTCCAGCACCTCCATGGACTCTCCTACACTCTCCTCTTTTCGCTCACTATATCCTCCCTCACTCCTCTCCTTATCCATCTTTCTACCCCCCCATCCTTCCTCCCAGCCGGTCAAAGCGGCAGGCCGTCAACAATGAGTCTTGTTCCGCTCGAGGTTTCTGCCTTCTAAAAGGAAGTTTTTCCTCGCCATAGCTCACTGTACAGCTCACTGTACAGTGTTTTGTTTCTTGCTCTTTGTTGAATTGCTGGGATCTATTTTTCCTTAATCAACTGTAGTCTTATTTCAACTGTATAGTGTCCTAAGATAACTTTATTATGATAAGACACTTTAAATAAAATTGAATTGAATTGAATTACTCATGCTACTAACACCACTGTAGAGAATCTGGGTGTATGCTTTGACGAGGACTTGTCATTTAACTCACACATAAAACAAATCTCACTGACTGCTTACTTCCACCTTCGTAACATTTCAAAGATCAGGCTGTTAGGGGTTTTTGTGTTCCGATGAACCGACCCCTCCCCAGCCTCATTTCCTTACAAGGCACTTCCTTCCTTTAGATGCTGCTTAGAAGTTCATCCATGCTTTTGTAACCTCCAGGCTGGACTATTGTAACTCTCTTCTGGCAGGATGTTCTAAAAAGTCTCTCAGAACTCTTCAGCTCATTCAGAACTCTGCAGCTCGTGTCCTGACTAAGACTAAGAGGCGCGAACACATTTCCCCTGTGCTGTCTTCCCTACATTGGCTTCCTGTAGAATTTAGAATACAATTTAAAATCATTCTCCTAACCTATAAAGCCTTACATGGTCTAGCATCAACATACATTAAAGATTTAATACAAACTAACCAACCCTCTAGGACCTTACGATCCTTAAACTCTGATCTATTAGTTATACCACAAATCTCTAAATGTCGATTTGGAGCCAGGGCCTTCAGTTTTCAAGCCCCTCTGCTGTGGAACCAACTACCGGCTTCAGTCCGAAGGGCAGGCACCCCTCTCTATGTTTAAAAACTTTACTTTTCCATAATGCCTATAACTAACTTAACTGTTTATCTTAGCTGCTATAGGCTTAGAATGCTGGAGGAGTTTTAGACACCGAGCTCTGTATATCCTTATTTTCTGCATTACATTCATCTCCTGTGCAGTTTAAACCCACACCATTTTATTTCTCTTCCGAAGCCCCAGGGCTCCACCTTCAGAGCTGCTGCTGATATAGGATCTTCACCACGTCATCAGATCCCGAGTTCTCTCCAGCACCTAACTATATCCTCCCTCACTCTTCTCCTTACCCATCTGTCTACCCCCCCCCCCCCCCCCCCCATCCTTCCTCCCAGCCGGTCAAAGCGGGAAGCCGTCGACAATGAGTCAGGTTACGCTAGAGGTTTCTTCTAAAAGGACGTTTTTCTCGCCATAGCTCACTGCACAGTGTTTCGCTTATTGCTCTTTGTTGAATCACTGGTATCTGTTTTTCCTTAATCAACTATAGTCTTACTTCAACTGTATAGTGTCTTGAGATAACATTGTTATGATAAGGCACTTTAAGTAAAATTGAATTCAATTCCATTTAAATTGATCTGACGCAACATGGCGCTTTTACGCGCAAGTTTTCTCGCCGTTCTGAGACCAGGCGAGAGGAGCTATCGGACCTTCTGGCTGATCATCTGGAGAGGTGCGTGGCGGTCGGATCTCACGAGTGATGAGCAGGTCAGGACCGCCAGCAGAGCTTGAGAATGTACTGGAAGCGGTCATCGCAAGCAGCATCCTCCAGCCAAGTCGTGGGCCGACTAGGATGAGGAGGACGACCGGCGGTGTTATGAGGCGGATCCGAGGACCCTGTTCGGATCGGAGCCCAGAGATGTCGAAGCGGACCGGGGAACCGGGCTGGTTCCTCGCTAGCCGCTTGACGTCCCCCGCGCATTTTCACCGCCGGGGCAAACCACATGGAGGTTGAGCTCCCCCCGCACCTCCACTCGCGTCACCCCGGTTTACATGCGGAGTGAGGGTCGGGCTGAATGAGCCGCGCAGGGCTGCGGTTCCAGGGGTTGTTTGTTCTAAGCTGGACAAAATCTGGGACTACGCGCTGCAGGGTTTTCCTCTCCCTTGGCTGCGGGGCCTCCACGCGAATGAGGGGCAGACTCCAACCACGTGCGTTTTAATTCCAGACGAGCAGATATCCGCGAGACCGGCTGAGTCAGCGGTGTTTGCTCCCGCATCGACAAGCGCTCGTGCCCGACAGAGCTTGACAGCTGATGAGGTAAATGGAACTAGTCCGGACATGTTTATGTTGACCGGAGGTTATTCCTTCCCCCACAGCGCTGTCAACAAGCACTGGCACCGTGGAGGACGTCACGTATCGTGGTGGAAAAACGCCATGGGACTGACGCAACATGGCACTTTTACGCACAAGTTTTCTCGCCGTTCTGAGACCAGGCAAGGGTGAGGAGCTATCGCCTATTTTGGTCGATCATCTAGAGAGGTGCGTGGCGGTCGGATCTCACAAGTGATGAGCAGGTCAGGACCGCAAGCGGAGCTTGAGAATGCACTGGACGCGGTGTGAAGTGTTGTGGTGCCGATGCGCACGCGATCTGTTCTGAACTCACATCAGCTCCGGGTAAATTCTCCAGCACATTCCTCCACATCTCAGGTTTTGTCAGGTCCGGTGACACTAAGGAGTTGTTAGATTAAAAATGATTATACATGATACGCCATACTTAAATTAATGCTCAAGATAATCAAAATATAAAGTATAAATTACTAGCTTCATCTAAGAGCGTAAACGTTTGAATACACATTCACAATCAACATTTCACTCCAGACTGACACACTGTTTCAAGACAAGCTTGGAACAGACGTAGTCATGACAACGGATAGTTGGACATCTGCCCCTTTTTACACCTTGGGTTGTGGATCAAAAGAACGAAGCAGGGACACACCCGTGAGGACATTTGAATGATTAGAAAAGGAAAAACAAAGTAGGAAGAACTCTCCACAGGATATCGTGACACAGGGAGTTTGAAGGAACCAATAGGGCGATAGGGGGAGGACCTCTCGGCCCGCAAATTTGCCTTAAATATAGCGATGTTATTATCGTTTGGAACCGTCTTTCCCGGAGCTATTGACCTATAAAGCTGCCGTGAAAAGAGTATGCCCGATCGATCGTAAAAGTTGTATCTTGTTTGTTTGACTTGAAGCGGCGAATAAACGACCCGCTACACTCTGCATTGACCTCTTTTTTCCATAAAGCAAAGTATTAAGACCCGGAGGTGACTTCGTGTTGGAGCGACGGAAACTGACTCAGTTTTAACCGTTTTAATTGGTGCCGTGACCCGGATTGGTTGTGGAGATTCTTGGACGAAAAGATGGCGACTGATGCCAGTCAGACGAACGGGCCCAAAATATGGTAAGCAGAAAACCTTTTTTATTTAGTTTCGTCTGGCTGAGATAATTGATGTCAGAAGCCATGTGAATTGATGGGTTGTGGATTGGTTCCGCTTGTAAGGCAAACGAACATATAGCTTGTTGTTGTGGTTTGGTGGTTGTCCATTACAACTCTTGGCACATAAAGTAATCACAGATAGAATAAAATTGGCTTGGGATTCTTTCGAGTGGTAAATATATCTCTATTAGCACGTTTTAAAGGCATTTAATTCACCCTTTTCAGAGAGGCTTAACCCCCTAGAGTACGAATGGTATGTTTTCTTTAAAAAAAAAGAAAAAAAAAGGCTTTTATAGGTTACGCTGCCTTATGTATACTTATATTATGATAATGCAACGTTGAACGCTAATGTGTGTTTTTCAAGTTTTAAATAAAGACATTTATAGATGAGCTTTCTTAAATTTCTATTGGCTAAAAAAGATTTTCTTGTAAGTTTTATGCTGCGAGTTTATTTTTAAAAGAAAGAGTAAAACGGCTTACTTGGTCTTTACCGAGGTATATGAAAAAGTAGTTTTACGGTCAACTACCGTAGACTTCTATTGGTTAAAAAATGAGTTTTTTGCTTGTGAATTTCATGATACAAGTTTTTTATAAAGATTTTTCATCATTATAAAAAAACTATTCAAGCGTGTTAGAATATTTTTGGGGAAAAAATACAAAATAAACAACAGAACAAATGGGGTAAAAGAAGATGTATTATAGTCGGCTCATACTGCCAGATAACAGGCAGAGGGCAGCGGACGTGTCTATTACTCTCTCCAACCAGGGTCAAAATCAGTGGAGGATATAAAAAATCAAGTCAAGGGAACGCAGGATTTTCTGACCTGGATGAGTAGACACACTCAAAAGCATCAACCACATTCCCCTATCAGAAGAAACAGGCGGATAAGTATATGGGGAAATTACCCAATTCTATTACATTAATAAATAACGTTAATAAAGACGGATTTCTGGGATCGGTTTTTCCTCTGCACGCCTGGAATCGGGACATGGACGAAGAGGACTAGATGACGAAAAAGAACAATCATACCAACTATGGAAGAGGATCAATCGGACCAACCACAGATGATGATGATGATAACGATAATGGTGATGGACTGGACTACTGAGAAACATGAAAGAATGATGAAAGACCACTTCTGAATAAGGCCAAACCTTGTGTCACCGTTTAAAAAATATATATATATATGTATATTAATATTGCAGACAGATGATTATACTTTAGGTTATACATATAGCGTGTGCAGGTACATGATGATAATATGTTGTTGGGAAAATGATAATATTAGATAAAAAACGATAAAATATTGCTGCGGAACAACCATTGATTTAGAAAATTTGACTTTTTTGTTTACGACGTGACCTTGTCAACAGGAGGAGTTGTAAGATTAAAAATTATTATACACAGGGGGCGCTCTTGTGCAGTGATGGAGTAAGACGTACTTTTTTGAGCTCCGTGTGTTTTGCCAAAAAATAGTTATTTAAAAGACTCTGCACCGCGCATTTTCTGGAACAAGACGAATATCAACTTTTTTGGAACACAACCGCTTTGAAATATGGGGAAAAGAGACGAGAATCAAAGCAAGTCGACTGCGGGACAGGCCAGCGGTGCTAGTAACGACGCCATCTTGGCGGCCGTTGCTAACCAAAGCACCGAACTCGCGAAAGTTTTTGAACTTGTGAACGCCATGAAGGAATCCATAGACGGGCGTTTCGACGCAATGGAAAGGACCCTGGCTTCCCTGCAAACTGACCACCGCGAGGTGAAACAACGTCTAGAGTGTGTGGACGAAGCTTTAACGTCCGCAGACTCACGCATCACAGCACTGGAGGCTACGTGTGTAGAGCTGGGGACCGCAAATGCTAAGCTAAGGGCTTAGCTGGTGGATCTGGACAGGCGCTCACGTCGTCAAAACATCCGTGTTATTGGCATCCCAGAGTGGGAGGAGATGGGTCGCCCCACCGAGTTAATCACTGGATTATTACCCAAATTGCTTGGAATTGATAATTTTCCGAAGCCTCTTAAGTTGGATCGGGCGCATCGAGTCAACAACGCCCGACCCGGGTCGTCGGACAAGCCGCGCACCTTCATGGCCAAACTTCACAACTGCTGCGACATCGCTAAGATCTTCCGGCTCGGGCGCCAGCGTGGACCGCTGAACTACCAGGGGAAGCCAATCTTCATTTTTCCTGACTATCCACCAGAAGTCATTGCTCAGCGCCTCGCTTACACCAGTGTGAAGAAGACGCTCAAAGATGCCGGCGCCGAGTGTTCCTTTCGCTTCCCGGCCAAGCTACAGGTGACATTGAACGGCTCTGTCAGCACTTTCAACTCCGTGCCTGACGCTGAGAGGTTCGCTGGTTCCCTGCCTGCCAGAGCATAATATCATGGTTTGATCTGTTTACATTACGTTCCACTGTTTACAAACATATATATTCATACTTAATATTGTTTTAGTGACGACTAGCCTGTGTTCCTATGTACATGTAAAAATATTTTGATACGTATAAAAAAGCAGAAATAGTTCTATAAAAGTTATAATATTCGGGTTATTTGTTTATGCATTTGTTTATAAATATACTTTTTTTTCTATAATAATATTGAGGTGTTTGGGTAAACTTCTGTTCACATTTACTCCTTTTTTCCTAAATAAGTTATTTGTGTTATACAATCGTTGCATCTAAATAAGGTGTTACACACGGGTTTGAGAAGGTGTTTTTTTTTTCTCTCTCTCTTTTTTCTGAGGGGGGAGGGGGCTCTATCGCCCAGCAGCCTCTGAGGCTTAGGGGTTTTTTGGTGTCCTTATTCTAATGACACCGAGGTTAGGGGTTTATGTGTTCATTCTTGTTTTGTGTTTGTTTTATGTTTCATTTTATTTATTTTTTTCGTTGCCAGTCCACAGCTACATATGTTGCAGGTATATTCCTGTTAACAGACTGCTTTGATGCAGGATAATTCAATAACTTGGTCAGATTTGAGTTCAATTAATTTCACAACTTGGAACTGCAGAGGAATGGGCAAGGCTTTAAAAAGAGGAAAAGTTTTTCAACATCTAAAATGTATTTCCTCAGACATTATCTTTTTGCAAGAAACCCATATATCTTCATCAGAGCAAAGAAATCTCAGAGCACAATGGATATCAAATGTCTATCAATCAACATTTTCCTCCAAAGCTAGAGGGGTTGCCATCCTCATCCGGAAAAATGTCCCATTCTTGTTTTCATCCATGACAGCAGATCCAGGTGGCAGATTTGTGCTCGTAACAGGTTCCATTAATTCTGTTCCGCTGACACTCCTTAACATATATGCCCCAAACTTTGATTGCCCAGATTTTTTCCAGAAAATGTTTAATCTTGTTGCAGACCATGACAACTCAAATATTATAATAGGAGGTGACTTCAATTGCTATCTTGATGCTTCCCTCGACAGATCTTCTTCAAAGACACCATCCCCTTTGAAATCAGTCCCTGTGCTTAATAATTTAATTAAATAGCAAAATTTAGTTGATATTTGGAGAATACAACACCCTTTGGACAAGCAATATTCCTTTTTCTCACCGGTCCATGGTAGTTTCACTAGAATTGATTATTTCCTGGTGGACTCAAGATTAATTTCTAATGTGTCCAGCTCAAAATATAATAACATAATAATATCCGACCATGCTCCAGCTACAATGAAAATTGACTTTAAACTACCAGCTCGCTCTTACAATTGGAAATTTAACCCCTCACTGAACACTGACAAATCTTTTCTTGAATATATCTCAATCCAAATTTCAGACTTCCTTTTTAACGATAATTATTCAGTCTCCGATGCAACTTTGTGGGAGACATTTAAAGTGGTAATGCGTGGACATATTATTTCATATCAGTCAAAACAGAAAAAGGAGAGATGTAAACGTTATAAAGAAATTGAATCTGAACTTGAGACACTGCAGTCTGATTATCTTAACACAAAATCTGAAAACACCCTAGATGCAATGCTCAAAATAAAATATGAATATCATACGATATCTGCAGAACAAGTAAAAAACTATATACACAAACTAAAACAAAAGCATTTTGAACTGAGTGAGAAAGCTCATACACTCCTCGCCAGGCAACTGAAAGGTGTGCAAGCAGACAGGGCTATCCATAAGATTTCCTCTGTTGCGGGAGAATTGATCACAAACCCAAAGTCAATCAACAAGTGTTTCCGGGACTATTACTCTGACTTATATTCATCTAAGACAAAGGCCTCTGTTGATGACATCGATGCTTTTTTAAACAAGCTTGATATTCCCAGACTTGGTAACGATGCTCGTCAGGAATTAGAATCTGAGATCTCATTGGACGAATTCAAAGCGGCTATCCGCTCGTTTCCCAGTGGGAAGGCATGTGGTCTGGATGGGTTTGGGATTGAATTTTATAAAGCAAACATAGATGCAGTCTCACCCTTGTTACTGAGGATGATAAACTGTTCGGTAAAGAGCAACATCTTCCCAAACTCTATCTATGAGGCAAACATCTGTTTACTCCTCAAAAAAGACAGAGATGTAACAAAGGTGCCTTCATATCGTCCCCTGAAGCTCTTAAACAGCGACCAGAAGATAATTGCCAAAGTTTTGTCTTCTCGGTTATCAAAGCACATCTGCAATCTAATTCATCCTGACCAAACTGGATTCATTCCTGACCGCTATCCTGTCTCAAATACTCGGCGTCTTCTAAATATCATGTACTCATCAGAAAAACCACAGTCAGCAGTAATATCATTGGATGCACAACAGGCCTTCGATCAAGTAGAGTGGACATTTATGTTTGGAGTGCTAAGGAAGTTTGGATTTGGCGAAAAATGTATAACTATTTTAAAACTTCTCTATGCTCATCCTAAATCCTGTATCTTGACCAACTACGATAAATCCACTCCTTTCGATCTTAATCGAGGGACCAGACAAGGGTGTTGTATTTCTCCGATGCTCTTTGCTTTGGCACTGGAGCCCCTGGCTGTGGCGATCAGATCCTGTCCCCAAATATGTGGAATAGAATGTGGGAAGGTAACATCTAAAAATTGGCCTTTATGCTGACGATGTGGTGTTGACAATTTCAAAATTAACAGAGTCTCTACCATCCCTTCTTGATCTCATTAAAGAGTTTGGCCAGCTTTCTGGATTTACCATTAATCATGACAAAAGCACTTTGATGCACCTCTCGAAGGACTTGGATCCATTTTATTTATTATTTGAATAAATTGCCCTTTAAAATCAGTTCAGATTATTTTACTTATCTCGGTTTCAATGTCACAAGACAACCCAAGTTTTTGTTTAAATTCAATTTTTTAAATTTGATTAATGCATTAAAAAATAAAATAAACAAATGGAAGCTCCTGCCACTGTCGCTTGTTGGTCGGGTTAACATTATTAAGATGACTATACTTCCCAAATTTAGCTATCTCTTTCAAAATGTGCCTATTTTTCTCACTTCCTCATTTTTTAAGACAATTGACTCAATCATAGTACCTTTTATTTGGAATTACAAACCTCCTCGCATAAGTAAGGCACATCTCCAGAAATCCAAGGCAGATGGGGGTCTTGCTCTTCCAGTGCTCAGAAACTATTACTGGGCATGCAATGCTAGAAACTGGATCTTTTGGAATCAATTTTCATCTGGGTTAAATTCAAATGACGCATCTGCCCCCTCATGGCCTCTTATGGAAACTAACATCACACTTTCTCATTTCAATACTTCTCCCTTTTCTATCTTACTCTCAAATACTTTCCTCAGCTCAGAGTTCTAAAAAATGGTTTCATCTTATTCAATTCCTTTAAAATATTAAAACAAATTAGAAATGTCCTAAACTTGTCAGAACACTCTGTTTATACACCTATTTGCCATAACACTTCTTTTAAACCAGGACAGATGGATCCAGTGTTCAGTGAGTGGTCTGAGCGAGGTTTATGTTCCTTCAAAGATTTGTATTTTAGCGGTAGATTTGCTTCTTTTGCTCAATTGCAGTCAAAGTTCAATTTGCCGAACTCTCACTGGTTCAGATATCTTAAAATCCTGAACTTTGTCAGCAAATCATTTCAGTCTTTCGAGCGTTTGCCAAAAGAACATACTTTTCATCATACAATGAGGAAATCCTCCACCTCAAACCATTTAATTTCAATACTTGTGTCTCTATTTTACAAGGCGGTCCCTTCGTCGCACATTAAAGAGTCGTGAGAAAAAGATTTGGGCGAGAAAATATCAGACGATGTGTGGACGAGGGGATTGAGCCGGATTAAACTCTGTTCGATAAATGCAAGGCTTCAATTAATTCAATTTAAGGTCGCTCATAGACTCCACTATTCCAAAACAAGGCTAAACAGAATCTTCCCTGCCATTCCATCCTCATGTGATCGCTGTTCAACGTCAGAGGGTTCACTCGGACATATGTTCTGGTCTTGCTGCAGGTTAAGAACTTATTGGTTGAAGTTTTTCATTTTTTTCTCTAAAGCATACAAGGTGAATGTGATTCAGACCGGTGCTTTTGTTGTTTTGGGATGTTCTGAATCAACCTCTAATCTATCCAGCACTCAGCAACAAGCTCTAGCTTTCTCTCTGGTTGTTGCAAAGAGAGTGATCCTGAGTGAATGGAAATCACCATCTCCACCTTCCTTCAAAAAATGGCTCAATGATTAGATACACAATGTCTAATTTACACTTGAAATTTGTCAAGATCTGGGGACCGTTTCTGGACGCTATCAGGAAATGACAATGAAGCATATGCCACCTATTGTTGCTGTTCCTCTAGAGGGAGTTTTGTGAACTCTCTGACCTCCTTGTAAATTTTTTTTTTTTTCTGCAGCATTGAAAATGTTAACTTTTTTTTTTTCTTTTGTGGTCTGGCACTTGGTTTTTCTTGTTTTGATGTTTCTTATTGTCCTGTTGTCCTGTCCCTTTTATTTTTTCTGTCTTTTACATATATAATATAATTTACTATATATATATATATATATATATATATATATATATATATATTTTTTTTTTGTTTGTTACTCTGTACTGTCTTTTTTTGTCTGAAATGAAGATAAAATTTGTAATAAATTTTTTTATTATACACTATACGCCATACTTAAATTAATGCTAAAAGATAATCAAAATATAAAGTATAAATTACTAGCTTCATCTAAGAGCTTAAACGTTTGAATACACATTCACAATCAACATTTCACTCCAGACTGACACACTGTTTCAAGACAAGCTTGGAACAGACGTAGTCATGACAACGGATACTTGGATGTCTGCCCCTTTTCACACCTTGGGTCGTGGATCAAAAGAACGAAGCAGGGACACACCCGTGAGTGGGCTAGGAGAAAGTAAACCCCACCCAAGGACATTTGAATGATTAGAAAAGGAAACAAAGCAGGAAGAACTCTCCACAGGATATCGTGACACAGGGAGTTTGAAGGAACCAATAGGGCGATAGGGGGAGGACCTCTCGGCCCGCAAATTTGCCTTAAATGATAATCTTATTATTGTTTCCCGGAGCTATTGACCTGTAAAGCTGCCGGCAAAGACCGTTCGATAGTAAAAGATGTATCTTTGTTTAATCGAAGCGGCGAATACCGCTACACTCTGCATTGACCTCTTTTCTCCATAACTGAGTGAGAAAGCTCATACACTCCTCGCCAGGCAACTGAAAGGTGTGCAAGCAGACAGGGCTATCCATAAGATTTCCTCTGTTGCGGGAGAATTGATCACAAACCCAAAGTCAATCAACAAGTGTTTCCGGGACTATTACTGTGACTTATATTCATCTAAGACAAAGGCCTCTGTTGATGACATCGATGCTTTTTTAAACAAGCTTGATATTCCCAGACTTGGTAACGATGCTCGTCAGGAATTAGAATCCTATTGACCTGTAAAGCTGCCGGCAAAGACCGTTCGATAGTAAAAGATGTATCTTTGTTTAATCGAAGCGGCGAATACCGCTACACTCTGCATTGACCTCTTTTCTCCATAAAGCAAAGTATTAAGACCCAGAGGTGACGTTGTGTTGGAGCGACAGAAACGGACTCAGTTTTAACCGTTTTAGAGTGCTCGCACGGACTCGCATCTGAGGTTTCTCACGCGCACTTGCACAGAGCCGGATTTTATGTATGAGAGTGGGGGTTCTAGTGAATTCAGCTCGAGTACATGCTCTGTTGATTCAAGAGATAGAGAAGCAGCTTGTGTGATGCCCATTCGTCAACGGCCCGCTCTGGGACAGTCGCAGGGGCGGGCCGGAAGACAACCCAAAGTTCGTCAGGGCTGCGGTTCTGACAGAACATTATTCGGCTTGGAGTCGCCTGGTTTTACTTCATTCCAGATGGCAGAGGGAAGTTATCAGGTGGGGCTATGCGCTCCAATTTGTCCGTCAACCCCCGTGTTTTTCATGGATTCTCTGGACACGGGTGGCGGAGCAGGAAAAATGATCCTGTCTAAAAAACGAGGTCTCTACTCTGCTGCAGAAGGAGGTGGTAGAGTTGGTACCTACAGCAGAGATGATTGCAGGGTTTTACTCCCGGTACTTTCTTGTGCCAAAGAAGGCTGGGGGCTGGAGGCCCATACTGGACCTTAGCTATTTGAACAAATCCATAGCTACCCACCCGTTTCGCATGTTGACGGTCAAGAAACTGCTCACAGGTGTAAGTCCAGGAGATTTGATGACATCTATCGACCTAACCGACGTCTACTTTCACATACCAATAGTCAAGAGACACCTCGAGAATCGTGTGTTTCAATACACTCGACTCCCGTTCGGCTACTCTCTGGCACCCAGGACCTTCACCAAGTGTATGGAGGCGGCACTGGAGCCATTAAGAGTGAGTGGGGTGAGGATCTTGACCTATCTGGACGACTGGTTGATCCTTGCCAGGTCAGAGGCAAAAAGTTAAACTCACACACAGAAGGTGTTGAGCCATATTGCCACCCTGGGGTTCCAGTGAACGGTGAACCTCAGCAAGAGCGCCTCCAGTTCAACAGTTAGTTTACCTGGGGGTACTGTTGAACACGGAGGAGGGATACACGTGCCTCCCGGACGTGCGTATCCAGCCCATTCTCTGACTGACAACACAGTTGCTGGAAGCTCGGCATCATGTGACGACAGCAGGCACTATTATGTCCCTCCTGGGGCCTCATGGCAGCAGCTCACACGGTAGTTCGGCTGGGCTTGCTGCATATGAGAGAGCTTCAGAGATAGTTTGGTCGTCTCAAGCTAGACCTCAAGCGGGAACAGAGTCAAAAAGTGCGCCTTCCCGCTCGGGTTTTACAGGACATCCAGTTTTGGAACTCTCTAGCCAACCTCAGACGAAGAGTTCCATTAGGTTGCGTCCTTCATTACACTCAGGTGTTCACGGATGCTTCTCTGACAGGTTGGGGAGGCACCTCGGGTCAGGCCTATGCCAGCGGGGTCTGGAACAGACCACTGTACAGACACATAAACTGGCTAGAGCTAAAGGCAATTTACAATGTCTTGCTTCACCTCTCTCCCCAACTGTCACGGTCCAATGTCCTAGTGCTATCCGACAGCTCCACCGCCGTGGCGTACGTAAATCACCAACGTGGAGTCAGATCCCCATCCCTTCTGAGTCTGGCAAAGAAGATTTGGCTGTGGGCAGACCTTCACCTGCTCTCTCTCAGAGCTGAACGCAGTAGCGGACTGACTGTCGAGGGGGGCTGTCCAGGACGAATGGGGTCTGTCCAAGGCAGTGGCAGCCGAGATATGTTCTCGGTTTGGTCACCCGGTGGCAGACCTCTTCGCCAGCAAGGAGAACTTCAAATGTCCTCTCTGGTTCTCCCTCAGGGCATCGGATTGCCCCCCACTAGGCGTGGACGCTTTGGCCCACTCGAGTTGGCCGGCCGGACTACTGTTTGCCTTCCCTCCTTCGCGGCTCCTCCTCCCCTTAGTTCGGGTCAGGAACGTCTTCACCTGTTGTGTCCAGTAAGGGCTTTGGCCTGTTACTTGCGGCAGGTGGCTGTGGCGTTGCTTAGGCGCTCTGATGCACTATTCATCTGCCACGGTAGATGCCGACATGGTGAGTCAATCTCCTCCCAGAGGATTTCTCATTGGGTGAGATCGGACATTATCCGGGCCTACCAAGCAGCAGTGGATCAGCTCCGAGCGGACTGAGGGCACATTCCACCCGTGGTGTGGCAGCCTCAGTGGCTCTTTTGCAGGGTGTGGCAGCAGATGACATCTGTTCAGCTGCTTCTTGGGCGTCCACGCCAACCTACGCTAAGGCCTATCTCCTCGACGTGACGGCGGGATCAGAAGCTCATACAGTTTTGAGTGCTGCTGTGCGGGGCCCTAGCGATGCTGCTTCAGGAGCGGCATCCAGCTGGGGGTACATTTATACCGTCGGGCTTCGCATTGGGTTTAAACCAATAGCAAAGCGGATTGATGGCGGAGCACCAATATGAAGTAGAACCCCTGAGTTATCATCATAATCTCAGGTTATACGAATTGGTGCAAAGCCCTCTAACTTTATAGGAAGTGGACTGCCCCCTGCTGGGTGGCGAGTTCATTAAGCCTTCTCAGAGACGCGGTTAGAGGGCTTCGCACCAATTAGTAGAACCTGAGACTATGATGATAACTCAGGGGTTCTATTTGTTGCTTTGATTATTATTTATATTTCAAATAGGCTGTTCCGTGTGTATAAACATGGAACCACAATGGGTAATTACCAATAAGATATAATGTCAAGGTCCACAACGAGGACTAATTTAATAAACTTAACATGCTCACCTTCCAAGCGCTGAATTCCTTCTTCGGGCACTTTTGTTTAAAATCCATCTGTGATTTATCCCTTGTTCGTGCTATTACTACTGAATCCAGACGCACTTCAGGCAGATATGACGTACGTCATCAGAAGCGTAAACTACTTTAAAAAACTACAGATTTAAATAATGTAATAACACAAGAAATAACTTGATTTCATACCAAACATTTGTATTACACTGCTGGCAGCTCTGAAATTGAGTAATGATTAAACAAATTTCTTTTGAAAAAAGGGGGCGGCTTCCTGTTTAATCAACATGGCTTCCTTTGTAATCCAGTGCTGTGTCTCAAATCGCATACTTGCATACTCGAAGTTAGTCTTTTTAGTGCGTGAGTGCGCCATGCACACTAAATTGGCATACTAAAACGCCCACAAAACTGAGTATGGTTCGATGGACACTATCTACTCTAAACGGCCGCCATCTAAGTGACGTTGTAAATTAAAGTTATGTCATATATATATACAATATATATTCAATGCTTGGAAGGTGAGCATGTTAAGTTTATTAAATGTGTCATAGTTGTGCACCTTAACATTATATGTTATTGGTAATTCAACATTGTGCTTCACTTTTTATACACACGGAATTACCTATTTAAGGTAAGGTAAGGTAAAACTTTATTGAACTTAATTGTTTTTTTTTCCAATAGCCAGCAATTTTTCATAAACAATAAAAAAGAATACATAAAAAATAAAATAATAAGATGAACATAAAGAGAAAGAACAAGATGACACAATCTAAATCTAAAGATAAAGACAAAGAACATAGGTCAAAGAAAAACAACAAAGACAAAGGATACAAAGACTAACATAGAACAGAACATCCAGATACTCCTCTCCTGCCCCTGAACTCAGAATTGTACAATTTAATAGCCCGAGGAATGAATGAGTCCCTGAGTCTATTTGTTTTGCACCTGGGTAGGAGCATTCGTGCACTCATTCTGCTTCTCTGCTAACTGATGACAGTGTTCAGAGGATGACTGTCATCATCCATGATGGACAGTAGTTTGTTCAATGATCTCCTCTCATCAACTGTCACCAGTGAGTCCAGCTTCATTCCAACCACAGAGCCAGCCCTCCTGATCAACCTATCCAACCTGTTGACACTCCTCTTGGACACATTTCCACCCCAACACACCACAGCATAGAACAGAACACTGGCCACCACAGACTGGTAGAACATGCAGAGGAGCTTCTTGCAGATGTTAAATGATCGAAGCCTCCTCAGAAAGTACAGTCTACTCTGAACCTTCTTATACACATGGTCTGTATTGCAGGACCAGTCCAGTTTACTCTCCATCCACACACCAAGGTACTTGTAGTTGTCAACTATCTCCACCTCGTCGCCTCTGATGGACACTGGACGTGGCTTTGTCCTGGTCCTTGGTCTTTGAGGTGTTCAGCTGCAAGTGGTTCCTCTCACTCCAGTCCACAAAGTCACTCATCAGACTCCTATACTCATCTTCGCTGTTGTCCCTGATGCATCCAACAATGGCAGTGTCGTCAGCATACTTCTGGACGAGACTCAGCTCTGAGTTGTAGCAGAAGTCTGAAGTGTAGATGGTGAAGAGGAGAGGGGCCAGTACTGTCCCCTGAGGTGCTCCTGTACTGCACAGTGCAGTACTTGATATCCTTCAGCCTGACATACTGTGGTCGATCAGTAAGATAGTCCATAATCCAGGAGACCAGACCAGGGTCCACATGCATCTTAGTCAGTTTGTCCTGCAGCAGAGTGGGCTGGATAATGTTGAAGGCACTAGAAAAGTCCAGGAACAGGATTCTCACTGAACCGCTTCCTTTATCCAAGTGGGAGTAGGTCCGATGCAGGAGGTGAAGGATGGCATCTTCCACACCAACTGCTGGCTGGTAGGCAAACTGCAGGGGGTCTTGTACGTGCTGGACTTGTGGCCTGAGCTGTTTGAGGACCAGCTGCTCCAGTGTCTTCATCAGCTGCGAAGTCAGTGCCACCGGTCTGTAATCGTTCAGCACACTCGGTCGGATCTTTTTAGGGACTGGAACGATACAGGAAGTCTTCCACAGAGTTGGTACTTTCCCCAGCCGTAGACTGAGGTTGAAGACATGCTGGAGTGGCTCAGCTAGTTCAGCAGCGCAGGTCTTTAGCAGTCGAGCAGACACCTTATCAGGACCAGCAGCCTTCCCTGGACGAATCCTCCGAAGTACATCCTGTACCTGGAGTGAGGTGAAGCTGGGAAGTGGTTGTGTGGAGCTGGGGGGGGGGCACAAGTAGGTGGGGCAGGTCCTGAGGCGGGCAGCAGTGAGGGTGAGGTGACCTGCTCAAACCTGTTGAAAAAGTTGTTCAGTCCATTTGCCTCCTCCACCGTGTCCACTGCAGTCAGAGAGGCCTTGGTCTTGTGTCCAGTGATGGTTTTAACACCATCCCAGACCTCTCTTATTTCTTCTCGGCTCAGCTTCTCCTCCAACCTCCTCCTGTAGGTGTCCTTTGCCTCCCTCAAGCATCGCTTCACCTCCTGCTGAGCTGACCTCATGGCCTCCCTGTCCCTGCTCCTAAATGCTACTTTCTTCCTGTGAAGGACATCCTTGACCTCCTTTGTTACCCACGGTTTATTATTAGGGTAACAGCGGACAGTCTTAGTAGGGGCGACAACGTCCAAGCAGAAATTTAAATAATACGTTAGACAGTGTGTCTGTCCCTCGATGTCCTCACCATGAGACTTCAGCAGCACATCCCAGTCTGTTGTTTCAAAGCAGTCTCTGATGGCATCCTCCACAGCCTGTGTCCACTTTCTGATTGTCTTAGTGGTCACAGTTTGTCTCTGCACCAGAGGAATGTACTGTGACTGAAGGTGGACCAGGTTATGATCGGACCTTCCAAGTGGAGGAAGAGGTTTGGCTCTGTAGGCGTCCTTCAAGTTGGAATAAAGAAGATCAATTGTCCTGTTATTCCTGGTGGGACAATCCACAGCCTGATGGAAAGTAGGCAGAGTAGAGTCCAGGTTGGCATGATTAAAGTCTCCAGAGATGATGATAAACGCGTCAGGATGTTGATTCTGAAGTCAAGCTGTCATTGTGTGGATCTTCTCACAGGCAGATGCAGCCGCAGCGCTCGGAGGAATGTAAACACACAGCGCGATCACGTGACTGAACTCACACGGTAGATAATATGGACGCATGCTGACAGCCAACAGTTCTAAATCTTGACAACACAAGACTTTCTTCACAGTAACGTGTCCCGGGCTACACCAGCGTTTATTCACGTACATGATCAGTCCTCCTCCTCTGCGCTTCCCACAAGCGCGGGTGTCTCTGTCCGCTCTGACGGTGCTGAAACCAGGCAGCTCCACGTGTGAATCCGGAGTCAGCTGCGTGAGCCACGTCTCCGTGAAGATCAACAAGCTGCTCTCTCTGTAGATCCGCTGGTTGTTGACGGCAGACAGCTCGTCGATCTTATTCCGATTGTCCGTTAGCTTAGCCTTTAGCCTCTTCCCTGCTCGACAGCCTCGGTAGCGGTGCTGAAGTTCTGAAGATCTCGTGGTGATCTCCAGCCAGTGACATTGACTTCAGCGATAGTAGATCCTCTCTTGAGTAAATAAGACGATTCTCTCCATGTTCAAAAGTATCCATTTAAAAAATTATAGTAAAAAAAATAATAAAAAACAGAAAATTATAGAAATTGCTGCGAAGCTACTGGAGAGGCAGCCGTCCTTGTCGGCGCCTTTAATTTCTGTATTTTTTGGATTTAAAATCTAAGTAATAATCAAAGCAAATAAGAATTGTTTTTTGAGTGTTTAGCCTTTTTGACCCTTATAGTAAGAAGTACGAAAATACTAAAAAAAACAAAAAAGCTTTTTCCCCCCAGATTGACGCAGAGACTGGGAGATTCCTGAGAGACTCTTGAGATGATCCAGCAGCAAATAAGCTACAATATTGTGGTCTTTGGTTAATGAATATTTCGCACCTCTTCCTGTTGCATGTACTGGTTATCTGTGGAGGAGGAATAATATAACTTCATACTTAAACTTTTAAAGGATCACTTATTTTTTCTTCTACAACATTACTATGTGTCACACCTGAGGAGAAATAGCACTGATCTAAACGTTCTACATTTGCCATATCCCCTTTAGTTAATGAATGATTTGGCTTCTTTGTTTTCGAATGACATCAATCTGAAAAGAAAAGGAAGAGTAAGAAGTAAGTTTTCCGTGTTGAAGTCACGTTTTAATACTATTTGCAAACTATGGTTCTTAAAATTATTTATACAAGTTCAATTTTTTTATTTTTTATTTGTCAAATAAACATGTATCAAGACATACAGCATAAATGAAAGTCCTCTCAGACCCACGATGCAAAACATGAAGTAGACAATGAAAGGACATTAAAAATAATAAAAATTAATTATCAACAAAATGAAATTGTTGGTTGAAATGGTTCTGGCTTGAAGACTGTGCAGTCTTCTGCCTGAGAGCAGCAGACTGAAGAGGCTATGGGACGGGTGAGTGGGGTCACCAGTAATCCTGATGGCCTTGCTGGTGATGCGGGTGTTATAAATGTCCAGGAGGGGGGAGAGAGACGCCAATGATCCTCTCAGCTGCTCTCACAATGCGCTGCAGGGTCTTTCGGCAGGACATGGTGTAGGCGCCGTACCACACGCTGATTCAGCTTGACAAGATGCTCTCGATGTTGCCTCTGTAAAAGGTGAGCATCATGGGTGGTGGGGTTCTTGCTCTCCTCAGTCTGCGGAGGAAGTACAAGTGCTGATGGGCTTTTTTGGCCAGTGATATTGTATTGTGGCTCCAGGACAGATCTTCAGAGATGTGCACACCCAGGAACTTGGTGCTGCTTATATGGAAGAAGTAACCAAGAGGTTGTCAACTGGAAATTAGTGAACCCAGACCAGGTCAACGGGATGATAGATTTTATTAACTGTGGGTCGAAGGCCAGCAGGTAATTCACAAAGCAATCTCTAAGTTCATCAGATTCTAAACACAATTCACATTGACTTTATACAGGACACAGTGGGGTCCGCCCTCCGGACCTCCTTGGTATGACTCGTGTCTGGACACTCACAAGATGTTTCCCAATCTCATTGCATAAGGCGTTTGTCTCTCAGTGTGTGTGTGTATGTAGCTTCTCCAGTAGCTGGAGAAGCCTTTAGGATGATGTCAGTGATCGTGGACCAATAACCCTTTACGCCACCACACTTACCCTCTCCTGCAGCTCCGTCTATGGTTAGTGGTAGATGCTGGGTGTGCACTTTCCTAAAGTCCACAATGACCTCCTTAGTCTTCTCCACGTACAGGTGGAGATTATTGTCTTTGCACCACAATGTCAGCCTGTTGACCTCACACCTGGGGGGGGGGGGGGGGGGCTGTGTTCAGTGTGATGGTGCTGGAGGTGTTACTGTCGACCCTCACTGTCTGTGGTCTCCCCGTCAAGAAGTCCAACAGCCAGTTGCACAGGGAGGTGTTGAGTCCAGTTTGAGGATAAGCTGCTGGGGGGTGATGGTGTTGAATGCTGAGCTGAAGTCGATGAACAGCATTTTTACATACATCTTTAGTCTCCAGGTGGGTGAGGGCTGAGTGGAGGGCAGTGGAGAGGGCATAATCAGTCGAGCATTTAGACCGAAATGCGAACTGGAAGGGGTCCAGGGCGGGGAGAGCTCAGATTTGATGTGTTGCAGGACTAGCTGCTTGAAGCACTTCATGAGGATGGAAGTGAGTGCGATTGGGCAGTAGTGTGGAGGGGGGACGATTTCTTCAGGACCGGGATGATGGTGGTGGCTTTGAGGCATGTGGGGACAACAGCTTGTCTCAGTGAGGAGTTTAAGACATCGGTGACAACATCTGTGTGCTCCTCAGCACAGTCTCTCAGGACACAACCAGGAATGTTATCAGGACCCTGGGCTTTCTGTGGTTTTGTGCGTCTGAGGCATAGCCTCACACTCTCTGGGATAGCGTGAGCACCTGGTCCTCAGGAGGTGGCGTTGTCTTCTGTGCATGGGTGCTGTTGTTTGCCCCAAAGCGAGCAAATAAGTTGTTCAGTTGGTTCAGCAGAGAGGTGGAGCTGTCGCGGGTCTGAGGAGGGAGCTTACAGTCCATTATAGTCTGCATCCCTCGCCACAGGTTCCTGGTGTCTCTGCTGTCACTGAAGCGGTCAGAAATCCTCCTGGAGTACTCCCTCTTGGCCATCCTGATGCCTCGTGACAGGTTAGCCCTGGCCGTCCTCAGAGCCATCTTGTCGCCTGCTTTGAAGTCTGCATTCTGAGCTCTCAAGAGTTTGTAGACTTCACTTGTCAGCCATGGCTTCGGGTTGGCCCGATTGGGGCCATGAATGGATTCTGGTGACCTTGACATTGTCCATGAACTTCCACATGTATGAAGTAACCTCGTGTACTCTTGGAGGTCTGTGGTGCCATTTTAGGTGGCTGCTTCTCTGAACATGCTCCAGTCTTTGGAAATTTGCGTTTTAGCTGGTTTGTTGACTTTAACCAGCGGCCTGTATGCTGGCATTACCATAACAGTGGTGTGGTCTGAGGCTCCAAGATGGCGGAGGGGACGACCTTTGTAGGCACCTTTGTGTGTGGAGTAAACATTGTCCAGGGCATTGTTTCCTTGTGTTGGAAAGTCTGTGTTTGTGGAGTCTTCGAAACACGTTTTTTGGGTTGGCGTAGTTGAAATCCCCAGCCAGGATGAGGAAGACATTTGGGTGGGCTGTCTGCTGGTCACTTTTGTACTGGTGGAGTTCTTGTAGTGCCTTGCTCCTGTTGTTATTGGAGCCAGGGGGGATGTATATTGCCACCAGTAATATGGCACTAAATTCCCTTGGCAGGTAGAAAGCCCGCCATTTAATAATCGTAAACTCCACCAGAGATGAGCAGTTTGGAGACCATAACAGCGTTGCAGAACCAGGCGTAATGTTTGTTTCCTGTGTGTGATTAAGTCTGGTAAATAGATGAGAATATCCTCTAGGTAGACATGCACAAAGTGATCTAGAAAGTCTCTAAGAACATCATTGATCATAGCCTGTGGTCTACTTTTTCGCTGGTGTTCGGGGTCATGGCTGGTGCCAGACTCCTGTGGGCTCTGACCGGCTACTATATTTCATGAAAAACTGTTGTAAGTCAATGGATACCTCACCACAGGATAAACACAATACTATTATACCCTGTGATTGTTATTTTTTCTTTATTATGTATTTGTAACTGGTGAAGGTATGCTAATAAAAAGAACAATGCACAATGAAGTGCATTAACAGTCTCAAACAACCAAACACATTTTTAACTTTAAACTCCGTTTTTAAAGCCAAAATGAGTCCAAACATCAGCTTTTAAAGCTGAGGTAAAATATATATTTAACCTTTGAAAGGTATTTTTGTAATGTTTACAGAGTTGTTCATGTACACATGTATCTAAAGATGTAACGTGAACTCAGATCGGTGTTTTTGTGTATTTGTTCACTTATGTGCATGTCACGTTCGGTGAACTCAAGGCGCACGTTCTCACTTGAGTTTCTGCTCGGCATTAGCAGAACCATAGCAACAGACATAAACAACGAGAGCACAGAAGAGCTGAGTCTGCTACGGAAGCCTACTCCACTCCCCCCTGCTCTTGCTCCCCCAACTACAACCAACACACAGTGGAAGCGCCACAAGCGGTGTATAAGGAAGCAGAAGAGATGAAAGCGCGGAGGTATCCGGGCTAGTCTAACGGCTAGCGCTCATCGGCCGGCTCTCACCACCATCATACTGGCAAAAGTCCGCTCGTTGGAAAATAAACTGGATTACATCCGTCTACTTCGGACAACTTCAAAGACTGCTAGTGAGTGTTGTGTTTCTCTGTTTGTGGAAACATGGCTCAGCGACAGCACCCCGGACTGTGCTATTTAACTAACCAGGCACGCGTGTTATCTAGCGGACAGAGAGCTCGTCGAAGGGGGTAAGACACGTGATGCCTGGTGCCACAATGCTGTAATGGTCTCCAAACACTGCTCATCTCTGGTGGAGTTTATGATTATTAAATGCCGGCCTTTCTACCTGTCAATGGAATTTAGTGGTCACCACGGTCACCAGAACCATCTCTATTCGGGCCAACCAGAAGCTATAGCGAGAGCTCAGAACGCAGCCTTTAAAGCTGGAGAAAAGATGGGAGGACAGCCAGGCCTAACCTGTCACGAGGCATCAGGATGGCCAAGAGAGAGTACTCTAGGAGGATTGCTGACTGCTTCAACAACAGCAGAGACACCAGGAACCTGTGGCGGTCCCAGTCCCGAATAAGTCGTCCCTCTCCAGCTACAATGACTACCGTCAGATCGCACTCACTCCCACCCTCATGAAGTGCTTCGAGCTGCTAGTCCTGCAACACATAAAGTCTGGACCCCTTACAGTTTGCATATTAATCTAACTGCTCGACTGATGATGCCATCTCCCCTGCCCTCCACTCAGCACTCAACCACCTGGAGACTAAGTAAGTAAGTAAGTAAGTAATATTTATTTATATAGCGCTTTTCCAGACCAGGGTCACAAAGCGCTTAAACAAACAAAACAATACTCAAAAAAGTATATACACTTTAAAGATCAAGATAATACTGAGAACAACACAGGAGTTCCAGAAAATCAAGGAAAAGCCTGAACAAATAGAAACGTCTTAAGATGTTTCTTAAAGGAGTCAGTAGACTCCATCAAACGCAAAGAGAGAGGAAGATTGTTCCAAAGCTTAGGAGCAACAGCCTGAAAAGATTTATCTCCTCTGGTCCTGAGTCGTGTGCGTGGAACCATAAGTAGATTCTGATCGACAGACCTCAGAGCCCGAGCTGGGGTGTAAGGCTGGATCAGATCAGTGATGTAAGGAGGAGCCTGACAATGAATAGCTCTGAAAGTTAGAACCAGAATTTTAAAGTTGATCCTGAAAGAAACTGGAAGCCAGTGAAGAGTTTTAAGGATCGGAGAAATGTGAGTTCTCCTACTTGAGCGGGTTAGAATTCTCGCTGCAGAGTTCTGAATCAACTGCAGGCGAGACAACTCCTTTTTGTTAAGACATGAAAACAAACTGTTACAATAGTCCAGACGAGAAGAAACAAACGCATGGATTACAAGCTCCAGATCATGTTCCGACAACATTTTCCTAAGTTTAGAGTTTTTTCTCAGTTGAAGGAAACAGTTTCTGGTCAGTTTTCTGCAGTGTCGAACAAGAGACATGTCTTTATCAAATACAACACCCAGGTTTCTCAGGCTCAGTTTGACAGACTGACCTAAGTCACCCAAGTACTGACTCAACCCTGGAATCTTATCATCAGGAGCAATCACCAGTGTTTCAGTTTTGTCCACATTTAGCTGTAGAGTGTTTTCACTCAGCCATTGTTTAATTTCTAGCAAACAATTGACTAAGCTGTTCAGCCTTTGGGGCTCAGTTGGATCAAAAGAGCAGTAGAGCTGGATGTCCTCAGCAAAAATGTGATAAGAAACATCTGGAAATCTCTGAATGATTTTACCGAGGGGAATCAAGTACAGCAAAAACAATAAAGGACCCAGAACAGAACCTTGAGGGACTCCACACAACAGATCTGCCGATTCAGACCTCATTTGATTGGCAGATACACTAAAACTGCGCCCAGAAAGGTAAGATGAGAACCATTCTAACACATACCCAGACAGTCCCATTTCATCCCTCAGTCTTCTCAGCAGGATCTGGTGATCAACTGTGTCAAAGGCTGAGGACAGATCCAAAAGAACCAGAACAGTGAATTTACCAGAGTCAGCCGACATCATGACATGACATTAGCCGACTAATGACTTATAGGTCAGAATACTGTTCATCGACTTCAGCTCAGCATTCAACACCATCATCGCTCAGGAAGTAGCTTCAGGAAGCACCTAGAAAAATGCCCTTGAAAATATGTCTACAAATGGAACATGAAGAACCTCTAAAAGTTTCAGACCATTAACAATGGTCGATTTACAGAGCTTCAAAGTCCAGATTTCTCCAAGTTTCCCATGATACCATGGGGCACAGGAAGTTCATAGCAACATCAAACCACCACAGCTCAACTCAGAATGGAGTCTAGAATAACATATCCAAATATCAGCTCTGAGGTCCAAGTAGAAAAAAAGTTGCCTAAGTCCATTCCTGAAGTATCAGGTCTGGTCATTCTGTTACACTCCGAGACCATCTTGACAGAAGAATGACAACCTCTCCCTCATCTTTGGACTCATTGACACCAAACTTCTCACAGGATAGTAGGAGACCATCTGAAATTGTCATATAAATATCAGGTTTACAATGGCCTTCATGCCTCTTGAAGATAGAGAATTAACCCTTTGATGTAGCACAGGCCACTACAAACAAATGAATCATGTTGGTGTGTGTAGTTTTCTGATAGTATAACAGCAGTCCCGAGTCACCTATCAATAACATAAATATGTATATTTTAAAGTTCAAACATGGACTGTGGGTCTCACAAAGCTTTTAGACGTGCTGTCTTCTATTTCATAGTTTGAGTGTAATTTACAAATAGCTCTTCAGTTGCTATTTTAAACAATGATGATTACTGATGAATTAAATCAATGTTTACTGCTTACCCATATCACATGGAATGACAACATTATGAAATTATGAAAGTTATTGCAAGTGTGGTGATTTCAAGAAAGCAGTGGTTTATCTATATTTATATCTTAAATATCTCCACTGTGTTTTGCTGAATGTGTGTTTGTTTATGTTTGTGTTTTGTTTAATACTTTGGGTGTTGATGGTTAATATTGAGTAGTGAAGGGTTAGGTATAGACAAGCTTATGCTTCATCCTTCTTACTTTTTCGACATGTTGGGTAAATATTATTGTTTGACTATAATTATTGTTTGACTAATGTCATTGGTTTGTTTTTCTTAAGTTTACTTTCTTATGTAACATGTTTGAAATACAGCATTCATTCATTCATGACTCATTAACATATGATGTCTGCTTTGCCTGAATATTGTTCATGTTGAACTCAAACTAGGGTAAACAGAGACCTTTTTACAACTTTTAAATCACCAATAGTCACAACACATTACTGCACTGATGATGAATACTATGGGAGCATTATTCAAAATGATGTCAAATTGTGCTTTATTACAGGTTTCATATCAAACAAATGTTCACAGATCGTCACAAATGTCACGAGTAACCATCAGAGTCAATCTGCACGACGTTGATGGTCTCGTCCTCATCGAAGACTTGCGTGTAGTAGTTTCTGGTCCGAGTCATGGTTCGAGTGACGTCATGCTGACTTGCTGCTGCTCCTTAAATGCTCTGAAGATCATTCAAAGCCTCACCAGTCAAGCCCATGGTGCAGCTTAAAAGAATAAGACAATAAGAATGAACAGCTGTACTTCTGTTCTTCACTTGCTAAATAAACTCTTACCTTGCTGTGACGCTGCCATGCGAGACAACTCTTTCAGGGAATCACAACGACTTGAAAGAGACTTCCAGAGGTGGTTCATCTCCTTCTCAAGAATCTTTCACTTCCTGCCGTCTCCTTACTGCCATAACAACGTCGAATCCTCTTTGTCCGAAAATCAACAGAACCTGGAAAACATTGTATTAATGAAGTCGTATGATTCCAATCATTTGAAGTGTAAAATCTATTGAAAAAGACTCTTCAGTCTGGAACCTTCCACCTTGACGGGCACGACCAAGTGTTTCAAACAACAGAAGCCTGAAAACCTTGACCATAAGCGTCAGCATGTCAATGTGTCCTGCCACAGAAATGTATTGATCATTATTACCAAACATGACTATTTTAAAGACCAAAGTGTGTATGATGTAACCATCTCACCTGCTTTTGACATGTGTTGACCCCTTCCACCTCCGATGGTTAGTCCAGCACCTGATATGCAGCACTCCATCTCACCTAGAAATGAACATAGAATTGCATTTTAATATTACTTACTCACTTCACATTTGAAATCATTTGTCAGGAACCACAGAGAGAAAGGTTTCATGTCAAGCAGGTCTGGAGTTCTGGGCAGTTCTTGCAGGTCACTTCCATGCAAAAACAAAAGAAAAACATACTAGTGCTCCCTTTTAAATATAATAAATCAATAAATACAAGCAAGTATACTTGATCATTCAGAGATATGATCTCCATGTTTCCTTCATCCATTTTTTGATGGTGTTTCCATCTGGTTTACCTCTTTATGCTGGAATTTAAAATACTTTTCATTATTATTATATATATATTCTTTCATTTAAAGAAAACTACAGATCAAATCCCTCATCCAAAAGGGTTAAAATAAACGTATACTTATATACTTAAATACGATAAATATGTTATCTGTATTAATATGCGGAAATGATAAATGAAATCAATATCTTGAATATTAATAAAATAAATCGCCTACCATGACCTACCAATATAGCAAACTTTTTATTGGAATATACTGTAAATATATTTTCGTCCTTCAAAATAACAAACAAAATACGTGTGTGAGTTACATTATAATTTAAAAAGCTAAGTTTTAGCGAACTAGCTCTCTTGTTAACACACCACAGAAAGTTACATTACACGCAATGAAACCTTATTTCTGAGTCGACTTAAAGCAATAATTATATCTTACCTCAATAGACGAGTGACGCACACCTGGTTCAGTCAAGTTACTGCACAAACGTGAGCACAAAATGCTATCGATCTTTGTCAACAATTGTGACGTCAACATCCGGAGGTTTGGCGGAAGTTGCGTGTGCGGCAGTTTGAAAACTTTTTAGCTGACACTAAAATTTAAACTAAACTTAACTCGGTCTTTATACAAGCACACATCTACAATTGTATTCATGGCGCTTTTAAACAAACAAGCACAATATCTCATTTTATTCCTGTGGTGTGACGTCACCTCTGCACCATCAGTTTATTAGCGTGTGTGACGTCACCTAAACGTCACGTAGACGCTCATGATAGCAGCTAAATAAAAAGAAAACATATGTCCATAAACGCAATCTCAATGAAAGATTATATTTTCATAGAAAAGCGCACCGGATTATAAAGAGGATCAAGCGAAATAGCACATCCAGACTTTATTTTACTCATTCATAAAACAATGTCAACATTATGGAGTTGAAACACCTAAAAATATACAATATAGTCACTTTTACAGGACCTTTTAAGCATGTATTAATCCGCGAGAGCCTCTTGACTTTCGCGATGCATGAACAATCCAAGCTTCAAAAAATAAAAATGAAGCATTTTTTACCGATTTATGTTCATCTCCTTAAAGTGGATCGAGGTTGTTAAGCACAATTGGGGGTAGAATCCCATTGTTGACATTAACTATTTCAAGTGCGCTTCATAGTTTTAGAATTACGGTAGCCAAATGACAACAGCGTCACGTCACGTCACGTTACCATGGCAAGGACGAGTTAGGCGACGCCTCAAATGTAACCCGGGTCGTTTGAATCCGACGTCGGGGAGTGCTCTGTATATTACTGGGTGACCCGGGTAGGCGAAAACCGACGTTTTTGTCCCCCCTGTAACGTTACCTTAGGGACGCCAGGGGGACATTGCATGGTGTAGGACGGTATGACGCCTTGGGTGTGAGCTCGTGTTGAGTGGAGAGGTTCCCGAGAAGTTTCTGGGTGTGCACATCTCTGAAGATATGTCCTGGACCTGAAATACAGCATCACCTACCAAACAAGCCTGTACTTCCTCCGCAGACTGAGGAGAGAAAAAGCCCCACCACCCATGATGTTCACGTTTAATGAATGTTTTCTATTTTTGTATCAAACTCTTGTGAGCAATATATATAAAAATATATGAAATAAATATATATATACTAGGTCACCAGATCCGAGTGTTTCTTCTTGTCGCCTGGTAACGTACCCCGTCTGATCGTTTGATTGAATTTTTGTTTGTTAGGAGTACTTTTTGATTTGATTCCATTTTGGACCTTTGAGATTTTCTTTTTTTGTCGCTTCATTTTTAAAATATATTGTTCTCTCAAATCTCTCTTTTTGCTCAGAATCCCGCTGATTGGACCCTTGCTGCAGCTGTGCTCCGTCTCGTCGTCACCTAGTGGATATAATTTCTGTTGTTCCTGGCTCTTCGAGCAGATATTTAAACATTTTTTGCAAAGTATTCCAGAAACCGCTCGTCCTGAGTACATTTTTGGAATTGGACTAAAGACTCCGTATTTGCATCGACCTTGTCAAAACTTCACAAATGTTCTTTTTTCTGCTCTTGAAATCATCTACAAATCTCTGAATGCAAAGAAAAAAAAATGCATGATATGTCTTTTTTACTTGATAATGATGTACTCCACACCAGTGGCTATGATGTCAACATATTTTAAACCTTCTCTTTAAACCTGAGAAACAAGACAAGGCTTGCCATTCCTTGTTTTAACCTGGCTATAGAGCCACTGGCTGTTACCCCAAGGAAAGGGGAGAAAATCCGGGGTATTAAAGAACACAGCAATTCATAAATTGTCATTATATGCTGATGATCTTTTGCTGCATTCAGTAGTTTCAATACCTGGAGTTATTGAAAACATTTGGTGACATATCGTGTTACAAATAATTTGTACTGTTTTTCCAATCATTAAATTGGCAAAATTGACTATAATGTTTTCACCTTTCATTTAAGGGGAAACATTTACCTACCTGGGTTTAAAGATTACACACGTATACAAAGTTTTTTATACATAACCTTTTTAAACTCTGAAAAGACAAAAAATGACCTTTCAAGATGAAGTCACTTACCAATCTCGTTGGCAGGAAGGGTGAACACCATACAGTTAAAAGTTCTTTTTTTCCTATTTGCTTTCAAATGATTCCTTATTATTTACCCAAATCTGTCTTTATAGAACCTGACAGTTTGATTCCTGCATTTATATGGAACCAATCTGCACCAAGAATAAAAACATTTTTAGGTTCTACTACTGGGCAGCAACATGTGAAAATTTGCATTCTGGGTTGGTACCTGCCGGAAACAAAAACTGGGTCGACTTTGGGCTAATGTGAAAATAAATAGTAAAGTGCAATTTCTCTGCTAATTGCTACACTGCCATTAGGTCAGAAACATATGTCTAACCCTTTACTGAAAAATTCTTAGAATATTTGAATTCAATTTCGGAAACATTTTAATTTGAATGATCGAAGCATGTTCTTACTACTTCGTAAGTGAATAATCATCTTTTCCCCCATCCGAGGGGTACCGGGTCTGGCAAAGTAGTAGAATAGTATTTTTTAAAAGATTTGATAACGAACAGGAATTTTAAAACATTTAAATAGCTTCAACGAAAACACAATCTTCATAAAAGTAATTTCTTCAGATATCTCCTAATCAGGAGTTTTGCCAATAAATATCTCACATTTTCCTCTGTCATGGGATAACGACTTAAACATTAAATTATCTACAAGTTTCTGGATACATAGCATAGAATGTATCCATACTATAGACATCCAAAAATATACCCAGACTCCCCGTTGGTGTCTTCCAGACTCCACGACAGATCATTCCCCTCCATATACCTTATTTATTTTATTTTATTTTTTCAAAATCTTCACAATTGTCCTTTAACACATAAGTATTTTTTTCCAATGGTAATAGGTCAGTCAGCCCTCTTCCATGTCACAGCTATACATTTCTTTACTTGCATAAAACACAAGTTCAGGAAATGAACCTCACTTTTTTGTATTTGTGATTTACTGGGAAAATACCCAATACACAATGTTTTGGTTCACGTTGTATTTTGATTAAAAGCATCTTTTCGACCTCCAATAAGAATGAGAAGAATTGAATTACTCTTGCGCATCCCCAAATGCAATGAAAGAATGATCCCCTTACTTCTTGACTACTTTAGCAGACATCTGGTATATTTGGATTACATTTATTTATTTTTTCTGGTGTTATTTATATTCTCATTAGCACTCTTATATTGCATATATTTCATAAGAGTATTAGCTGATTGTTTGTGAGCTTTCTCACATGTTTTTACCAAATGTCTGTTGATATTTCCTCCTGCAAATCTGCGTTCAACGCTTTTCATTTAGACTCTGATTACACTCTAGAGAAAGAATTTAGGATATATTACATGTACTTTATCTAGCATTTCCTCTAAAGTGGACAATGCATGCTTCTTAATTTCCGATTGATTGGCTCTAATAAGGTTTCTTATCTGTAGGTATTTATAGAAGTGTTTACTTGGAATAATATATCTATGTGGTATCCCCTTAAATTATCTTATATGTCCGTCTGCTGAAAATAAGTCCTTGATCTGTGAAATTCCTTTGTTGCTCCAAATTTTAAAACCAGTGCATTTGTTTCAATGTCACTCCAAACAGGATTATTGCCTGATGAATAATAGCACCTCATTGTTCTAAGTTGTTCTGCCCAGTAGTACCACAACAGGTTTGGGCATTGGAGCCCTCCCGTTTCATATAGTAGGTACAGAAATGACAATCTCAGTTTTGGGGCGTCTATGATCCATAAAAAGTTTTTAATCTATCACTATCTAACATTCCTACAGGTGGCAGTAATGGTATATTTAAAAAAAGATATAGTTTTTCTTTCAGCTGTCATTCCCCTCATCTTTGGGAAGAGCCTCAGATTGTTTTGTTTTGACCTCACCTCCAGATCCGCCACTTTATCTTTCAGTTCTATGTTCACACGTTAAAGACTTTAGCCTTCATGTCCACAACATCATCATAGGATATGAAAACCTTGGAGTTTGCCACAAGTTTTATACATTCTCCAATTTAAGTCTTTAGACCTTCAATTGCGTTTATAACACTGTTACCTATCCCACCATATTGTAACCCATAATTTCTTCTTCTTTGTTTTTAAACATTTACAGCCATACATCACAGCAGGTTAACCTACATCACAATCATTTTAGTTTTCTTCATCCTTTCAACCCTGCATGCACTCTATTCTTCAATAAGACCCACATTAGTTTTAAAAGCTACATTTAATACAATACAACAGGTAAGAAAACATACTTTTGGTTCTCTCTTTTACAGTAGTATAATAAAAAATCTCTGTATTAAATTAATTATGTTGGCTTTAGTATTTACATTGACATGATGGGAAATACAGCTCAAGTTAACTACAACTGTGACCAGGTATATAAGGAATAAACGACTGGAGGATTCACAAGTCGTTTCTGACAGTCAATTGTGGAAGTCTTGTCACAATGGAGCAGCATTTTCCAAGCTATTTATGTTTAGTGGACACATTATAACATTTCAGTAGACATAAATATAATCAATTTGAAAGGAAAATCCCAGAGATGAAGTGTGTGATACCTGAAGAAAAAAAAAAAAGACAACAAAACATTTTACATTGTGAACATTTAATACATCGTTTTTTGTTAGTATGAGGTAAAGTTAAACCAAAGTTGTTTATTTCTTAGAATATATTCAATAGGCTACACCCGTTTTTTCCTAATGCAGTTAGAGCAGCAAATTGTTGTTGTGTTGTAGGAAGTAGAACTGGACCACACATGTTTATACCATTAATGTCACCTTAACACTCCAAATAGTCAATGGAATGTACATGTTCAATGCTGAAGTAAACATTTGCATCACTGCATTACACATGTATACCATGTATTCAGAATCAGAAATCCTTTATTTGTCCCGCGAGGGGAATTTCAGTTTAAACAACAGCAAGCGCAATACCTCAAATAAAAAAATAAAAGAAACCCAGAAATAGAATAATAAAATAATAAAATGAAAAGAAAGATCTAAATAGAATAGAATAAAAATCTGCCCTATATTATATATACAATATTACACATGTATGCATGTATTAATGATGCCAGGGAGGTTTATTCACCTTGATCCAGAGACAACACAAGTGATACCTCAAACACATTAGTTTTCTGGCCACCTGGTCACCTTGACACAAAAATAACTAAAGGGTTAAGAACAAAAACTACAAAAATAATAACAATTGAGGTTGTGTTTTTAGATTCTTATATAAAAAACGCATAAGGTGATGAAAAAAAGGGTATCCAGCTATTAATCGGATTAAAAATGCAATGGTTTAAACTTTTAAACCTTGTTTATAATAATAATGACTCCCTCCATTAATAGTAACATTGGCAGGCAACATTGTTTTGCATTAAACAAAAATACTTAAATAGTGTTTTGTTAAATATTTCTACAGTCGATGTCATCATATCTATATTTTTCAATCAAAAATGACTAATGGTAATGTATTTACTGAAATTTAATTAAGGCTTATACGTAACTTTTAAATCTATTTCGTAACAACATAATTTCAAAATCAATCACTTATATGTTTTTTTTTTTTTTTTTTCAATAATCTTCACAATATGGAACAAGGATGACTTGTCACTATGTCATTTTAAGTGAGAATTATATAATTATACACGTCTATTAAGACATAACCATCGCAACCCTCTCTTGCTGCCTTATTGTGCCCAATTATTTCTTCAAACCATAAATACTTACGGAAATACAGTTGCATGAACGTAGTATTTGTCACCACCCCTTTTGCATCTCATTGCGCGAGTCTCAGTGCACGAAGCTGGCTCTCCCTGCCATACTGAAGCAGGTGTCCAACATGGCGAACACTGGCTGCCGCTCTCCCGCGACTATTCTCTTTTTATTCATCATTCAAGCGTCTCTTCATAAAGGTATGGCTTTTAACACCTACAAGAGGAGTGTGCACTTAAAAAAAAAAGATTTAGGCGGATTATAAGCGGGTATTTGTTGTTTCTGCGTGTGGTTTGTCCACATGCCTGACGGGGCATCTGGATGCTGACGCTGCTCTGCAACGAGAAATGTGAAATGCGTAAAGTTATAATACTCGGTGTGTCTCTATAGTGTTCCCATGGAGGCTTTATGTTTTATTGTACTTCGGACGGTTAGCGGTTCTGTATCGCTTCTACTATTAGATAGAGTACAATAGAGTGATTCGTGAGAAGTTTTTGTGTCGGTCTGTCCTGTGTGTTGTTTGTGTTGTTGTTGTTTTCCTTACATGGACTGGGATACATTGCAGTAAGAAAGCGGTGCGTTCAACGGATCCCTGCAGCGGCTTGTTTTCAGGGACCAGTTAAGAACTCCATTCGGAAAGAAGAATATCTGGCTGTTGTTTTGTCTAAATGCTATTTACATAAAGCGGTACCGTACACAATACTTGTTTTTGTTTTGTTGTAATGCTATGTTCACTTCGGCTAATCTATTTATACTCCAAAATGTGAAAGAGAAACGTTGTGATTTTTCCATTCTGTAAATTCATGCAATTGCTAGGATTAGTTCCTTTTGAAAAATTGAGATTAGCGGAACATGAGGTCTAATAAATTGACATGTACAATGCCGAAGTAAACATGTCAAACATGTTCATAACATATAAACCACGTGAGTTGTTTTATTGCGACAGGAGCCTGGCTGCACTAGAGACTAGGTGGAATGGGTCCGTTTCATAATGGACCTCCGCCGCCCTTGCGTGGAAATCGTGACTGAATGCACACTTGTACGCATCAGAGCTCTGCACGGGAATATTGTGAGTCGGATAATCTGAGGATGTTTTTCAGGAAATATTGGCAATATGCAACACCACTTTATCGATGGATATTTTCTCGTTTACACTGTGGAGAATTGGTGTTATTTCTGGTCATAGAAGGCTAAAGTCAGGCTTGTTGTTGAGATGAAACATAGTTCCTGCTGAACTAATGATGGAAGGCAACATTTTGAATCACTTTCATGTTTTGTTATTTGTTCAACAGCCAAAGAAGCACATGCATTAATAAACACGGCTTTAAAATGTATTGGTGTAAATGTAGTCTGCTGCGGACTTTCTCGCTTATGTTTTAATTGTGGGTAAAAACTCTGTGATCTTCCAAAGTATATACACCTATTTTAGTTGAATCGGTGCATCCTGATGAGAGTGACAGCCAGCCATGCAGAAAGACATTATCCAACAGTCTTAATCCATTAAATCCTATCCAGTAACATGGATGGTCAAGTAATCTAGCTGGAAGGCTATGTTTTGGACAGTGTGCATTCATGCCTTGCTTTAATTCAAGGGGCTTTTCTGTTTTTTCAACAGAGGGCAAGACACATCTGCTCTGATCTGATCAATTATTTAGTCCCAGTGCATACTTTGTTGGCGCACTCTGGTAAAGTATGTATGTGTCGTATATTGGATTTGGCTGAGTGAATGGATAGAGACTGATGTAGTTGCAGGTTGAGCTTCAGCCAAAAAAATACTTTGTAGGTTTAACACAACCCTGTTCAAGTATTACATTACTGTTGATGGTGCATCATGTATTTTTTAAGATATTATATAGACTTTTTTTATGTAGTGGTACAAGTAAATAAATCAACTAGTACATTATCAAGTACTTGACATGATAATGTGATTATGATTGTGATCCTTTGCAAAGTTGAATGAGATGTTGGTACACTTTTTCCCCTTTTGGATATAAGTTTCTAAGATTTTCCATCAAGGCTTGTAAAAGTGGATGATCTCTCTCTGACTGCGTAATGATCACTGAAAGTTGAATCATACAATATTATCCTTAACGACAAAATGAGGATTATTTCAGGTAACATTTATGTTTTGTAGAAAGAACGTCAACCTTGCATTACAGCAGAACATTTTGGGCCTCATTATACTTATTAAGAGAACATTATTTTCCCTTTCATCCAGAAGTCATTATGAGGTTTTTACTACAGCATTCTGAAAATGTATATTATTTCAAAATTAAGTGAATGCTGAATGCCTCTTCTTCAATATGCAATGGTTGACTTTTGTATATGTTTTATAAGTACATATTGTGTTGGGTAACTCTGATCTTAAAGAAACTTGAGGTTTTTTCCTACAAGAAAACAAACACACTAGTTATTTTATCCTCCATTAGGATGAGCTGGTTATTATCATCAACCATTGTTTTAAAAGTTCTTAATGTACTTTGTTTCATGTATATGAATAATTCAAGAAACTCCTTCCATCTTTAGAATTCATTGCCATATGGTGAGTTTCCAGCAAATGCCGCTGTGGTTTCCTCTCTCATCCGTAGGCTCTCTGTGAACATCGGCATATCATTCTTTCATCAGTGGTCTGGACTGGTCTGCAGCACGATTTGGCAAGTTAATGAGATTTGTCTGCAGGGGTTACTGTTTGCAGTCATGAAATTTAAAATTTGTACACTTTGAAACATAAAACATCTTTTATTTCAAGTCTTTGAAATAGATTATCTTTTTACCCTCATGTTGTACACCCAATTTGTTTGAATGAAAGAGTATTCTATTACTTAAAAAGTAGTTTTTGACTATATTAAGGTTGTTGAATTCCAACAGAGCAATGGTAAAGGTGCGGTGTAATGTCAATTTGAACAAATCCATTCGTGATAAACAAATGATTAAAATGTAGAAGCTTGTTTATAGTAATGTTGCTCCATCTAATTACTTATCAGCTGCTCAGAATTCTTAATATGCAGCCAAAATGTAATTCAGTATGTTCTTCCATGACGGCAACATAGAAGGTTTTCTGTATGCAGTTAATTATTGTGTTTTCCAGACAATTATTTTATAATCTCATCTGAACCCATTTCTTTGTAGTGGTTCAACATTTGTTAATGTAATCCTGCTCTTTATTCAGACATTGTTTTTGCAACATAATAGATGATCTTTCATTACTCAGTGAAGTGGCCTGACTTAAATAAATGGAAGGCTTCTATGAATCCATATAACATGAGTGGAAAAAATGAGTGTCTACATAATGATTTTAAATGTGTTATAACTTACAAATCTAGACACAAAGATTAGGGTTGATGATGATTAACCACATGTTACTTTAACTATATTCAACTTTCTTGATGATAATGCTTGAATTTTGCCATCTTTTGTTTTTCTTTTAATTCGGTTAGTAGTTAGTGAAGTATTGAAAGTTGTTGGTTTTTACTATTAAAAATCAAGTTCTATTGAGTATGAAGTCCCTCTGTTTTGTGCTGTTTTTGTCGGAAGATATTTAAATTTGGGATGCACTGATCTGACTTTTATGGTCCAGATACCTGGTCCAGTATCTACTGTTTCAGTGTTAATATGATAACGTCCTTGCTAGGGATGCACACTAATGTATTGTATATTATTGTTGATTAGAAATTACTTACTTTATGAAAAAAAAATGTATTGCAAATAATTGCGTTTTTAACCCCTATTTTCTGGCTAGGGCACTTTGTTCGCCAGGCGTGCTTGACCCACACACGGTAACACATGCGAAGCAGGGGTCTGATGACAACAAGAGGTGAAACGGTAAACTGTAAAGGATGAGGGCAAGACGGATTACTGTTTGGAGTCACTTTAAGTTGGTTAATGATAACGAAGACGTCAAAAGTACAATATGTGGAAGTATTTTAAGGTACAACAACTCCACTGCTTGTTGCTATGCTGATTTTCTTGAACAAAAATAAAAAGGTCTATCTATGCGATGAGAAGCACTATGGATGTTTTTTTTTTTACAGGGACAGACACAACTCTCATCAGGCAGCCTATATTTTATGTTAAATAGAGCTACAACAATCCAGTCCTCGTTTACTATTGTAGTTGTGATATTGTCACATTTACAATTTTAAGGGGGATTATAAATGCTGCTAATAGGCCACATGTGACAATTTATTTATATTTCTGAATTAATTTATTATGCTGCTAAGAGACAGTGCACCAATTTACTTTTATCGTATTGTATTCTTCTGTTCAGGAATTAATTTTTTATGCTGCTTATGTTATTAATGTTTCAAATGTCGCAGATGAGAGATGAGTGTAATATTTAGATATTTTCTATTCAGAATATGTTTGTTATGCTACCAAAATGTTATTACTCGCCCTCAAGTGAGCCATGAATGAATCTTTGATTATGGAATATGATTTGCATTTTTCTTTATACCATAAAGATTTATATCACAAGATAACATTGAATAGAACATATGTTACGTATACAGTCGAAAAAACAGTATAGATGAAATTACTCGATAATTTGAATCCCTAGTTCTTGCCCTGCTGTGAGTTAACACTGGTCATGCTTTAAATGAATACTGTACCATCTTTGTAATAACGTCTATTTAAAGTGTGTGAATGTTTACAATGTTTAACATAAAAAAAGAAAAAATAATTATAAACGTTTACCTATAACTAGGACTGTGCAATGTGGACCAAAAGTAATTTCCCAATACATACCCAATATATATTTAAGGTGATTATTAATTTACATTATATGTCTCGACTTCTGTTCCTCAAAGTAAGAG
Organism: Callionymus lyra; assembly: GCF_982586985.1. Classification (NCBI taxonomy): domain Eukaryota; kingdom Metazoa; phylum Chordata; class Actinopteri; order Syngnathiformes; family Callionymidae; genus Callionymus; species Callionymus lyra. Next base: position 26,423,407 of record NC_141831.1, on the reverse strand, counting down.
CAAATGTTCAGTCAAAGCCAAACAGTTTCACTAAACAGAACCAAAATAAATAAATACCAAACATTGTCACATGGGTCTCATGTACTAAGAGTGTGTTCGCAAAATAAAAACGCACACGTGTAATTTTCCACTGCATTGTTCATATGTATTAGGAATACTATTTCTTTAAGAAATATTGTAATATGGCCTGATAAGTCGACTATTCTTTTTCCAAGGCCAATGTCTATCAAACTGTTATATTGGTCTTTAGTTGCAGCCCTACTAGAAAAAGTACTTTATCTCTATATTACCTTGTTGTTTTGGCAGTGAAATAAATTGGTATATAAATGTTTTTACATTCTCAGTAGAAACATACACTCCTCTCTTTTTCTTTATTTAAAAACGTATTTACATTTCTTGAATATTTTTGTCTAAAATGAATGCCTGCTTGAATTGTTAGTGTCGTTGCCTAGGCTACATTGATTCTATGTACTACGGTTAATTTGGCTCTCAGTTAGGCTAGTAGATGTCCTGCTGATAAAATAACAGGTGTGGAAATGGACTTGTTCTCGCCTTGAACTCCCAGCAGCTTTTCTTGCAATAATGAAGAACAATGGCTTTATTCCTAAAGGAAAAGGACCCCTTGTGACTCCCCCGCTGCCTCCTGCTACCATGTCAGCTGCAGAGCAAACGGCTTACTGGGCTGGCAGGGGTCGCATCTGGCCTATGTGCACTTAGCGTAATCAAAGCGTGAAAAGGGTCTTTTGGCCCACTTGTCAGTGAATTGACGACTGATGGGATGTCAAGCAGGAGCCTAGCGATTACAATCTCTTGAGGGGCTGTGGCAAGAAGCCTGTGGTGGGCGTGGGCAGCAATATGCCGTCTATAGAGCAGCTCAAATTATGAAGAGTATGACAACAACACAAGCTCATTTATACAATGCACCAGATTATAGAATTAATGTTCCAAAACATACAAAGGATAACAGTAGTTGGACCAAAATAATGAACTTGTATAGTTTTTCTTTAATTTTAATGTTTTAATGTTTTAAAGGTGCAATATCGTAGTGAAATGATTGCAAAATGAAATGAGCCCATTATTTAAAGCACGCCTGAAAGGATCAGATGACATTGTCGACAGAATCTGCATAATTAGTCGACAATGTATTTCATTGTGGCCTATTATCGACAGACATTTCTTTCCAATTGAGTATATTTCCATTCTTCATTACAATCTTTGCAAACAGAGCATTTAATCTGGAACAGGTGAGATAAGAGGATTACTTGCCTTGCATATCATGGGAGCAAGTTTGTGATGACTAAACATTTAAAGACAAAACACGCCAGACTGTTGTTGGACGGATTAGTGTTAGTCTCACTTGGACACTGGTAGACTGAGGGAGCACAAACAAAACGTATTGGCTATAATTAGGGCTGCAAGGTATTGGATTTATGTGCGATATGTTTTTGATATGCATATCGCATGTGCCAATATCGCGATATCGATATTTTTTCGATATATCCTTCAGCCCCAGCTATAATGTACATTTTCAGGCTTCGAAATTAAACTTTTTGAGGTCAAGACAAGTGTTGCCTTTTTCCCAACAGCCTGTAATTCCTGGTCTTTCCTTTTTTTTCACCCTTTCCTTGCTCGGCATTTTTAAAGTTCGCTGCCTGACCAAAATTCACCGGACACCTTACCTCCTTCGAGACGCTGATGTAACGAATGTATCGCTCAGAACTGCTCGGCTGTTTCCGTCGTCTCTTAACCATTGACACAGGCTTCTAAAATGGCTGCGCCCATGTTATTTACCTATTACTCTTCAATATTAAACAGTTGAAAATGTTAAATAACAGTCCAGTTGAGATTATTGTATTATGTTCATTCGACAAAACAATTGTGCTACCAGTATTTATTAACAAATTGAAAGCCAGGGGCGGTCACTGCAAGTTGTTGCTGTAAACACGGGTACATTTTTCAGGGCATTACGGCAGGGGGGAGGACGGTCACGGCAAGTTTTCTAAGCTAATTTTCTTTTAGAGAAAGCTTAAACTTATGCCTGACACAAGTATTTAAAATGGTTGCATGACATGCATATTTTAAATTAAATAATTACATGCATTCCGACAAGAAGAGCTAAGGAGATGGACCCCTTCCTGCAAAAGAAGCAACCATGCTGCTTATGTTTATTCAATTTTCCTGAAGCAGTCTATCTGCAGCAAAGTTGAATAAGTGCACGTTTTTCATTTAAATGGCCATGTTCCTTTTGTTTGTCATTTGCATATCGTTCAAAATGATCTGATCATTCGACTGATCGTATCAATGACTATTAGACTATTGAAATAGTTGTTTGTTGAAACCCTAATTAAAGTCATAGACTGCAGCCAAGAGCCACATACATATTTGAAAGATAAAGAAAATGTTTTTTTTATTTTCTCTTTTTTTTTAATTGAAGGCTGCTCCTCACCCTTGTTTATGTTCACAGGGTTATTTTTCTTTTTAAATAATGGTATCTATAAAAACTCTTGGCATTGTGACATCCCTACTGTATAGTTTAACTTAATTATTAGGTGGGCCCTTAAAAGGAACACATTCTGTACTTGCACTCACTAAGAGAATGAAAATACAGTCAGCGTTAAACTGTCTTTTGTATTGTCTTGTGTCCTCCACTTGGTGTACAGAAAGGTTTATACAGATTCCACCAGTTAACTTTACTAATGCTATGTTAAAGTAAAAAATTACAACATAAAACCTGATCACATGACTAGTATTTAGAAAAGCAAGATGCTGTCTGCCTCTAATCTACTCTACGCAGATTTTTTTTGTGAGCAAATGTGTTGTATGATGCGTTAGTCAAGGACCTACTTATTTAAATTTCTTATTAAAATGTCTGCTTTCTTATATCTCAAAGAATTTTATAGTCATATGACGTAACAAGGTTCCTTTAACCAAACTGTGGTTTCCAGTAATTGAGGAATCAATTTGAAAAATATTTAGTATTATTTAATACACAAGTTCTGGATTATTCTATTGCTACTGCTCGAGGTGTGAATCGTTTTTGCACTGCTGTGAAGATACAGGAAGATTTTTATCAGTAATCAGGCTCATTTTGCCTGCATTCATTGTTGAACTCCACATTGTATTATTGAATAAACAAGAAATCAATGCTTACAATGTGTGCTATCAACCGAATAGATAATGCATCTGATGATACACTGTTATAGTCAAAAGGGAAATTAATCCCCTTCTGAATACAATACAGGTTTGAATCAGGCTGACAAATGCTGGATCGTACCTCTTGCCAGTGCATAACTTTTTTCTTTTGGTTCAGCTAGTGTGCTACTTCATCGATAATATTTCCGGTATAATGTCAAATAATAAGGTTGCAGCTAAATTTAAATTTGTCTAACATCTGGTCTTATCTGCAGATGATTAATTATTCGGCATTATTAGGGGGTAACACAGTCTTCTTTATGTTTCAATTAAGCTTTCCCTGCTTAACATGTGTTTTGCTAGATTTGCTACAGTTAACTCAAAGTAGAATTTTTACTATCCCTTGTTATTCTAAATGAACGCAGATGATGCCTTATTCTGGCATTCATATAGGATGTGGCCCACATTCTAGCAGCCATCGTAAATAAAGTTTATCTTAACTATATGAACCTTTAATGTCTTCACTCATGTTGTTGTATGTTAATAAAAGGTATCAGATGCAGTTATTTTTGAAACCAGTAGTTTTTATATTGGTCCAATTATATTGTTAATATATTTTTCATTATGAGTATCTTCAAGTTATCCATATAAAAAAGGTTTATTTGAGCTTATAAACATAATGTGTACATAGTACATACAGTACTTTCCATGCCTACACACAACAGTTCTAATGCTAACATTCTATTTAATAGGAAATGTTGTGAATGTTTAACTTTGCATTTGTTTTCTATTTCTTCCAACTTAAATTAACCTGAAATGAAAGAAAATTATTGAACCTGGCTAGTTTTGCCAACACCAGACTTGGGTATAAGTGTGTATTATTTGTTGGGCTTTAGTAGTCAGGTTACCCCTTTTTCTTTTTTCTTCACTCCACAGGATTGCAAATGTGGTCTTAATCATGTATTGGTTGGTTGTCTGCTGTTGCTAAGATGACACAGTACACAAGGATTATCTTATGTCGAAATGAAAAAAATCTCATCTTGCCTTTTTTCCTGACCCGATGTATCATGGAAAAACAATCTTTTATTTAGGAGACCACACTAGAAACTGAAAAACTTATGATGGAATCACATTTGAATATCTTGCTTTAACCCAGTGCTGCTTTAACTTCATTTGAATGTGGGTCATATTTTCTTAGCCTTTCAAAAACTTCTCTTACTCTTGGCTGCACTCTTGTTTTGAGTCACCTGGCTGATACTGTTAAATCACATTAAGTTGACCATCTGGATAAATAATACAAACGTTCACGTTTTTAGGTATGTGTTTCAATTTTAAAAGATTCATTCATTTCTATGAAACAAGTATTATCAAATAGTTCCTGGAGGACAATTCCAGTGATACATACAATCATCATTTCATCATGTGATAAATATTGGGAAAGTTATGGATTATTAAAACCACTGAAAAATGCCTTCATTTGTCATAAACCTTCTTAATGCTAAGTCGGTAATGCTAAGTCGGTGCAGTATATTTTAGGTTTGATCTTTTTGTTAAATCCGACTTTCAAAATCTCATAACTTGCTTAATATTTACCAGAAGCAAATAATGAATATTGTTTTAATTAAATTGAGGGACTTTTTTTATTATTATTTTTTTTTATTTCTCCATTATTTATATGTAATATTATTAAATTCCATTGTTGGATTTGGCAATAAAAGTATTCCGATTCTGATTTTAAAGAGTTTGGTTTCATTGGAAAGCTCATTATGTAATAATGATGTTAATATTTTTTAATCAATTAATAATCATTAAATAAGAAGATTTTGCACTCCAGATATGCATAGAAAAATGTTGAATAAAAACTGTTGTCAGATTTGTGGCGATTGTAGAAAATCAATCTGAAAATTTGATGTTCTTAATAAACTAGGATATGTGTTCAACCTGGTTCCTCCTTCAGTTTTTTAACTTCAGAGTCATGCTTGCAGGTTTTTAAGGGTTAATAATTACTCCACATCCATGTGCATTGAATCTAAAGTATTATAGTATATAACTCAGTAAAATACAAATGGAAATGTTCTTAGAGTGATCAGGCATCCGCCAAACTATAATTTGAGTTGAAAATTAAAATTAATTAAATTAGCAGTAATATTTTTATTTAATTGTATAATTGGGTACCTTTTTCGGCATTGGAAATCTCACCCAATAGTCAGATTAAGAAGAGTCCTCCTTTTGTGCATGCCAATACTTCAATGGTGTACTTAATTCCACCTTTATGAATCTACTGACTTCCTTGCTCCATTTTCAAAGTACTTTTCCAATGACATTGGTTTAAAGTACAGTGGTTCATTAGTAAGCAGTGGTGGTTGGGGTTTGTTTTAATTAAATGTCAAACTACAATTAATTAGCAAGGTCATTCTCACTATCATTTTAATGCACAACTTTATTGACTTCATTGAAGCATCGACAGAAAGTTATTGCTGAGAAACCAGTGACCTGTTAAGGCTGTTTGGCAGACTTTGCTTTGTTTGTAGATGAATGTTAAATCAGCCATTTTTTCACTATTCTTTCTAAGAAGAAAACAGGGTTCCCGTACAAGGTATAGCAGTGGTTATGGATATTGTATGGATAATTTCTCTTTTTTTTGGTTTGGATTTGTGAAAACAGTATAGCTTAAATACATTTTGTTATTACAATGTTCCCCATATGTTTGTAATTTTATGCAAGTATTATTTTGACTAGCTGTCCATGCTTCTCTTTATTTTACGTAAAGCTCTGACAAACTGAGGGGTTGCTGCAAGACTATAACAATCATTGCCTATGGAATTCTGAATTAATGCCAGTGCGTTATTTTACTCAACTCCCCAGTTTGCCAAAATGGTTCCTGTCAAAATCAATAAACTATGGCAACAATTTGGAGTTTTTTTTAATGGAGTTTGAGTTTCTTTACCATGGGTTTATAAACAGTAATTTAGTGTTGAGTTATTTGTTCATACAGAGTAGGGGTGCACTAGCCTGGATGCCATCCTATTTCTACTGGGGGTTCCTACACTCGCTACCCTGAAAAAAACCGTCTGGGATCGCTTGACCCGCTTCCATTTGGAATTCGAAATCAGGTAATGAAGGCATCAGGTGGTGCACGCTGGGCCTCTTCCGATTGGATGACCCTTTTTTATTATTCACGTGACCGTGTTGTTGTGTTGGGCTTAGAAATCTGCCGCTTGTTTCACACCTGTACTTGAGTACAGGCCTTTCTTGTAGCAAGTGTTGTTAACGACCTGGCTCCCGCCAGACCATCGCAAAATCATCAGCTTTTCTTACCGGGAAAGACATCCTCGCCCTGCGTCGACCAGGTTGATGATGACATGAAGCCCTGACGATGGGGCGGATATAGCAGGGACCAATCAGTGCGCTTCGTTCACATATTTTTTCGAAATCCAAACGGACAGGAGCAAGTACTGTATGGGACGTCCGAGGGGTTTAGATAAGGAAAACGATGCAATATTTCCCTTTCGTTTATTTCCGTGCCTCGTTGCCAACATGTTCGGAGAAAGATTTCAATTATAAAGCTCAGTCTTTCGGGACTTGCCTTGGTTTCCCGCAAAAACTGAATGCATCAGAGAGGAGCCGCCGGTGCATCGCGATATCACCAAATTAATAATAAACCCCACCTCCTTGTACACGTAACAGTTTATAAATGACCTGATGCTAACAACTTGGCTCATTAGCATACGGCGAAGACAGGTTTACACTTGTTTGGAAGTTCAGCGATCTTATAAGGAAACAACTGCGACGAGTACTTACAATATGTTGCTTTAACAAAGGGGGTTGAAAGAGATGAGTGACTGGATCACTAGCGTTTAAGTAGCTCAAAAGTTAGTCTTACTTCCGTGTATCCACTGAGCCGATCTAAGTCAGAGCACCAGCAAGAAGCGTCGCCGTGGCAACCGAGCCTAGCAAGCTGCACTGCACAACTCACAGACAGATCGAGACGTTAACAACAAGGAGACATAGAAGAACAAATTGACAACTTTACAGAACGTGACACTGTTGGGTCTAAGTGAGGATTTAAGAAATGCTTGATTTGGTTGATCGATTGATCAATGAAATATAAAAAAACCCAAAAAAAACTTAGATTCACTCTTAGTCACTCTTAGATGTGAGGATGATAATAGCTTTCAAAAGTTTTTGTTATGTTTTGTTTAAATATGGACACGTTTATAACAAACCTGATAACAAAAATGTTTTATAAAATCAATGATTAACCAGTAAATAAAAAATAAACACTGAAACTTTTAACTTATTTATTGATAGGTTGTAGTTTTTTCATTTACCTTTTTTTCGTTCATGATTGTGGTTTTAAACACACTTCTAATAAATAAAACACTTGAGATACTTGAGTTGAGTTTTCTGTTGTGGTTCTCAAACTGCTGATCTGTGATCAACATGATTTAAATTTGGTTTAACATCGTTATTCAGTGCTGCCCAATTATGGAAAATAATGAAATTGTGATTATTGTCCTGAATATTGCGATTCGCTTTCATGATTTTCTTCTCCAATACAATAAACAATTTATCTTCCAATAAAATGTATTTCTTTATGATTGTGTGAGAGACATGTTTAATATTAATAAGGCAAAAACTCAACATTCAAATTTACGTCAGTAATAATTCAGTTTGTCAGTCTATCTGCCTTTTCCTTACAGCTTTCACATTTTTGCAAACTAGCCCAAAGTTATTGTTGCTATTGTCACTCTTTCCTGATTAGTGTCATTCATACAATTTGAATAGTGTGATTGAACAATGTAATAAACTTTGAAGTGCACGTATGCACACACACACACTTATTTTTTACCAAATATCCAGTATATTTAAAAAAAATCTAGATAAAAAAACATGAAAAGTGACAAACTTGTTCCTCAATTTAAACAACTACACCGCGCATTACACAAAAAGTTTATTGCCATGAGGGAGTAGATGCAAGTTCTCCGTCATCCCAGGTGAATCCCAAGATTAGTTACATTTTTGATGCATTACGTAATGAGTCGGCGTCCACCACACATCAAGATATTAAAAATACCACCACATATAACATTGACAAAGACATGCTACTAATAAACACAGTCACAAAAACTTTTGGTATTGTCTGTGTGTATACAGACTAGGAATTTACTTTGGTGTGCAACTTTGGATATTAACTGTCTTTCTAAGACTATAAAATATTTCCCTGTTGTTTCACTTCCAACTTGTTGTAGTATAATATACATATAATAACTTAAACTATGTGTATTCATGTATTTGTAAATGTATGATGTTGATGATGATGATGTGCACTTTCTACATCTTATAAAGTTTATTTCCAGCCTAAAATATTTTTTAGGGGACATCGACATAAAAAATCGGCTAGAAATATCAAAATATGATAATTTTTCCATATTGTTCAGCCCATGTTGGGACTTTAAATAAGGCTGATGAAGTGTACCCTTCATGGGTGGACTTGAATGGAGAAATAAGGACGGCTGCAGACCAATCCTCAAGCAGTCAAAAAGGACTTGGTCTTGAATTGATTAAGTGCACATTCAGGTTCTGCAACAAATTACTTGAGCTGGTTTTAGCCATGTTTTTTGTTTTTTTTACATTTTTGCATATGTTGCATCACGAATGGTGGCATTTTATCCTGCACGTAATGATAACAGAGACACACTTGGACATTAGGTAGATCTATATATCATGTCGATGGTGCACAGACGAATGTCGCAGCCATCTTGTTTACTCACATTGTTAACGCTGGAGCCATCCCTTTGATATATACATCCATGCTATTGAACCTATCTGTAAACATTATACCTGACATATAGAAGTGTAGACATTTTAGAGATGCAGATCAATTTTTTAAGACTGCTCAAATAAATTTAATTTCAGTACATCGTGACCGAAATTTCCATTTTCCTGTGTTGCTATAATTAACGAGTTCTGACTCACCAATTCCTACCTCAACTTGCTCATCCAAGAAATGATTAAAATCAGGTCACATTGCTGTGTTCTGAGAATTAACACACACTTGACTTTGTCAGCACTGTGATGCATATGAAGCCTTCTACTCAAAACATTTTGCAAGGAACAAACAAGTTAAAATAACTCTTTTAATGACCCATACTGCCAGAGCAAGCTGACCTTTTCTCTCAGTCACAAGCAATCATTCACGCTTCCCCAAGTAGCATTGGAAACCTTGGTGGTTCTCCCAATGCACTTAGCCTTCATCAAATATTAATCAAATCCATCACATTGTGGCTTCATTCACACGTGGAATGTCAAGTGCAAGCACAAATATGAGGAGAGCTGTGATGGTTAAAAATAGTTAATTTATGTGTTGCTCTCAGCAGTGAAAATGATCACGTGTGTACATATTAAAACAATGATGTTCCTTTTGTCAGCTCATTCAGTCTTGCCTTGCATTTTTCTACCAACCTTATTAGGTATCCTGTAAGACAGGAGAAAACGTTTTTCCTAATAATAATTGTTATTCACGACTTTCAACAACACCAGCATATGGGGTTTTATATATTAGTTAATTTCCTCTACAATATATATATATATATATATATATATATATATATATATATATATATAAGGGGGGCTTTTATTTAAGTTCTTGAATATTTGTTATAGTACATATTTGTTATAAATGAATAATTACTAGAATTAGAAGCACAAGATGTTAATGGATAGCTGATATGCTAAAATGACATTATGTCAAACCCGAGTGCATTATTTAGTCAAATAAATGACTGAAAATATATATTGAAGTCGTCATTTTATTTTATTGTTGTTTTCTATAGGTGTTAACAAGAGCATTCTATACACATTTGCTTTTGTTCCCCTTACTTCGAAAGAAATGTTTACCTTGTCACCCTAAAAGTTATGCTCTTCTTTAAGGCACCACTTGCCTTGACCTTAAAACGTTTAAATTGAAAGCCTGTGGGTACATTTTGTCACGTTGAGCATCATGGCTGTGCTCCTTAAATTTAATACCGGAAATTATTAAATTCCATCATCATCTTTGACTGCATGCTATGAACCCAAATAAATAAAAAAATCTTATGATTTGAATGCCATTTGTACTTCAATAAACCAATAAATTAATGCAACATTAATTTCAAGTTGAAGTTTAAAAAAAAGATGAAGTTTACTGTGGTGACTAAACTTTCATAACAGTTGCCTTCAGCATATAAATCACAACAACTGCGGTTTACGCTTTGTGTCGTGAGCTATAGAAGCAAGGGATTAATTTGTATTGGTTTGTGAAGTTGCCTTTCACTTTCCCATCTTTACCAGAGTCTTCTGATATGAGGCGTAAAGGTCCTTGTGGTAGTTTCTAAGGTGGTTGTGTCGATTTGTAGTGTTACCCGTCGTTGTTGCCACTGTTTTTCTGCAAGACTTGCAGAAAACATGTTTTTAGAACTCATTATCTGTATTGAAACCGAAATATTTCCAAATCCTGAGTGTGTTAGCGCTGCAGCTATCGGATATTTTGGTAATCGAGTATTCTATCGAATATTCCATCAATTAATCGAGTAATCGGATAAAAGACACTTTTGCTTAATTAAAGCCCAATTATAAATATACAATAGAAAACAAGACAGACCACCTAATAACAACAACCAATATACCATATACACCATACATATTATGCTATGCAGTTAAATGTCTCAGTCAAAATTTTGGAGACACAAAATGAATAAAAAAAATAAAAAAAATAAATTCCAATAAAATAAAAATACATTTCAATAGAAATGCTTGACTGTGGACCGGGACTCTCTACACACTGTGCATGGACTTGGAACAAGAGTATTGTGAAAAAGGTTCTTGATGGAAGTTGCATAATTGGGATGTAAAGTGGAAATCATTGCCTTAAGGCCGCCATGCTCAGCGTGCACATGTCTGTGACCAGCATATTTTGAATGTTCCGGGGTGCAGGCTGGTGCTTTTTGCAGAAACTTGTCCAAAAGCTGTGATGGTTTGCTGAAAACGAGGTGAAAATAATATACCAAGATACTTCAAACTAAAATTGATAGACATGTGCTATGTGCATTAATCTGTTAATAGCAGATCCACACGCTCAACACGTGTCATATTGTGCATTGTGAGCTAGTAGATCATCTATTTTCAAATATCTGAAGTATGTTCATTGGACTAATTCAACGTTAGTAACGTGGAACCATACATACTTCAAGGTGCTGCAGCATTGAAGTCGTGCTGTTTTGGTACGCCACTTCCATCTTGCAACGTATACACACCAATGTTGTCCTGAATTTTGAATTTAAAATCATCCCACACCTTGTACATCTTCTGTCTCTTCCTTTTCTTCCTTTCACTTTGCTGCTTTTGCTCATTTTCACTGTCTTTACGGTTGTCGGTCCCGGTGTCTGCCAAAAGTCTGCTTCCGTCTACTTCCGCTTCATAGAGGATGCGTAGCCTATGGCGTAAGCATGTTGTGTCAAACTAAAAATAATCAGTGCCAAACGTGAGCTTTACATTTAACTAAACAAAGCTTTGAGGATCATTTTTTGTAATTTACAAAGTTACTCTAGGTACTCAAGGAATTGTTGCAACCTCATGTGCTGGTTCTGGTTCTGGTTATTTATTATTATTTATTATTTAAAGTCTTTATTAATGTCTGTTTAAGTTTTTAATTGTTTTAAGTGTTTAATGTCTGTTGTTAAGTCCTTTCAACTGTATTCCTGTTTTTCATGTTTTTCCTGTGTTGCATCGTGGTTCAGAGAGGACCACAATTTCATTTATGCTGTATGTCTTAATACATGCATATTTGAAAATAAGAAGAACTTGAACTTGAGTTTACTGCGATGATTGGACCTGGTCTTCCGCTTCTGGTGAGCCTTTGATCAGCTGCTTGAACGTAAGCTCCTGCAATAATTGCCAAAAACAGTCGTTTTAAAGACTACTTGTCCGGATATTATGCTCATATCACTAAAGATATGTCTCAAGCATCTATGATCTATGATCGTGATGCTCTTTTCAACATCAGAGAGTCGATTATAGGAGGATTATAACCGCGACCGTTTCCAATGTCCGGTGAATATGTTTCCGGCTCCGCTTCTCATCGACTCGGACTCTGTGGAATATCGTTTGATCTCTCGGGTATCGGGCGATTTCCACAAGCGATCGAGTCGGTCTGGAGTTCAGGTCAGGATGAGACGCGCAGTCGCGATCGTTCGGAACAACTCTGACGTCATCGGACGTCATCGATGTTTGATCGACATTCCTCTCGCGGAAGAGCATGACGACACATCAGCGCTGCCGTCTGTCCAGACCTCAACGAAAGGTGGTAAGATTTTTCATTTCCTTTCTTTAATTCGGCTTTTACTACCGAGTTGAACGTGAGTGACAGCTGGTACCCACGTGACCGCTGTTCGCTTCAAAAGAAAAACCCTCCTCTTGCTCAGATGACGTCCTTCCTTGTAGGCTTTTTATCAAAGTATTTGATGTAATTGGCCCCTGGGTTACTAATATGGTGAACCTCTCCCTTTCCACAGGGGTTTTTCCCAATGCATTTAAACATGCCATTGTGGAGCCTCTGCTCAAAAAATCAGGCTTAGACCAAACTGACCACAGTAATTTCAGGCCTATTTCTAAGCTCCCTTTCTTGTCCAAGATCTTGAAGTTGGTGTCTGAGCAGCTGTCTTTGTTCCTGGATCAGAGCGACATCCATGAGAAGTTTCAGTCTGGCTTCCGTAAACATCACTCTACGGAGACAGCTTTATTGAAGGTGTCCAGTGACATCATGATGTCGGCTGACTCGGGTAAATTCACTGTTCTGGTTCTTTTGGATCTGTCCTCAGCCTTTGACACAGTTGATCACCAGATCCTGCTGAGAAGACTGAGGGATGAAGTGGGACTGTCTGGGTCTGTGTTAGAATGGTTCTCATCTAACCTTTCTGGGCGCAGTTTTAGTGTATCTGCCAATCAAATGAGGTCTGAATCGGCAGATCTGTTGTGTGGAGTCCCTCAAGGTTCTGTTCTGGGTCCTTTATTGTTTTTGCTGTACTTGATTCCCCTCGGTAAAATCATTTAGAGATTTCCAGATGTTTCTTACCACATTTTTGCTGATGACATCCAGCTCTACTGCTCTTTTGATCCAACTGAGCCCCAGAGGCTGAACAGCTTAGTCAATTGTTTGCTAGAAATCAAACAATGGCTGAGTGAAAACACTCTACAGCTAAATGTGGACAACACTGAAACTCTGGTGATTGCTCCTGATGATAAGATTCCAGGGTTGAGTCAGTACTCGGGTGACTTAGGTCAGTCTGTCAAACTGAGCCTGAGAAACCTGGGTGTTGTATTTTATAAAGACATGTCTCTTGTTCAACACTGCAGAACACTGACCAGAAACTGTTTCCTTCAACTGAGAAAAATCTCTAAACTTAGGAAAATGTTGTCGGAACATGATCTGGAGCTTGTAATCCATGCGTTTGTTTCTTCTCGTCTGGACTATTGTAACAGTTTGTTTTCATGTCTTAACAAGAAGGATCTGTCTCGTCTGCAGTTGATTCAGAACTCTGCAGCGAGAATTCTGACCCGCTCAAGTAGAAGAACATTTCTCCGGTCCTTAAAACTCTTCACTGGCTTCCAGTTTCTTTCAGGATCAACTTTAAAATTTTGGTTCTTACTTTCAGAGCTATTCATGGTCAGGCTCCTCCTTACATCACTGATCTGATCCAGCCTTACACCCCAGCTCGGGCTCTGAGGTCTGTGAATCAGAATCTACTTATGGTTCCACGCACACGGCTCAGGACCAGAGGAGAGAAATCTTTTCAGGCTGTTGCTCCTAAGCTTTGGAACGATATTCCTCTCTCTAAGAAACATCTTAAGACCTTTCTATTTGTTCAGGCTTTTCCTTGAATTTCTCAAACTCCTGTGTTGTTCTCAGTATTATCTTGATCTTTAAAGTATGTACTTTTTTTGAGTATTGTTTTGATTGTTTAAGCGCTTTGTGACCCTGGTCTCGAAAAGCGCTATATAAATAAATATTACTAACTTACTTACTTACTTACTTACAACAAAGGAGCATACAATGGCAAGCTTCACGCCCCACTTCAAAGACAACAGAGCCTATGGCAGGGTATTCGGGCCATCACAGACCACAGGCCAGTGCCACAGACCTGTGATAACATCACCTTTCTGCTCAACAACTTTAAGAAATTATTTGCATGATTTAAAGTGCAGGACAACACATGTCCACATAAAATCCTCCTCCCTCTCATGACTGGACTCTTTGCCTATCTGCTGCCAATGTGAAGAGGAAATTAACCGCCATCAACACCTGCAAGGCAGCAGGACCAGACAAATGAATTTGCAAACTGGACAAACTGGGCCTCAGCACCTCCCTCTGCAACTTGGCATAGGAGCTCCCCAATGCTGCATGCTCAGTCCTCTGCTGTCTATGCTGACCGATGACTGTAAAACAACCTACAGCACGAATTACCTGGTAATGTTTGTTCAATGCACTAGAGAAAATGGCTCCATCTTCTCACCAAGTGGTTCAAAGACATAAACCTCCTGCTAAACATCAGCAAGACCAAGGAGGTGGTTGTCAATTTCCATTTACCATCGGCAGCGCTATTGTATAGTGAGTGACCAGCACCAAATTCACGGAAGTGAATATCAGTCCAGATCTGTCATGGACCAAATGCACTGCTTCAATGGCAAAGAAATCCCAGCAGTGTGTCCACTACTTTCGCAAACTCAATCAGGCAAGTGCTCCACTACCCATTGTGATCATTTTCTACCCATAACTACATAATAATAAAACTTAGAATAAAAGTATTCTTAGTATTCCCTGCTTTAAAATAAACAAGGTTTTGAGAATAAATTCACATAAAGTAAGCACACTCAGTACAATGATATAATGGAACAACACAACATTATGTAAATGAATCCAATAAACTAGTCTGAATCTGATTCACAAAAGGACCTTAGAGCACAGAGGTCTGGATGACTTTTACTCATGATCACAGTTTTGAACACAATTTTAATACAAGAAACACTCAATAATTAGGTAATAATCAATTATTGACAGATACTGCATCATGCAGGATTTATTGAACAATGAGTTTTCTGTTGCGTTCCTTAAGCGTTTACAGTGTTATGACTTTTGTGTCATCATTGAGTATTTATCCAGTATTAAACACAAACTCTATTTATTCGATTGAGGCAGGTTCCAATGATGAAGTTAACATTAACACTAACAAGAATTTGTGTTACTGTTCAAATCTGTTAATATTTTTGGCTGTGATGCTTCTCCTCTCATTCTGCAAAATTGCAGGTTGTTTAATTTTGCTTCGGCAAACTTGAAAATCCATCTGCAAAATGAACACTGCAGACGGGTATTTCGAACACTAATCTATGTGATCAACACGATTCCTAAGTCGGTAAATCTTTTGACGTTTTTATGACGTAAAACTAAACGTCATGTATTTTGTGAATATTTGTCATTGAGAGCTGTGAAATCATTTTGATTTAGCGGAGCATCTGCTGACATAAGATACAAAGAACTGAACCTATTCATGCGGTATTAAACACAAACGCACTTCAATTTTATTATTTTAAATGTCGACTAGAAACTTGTCTTGTCTCAGTAGAACAGTCGGCAAATATAACTGCTTTTTTTCGGCCTTTATTGTTGTTTCGATCTGCTCATAATCTTTGACTCGATGCTTAATTAATGCTTAGGTATTAGTGGTGTTGAATCCTGTGGAGTTGCCTCCCCCCTCCAAACATCTGGACACATCCACACTGCAGCTGAGTCATGCTGTGAGCCGCTGCTTCACAGCAACAGGGCAAATACAGTTATTAAACTTCCTATATGGGATCCCTGGATCGGTGACTATTCAGTGCTTTCACAGATACCGATAACATCTGACTTTGAAAGGCTGGATCAAAGTGATGCCCTTACCCGGATTGGATCGTTGCATCCCTAGGAATTGGAATGAGGTTAAAAAAAACCAGAATATAATATCATGCATTCATTATGTAGCGATCCTGCTCTAACTATCAGAATGCTGGACCAATTTAGTTTCAGTTAAATAATTAAATAATTCAAGTTCCCCAAATAATTAAACCACAAACACATTAACTTATAATAGAAAAAGGCAAACAAAACCTTGCAATCAATTTAAACTAAAAATGTCACTTGATAAGGCAGTCCAAACTCAAAATACTGACTAGTTCGTCCATCATTATTGAAAATAAATGTTGCAGGCCTTCACTCCGCAGAGCCAATATATAAAAAAGGTACCTGAGAGTGTGGTGGATCGGCGCAGGTTCCGTGTCGGGGGGACTTGGAGGTGGTTGGTTAGCTTATCCAGCTAACCGTGTGTACCGTGTAAGTGTAAACAATGGGTTACAATTATATCTGTTTTTAGGTATTTCCATTTTTTCATGCGAGAGTTCTTTTCAACATATTTTCATATATTTTCATATAAGAACATGATTGCTGCAGTTGATCTTTTTAATAGCCCATTTTAAAAATGTCTCCAAATTACGTTTTTCCACGTAGAGGTTGTAAATGACTAACAATAAGAGTAAGTAAGTAACCGTTTTTATTTTATTTGTAAAGTGTCTTTCTTGACCAGGGTTACAAAGCTTAAACAATCAAAAGTAATACACAGTTAATACCTACAGATTTAAAAACTCTTGATAGCCAAAACAACAAAGAGTCAAACACAGTGTAATTCACTTAATATTGTTTATTTATTTAACATATTTATCACACTAATGTAACTTAGAATTGAGTGTACCTGGTTGTTGTACAATAAGTATATATCATGTGAAGTAGTTACAGTTTAAACAATGATTATAAGCTCCAAGCAGGGAAAGTCAGACTGTGGACGGTACATATAAGTAACTGAAATACTGAACTGAAATAGATGTCTGACTGTTCATTGTAGACGAAGTTGTCAGAGTTTATGCGATTTTCATACAAACTTTTTTGGTTTTCTGCTGTTTTAAAGAGAACTGCTTGTGTTGTCACAGCAGGCTGCCACTTAGTAATATTAGCATAAACAACCGTTGGCTGTTCATCCGAACATTTGAAGCTTACAAACGTCCAAAGTCCAAACCCGTGTGCCCTTTTTTTGATACTTTTTCATAAACGACGCTTCCGATTAAGAGTTTTTGTCTACCTCAAAACATCACTGTACACCTGCTGTGGTGCTGTGGTAGGCAAATAAATGGTTTCCTGCTTAAACATGTTTTTGCAGTGCACATCATTGAAGTTGTATGCCATATAATGGTATATGAACAATTCTTATCATAATGAAAATGAATACATGTTTTCAGTACAAACCAATATAAAGCATTGTGTCACCACAGTGTTTTCACATTTTGTGGAATCATGTTGAGCTTTCTCCTCTGTCAAAAAATATGAAGCAAAGTGAGATATAATGATATGTTTCAATTGATGTCCACAGTAGGGACTTGGAAACTGACTTGATGAAACCTGCAACTAGGACTTTTGACATTTATATTATTGAATGTCAAAACAATTTAAAGCTTTTGTTACACGTGGGCAGGAGTCCATCTGAGTGATGCAATAGACACGGCAAATGTGCCTTTAAATTAGGGGGGGTGGGATTTATTTATTTTATCATTGTTCCCTGCGGTTGATGTTGTTTTCAAGCAGATTGTTTCTGTATCAATTCTAAGCAATACACTTGCTCTGAATGGCTTTCTTTTCAGGTATGTAATCTCGCCAAGGTCTACAGGCGTTAAATTGCCATTGGTATGCTCCTGTTATCTTCCATAGGAAGAAAGAATTGCCCGACTGACAAAATGAGAGTTGTGTTATGTAGAAATGTATCCAGTTGTGCAGCTGCAGCCCTTGTAATTAGCCCTGCCAAAGACAACTGCAGGCCTATTGCAAAAAAAACCCCAAAAGCAGGATGCTGATTCGTGACAGGAATTGGATTGCTTTGGTCAACCTTTTTTTCTTGTCTTAAGTACTAATACTTTAAGTGCTGACCTTGTCCAGGAGCACAGGCAGACAGTAGTTTATCACATTCAACTACCTGCATTTCTCTATTTGCCAGAGCCAAAGAAACTTTTCATTCCTGCCGCTCTTCTGATCGAGTGATAATGACTAAAAACAAACAGGAAAAACCTTAATTTTCTCTTCCTGCAAACCTTTTTCATGCTCGGAGAGGCTGCTGTATTCCAGGAAAGCATGCAACTTAATTTAAAATTTCCCAAATTCAAGGATTTGATCCAGTGACGTAATATATTCCTACATACACGGATTTAAATATGTAATATATCGTGTGTAAAATTTACTTTTACCAGTTTAGAAATAAAACTAAGCAGTTATTTAAATTACCAGTCCTCTTACAAACTCCACAGGCAAGGACTAACAGGCTGACCTTTAGGTCCCCTGACTTAAACGACAATGTGATGACCAATGGGCAGAAGGAAAGCTAGGGCTTAACTTTACAGAGTCATCTGCTTCCCCAAAAGAAAGGCATAAAGCAGCACACTAGTCGTCAAAATGTGCAATAAGCAGCAAAGCTGCAAGATATGCAAATATGGCCGTACCCCTTACAGCAACTACCCCCTCAAAAGATTGCGGTCATTTCAACTCGTACATGACCTATAAAAGGATTAAGCAGATCTGGCTGTGATGCAAAATTTAAAGAGAAAACGCGTATGACTGTTATTGAACAAGTCGGAGTATTGGCTTAAATGTTTTTTGTCGATGCTTCTGTAGCTAAAGGGATGTGGGTGGAGGTGCTTATCACGTGCCCAACCTTCCTCCTTTATCTGGGCTTCGGACCGGCTGTAAAAGACTTCAGGTGGAGTTCTATGGATGATTTGGTCATTTATAATGAATTAAAATTAAACCATGAATAAAACTAATCTTGTTGGCAGCTCTGGGTTGTGAAGGTATTTAAACATTTGGATACAGGCCTCCCTTTTGAGGGACTCAGCTTTTGATCTTTGTTCTTGAACAGCCCATCAAGTAAATAGGCGCATTTTCGGCAGGATAAAATGCAATGTGAAAAATGTTTTATTTACCAAGCATATTTGACACCTGAGTGAAAATTACATCTCTGCATTTTCTCTCACCATTGCTTTTTTTAAAATCCATCTGCATTTAGCTTGCTCAGAGAGCAAACTGTTATGCAACTATAGCTGTTTCTAACGTTCGGTTATTATGCAATCAAAGTAACTCTGTGCCACATTCAGCTCTCAGCTGACTTTACCATTAGAAAGCCAGGACCTTCAGCAACTGTCACTGATCATTTTAAAACGAAACCTCTTTTTAATATAAGTGTGGTCTTATAAGATTCTTATTTGTCTTTTTATAGTAGACGTCATCTCAATTATTTGATATATTGGAGCAGCCATGGTCATTGACAAAGCTTTGTTGGTGTGTCAAGGATGTGAGAAAAATGTGAAAAAAGAGTTTGGGGGAGAAAATGTATTAATTGCTGGTCTAGTAGAAATGACGTTTAAGTGTTTTGAATTTACTATATGTCCAGGATTCTCACCAGGATTTTTTCACAGCGTGGGGGGACCTTTGCACAGTACAACTATGTGGCGAGCACTGCAGACACTCTGAAACACTATTTCCTGCATTTTGAGGGCCAAATTTTGTGAAATAAAGGCAGAAAATAAAGAAAATCCCCCCTATACCGCTTGAGACACAATGTCGGGGGATCTAATTCACAGAGTAGGGGGGCCCTATGATGTATGGCGCTGATGTTTTTTTCAATTATAATTAAAATATCATATAAAACACCGCTTGATAACTAAAGTCTTTGTTTTCTAGAATTTTTTCTGAAACGGGCAAGATATTTTATGATTGTTTACAATTACTTGGGTTACATTGTCAAGTATAGCAGTCAAGTGTTATTTTAAAATGCATTAAGAGAAAGAGTTTCATGTTAGTACATGTACAGTTATTTTCACGAGTCAACAGATTAGGTTTAAAAGTTTAAAAAAATATTTATTTAATGTACTGGGCTGTAGTATTACTCAAAAGTAAAACCAGAATTAATACATACGACTTACAAGTTGCATTGTGAATTAATTCTATCTTGTGAAAAGGAAAAGGAAAAAAGGGTTTTGAGAATGTCAGTGGTTTGTTGACTATGCTAAAGAGATGGGACAATATGGGACAAGATCTTAGAGATAATGACCAAGTAAACTTTGATTATCATGATTCCGTATATTTGCTTGATTTGTCAAAATGTACAAATAAAACAAAAAAAAAGAAGGGAAAAACTCTCTACTACAACAGTTCCAACGCAAATCCAAAACCTTTGACGAAATAATTTTGAGTCATAGAACCTTAAGGTTACAAACACAAAATTTGGGTTTTAGGAATTAATTTATAACAACCTTAACTTGATTAATTTTCAATGAATGATGGATTGATACACGCTTGTGTATTTTGTCTCCATTTTGGCTGTGTGTGAGTGTATCCCTTGAGTCCGCCATTGGCTGGCATCCGCTATCAATCAACAGCAAAGAATGTTTGTTGTAGGCTGGAATGGCAGGTGTAAGATGTTTGCGACTGCCCCAGCTTCACCTGCAGGAACACCAGGATAATTAAATTTGAATAATTAATAGAGATACGATATTAATGTATTATTCAGCCCTATATTGAATTTCGAACGGATTAAACCAGGTTTGTTTAATGTGATTTACAATGTCGTATGTTCACATCACACATCTTTATCAACAGAATGAAAGTGTTTCCTTATAAATAAAAAATACTTACTTACTTAATTACTTATAATTTAATCAATTTCACTCTAATGTTAAATTGAGTTACCTTTAAAGTTAAGTCCAAACAATTCCAAGGTGGACTCATCATTCTAAAGTGATTCACAGCAGAGGCTCCACAAGAATCTCTTAGGACCTTATTTATGTTAAGTGAGCACTCGTGACACACAAGGCTTAAACATGGCAAGAAAAGACTCTTGAGGAGAAAGAAGGAGAAGGCAGGAGTTCAAAGGTCGCAGGTCAGAGCTTGTGCTTTGTTTCATAGCATGCTCCAGTTCTCGCCGTTATTCCGACTATTTGTTAGAGCCTGAGCATAGGGAATGTCTGGCTCCTGGTACTGCTGCCAGTGGCAGCAAATCTTCCAAAGCACTGACCTACTATACTTGTTCAACAGGCGACAATCATAGTTTGAGGATTCGCTGCCACTCATGATTCAACAAGATAACCTTTTTGTCAAACAGATCCACAATTCATGTGAAATGTACTGTATGTTTTTTTATTTGATTAAAAATGTAAACATCATATTGTACATCTCTTTCCTTTTCTTATAAAGTGTAGTCAAAACTCTAAAGTGTCTTAAAATAACGGTAATGATTTGACACTTAAAATAGAAAATGAAATGTTTAACTCAAACAACAATTTGACTCTGAGAAGGTATGGGACCCACGAAAACTACATTATTACCAGCTTGTTTTGGTATCCTAACTACCGAATACATATGTTCTTGGCAAAACAAACTGGGACATGTTATTCAAATAATTCAAGGTGAGTGAATTTCAATTCAATATAACTTATGTCAAGTTAAACTAACAAAGGACAAATGTTCTGTTTGATGTCCGTTTCTAGTATTTGACATGTGACGATACAGTCTTGTAATCTAACATTATTAAATGCTTTCAGTGTTTCTGAGCAATTGCATTAATAAGAAAACATGTTTAACATCACCACTGATTTTTGGTGTTCTTTTTTTAATAAAGTTCTATTTTTAAAATATTGTATGAACATTTTTTCTGAAATCCATCTGGTTTCATACATCAGTTTTTAAAGATTCTGCTTGGCTTCTTCGATAACAATTTTTATGTTCATTTGATTTTCGTGTCGTCATGTAGTCACGTGACTTACAAGGGGTGCCTAGCGCAGCCGAGCAGAGCAAGTGGAGAAGACGTAAACAGTCCGCTTCAACCCTTTGATCAATGACATCGACAGAAGATAAAGAGCAGCAGTATAAGACAAATTTGTAGCTAAAATGCTACCAGTGTCTCAACAACATGAAGTATGGGCCATCATAGTCAAACTCTGGTAACCTCTGTATGACGGAAAATTAAATCAACACATAGTGAGTTGATAACACACAAACAACTAGTCTGGTTCTTTCAATCATCTTTGCTACCATCATCATATCAGACAAAAGTTTTTTCAATTCTCTTACATACTGACGTTCGTAAATTCGAATTGAGACTTGTGCTGCTGGCATGTTTGTGTGTGCGGGCGCGATGCAGGTTTGTGTGTGAGTGTGTGTATAATTCAAAAGTTTATTTATTTATCTAAAAATGCATATACATTTTAACGTAGGGACTGGAGCTCAGTTGCCTTCATCTTCAACCGAAAAGACACCCATATAGCTCCATGAGCAAGTCTTTCACGTCCCACATGAACCCTTAACATGATGAATTGTTACTAAAAAATGTAAATAAGTCTATATTTTAAGATTGTTTTTAGAAGAAGCTCCCAGGCTCATAGCTTCTGATTGTACTGTTCACTCATTGAAACACATTGCAGTTTTACGCTGATAACCTGCTATCTTCAGCTAAAATCTAACTTTTTTTTAAACAAACTTCGGAAGAAAATGCTAATGTTGAGGCTTCCATACAAGATGGACGATACTGTGGAGCAGTTTGGAAGTATTTTGATGTTTTTAAATTCATCTCTTTGCAGTGTCTTTCTCCAATTAAAAATTGACTTTTTTGCCAATATGTCCAAGAAGAAATATATTACTCTGAAAGTAATCCCAATCCTTAGTCAACATGATGGTGAGTAGAAAATGAGTGAACCTTGAATTTTGGGTGAACAGGATTATCAAGTGCAAAATGTGGGGCTTGTCTTGTCTCCGGCAGGTTTTAATGGCAGGAACATTTCCACGACCTTACAATTACTTTCAACCCACCACTAGAAACTTTTGTTTGTTATTGTTAACTTTCTAATGGCTTCCCTGAGGCAACACCAAGCAGATGCTGTGATCCAGAGCTCACTTTCTTTACAGCCTTGAATACATTTTTAATCAGTTACGTGCACTTAACACTAGAAACAATTTGGATTTTGCCATTTACCCTTTTCTTTTCTGGCGTAACTACTCAACATTCAGGTGGTGGATGCTGGGTGTGCCAAACTTTAGAAATACCAGTGATTTTACTGTGTTTTATGACCAATATCATGCTATGATGCTGTAACATTAATATAATACACATTGCTTTGTTTGAACTGTCACGTTAAGTCCTTCTGGCAGACCATTACTTTTCTGCACTGTAACCGATCGAAGATCAGATGACTGATCTGTCCACCACCATGAACAATGGAAATTAGGTGATCTTAAATTGCTGTGTGTGGAGTCAAAGAGAGCCAAGTCCTTGGTATGGACAAATGTGTACGGTTGTTAAGCAGCAACTTGGCAATTGCGAAATACAGTTCATTTGAAGTGTCAGCACCTACCAAATATATAGTTTATTAAGTTGTACTGCATCTAATTGTGATACAGGACAGAAACTTCTTTACATAATGCAAAGAGCTAAGCAGTTATTGTCCATTTAACTTTGAAAATTCGAGTGATGTTGTGAACACTGATTTAACAGAGAAAGTTAAGCTCGGTCAAAGATGCTACTTAAAAGGCACCTAATTTGCCTCTTAAATAGTTCTAGTACCTCTATTATACTTTCTTTTTGCACACAACTCTCATTTAATAAAGATACTTAAATTAGAAAATACGCTTAAGCCCCGCCAACGTTAAATGCGCGGTTTTGGCTGGAGAAGAAGTCTCGTCCTAGCAACCACGCCCGCTCTGCTCTGATTGGTCACAAAACACAAGTTGCATTCAAGGACTCTCTTAAGTTTAAAACTCCAGTTTGATCTTCCTCATTTCTTTCTTCTGGTTTGACGGCCCCTCACGTCAGTCAGAGTACATTCTGTGGCTGTTTAGATGTTTAATTGCCCACCCTTGCTGTATGAAGACTTTGAGTGGATTACTTGACCGGTAATCCAGCGCTAGAAATTTTTGTATATCTTAATTAGCCTTTTCTGTGTTTGAATGAAATTCGGTGAATTCATGGAAATATTTCTTGAGGAGAGTTATTTCGCTCAATGTTCCCAGCTACTGTTTTCAGGATGTATATGATTTTTTAAATCTAAAATATGACAAATATATATATATAAAAAATATTGCTTTATTTGTCACCAGCTCTAAAGAGCTGTTGATTTTTGTACCAAAAAATTACTGTAACCCTGAAGGGGGAGGAATCTAGCCAGACAAGACTTCCAACGAGTGCTCTTTGAGGATAAAGCCTCCATTGTGAGCTATTTTAGGTTGTTCTCTTTGCCTGCCTTACATGGGAATAGTCACTAGGACTTTCCTAACATGACTCGATTACCCTGGATCTGCTTGATTCCTCTAAATCTATCAACGTCATCTTGTTCAGATAGAGCAAACAAAACTGTCTGAAAAGCATTTACTTAAATAATATAATGAATAATATGAATAATACAAATATTATAATAATAATAATATGAATAATCTCTATTTATATAGCGCCTTTCTATTATAATCATATCCATTTTAATTTGTTGTCTTATTTATATTTCAAATAGAGGACCAGCAGCAAGTGTTGTTGAGTCCTACAAATAACATGACAAAAGTATGTTCTCTCCTGTATTCTTAATTTGTATCTGTCTGCTCCAATGGATGTTAGAGAAGTTTCAAGTAAATGGTAAAAAGCGCAGTTCTTGAATTGCATTGCAAAAGTGCATAATGCCTTGCATTGTCAGCCGAATACATTCATTTATAAGAGCACAGCGACAATAGATGAGCAACTTGAATTCAGACATCAGCACATTTTCAAACAGTGGATTTGTTGTGAATAGGTAATGGAGACGGTGGTATAAGGGAACAAGAGGCAAACTTCACAAAGAAGGCTGGGGAAGTGGTGCAGCATTTAAAAAGCTCAAGTATCAAAAAAAAGGAGACATGATGCTGATGAGTTTTTTTATGATCCTTGGCTGTAAGCAATCAAATGCAGATTCTAATCTTTCAAGTGTGTTACTTCTGCCCAACAACATTCTGGCAACAAACAACAAATTGAATAAAAAAAAGAGGTTAAAAAACACGAAAGACCCATCGAAATTAAGAAAGATGTAGCATTTGTGTTCTACTGAATACATTCATGCTCCTGTGGATGTAAGATGGACAGACTACAAAAATATTCTCTTTATTTTTCTACATTAGTATATCAGGGATATAATTCTATTCTTATGCATTTACAGTATTGACCATGAGCCTTGTGGTCTTTAGAGAAGCCTGATCTATATAATAATTACACTAATAAATCCAATTGATTGCTGATGTTTTTTATTTATTATTACTGCCTGAATAAAAAATAAAAAGCCTTTTTCTGTTTAATACTGAGATGGTAAAGAACATCCAACAACTACCAAAGACTAGACCAGGGGTCGGGAACCTATGGCTCGCGAGCTAGGTGTGGCTCTTTTGATGATTGCATCTGGCTCACAGATTTCGGCTTTTCAGATAAAACATAAAATATTATCACTTGTTTCAGGGGTGGGCAATACGTCGGTCGATCGCGAAGCTGTTGCGAGTAGATCGCGTGATAAAATATGATATAAGAAAATAGTAAAGAGAGCTCTGATTGGCTGCTGTGCATGTCAATCAAATGGTTATTGTGCCGATTGGTTGAAAATTTGATTGACATGCACAGCAGCCAATCAGAGCTCCTGCCTCTTCCACTGAACGCACGGAAAAGATCATATGAATCGAGAATAAAAAGAGCAAAACGTGCGACAGTCATTTTACGCAATTCAGAAAAACGATATAGAATTATAAGCTTGTTTTTTTAAAATAATATATCGAACAAAATAATGCGCGTTTGATCGCTTCAGGTTCTTCTCTACGAGAGTCACAGAAACATGACGTCAGGTCCATCAAAGTTAAGCTGCAGGTTTCAATGAAAGCGCAACAAATGCTGGTTTTCCTTTTGTGATCGCGGTCCTTAAAACACACTTGCATTAATACACCATCACATGATGACTATTTGTAAATTACCTTTATCTCACAAATGTAATAAGAATACGCAAAAACACAAACACGTTAAACAGGTGCAGGTGAGACACACATTCTAATGACGTCAGAGACGATGAGACAAAGCGATGATGATGTGAAGTTACTGATGAACAGTTTTATTCTCGTTAAACTTCATCTGAAATTTAATTAATCCACTTGTGTGGTTCATATCAGACATGTTTAGAATTAACAAATATTTGAATTCATGTTTTCATTTGTTTTTGTTTTTTCATGATCACAGAAATGGAGAAATTTTAGTCTTGTGCTTCATTTAAATATGATGGACATATTGAAATGGAGGCATGGAAAGGGATGAACCCGTCTGAATTCTTTGTTGATTTTGATGGAACAAAGAAAAAGGCCTTGAATTCGTGTCAAGCACAGATTCTTACATCTGAATATTATTTATATGGCTCTCACTGAAATAAATTTCCAAATATTTTGCTTGCATGGCTCTCTGAGTCAAAAAGGTTCCCGACCCCTGGACTAGACGATAGACCTTTAGAACTACTAACACAGTAAAACTAAGTAAGTAATTATTATTTGTTTATTCTGTGTTTGGTGAATTACAGTAGGTAATTTTCGGCGGAATTATTACATTACAAATCACAGACATGGCACATTCACATGGGAATAAAACTCAGATATTCTCCGTAATTATTACAAATACTTATTAATAACACTTATCCCGTGGGAATCGGACATTAGACTGTACTTTTAATGCAAACTCCCAGGAAATGGCCTCCATTTGTCTTTCAAACGGGAAAAAAGCAAGAGCTATAACTCCAGGAGGGACACGACAGTGTGGCCCGGAGTGAATCTATATTATTTTAAAGTGACGTTGACATTTTGGTGCTTCTTTTATCTTATTTAAAACAATTTCCTTAAACCTCATCAAGTGTTTGTGGACTTTTTACCATTTTCTTGAGCGTATTGAGATGTGTTGCAATAATGATTTCGATTTTACATTTTTTTTAAAACTGACCAAAAACAGTTTCCTTCAACTGAAAAAAATCACTAAATTGATCTTATAATCAATGCATGGACTATTGTAATTGTTTATTTTCATGTGACCAATTTGTTTCACCACTGTAGTGAGCAACAGTATTGGTTTGGAGAATAGATGTGATTGCCTGGTGAATATTATCAAACTAATAGATGATTTAATCTCCTCAAAACCATACCCTATAAGTTGACGCCTTCTTTTGGCTACAGATGAGGAATTATGATAGCACCTGCGTGACCGTGTTTCATGACTGGCCTGGCTTTGTGTATTGAGGAAGACTGACAGAAGGAGAACAAAAGTAAAAATACAAAGAGCAGTGGCTGCATTGCAGAGAATCACGCTGGTGCCTTTTTTGATTACTCAGCATCTTTCTCAGGTTGCAGCACTTGTACTACATGGAGTAAGGAGGACACTGGATTCCCTCTCGATCAATTACCCTGATTGTCATACATAAAAAGCATATCTATCCCTCCCTCCATCCATGGTTGTAGGTGCATTTATGTACTGTTCCTCCATTTATGGCTTCATGTGCAATAGAAAATTTGCAAGCTGCAGGATGAAAGCTGCACTCAGTATTCCATCGCTCTAAGCCTAAATTGTACAGCTGCCTAATTTTTTTTATTTCTGCAAAAGCTTTAGTTCACAATAAATGCTATATTAAATATTTTTCCAAAATATATTTTTAGTGAAATGGTTATAAGTTGCTAACATTAGATGCCGGTGAAAAGCTGTTTGAGAGTGATAGAAAGAGACTTTTAATTAAAGTGCACTGACATTGTTGACAATTAACTTAGAATTCTTAAATGGCGAATTCGATTCTCAGATTAATTGTCATCAAGTTATGATTTCACTTGAGGACTCGGTTTTTATATGTGGGGGCATAGTTGCACGTATTTGCTTATTTCTGCTCATTGAAATCACCCCCACCACTCATCAAGTCCCTTGTACACCAACAGTCCTATAGCAGTTTACTTTTAAAAAGATTCAGTGTGGCACTCTGTGCACAAGGTGGAGGATATTATACAAAATTAATTTCTTCTCGTCCATGGTTGCACAACAAATGAAGACTCTACTACTGGGGAAAATGGCTTGGTGTACGTGGCCACACAATGTTTGCGTTTTAGTCTGTGTAAAATGCATTTTAAATTCTGTCACCAGTGCATTATTTTAATCTTTTCTGCAGTGGTGCCGTGAGTTGACACAGAAATAGTAGGGTTGAATCTTATATTGAGCAGCCCTCCGCCGCCCACCCGACAGGTGTAAGTCTCTAGTTAGAGTTGACGCGAAGTGAAGTAAATGCAAATGTTTGTTTTTTTGCACATTGTTTACAGAGTAGTGTAATCATTGACATTCAATCTTAATCATCTTGTTTAATATAGATTTTTTTGGTCATGAATATGGCATAATAGTTTTCATAGCAGCAGAGAAGTGTTTTCACAAGGCAGTCGATGACTTGGTAAGTAAGGGGTCACTGCACTGGCATGAATGTTATTGAAAGAGAAGCTTAAAGTCACCACTGGGCTTTCTGCCTTAGGTTGTTGTCTTTACAATGGTCGTTACCAGGGTGACGGCTAGATTCCCACAGCGATGCATCATCAGGCTTAAAGGGGTTGAGGGAGAGTGACAGTGTCAAACTAATTTATCCATCTTGCATGATGAGGTAGTTTCCTCCATGTTGTAAATTACATGCACACGTTGCCTTATGTGGACTTAAAAAAAATAAAAAGATAAAAAAAATATAAAAGATAACAAATTACAGTTTATTAATGTTGTATTAGACGATTGACCAATAAATATTTGAAAAGAGGTTGAATTCCTGTCTCATTTTTCAAGGTTTTCTCCATGAGATAAAACTGGATATTGTCATTTGAAATATTGTAAGATGCCCCTTGACAACAACAGCTCTGACAATCTGTGGCCGAGTCTTCTAGGCAATGCAATATGAAGCACATTTTTACTTTCAGCCTTGTCTCATCCATTAATAGTTCTGGCTTCCTATTAAAACTGATGAAAACAATAAAGCCATATTTTTAACCTATTTCTTATATTGAAATCCTATAACAGTGTTGGGTTAAAAACACTTTTTTTTACATTTTTACAGTTAACATTCATTTTAAATTTGTATGCCTCTTGTTCCCTTATGGTTGGTGCCTAGCCCAGTTTCTTCGGGTGTGAGGTAGGGGACACCCTGGACAGAGGGGCAGTCTGTCGCAGGACACTCGACAGAGAAACATTCACACACACACTCCCGACCTAGACGCGATGATTGCGACACAAGTTGCCTACATCAAGTCATTTTTAAAATAATTTTCCGTAAAGACGGGTGCTTCTCTGCATCAATGATTTGACAGGTAGAACAATGTTTTTTAGAGCAAAAAGAAGTGGTCAAAAGACCTTCATTCCATGCTTAATGTCTGTCATAAACAACCGATTCTGTCACAAATCGACACCTTAAAACTGAACTGTACATTATGCACAACATTCCAGAGGCGTGTAGGCAAAGTAGGTCTTACACAGATCTGATGCATTAGAATCTATTTCTTCAGCTCCTCAGTTCTTGTAGCCTGTTGATTTATTAAATAACAAATCATGAGTAATGGGACCCTAATCCTTCATCCCCACGGTCTTGAATCTCATTGCTCAGATGCTTTCTTTATTCAATTTCTCAAATCCCCAAATTCAATTTAACAATTCTAATGGATTAATTACATTTCATACTTGGCGAATGGTTAAACAGTCTGTGGAGGCATTCTCCACTGAACTGTGCACAAATATAAACTCAAATCACTTTCCCCTTCAAGATGATGTTCCTATTCTTATCAATTGCTTCATAACTAACTTGGATTGAACTAAGGTGCAGTTGGATGGTTTGATTTGAAGTATAGTTCACAAAATGTTGTGGAGAAAATGCCTGCATGTTTAATATAACAGTCAGAGGACACAGCTTTTATATTCACTTTCCAGGATGAATCCATAAAAGCAGGTGGCCTGTGAAGAGGTATCGTGTGTGCAGCTGGGAAAAGCAATATCATTCATATTATTGTAATGGGTTCCCACAAAGGTACTTGATGATGTGAGTTGGACGAAATTTAAAGAAATTCTGAATGTAATTTTGAGGGAATTTGGTATAAGCCTTAAAGGTTTCTCCCTTTGAAATTTAACCAAAATTAGGACTTTTTTTTATTTAATGCTGGGTATACGTGTGTAATGACACTTGGTAAATATTAATATGGCAGGGTTATCACTGCGCAGTGATCAGGACGCTAACCTGGGTAGGGGGGCGACGCCGATGACAGCATGGGCAGAGGCAAGCGGCCCGCCGCTGTCGATCCAAACAATTTGTGCAATTTTTAACAATGAGCATAATACATTTTATTTTGAAGTTGAAATATAAGATTGAAGTTGAAGATTTTCCTAGTCTCTTCTTAAGCCCTATTCGTATTACCTGGGGACCTCGATATTTTGTTAATGACCTCCTCTGTTTTATTTTAAGTGCATTCACACGGAATAAGCAACGTCTTTAAATAAGTGATTTCACTGACATTACCTAGAGATACAGATCTAAAAAGTAACTCAATTACTGAAAGAGAAAATGAGTGTAACCAAGCGTCCTTGTTTAGAGAAGATATAGTGGAAAACCTTTTATTTTCTTTTGTGTATGTATAAAAGACAATAGTTTAATTTTTGTTTTTAAATCTGTAATTAACACTTAAATATTTACAGAATTTATTAATTTGTGTGTTGCAATTAAACCCGTGGCCACTAGTTAGCAACATTATTCAATTCCTCGTTCCAAAAGAATGACAAAACTGGCTAATTTGTATGTGATGGTAAGTTAAAATGTTAAATGTTTCAAGATTTGACTGAAAAACATACATTTTTGAAAACTCTTAAACAAGCAGCAGCATTGACATCAATTTTGACTTGACCTGACACCCCACAACAACTTTTTGTCTCAGAATTAATTGATACATTTAAACTTAATCTCTGTGTTTTCAAAGATGTCTGTCTAGTGGATACTGTAGCGCTGACATCTTTCCTATTTCCTAGCTTAATAGTGGATTCAACCTAAAGATAAGGCAAAATAAATGGTCAGTTTTGTCTATTTATATTTTTTGTGCCAACATAAAAGTGCATATAAATAATGAAATGCCAGATGGAAGCAGTTGGAACAGGGAGGGTACTCCTTCTCATTAGTTTGTTTTGGTCCGTAACTGTTGCAGCAGAGTACCACACGGTGATGGAGGAGGTAATGATGGACTCCACAATGGCTGTGTAAAACTGAAAGTAGCCTTGTCACTAAATGTTGGTGTTAGCTAGCTAACTGTGTTGGCTAACCAGACGGCATCAAAACACTTCCTCAGCTCTGCGAAACAAGCCCAAAGGAACTCATAGTTTCTTTTTTCCGCTTAATATATGCGTAATCTAGACCAAGATAATCTGTCTCAATTTGGAATACTTGTATGCGTGTCATATGGTTGCCAAGCGTGTGGAAAACAAATTGAAGCTTCCGTGTGTCATGTTGGATTTTTATAGGCATATTATTATTCAGTTTTTCTGAACTCTGTGTAAATTGATTTGATTTGATTTGAATTTACATTAGTGTTCTATTTACATTGATTGGCAAACTTCAATTAAAATCTCAAACCTGTTCTATTAGTATCCTTATTGTCTGTTAAAACAAACGAAACAAATCATGGTTAAAGAGACCGTTGCATAAAGTATGGCTGCAAAGGGGTGAGATTACAATTATGTAATGCCACTATGTGTAAAGCTGTGGTTAAAATCCCCTAAGATTAGGAAAGATTTAGCTTTCATCATGGGTTTATGAAATGTACCACCCTATCACAAGTTTTATCTGTGTATTTGGAAGATTAAGATCAAAATTCTTATATTCAGCTAAATAAATATAAAAAATGTATACATTAAAATACAAAATTCTATCAATAATATTTCTTTGTATAACGAATTTAAATTAAAATTAAGTGATAATGTAACCAGTTTTATAGAAAGAGCCCATTTTCCTAGCTCAGTATATGGCACTGTGAGACAGGGTTTTAAGGCATTGAAGGCCATCGAGTGGTCTTTGAAAATGAGGACAGAGTTTCATGAAACCTCATTACACA
Source organism: Callionymus lyra (assembly GCF_982586985.1). NCBI lineage: Eukaryota > Metazoa > Chordata > Actinopteri > Syngnathiformes > Callionymidae > Callionymus > Callionymus lyra. Next base: position 26,391,003 of record NC_141831.1, on the reverse strand, counting down.
ATAGCTAATAACAAGCTAGTGCTCATATAACAGTTGTCCAATAGCCATAGATGTGTATATTTGAGACCTTGAAGTTTTATTCTGCATTCATCGATTTGCTTTTTATAATTGTTTTCATCTGTATTCATATGTTATTATGCTCAAAGAATGACTCTGTTTCTCCAGTAATCTTTGATGAGAAAATCAAAGCTTTTCAGACATTGAATCCTCTTGTCTTAAATAGACTTTTAACTTTGATACGTAGGCTGGTTCTTTGGGATCGTTCGATGTTGGTAGTGTTAGGTTGACTGTGGAGCTGCACAAGTAAGAACTTGTTTGAAGTTGTTCCAGGTGACCTTTGTATGCTAAAAAAAAATCAAAGCATCACGACAGGGATGTTTGATGGTGGGCCTCTTGTTGGTTGTGATTCTGTGGAGAATTAATTCTTCTGTGCTACATGAACAGGTTTGAGTAAACGGAGAGGTTTTAAATATTCTTAATTTGGTTTTATAAGGCAACAATTGCACTCGGCACATAATGATAGCTTAAATATATACTCAACTGGGGCCTCGTAATTAAATGATTTGAGGGGCAACGCAGTGTGCTGAAATTTTGTGCCAGTAACTGTTTTTCTTCTGATTATGCTAAAACTGGGCATATGGCACGCACCAGGATTTACTCATCGTCACTGTGTGCGGCTCAGGGATGCACAAGTAACATCACTCTCATTTGCAGAGGTGTTCAGGGATTGCTTTGTGTGACTAAGGCTCAAAAAAGCATGACATTTTTCAATTTTTTTAGTTACTTGAACTTAAGGAAGGATTAAATATGTGCACTACAATTTGATTTGATTCGGGTAAATACCCTGTTCTGGTTCTCTTGGATCTGTCCTCAGCCTTTGACACAGTTGATCACCAGATCCTGCTGAGAAGACTCAGTGAAGTCTGTCTGGGTCTGTGTTACAGTGGTTCTCATCATACCTTTCTGGGCGCAGTTTCAGTGTATCTGCCAATCAATTGACATCTGTTGTGTGGAGTGCCTCACGTTTTTGTTCTAAGTCCTTTATTGTTTTTGCTGTACTTGATCCCCCTGAGTAAAATCATTCAGAGATTTCCTGATGTTACTTACCACATTTTTGCTGATGACATCCAGCTCTACTGTTCATTTGTTACAACTTTGGTTATTGCTACTGATGATAAGATTCCAGGGTTGAGTCAGGCCAGTCTGTCAAACTGAGCCTGAGAAACCTGGCTGTTGTCTTTGACAAAGACATGTCTCTAGTACAACACTGCACAAAACTGACCAGAAACTGTTTCCTTCAACTGAGAAAAATCTCTAAACATAATAAAATGATGTCACCACATGATCTGGAGCTTGTAATCAATGCGTTTGTGTCTTTTCGTTTAGACTATTGTAACAGTTTATTTTCATGTCTTAACAAGAAGGAGCTGTCTCACCTTCAGTTGATATAGAACTCTGCAGCGAGAATTCTGACCAGCTCTAGTAGAAGAACTCACATTTCTCCAATCCTTAAAACTCTTTAATGGCCGCCAGTTTCTTTCAGAATCAACTTTACAATTATGATTCTTACTTTGACAGCTAACATCACTGATCTGATCCAGCCTTACATCCCAGCTCGGGCTCTGAGGTCTGTGAATCTACTGATGGTTCATCGCACACGGTTCAGGACCAGAGGAGAGAAATCCTTCCAGGCTGTTGCTCCTAAGCTTTGGAACAATCTTCCTCTTTCTTTGTGCTTCATGGATCTACTGACTCCTTCAAGAAACATCTCAAGACATTTTTATTCATGCAGGCTTTTCCTTGATTTTCTGAGACTCTTATGTTTGTCTCTGTCTTGAGCTTTTAAGTATTTATTTTATTGGGTATTTTTGGATGGTTTAAGTGCTTTATAAATACTAATTACTTACTTGGTACTTACTTGTTTAATGACTAGAAAAAACGCTAGGTGCAACATAAAAAAATGTGTTTGTTTCGATGCCATTATCTTAAACTCTTTCAAGACTTTATTTATAGAATGTCCCCTCTACAGTTATGTCCTGGTTCTAGGAAAACAAAATGAAAAGTGAAGATAGCAGATGAGAGACTTATATGAATCAATCTCAATGGAATGTGTATATAATATTAAAAAATATGTAACCCCTCCATTAACCTACATACCGTGAAATTTTCTAACAGCACTTGGATGTTTCGATGATATCTTCTTCTCCGGATAGGTTGGCGACTTGTTGTAGGAAGACAATATATATCGATATAACACCAGTAGCAAAGCCAGTGTTTCTGTTGCAGGCAGGTTCTCAGTCGCTTCTACTGACGTCAGCGGCAACGATTGATGACGTAACGGATGGTAGGCCGTGCCCAAATCTCACAAAATTGTAGGGTGATGCAAAGGGCCTACCGGATGGCGTAGTGGTAGTGGTAGGGCTCAAACTGAGAATCGGAATCGAGCCTTAGTCTGGGCTGTTGTGTGTCGATCATTGATATATTTGCGACTCTTAACGTGACGTAGCTGCTGATTAAATTCTAGCTGTTGTTGTTCCTCCGTGTGTTGTTGTGTTACTAAGTTTCGATGCAGAGGATGTGTATCGTGGCCATGGAAACCACAGGGACTATAGTTGGAGTGATATTTTGATATAATGCACTGATGTTGTGTTCATTTGATGATGATCTAAACGTCTTATTGACCTATAACAGTACACGCTCAGATCCCTGTGGTGTATAAATAACCTTAAAGTAGTTATTGAGAGTTGGATTCATTCAAACGTGCGCCACTGAAGGCCTATGTGTGAAATGCGCCACTGAAGGCCTAAATTGCTTCATTACCTTTCCCTGACTTCTTCCGTCTTCCTGGTTGCGCAGCTGTGGCGATCACTGTCTATCTTTTTAAAGCTGTGATTTATAGCAATATCCAATTGTACAATGGTGAGCAAGTATTGGAGATCCAGCTTGTGGCAGGATATCTATGGAAGTATGTGATCTAACATTTTTAATGTTGTAATGAAGAATTAGTTACTTCGAATAATTGAATTCAATGATGTTTATATTGAAGGTTGAATTTGTTTTTATTGCATCTTTCAATTAGTTTTTTGCCTGTGAATAAATCATTTGAAAAAAAAGGCAATTTCTACTTTTTTAATGAATTAATTTTTTCCACACAGTTTTCTATTCTTATTCCAATTGCTCAAAATACATTACCTATATTAGTGTAAGGAAACGAAAACTCCTTACACTAATATAGGTACAACAGTAAAGTTGTAAAAAAACAACTAATATTGCATCATTAGTTCATGATGCAATATTAGTTGTTTTTTTTATTTAACATTTGAAAAATGTAAGCTTTTTAAGTTCAATACAAATGCTGGCACAACAGCGCCTCTAGACTAAGAGTACTGGGCTACTTTAACTTTCAGCCAATCATGCAACATACAGGGGATTTGTGTTACTTCGTTTTTTTTTAATTATTATTAAATAGTACATCAAATTCTGTGTATGAATTCTATTTTTTTTCATTTCCATTTTATTCAATAAATACCAGGCAGCCCTAATCTGAGGTTGATCATACAGTAATCTTTGGTCCACTGATTTGTTGAGAAAATGATGCTTAATGGCACACTGACGATGTGTAGTCTCAGTCGGCCCTAAAAGTTGAAAGTCAAATCTCTTCCAGTGGATTTCACTGGGCTTGTGGGATTTGCTGAACCACGACACGATAAAGGGGGAAAAAAAGGAGGTGAGATGGATTAAAAATGAAAGGAAGGGAGAGAGAGAGAGAGGGAGAGAGGGAGAGAATGACTGCTACTGATAAACTGCAGAAACTGCAAAATACTCTAACCAGGGCGGAATATGAGAATGATGAATCAGGGATAATCGTTAGCCTAGTGAATGTTGTCATCTTGGGACATTTTCTTCAGAGACAACATTTACCTGTCACTGCATCTGCCATCAAAGGTGTAATAATGGGCCTTGTTCCCAGACTTCAGAATGTGGCTCACAGGCAGAAACAAAGTTGAGGTATGAGATTGTATAGGAAGAGAAGCCTCAGGGTAGGAATTCATAATCCACAGAATTGTGCGGCGTGGCTAAATGGTCCAGATAAAAATTGCGGGTTTAATCTCAAGAGGTCACTTTCGCCTTCTGCAGTTTCACATTGTGGTCCTGTCTTTTTTTTTATTTTTTTATTTTTTTTTTAGAATCCCTTATTAGTCCCGTGAGGGGAAATTCAGCCATTCACACATACTGACGGGAGTAGGCTGCACACTTGCGCCAAGTTCACCATCAGGAGCAATCAGGGTAAAGTGTCTTGCTCAGGGACACAACGACACAAGCTTGTCTGGAGCTGGGATTGAACCTGCAACCTTTTGGACTGCAGGCAATTAGTCTTATTGTCCCGTGTGTAATGAGCTGCCCACTTCTGTTGCTATTTATTGTTGCAGTTGCATTTTCTACATTAGAGTGGGAGATCACTCTATACAATGTTTCCATCATTTTGTGTAGTGTGTTGTCACATTACTTAAATCACTGTAGTCTGTATAATTTTTTTTTCAATATTTTGATACCTTTTGATACTGTTATTAAAAAAAAACAAAAAAAAACAATAATGGTAAGAACACTTTATTAAATAATAAAACCAACAATCAATGATTTTACATACAAAGAGTGTTTATGTAAAAATGTATTTTTTTTTTCATACAAAAAAACTATTTATGTGACTCTGTGGTTGTAGATTACCTTAATTTCTGTACTATTAAGGGCACAAGCCGCAGGTTTTCATTGTTACAAATAACCAGGAGTGACGCCAGATTCAATCGCTCATTTCACCACAGACGAAGCCTTCATGGACACACTGTGCGTCACCCTCACTGGGTTCAAGCCACATATCAAGCCTATGGTGCGTCTGGTTATAACATGAGATATTAAGACAGAAAGACGGCACACAGAAGTTTAATTGAACATAAAAAAATTGTGACACCTCTTGAGGCATATTTACCATTGATCTGTCCTCTTCATCGTTTGGCAGTCCAGTCTTTCAAAATCCCCCGCAGTCAGGATCCACTCACAGACTTGAGCAAGTTGTTCTCCGCAAAAGTTTCCATGTTTCCTTTTTCATCGGTTGGATGAATGTATCCAGTCTTCAAATGGCTTAATGAAGGATGGATACGGATGAGGTAAAGAATCAGATTGTGGATAATGAAATATGATGTGCGCTATGAGGGCTTGTTTTCTTTACTCCCCTGCCCCCCACCACAACCAGCACGATATGTAGCATGTTCAAACCATCCCCAATAATTTTTACAGTGAAAATTAAAATCACACAAAACAAAAAAAAAAAAAATTTATTAAAGGTACCCAAACTACCTAGAGCTGCTTAAATATAATATTCACTGCATTTAACTTGGCTTTTATAAACACTATCATATATACAAGTGTGCCCTCACTTTTTTGGTTCACTAGCTACTTTCAAAAGGACCAGGTCCAATAGATCTACTTTCATCAAAAATGCTTGACAAAGGTAATAACATGCTTACCCAATTGACCTGCACTAAATAGACTCGACCAGGTTTGTATAGTCCTGTGAATAACTTCTTCTCTGAGGGAAAGCACATGAATGTAGCGATTGGTTCAAGTAAAGCAAAGTCTGAAAACCTTCTGAGAGACAGTTTTGAAGCTGCTCTGTATAGTGTCAAGTTGGACACACGTCTTCTGTCTCATCTCTGGCTCTGATGACTCTTTCAAACCATGGTGCTATAGCTTGGAGGATAGATTTTGCTCTGAATTAAGCTCATACAACATGTTGATCAAAAAAATGTCTAGCAACCACTTTTCATCAGACAGTTGTTTGTAATCTACATGACTTTTGTTTTTTCTTGATTAGCTGCTCCACTCCTCCTTTCTGTCGATGTACGAATTGAAAACTCCCTAAAGTATTGCAGTAGCCAGCCCATCAACCTCAGCAGCTTGGCGACTTAACAGTAAACCCCGAAGAGGGGAGAGCTCAGATTGGCTGCTCTCCATGTCAATCAAATGTCTCTGCTCACAAATGCATGTCAACAAATCGACTCTTCGACACAAGCAATGATTGCTCAATATCTACGCATGTGAAACCGCTTTGGAAAGTAAGTAATAGTAAGTAATTTATATTTGTAGAGACCAGGGTCACAAAGCGCTTAAACAATCAAAACAATATTCAATAAAGTATATATTCTAAAGATCAAGATAAAACTGATAACACAACAGGAATTCCAGAAAATCAAGGAAAAGCCTGAACAAATAGAAACGTCTTAAGATGTTTCTTGAAGGAGTTAGTAGACTCCATCAAGCGCAAAGAGAGAGGAAGATCGTTCCAAAGCTTAGGAGCAACAGCCTGGAAGGATTTCTCTCCTCTGGTCCTGAGCCGTGTGCGAGGAACCATAAGTAGATTCTGATCCACAGACCTCAGAGCCCGAGCTGGGGTGTAAGGCTGGATCAGATCAGGGATGTAAGGAGGAGCCTGACCATGAATAGCTTAATAAGGTTACAGCCAATCTCTGTCTCTCTCTCTGTCTCTCTCTGTCTCTCTCTGTCTCTCTCTGTCTCTCTCTGTCTCTCTTTTTCTCTCTCTCTCTCTGTCTCTCTCTGTCTCTCTCTCTGTCTGTCTCCCTCTCTCTCTTTCTCTTTCTCTCTGTGATGTGAAATGAAATGTGAATCTTCTTTATGGTAAAAATTCGAGAACACTTTAACGAAATGTAATAATATTATATGGATTTATGACTGACGTCTTATTATAGGAACCAAAATGGCACCACTATGAAGCATCTGGCTATGAGGATCCCATCTTTGTGATTCCACTTTGCTTTGTCATATTCACAAGATCTCTCATCATTTTGGCAAGCGTCTACCCACTGCAGGTTCTTTGAAAAGGTTGTCAATGGTAGACCCCTTTTGTGTCCTTCTATCGTTCTTCCTTGCTGAAAGTCACGGCAAGATAGCTGAGCTTGTCTCTTTAGTAATTGCTTCACTGGCTTGACTATCGTCTTTGCACACTGGTAGCGTGTCCTCATATCAATTATCATAGTTAAAGAAGCAGACGATGAAGCATTCATGTCCCGTGACTGTAATTTGAATTTCTTACTGTCAGTGTCAGGGTAAGACTCATAATATGGCTGTGTGGATGTTTGGTTATTACATCTCATCTCTATTATGATGTTTTTTATTTGGCTTTTTTAGTTCATATAATATTCAGGCCTTTACAATTTATCGAATCACAATTGCATTATCACTTAGTGGCAGATATGGACCGGATAGACTAAAGATAAGAAACCCGAGCTGGTGACGAGAATACTCATATACACATATTTAGGATTGATATTTAGCAACGAATGTGAAACCCAAGTCTCCTAACTTACTTGCAAGTTTCAAATGTTGAAGTCTTCCTCTCCAAGATGCAGTAAGTCCCTCATCATGACCATGTTTTGACCGTATTACTTTATAAACTTCTCCTCCGTCTGAAATGTCGGGAAATGAGAAGTGACAAGAGCCGAGTCCATTATGATGTAATAATGGGCTTTACTCCTCCTGCAGCCAACTGTCATCACACCCCACTTTGTTTATACAACAAGCCCTTTGGAGGTGGAGACTTCTGGGATTCATCTCTATTAAAAAATAAGTGATTTCAGTGGAAAGGGATTAAGCATATTTTCTAAGGTAAATCATTAAATCAAAAGAGATCGGTGTAAACTTTGCACATACTGAACATGCTGTAGATAAGAGGAACATTATCTGAGTTTCAAACAGTCTCAACTCTACACAACTGTTCAGACTCTCAACTGCTCTGGTTTTCTCCACCGCGACCCTTGAGGGTGGGTGCTTGGGAGGGAGCGCTTGTTTTCATGCAGGTGACATCCTGTATCAAAATGCGGTACAACTTTTTTTTTTTTATTATTATTATTTGAATAATCGTCATCACTTGGAAATGAGATCGCCTATAAGTAGGAATCGAGATCATAATTTTTGAACGATTAATCATGCATCCCAAACTTTACTTATTTTGTACTCACCCTCATGTTGACTAAGGGTTGGGCTTATTTTCTTTTTAAGAGTTCTAGACAAAGATATTTGGATGTTTTTAAGTGTCTTTTTCGATGAAGATGAAGACAAAGACAACTGAGCTCCAGTCGCTACGTTAAAATGAACACACACTTTGTCTATAACTCAAAAAAAAGAACAAATTTCTCTGAAAATAATCCCAACTCTTAGTCAACCTAGGATGAATAGAAAATGAGTGAAGTTTGAATATTGAATATCACTTTAAGCGTGGTTTTGTACTGTATTTTCACTGTATTGTGTCCTATTGAACTGACTCATGTTTGTTTATAATTCTATGCAAAGTATTATGTGACTCTGAGAGAATATATTATTGATTTTAACCATGTCTTTTTTAACACCTTTGTATACACCAATTCTTATTTTGAGAGAAAGTGGAAAATGAATCCGTCTTTAGTGAGAGCAGATCACTTTAATAAGGTGATGAAAATACTCAGGATAGTGTGAATTTTCGATATCTTGCCTCTGAAAACAAATGTTGTCGCATACGGCTCCGGCGTTGCGGGTTGCTGACCCCTGAGCTAGATGGTTTGTTAAAAAAATTAAAAAAAGCCCTAACATCTTTAAAGTGGGTGAGTGCTATTTTGGGCACGGTCTACATGTCTAAGTTGCATTAGAATCTGTTTGTTGGGCTTCATAACTGACATTTAGAAGTTGTTTAATAATGTTTATTATGTTTTATGAGTCCTCAGCTACACATGGCTAAACACTTTTGCTACTTGTTCGTTTAGTATTGGTCATTGTTTAGCATTGATGTGCAGAGCCAATGAAACCATGTTCTTTATTTGTCAGTCATCAACAAAACACTGTTGACCTTGTTCTTTGTTTGGGACTTTTCTGGTCAGTCGCTCTTCAATCAGATAATTTGGTACCAGAATAAGATTTATGGAGAACATGATCTAAGAATATAACAAACAACTATCATTTAACTTTTCCTGTTATAAATTGGCTCCTCTCTGTTACCTTTTTCTTCTTGTCCCTCTCACTGATTTTGGCCTTAAGTATGCTTTATCTTTACCCTCCAAGCGCAGATTAACACAGGGAAATGTATTTTAGCTAAATCACTGAACTAAATTCATAGAGAGGAAACCTGGAAATTGTGGGATTTTCAATAAGTTAGATTTTTAACTCAAAACTGAAACTATTGTTAATGCTGTGATAATCTCAGATCACCATTGTTAACTCTCACAGTTTCTCGCCGAGTTGCACTACTGCTAAGTCACTCTTTGCTCTAGACTGTGGCTTTTATTGGGAGATTGTGTGCTGGGTAAGGGGCAGCAAATTAGCCGAGGCAAAGGTTGAATTCTAACGATCCTCCTCTTGCTTTTTTGCCTCGTTTCATGATGCTGTCCACATCTCAGTCCATTCATGAATAAAAGCCGACTTAAATGACAAAGTCTGAGTTAGTTTCATTTTGTCCAGGTAGATGACCCCTTGTTTGGGTCATCTGGGTCATTGGTTTGGTGTGATCTGTACGAGAAGCAAAATGACCCCTGCAGGCCTAAGGACTCGCAGTTAAGGTAGTGTTGGGAAAATCTGTCTTGGAAGTAGACATGGTCGCCCAGAGTTCATTGTACATTGAGGCTGGAAAACATGATTTCAGAGTGCTGTTTTGACCGTTTCCTTCACTTTGCCTAAGGTTGTTGCAGCAGCGGTTGGTCAAAGTCTTCCTATGAAATTTTCTACATCTGTTCTATTCCATCTGTATTGCTTGGATAAAAATGAATTATTCATTACGATTGCAAAAGGGTTTATCTGTCACTGTAATAACCGTATATGTGAAAACAGAAGTCTCCCACTGTAACTGCATTCGATCACATAACAAGAGAACTATCTAGTTGTGTGTTGTGTTAGTTTCTCTTAATTTAAGAAAGAATTTAATGCTTTAAAGAAAGTTTTTAAGGAAAGTAGGTCTTTCATCACCTTTTAATTATTTATAAAGATTAAATGATAATAATCGATAAATCATCATAATGTTATTAAATTATAGGAACCTACACAATGGACTAATATAATACTATATATATACATATATATATATACAGTATATATATGTATATACAGTATATATATAAAATTTCCCCTGTGAGGGTGTCAGTGTGTCTTGTGGTCCTTTCATGCGTTCAGCATGCCAAGCCTGTCCAATCTTCTTTTGTAGCACGTCTGGCTGGTGTCCTCACACTACTGCTGCTTTGTGTTTTTGAGGGCCAGCATGGAAACGGGAAGGTGGGCCGTCTGTGCCCGTCCCAGCCACCTGGCTACCCAGAGGGGAAGGGGGCACAGAAGGTAATAGAGCAAAGGAAGCGGGTCAGCTGAAAATGGGAAACATATCCCTCTTTCTGTCTTTCTTTTTATTTGGTTGCCTCTTTTGCATCTCTTTCCCATCCTTGCACTCGTGCCATGGTTCACCATAACTCCACCACTGTTAAACATTCATTTTTTTTTGTCAATATGTATTCATGTCCATACTTACAACTTGGTTATGACATAAACATACTCTCATTACTGAACTTCCTCATGTTGTTTTTTTGCCCACATCACATGACCAGAACACGCATGTCTTATTGGTCAACAGCAGCTCCTTGTAACTTGCAGAAATGTATATATTTGTGAGAAATTAATGAAGGAGGAGAAGTACCATAATCATATAGCCTTATTTAGCCAACCAGTGTAGTGATTTTAAAGCATGTATTGATTTTATTGGGTAAACTAGAAGAGAACGCAATTACAACAATAAGCACATTTCAATAAAAATATTGTTGTTTATTGTGTTTATTTATTATTATTTATGTTTATTTTTTACTGTGCACTTTTGTTGGAGGTACAGAGTAAGAATTTCATGGTACCTAGTACCTATGACAATAAACGCTTTGAATCTTGAATCTTGAGAATGGGAACCAAACTGAAAACTGACTTTTGAAAACTGAAAATATGATAAAGTAAATTTTCCATCTTGGCTATTTTTGATCTTTAATTGTTCCTGACACAGGCCTGGGGTCACAGTCCTCCCTGGAGTGCCCTCTGGAACATAGATGTATGTATATTGGAATCCTGTAGGATCTGGAATCCTGCTAGTACACATTGCAATTCTAATTCTATTCTTTACTAATACAGATTGGAATTAGATTGGAATAAATCAATAATTAATTAAATTATATCTTATATATTAGTGAATAGCTAAATCACATAATAAAAGTAATGTGAAAAAGATCAATACACTGACATACATTCTTATTAATTTTTTTTATACCTCAAAAGTCTGTTTGATGACATTTGATTGGCTATCAGCATACACAGTGAAACATGAACACCGTTACAGTACATATAGCACAACAATAGCCACTCAACCCAGCCCTCTCAGTGGTAAACAACAATGTTGGCCGTTGCAATAGACAATTACATTTTCTTTCCCACTGACTGGCCCACCGGGGAAATCCCTGGTATCCCTGTATGCCAGCCCGCCCCTGCTTATTGCCCAACAATCAATCAGTTAAATATATATAAATATATAAATATATTTTTATAAATTATAAATTATCGCACATGTTTTTGATATGTATATCGCATGTGCCAATATCGATATTTTTCCGATATATCGTGCAGATCCAGACCCCCTTATAATTTGTGTGGTTTTGTTGCGTCCACCTATGTTTTTAGGTTTTTAATAGTAATGTTTCATTCATTCAGACCTAGGATGTGTTATTTTAGTGTTTCACTTTTTACCTCCATGTAAAAGAAGCGCAGCGTACAAATAAAACCGATAAAACGTTTCCGGAAAAAAGCCAAGAACAGCATCAGTTTTCTAGCTTCATAATGATTTCCATCCAAGTACAATGATGAACTATTTACAAATGTTTGAGGGTGTTTAACAAATTTACACTCAATCCAACGTATCGTTATGCTACTAGCGTCTGTAGTATTACTGTGGCCACTTATCATGCATGTCATTAGCACAAATGACTTCAACACTTTTGCCCCTTAATTATTTTTAAGCTCTTCTGGAGGAGTTGACACATGGTCCAGAGGTCAAACTGTGAGGCCAGGTGAGACTAAACTACCATATTACGGTCTCCTCCATCTCCTCCTTCCTCTGCCTCTTCCCTCGGGCAGATAATGAAGACTGGGGTCCCCCCCCTGCTGCTTAGGCCACCTGTGATATTTTCTATGAGCTGCACCAGGAAAGGTGGGACTCTTGACGCTCTCCACGGGATGGAAGAATTTAAAACAACTTTTTCGGTTAGGCAGGTCAGAGTCCTGGATCTGAATAAAAAGTAGAAGTGCTTTAATTAAATCTTGTAAGCTACCTTTACAGGGTTCGAATTTAACCGTGGCAACGACTGCACTTTCCATGACCGCCCTTCCCACTTGCAGTAACGCCCTGAAAAATGTACCTGTGTTTACGGCAACAACTTGCAGTGACCGCCCTTGGATTTTAATTTGTTAATGGATACTGTTAGCGTAATTGTTTTGTCAAATTAAAATTATAAAATCATCACGACTTGACTGTTATTTAACATTATCAACTGTTCAATAACTAAAGGTAAATAACATGGGCGCAGCGATTTTGGAAGCCTTTGTCCAAAGTAAACTGACGACGGAAACAGCCGAGCTGTTCCGAGTGAAAAAAATTAACTTTTTTATGTAAGTTTATTTAATTGTTAAAATACAGTGCTAAAAGTATTTAGTGGTTTGTTTGCCCTCGAAACTCGCCAGTTCCTAAACCTGTTGATGTTGTTTATGTGTGCGTTTATTTAGATTTGTGGCGACCAAAATGTGTAACATACGTGGATTTACTTTTTTTAAACATTGATTACAAGCCGCTTAATGAAACTGATAATATTGATAGAATGATAATTGTTTATTCGTTTCTACTATAAAATATGTATGTGTATATATATACAGTGGGAAGAAAAAGTTTGGGCACCCCTGTACATTTTCATGATTTTCCTTTATAAATCATTGGTTGTTTGGATAAAAAAATCTAGTTAAGTATATCTTATAGGAGACAAACACAGTGATATTTGAGAAGTGAAATAAAGTTTATATGATTTACAGAAAGCGTGCAAGAATTATTTAAACAAAATCAGGCATGTGCATAAATTTAGGCATCACAAAAGAAAAATTACTCAATATTTTGTGCATCCTCCTTCTTCAGAAATAACAGCGTCTAAACGCTTCCTATAGCTTCCAATTAGTGTCTGGATTCCGGTGGAAGGTATTATGGATTTGGTATTTCTTCTTAACAGATCCACTCCAGTTCAGTCAGGTTTGATGGTTTCCGAGCATGGATCGCCCGCTTTAAATCACACCATAAATTCTCAATAATATTCAGGTCTGGGGACTGAGATGGCCATTCCAGAACGTTATACTTGTTCCTCTGCATGAACGCCTTAGTAGATTTTGAGCAGTGTTTAGGATCATTGTCTTGTTGAAAGATCCAGCCCTGGCGCAACTTCAACTTTGTTACCGATTCCTGGACATTGTTCTCCAGAATCTGCTGATATTGAGAGGAATCCATGCGCCCCTCAACTTTAACAAGATTCCCCGTCCCTGCACTGGCCACACAGCCCCACAGCATGATGGAACCACCACCAAATTTTACTGTAGGCAGCCAGTTCTTTTCTTGGAATGCTGTTTTCTTTTTCCGCCATGCACAACGCCCAAATAACTCTATTTTAGTTTCATCAGTCCACAGCACCTTATTCCAAAATGAAGCTGGCTTCTCCAAATGTGCTTTAGCATTCCTCAAGCGACCCCGTTTGTGGCGTGTGCAGAGAAAAGGCTTTTTCCGCATTACTCTTATCATAAAGCATCTCCTTGTGTAAAGTGCGCTGAATAGTTGAACGATGCACAGTGACACCATCTGCAGCAAGTTGATGTTGCAGGTCTTTGGAGCTGGTCTGTGGGTTGACTGTGACTGTTCTCCCCATCCTGCGCCTCTGTTTATCTGAGCTTTTCCTTGGTCTGCCACTCCGGGCCTTAACTAGAACTGTGCCTGTGGTCTTCCATTTCCTCACAATGTTCCTCACAGTTGAAACTGAGAGCTTAAATCTCTGAGATAGCTTTCTATATCCTTCCCATAAACCATGATGTTGAACAATCATTGTTTACCGGTCATTTGAGAGTTGTTTTGAGGCTCCCATGTTGCCACTCTTCAGAGAAGATGCAAAGAGGAGAAACTCCTACAATTGGCCACCTTAAATACCCTTTCTCATGATTGGACTCACCTGTGCATGGAGGTCAAGGGTCACTGAGGTTACCAAACCAATGTTGAGTTCCAATAATTAGTGCTAAAGGTATTAAAAACAATAAGCTATAAGGGTGCCTAAATGTATGCACATGCCTTATTTTGTTTAAATAATTCTTGCACATTTTCTGTAAATCATAGAAACTTTATTTCACTTCTCAAATATCACTGTGTTTGTCTCCTATAAGATATATTTAACTGGATTATTTTATCCAAACAACCAATGATTTATAAAGGAAAATCATGAAAATGTACAGGGGTGCCCAAACTTTTTCATACCACTGTATATATATAAGCACAGGTAGGGGCTATCTGCAGGGCGTTTCCGCCTAAAGCACCTCCGACGGTGCCAATGGGGTAGTTGCAGGGTCATCAGCCGGCAGCCACCCTTAGTTGATGTTTCGCTCCATTAATCATCTCCCGGTGGTGGAGCCATGGCAGGGACATCTCCCTACCTTGCCCTGCAACCACCCGTAGGATCCTTGCGCCGGGGAAGCAGCGTCTTGCATCATCACAAAGCAATTAACTTTGCTGTTCTGTAGACATGAGAGAAACTTTCTGTTGACCGCATTAAAGTCAACAATAACAAATGTTCTTTTTAGAGTTAATGTTGACTTCATCATTGGAATATGCCTTTATCAAATAAATGGAGAGTTTGTGTTTAATACTGGTTGAACAAAGGCTGATAGGGATGAGTTTCGTGTTTGTGATGTCAGCGTTAAATTAAAATCTCTCAAACTTTAGAAAGATCAATGATGACACAAAAACACAATTAACAAATTTTGTTTGGTCATAACAACACTATACATTTTACTAACTTACATTTAAATCGTGTTAATCACAGATCAAATGATTATTCATTTATTTTACAAAAAATAGTAAATAAAATAACTTCGAAATAAAGTAAAATGTTATTTCAAGCCAGTTTCAGCTTTTAAAGCTGATGTTTGGACTCATTTTGGCTTTAACGCAAAGTTTCATGTAAAAAATACGTGAAACACTGACAGTCACTGAATATTGCATGTTGCTCTAGGTTGTTAATGCACTTCATTGTTAATTTAATTTTTTTGTTAATATTTTGAGAAGCAATATCCTACAAGCAATTTCACATTTAATTAGAGAAAGTATTTGCTCAATTTTTTGTTGTAAAAGCCTGAAAAAGGGTTTTGGAAAAACTTGTTGTTCCTACAGTATTGCAATATATCGTATTGTCACACATGTATCGTATAGCCAGATTTTTGCCAATATACAGCCCTAAATGATGCATTTTTAAAATATCAACACAGACTGGTCTCTGATATGGTCCTCACCTCATGTCCAGAGGGATCCACCTATAAGCATTGTTCGAGTAAAATCATCAAATCGACCAGCTGCGAACACCACATGGTGGTTTCAAGGACTATTTTCATTCAATAATTACAAGAAGTAGTTGCGCCACCGCAGGCTGTGCACGTGATTAGGATGCACACTCAGTGAAAGTTTAACTGCACATTTTAGCTCAAATTATGCTACAGTTTTAATAACACATGAGGAGCCAGGGACTATTTAACTAATGAGGTGGATTCACAATTGCATCATCCATCATTTCACGCTAAATCACCATCCCTGTAGACCCAAACCACAAGCTCACCAACTCCTTTTTCCCTTACACTCAGTTTGAAGCTCTTTATCTTTCTCTTTGATTTTCACTGAGATTTCAGAATTTTATTTACAAACATAATATGTAATGCAGCACAGTGGCATAGAGGTTGGTGCTCTAACAGTAAGTAAGTAAGTAACTTTTGTTTCTATCTTGTAGCTTTTCACCAATTTTGTTTGAACACCTAAACCTGGATTAATTAATCATGTCTTTAATATATAAATCATCTTTTGATTTACTTATTGAACCTTCTGAAGAGAGATGCCACTGATCGTGAAGTTACGTTGCAGGTACTTATTACGTATTGGCCAGTACCTGTAGAATTATCGCTCTAATCAACAAGCTTATTTATTTATCTATGGTTTTGTTCAGTTTTTTAACTGCTTCCACCATGCATTGTTGTCTTGAGGTCCTTAATGCATCAATCATGTTTAATGTTACTGTTCCTTTTTCATTTTCTCCTCTTTTATCAGTTCTCTGTTTGGAATGCTTTTGCTTCGATAAAGATTATTATTTATTTGTCTACATTTAAGAGTAGGTTTAGTTTATTACAAATTGTTATCTAAATTTGCTGAATTTGTTTTTTCCAATCATGTTACTGTTTTTTTTTAAATGATTTCCTCCTTTAAGAGCCTTTGCATTGTTGTTGTTTTTACTCACTACTCTCTGATGGGAAAGCTTGATTATCAAAAAAGGCCGATGCCGATATGCCTCAAAATGCCGAATGTCGGTCTATCCCTACTATCGCTTTACAAATAAGCTTTACTTTACGATAAGTGTATCTTTACAAATTTAGTTCACCATAACCACGCCCACTCTGCTGTGATTAGTCAAACATCAAGGTTTATTACCATGCGTCATCAATCCTGGAAGCTTCCACCCCCAAGGGACTTGTTGTATAAACAAAGTGGGGTTTGGTTACAGCTGGCTGCAGGAGGAGGAGGGAAGTCAACTATTAAAAACTATTAAAACTATTAAGTTTAGAAAGGTGCGTCATCATGATGAGGAACTTACTTAGGTCAGACAAGGTTTTCACATCAGTTGCCCTTTAAGGTGGTTGCGTTGTAAGTTCATATTTATCGGATAAAGTGAGTGTTGATTGACACGAAAGGTGTCGATTTCAGAGACACAGTAAGGCTTTTTGTGAAGTACGAGTGCAGTGTTCTACCTAGATGTAGAAAAATAATCATGCTGCAGTGTGGGAGTTCATCTTTGAACCAAAAGAAATTTCTGCTGCCAGATCACCCCATATTTCTTATACTCTCCTTTAAATAGACCTCTGTTTGTGACTGCAAAAAATCCCACTTTTCACATATTTTGCTAGTAATGTTGATTTTATTTTTATGGATAGATTTATAGATGGATTGATCTTTGTTTTCTGGATTTTAATCTATTTATATTAAAAGCATGGGTTTAATGGGGGAGAAGGTAGTCTGGGGAGGTTTAATCTAATGTCCTTGTGGCTCTCCTGTTGTTCATCCTCAGGAATAAGGAGATTTCTGGAAGCTGTTCTACCCTCTTTTGCGGCACGTTATCGCTTTCTTATTATTATTATCAATCCTAATGATCCTCTAAATATGATAAGAGGTGAAAGGCTGAAGTTTCCTGGTTTGTAGCTCTGTCCGTTTTCTCTACATCTCCTAAAACTTTTATATGGCTCTGAACAACAGTGATCTCCCGGAACTGGAATCAGCAGATTTATCTCATCGCTGTTGTTTACCCAAGTGAAGGTGGTCGAGATGAAGCCCTAGTTCTGTCTGTAGTCCGATTCTCCAGGGATCAATGATTCTTGTGACATTTTTATGTTGAGTGCTACCTAGCTGCTATTGAGTGGAATATGTAAAAAAAAATGCAACAAAATGTATTTTGCTGAATTAGAACCTATAAAATATATAACATAGATGTTAAAATGACATGACTATGAAAGTGTGTTACAACTGTTCACTATGCTAATCACCCCCCCCTATGTAATGCATCATGAACATTTTGTTGCGTGCTGTGCATCTTCAATCCACTGTAGATATTCTTTTTATGTTAATCATTCATTCAGCTGCCTCAGTCTTAACAAAAGAGCGACAAACCTGCTGATTCTTTTCCCAAAGACACATTGATCTCATGCGTCCCAGATAGATGCAGAACAGATACATTATTACCTTTGTTCGTGAGCTCAGTGGCATTTCAAAGAACTGCTCTGCACAATGAGCCAACTCACCAAGATTGTGTGTGGGTAGCACTCCTTTGATGCCTGCTGCGCAATGGCAGTTAAGAAAGAAAGGTGATCCTTATAGACATTAAACTTTCACAAATGTAATGTAAATTTAAAGCTACTATAAGCTGCCATGGTGCATAATAGTATAAATATATTAATGTAGATTGATACACTTCTGGTCCCCTGATTTTGATTTGACTGTTTTATTCTCCTGAAAGCTCTTTGTGCTCCGATTTGCTCTCCACACAGGCATCCGCAGTTCAGAAACCACCTGCAGCTCTCTCAGATATTAGTGATCCAATCTGTTATTCTAATTTGAAGACACATGAATCAGTTCTGTAATGTTTTTTTTCTCATTTCTTCTACCCTGAACCAAGAGATGGCTGCAGTTTTAAGAAAGGTCATTTTTTTTCTTTTTGCTATAAAAATGCTAAATCAGCGAGAGAGAGATACCTGACTTGGAGTCAGAAAGACATCACAGGGTTTCTGGCTACAGCCACGTTTCCTCGCAGCAGGTAGAGTAATATTTGGTTGCTTCCTTTTTCTTCGTTTGCTTTTTACTGCTGCAAGGAAATCATCACCATACGGGAATTATGTTATTGTTAATAATCTTTTGGTGTCTCCATTAGAAGCTGAATTACTACTTAGACAATCTTGTCTAGTCATCGCATGGTAATAATAAATGCATTTTTGTCGAGCATTATTTAACAAAATGCAAAATTATTTGAATCAACGAAAAACAAGAGAAACTAGTACTGCAAGGAATCTAAATTGTGTCGAGCTTTTTTTGTCATACGATTCGGTATTTTTAATTGTTGGTAAATTAACCACCACTAAATATTATCTGTTATGTTATCTATCCATCATTCTACTCCTCAAACTCAATTCAACTGGACACATGAGGTATTACATGTGTGAATGTATTGGGCAGACTTCTTTTTGATATCACTTCCATTTCTTAAAGTATTTACATCAAATCTTTATCGTGTCTCCTCAGGTTGTAACATGGGCCGTCACAAGGCACCTGCATGTGTATTTTCTGTCATTGATGAATCATCTCTTCAGAGGGTCTTCTCAGCTCATACATCCTTCTCATGAAGCATACAAATGATTGATGATTCAGAAGGAGAGTCTAAAGACGAGCACAGCACTATGGTTGCTCAATGTCACCGCTTACCGTAGATTCGAACCAAAAGCAGTTGCGGTTTGCGTCAGTTGCAGGCAACGTTTCATACTGAAGAGACTCGCACCAAAAAAAAAAAGTTGATTTAAATGGTTGATTTGGCTTTTTGAAGATGATGGATTTATCCATCCATCCTTTTTCTACTGCACATTGCCTAATTTGATTGTTATAACCTAATTAGATATATAGGACTTTAAGTGTTTCAAGTGTCTGTCATAGACTGGAGACATTAAAAATAGACATTAGGAAAATTGACCTTTTATAGTCAAGTCATTGACAATGTTTGGCTTTTGAACTGAAATGCTTTGTTTAAAGGTTAAATATGTATCCTAAATTAATTTGACGTGTTTCAAATTGTTTTTATAAATATTTCTATCCTTCTCTTTTTAGAGTGCGATTCAATTGTATCTTTTGTAACAAGTTTAACAAGAAACTTAAATGCAGGCTTTATTTATTAAAATGCCTACCAGTCACTAAAATATGTCCTGGCAACAGTGGTGAAGTTTTAACGTTCTCAACGCCAACATGACCAGGCCATAGTTTAGTTTACTGTCCAGGAATGAATGCAAATGCTCGAATTGACATCAGTGTGTCAGCACAAGAGAACATTGAGCTGTCTTGATCCATAATTGTGTTAACATGCTCTACTGTGGTTAGAAATAGTGTCTCCATTACCATGACAACAAGTTGTCATACCAGTTCATACCAGCTATTTATCTTCTTTTGCTGATCTGTGTCGCATCTGCTACCGTTGGGCACCTTTCTCTTATCTTTGCGTTGCTGATTCATTGATATTATTCATATATTGAGATTTTGCTTTAAACATGTCAGGTTACAGATGTTTTTCATCTCTTAAAGGGCAAGAGTAATTAAACACCATCATATGATCTATTTATGACAGCATGAATAAGAAATAGGTCATTTTTATTTTTTTACCTTTTTCACTTGATTTCCCTTGCAGTTGAGATCACGGCTAATATTTTCAATTTTTCGATCGGATGCTCTGAGAGTCACCATCTGTCAATAAGAAATCTCAAGTCAAAGTGGAAAGCAGCGCCTCATGAGTCGTAATGCAGCATTAATCTTCAATGCTGATGTGGAATACATGCTGGCAAGTTAATTTATAGTGGCTTCTTAAAGGTCAAACAATAGAGCAGCAATACATACTGCAGGGAGTTGCAGCCAATACTACTAAATTGCAAATGCTGACTGGTCTGCTTGTGTGAGAGGCTTAATACACAACATAAAATTCAGCATTTGTTCTTCACATGAATCCAAACTAAATCAATGGGTGGTACAATGATGCCTGTTTTTAGTAAAGTATTGATGCTTTTATTACACAACATCAATAAAGTTCTATCCATCCATCCATCCATCCATCCATCCATCCATGAAATGACAATTCTTCCATGAGAAATATATCCTCCACTATGTCCAACCACTGAACCAGTCTCAGAGATTCACTTTTTAACCAGTCAGAAAAGATACTGATCTTCTTATCTACATATCTATATATTGTGGATCCTTTGGAACCATGTAGCCCAGAATCTCCTTGCAAATAACAATCACATCATTCCAGAATTGTTATAACCTGGTGCATGACCAAAAAACGTGTGTGTGATAGGCAATCCGACGTACACACTGTCTACAACAATTTTGTTCTTCTGTTCTGTTTAATTGCTTGCTTTTAATATGTGGTGTTATAAAGAATCACATTATGTTCTTCCATCCAAATTCTCTCCCATCTTTCGGAGAATGTTGATCTTTGTTTTGTGTTACAAATGGAGTGCCAATCATCCACAGACAAGTCTATTTTAATTTCTTTCTCCTATCGCTCCTTAACATCAAGTGAATTAGTTCCATTCTGTTTCTGGAAACATTGATAAAGTTTTGAAACTTTTTTGGAAGGGGTCTGTTTAGATGCATCCAATGTTAGATCTATGATCTCATTACTTTGTGTTGACAGACTACATTTAATTTCTGAGTTAAATGTAGGTAAGTAAGCAAGTTAAGGTTATTTGTAAAGCGCCTTTCTAGACCAGGGTCACAAAGCACTTTAACAATCAAAAACAATATACAGCTATAATACATGCTTTAACAGGTCAAGACACATAAGACAAACACAGTCCCAGAAAATCAGGGAAAAGCCTGCACAAATAAGACTGTACTAAGATGTTTCTTGAAATGTTGTTGAAATGATGTTTCCATCAAGCGCAGAGAAGATCGTTCCAAAGCTTAGGAGCAACTGTCTGGAAGGATTTCTATTTTCTGGTCCGGAAGCGTGTGCACGGAACCATCAGTAGATTCCGATCCACAGACCTAAGAGCTTAGCTGGGGTGTAAGGCTGGATCAGATCACTAAAAGTAAGAACCAGAATTTTAAAATGGATCCTGAAAGAAACTGGCAGCCAGTGAAAGTTTTAGGCTGTTCAGCCTCTGGGGCTCAGTTGGATCAAATAAGCAGTAGAGCTGGATGTCATCAGCAAAAATGTGGTAAGACCATCAGGAAATCTCTGAATAATTTTACCCAGGGGATTTAAGTACAGCAAAAATAATAAAGGACCCAAAACAGAACCTTGAGGGACTCCACACAACAGATACACTGAAACTGCGCCCAGTTCATCCTTTAAAAGATAATTTATTTGTTTTTTAATTCCCCTTACCTCAATTTCAATTACCTCACTTTATTTCATTAAATGTCCTGTCTTTGCAATGTTGTTGTTCCCTAACTAAGTTCCCTTAGTTTTTCCTGCAGGTCTTGATATTTTGCTTCTTTTTTTTTCATGTAAGATGTTATAGAGATCAGCCTCGTCTGTCTTATTATCTTTAACACAATCACTTATTTCTTTTTTAATTTATTTTACAGTTGAATTAGTATTTAGAATGCTGGTGTTAAATCGCTTATCAGGTAAATTGTGTTACGATCTGATATATCAGCTGTGCCTATTGAGCACTTTTTCACCACGTATTTTTCCATCCTGTTCAAAAGATAATAGTATATTCTGGAGAGTACGTTATGTGTCGAGGAGAAGTGACTAAAGTCCCTCTTAGTTGGATGGAGACTCCACCAGACATCAAATTAACTGCCGTCCTTTATTAGTAAATTAAACTGCTTTGATCTATTTGAGTTTTGCTTTTTCTTGCTGGTTGTATCCATAGAGTAATTAAAACTGTTTTAGAGTCACCTCCGTACACCAGAATATCTTCACTCTCTGACATTATGATTTCAAACAGGGATTTAAACAGTTTGTTGTTACTCTCTGGTGGTATGTAAATACGGGCAAATGTAATTAACACATTATCCAAGCTCCCTTTTATTATTATATATCTGCCATCCTTATACCCTTTTCCTCAATTAAATCAAAGTTTAGATGATTTGATATCAATATTGCCACCCCTCTTCCCCTGCTGTACATAAACTATAATAAGTATTTGAATAGAATTTCTAGATGAGTGAGTTTCTTAAGTAATATTACTTGAACCTTTTCTTTTTTCATATCGTTTTGCTCCTTGTAATGGAATTGCTCAGCCCATTAACATTTAAGGAAGCAGTATTCAGGTTACCGGACAGCATCATCTTGTTTCATGTTACAAAACATACATCTGCACCCCACATAAAACAGACAAACAATAACCGACAACAAACCAGAACTATAATTTATCCCCGTCTCTTTTGGCTGCACTGCTCCTGGTCTGACGTAGATCTTGTGTCTGCTGCCAGCCAATCAGCTCTCCAAGCCGCTCAGAGTTGCCTGACGTAGAAGCCTCTCTTCTTCATCTCTCGTCGAAAGTACTCTGGGTTGTATGTACGAACTCCAGCGTCCCGATGTATCCTCATGCTGGTAGGAGTTTGAAAGTAAATTCCATTCACCTTGAGGATCTTCTTGAATTGTTATAATCCCGGCGCTTCTTCACAATCTCTGTCATGTAGTTGTGATCAAAGAACAAGGTTCTGTTCCCTTGTTGAATCTTAACCCATTTCCACGCTTTCCGAAATATCATATCCTTGACTGTAAACTGGCATATCAGCAAACCCCCGTTGTGAGCATTCCCAATGATCCACAGATTCTTAGACATTTTCCCTAATTCACTCAAGTGTTTTAATTTGATCAGGGGGATTCGAATGAGACAAGAGTAATATTAAGGTGTCAGATTGGATGAGCTATTGGATCGTACCTTTAGCAAATCTGCTCTAATAATCGTCTCTTTCTACTGGATCCTGTCGATAATTATATATTAGATAGTGCTTTAACTTCATGTCGTTACTGCTTATAAAACGCAGGTTTAAAAAGAAACTAACATTAATAATCTGTATTATAATACATTTCTCTTGCTGTTTGAATAAGAAAGAAGGGCACGTAAGAAAATTACTAAGAAAATGTAGATTCTTTGCTTGCTTCAAATCTCTTTAATATACATGCGCTTTATTCTATTCAACTAGTACACAGACAACATAAGTTACAAATATTTAAAACATTCTCTGTACCAGGTATTAACGCAATGCTTATTTATTACAGTCAGCAGTGATTTGTATTCATAGCAAAGTAAAGCAGTAGTTAATGTCTAAATCAAAAGTGTCATGATCAACAACAACAATAATATCAAGAACAGTTTTAATCATTATAAAAAAACACAAAATTGACTTTATCTCCATTTAACTTTTTTAGCCGTAAATCTTTATAACTTGAAAATTAATTAATCATTTTTCCTCTGTGTTCCTGAAGCTTGCTGCATTTTTTCCAGGCTGAAGCATGTACCATCCATAATAATGTAAAATCTTCAAATTATCATGACAATATAAATACTGAGCTCACGTATGTGTAAAAATAATGATACTCGACAACGACAGGATCATATTATCTCTTCTCAGTGTGATGAATCCTTTGTTTAATCCCTTTTCTGCTTTTTTTTTTTTGTTATGTCGTGCTAAATCATACGTTCTTTCTTCTAAAAATAGAAACAATTGCGTAATGCTCAGGGCAAGTCTTAACTTATACCCTCTGACCAGTTGACAGAGCAGGCAACAAATAGATAAAAATAAAGTGTCTGATTTCCGTTGTGAGGATGTGATGCCACACATCGATGCACCATTTGTAAGCTGGCAGTGCTCGCCTCATTCCTGTCGCCCTGTGGAGCGTAAATGAAGCTTCTTCAGGACCCTCACTGGGCCTCTGCAACCGACTGGAGCTGCTCGGAATGACACAAAATTTGTTTTAGTTCCCTAAGTTCCCTCATTCAAGTGAACCAACATATTTTCTTTGCTGCTCTCACCACTGGGTTGCTACATTATATATTCTGAATTCACCTGAAGATGAAGTAAAACGAGAATAAGTCAATGTTTGTTTTAATTGGACCTTAGCACTGTAGCATCCTCAAGTCACATTTTGAATTTAAGGGTCGGCTCATACATTTATGGATTTCCCTCCATTGTTCTTTCACTGTATATGAAACAGATTGAAGTTAATTGGAGACAAATTATTTCTCAAGGTTGGCTCACCTCCATCACTGTGATAATGTAAAGGTTCATTTATCACTTTTTAGGTGTTGAGTTGTTGTTGTGTGCTCCATGGATCAAGTCAATATGTTTGTGTCACATTTGAAAAACTGAGAAGATCCAGTAGCTGTTGTTTTCATTTCCCTTGCTGTGAGGATGCAGAACATTTCGCCATAATGGCAGGATGAGGAGGGTCTGTAGCTCTAACATTCATTGGATTCTGTGGATGATGAGGTCCCCCAACGGTTTGATTTACCGTCTTATTAGGATTGACCCCTACGTGGACAGGCGATCCAGATGAATAGATGAAAAACTACAAAGTTGGGATTTATTTAAATATTGTTTACCAACTTTTTGATAACATAAAGACAATACATTTAAATTGTAAACATTATTTACCCTATGACCTGCAATAAGGAAGACAAACTGTGTATCATACTATACTTTGTGTGAAACAAACAGTAGTAGTGAGTCGCTCCTGTTAGCATGTTAGCAAGGCACATGAGATCGGCACAAACATAGATCTAATTTACCTAGATCAGCTTTAACCTGTTGATCACTGACGTCTACAGAAGCTGAAGAGCAGCAGCAGCATATGACAACTGTGTGGATAAAATGCTAGTTGTGTCTCATAAACATGGAACAAAATGTAGCCGTCAGAACTGAACTCTTCAGACATCTGTATGAAAACAACTTGAAACAACACAAGGCGTCGTACTCGTCTAATATGATGATGGTGTGTGCTACTCTAAAGTTCATTAGCTTGTATAATCAAAAGGTCCAAACTGATAAATACAATAAATGATTTTGTATCACAGGAGATGCACTTAAAGCTTGCAGAGAAAAAAAAGTTACAAAAATGTTTGTGGTTTATTATTGACAAATACATTTAAATGTTTACACCACTTCTTTTAGCTCGTTTTGCTGTTTTTAAAGTATTGTCAGTGAATATTTACAAGGCTTCAAGTTATACATTTGTTTAAAACTGTAATTTAAGTAACTAAATGAACCTTCTCTGTTAATTTAAATGTATGCTTAATTTGCCTTTGTCTTAAAAATAGCTGCTTCCGCCACTGTCGACCCAGAAACAGACTCAAACTGGCTCTGACTAATTCTAGTTCTTTATTTGTATATGTACTGTATTATTGTATACATTGTTTTCATTTTTATTCAAGCTGTAACATGAAAATGCATGTTTCTTTTACTTATATGTCAGTGGTAGAAATACTTTCTTTCAGTGTTCTGCAATTTTGCAGAAAGTCCAAAATTTGTTCCGCAATTTGAAAATGTGTTCTGCAAATACATAAACTCTCCATACTTAGAAATAACCTTTACCGGTACTTACTGACTACAACCTTTTCAACCCAAGTATTCCTATTTTGACATCATACTGTATATAGCTTTGTAACCCATAATATTACCGTAATTCTTTATTCTCTCACTCTACTGTTAATTTCAGTGTTCACTGATCCTCCTCTGCAGCGAAGGAATCATTCCCTGATACCTGCACTGGTCTTTCATCCCCCTCTCCCACTAGAAGTATATCAACCAATTTATAAATTTGCCAGTCATCAAACACACACATCATCCTTTCACACAACATACTAATGAAGGGATAACCACAATAATAACATATAGAAGTACAAAGTTGTATTTATTCAAATAAATAATTTGATGTTAATCAGCATTTTGAGCAAAAAAGAAAAAAGTTAAATTGTAAACTTTGTTCACCTGATACGTAGACGGCCTGTAGATTTGACAAGTTGGTAAAACAAAAATACTGACTGATTATTAAGTGATCACAAAAGGCCACAAGTAAATAATAATAACACTTTTGTAATAACACTTAGAATAAACAAGTCAAATAAAAGTATTCTTAGAGTCCTTCCTGCTTCATAATTAATAAGGTTTTGAGAATAAATGTACATAAAAACAGCAAACTCAGTATAATTATATATTAGAGCAACACAAATTATGTAAACAAATCCAAACAAGTCTGTGCTCTAAGGTCCTTCTATACATGCACACCATTTGTCAATCAGATTCTGAGGTCTGGATGACTTTTGTTCATGATCACGGTTTTAAACACAATTTTAATGCAAGAAACAATCAATAATCAAATTAGCAATAAACATTATTTAAAAGTTAGTTAGTAAAGTGTTTAACAGTGTTATGACTAAACTAAACTTGTTAAATGTATTTGTCGTATTTGAGCGTTGACGTCACCTACACGGAACTCTACGCTGTCTTTTTTTAAACCACTATTAAACACAAACTCACTATTTATTGGATTGAGGCAGGTTCCAATGATTAAGTTAAGATAACACTTGTTGACTTTCACGCAGTCGACTGAAAGTTTCTCTCGTCTCTTCAGAACAACAATGTTAACAGCTTCGTCTTTACTTCGTCTGGGGACTGAGGTGGCCATTCCAGAACGTTATACTTGTTTCTCTGCATGAACGCCTTAGCCGATTTTGAGCAGTGTTTAGGATCATTGTCTTGTTGAAAGATCCAGCCCCGATGCAACTTCAACTTTGTAAAAGATTCCTGGAAATTGTTCTCCAGAATCTGCTGATATCGAGAGGAATCCATGCGTCCCTGCACTGGCCACAAAGCCCCACAGCATGATGGAACCACCACCAAATTTTACTGTAGGCAGCAAGTTCTTTTCTTGGAATGCTGTGTTCTTTTTCCGCCATGCATAACGCCCCTGGTTATGCCCAAATAACTCTATTTTAGTTTCATCAGTCCAAGCACCTTATTCCAAAATGAAGCTGGTTGTTCAAATGTGATTTAGCATACCTCGAGCGACCCCGTTTGTGGTGTGTGCAGAGAAAAGGCTTTTACCGCATTACTCTTCCATAAAGCATCTCCTTGTGTAAAGTGCGCTGCATAGTTGAACGATGCACAGTGACACCATCTGCAGCAAGTTGATGTTGCAGGTCTTTGGAGCTGGTCTGTGGGTTGACTGTGACTGTTCTCACTATCCTGCGCCTCTGTTTATCTGAGATTTTCCTTGGTCTGCCACTTTGGGCCTTAACTTGAACTGTGCCTGTGGTCTTCCATTTCCTCACAATGTTCCTCACAGTTGAAACTGAGAGCTTAAATCTCTGAGATAGCTTTCTATATCCTTCCCCTAAACCATGATGTTGAACAATCATTGTTTTCCGGTCATTTGAGAGTTGTTTTGAGGCTCCCATGTTGCCATTCTTCAGAGAAGATGCAAAGAGGAGAAACGCTTACAATTGACCTCCTTAAATACCCTTTCTTTGAACTCACCTGTGTATGGAGGTCAAGGGTCACTGAGGTTACCAAACCAATTTTGAGTTCCAATAATTAGTGCTAAAGGTATTAAAACAATAAGATATAAGGGTGCCTAAATTTATGCACATGCCTAATTTTGTTTAAATAATTCTTGCACACTTTCTGTAAATCATATAAACTTTATTTCACTTCTCAAATATCACTGTGTTTGTCTCCTATAAGATTTAACTGGATTTTTTTTTATCCGAATAACCAATGATATATAAAGTAAAATCATGAAAATGTACAGGGGTGCCCAAACTTTACCACTGTATGTAATGTTAATTTAAGCATTATTATGTTGAAAGTATGAAGGCGTTTGTATTTGCAGAAATTATTGCAAATTGCAATTTGGCATTCTGCATTTTTGCAGAACACTGAATAAAAGTATTTCTACCACTTGGCTAGATTGGAAGGATACCTGACACCACCTTCGAAGCATTACTATCTACATAAATCTTGTTAAGTCCAGGGACTTGGAAAGTTGAATATTATTTAAGCTCTTCTACGAACCATCTTCAAAGTAACCATAGGGGGAGAGTTTGAAGCTGTTAGAGTGGACATCCTGTCTATTTTGGATGAATTTGTGCCGACAGCTAAGGACTGGAGCTTAATATGTACTTACTTATGTTTAGGCAAATTTGATGGAGGTAGATATTTTAGACTTATTAATTTTAAAAGTAAATCGCCAAAGTGTGGGCAACCCTGTTCTACAGTCTACCATGGCCTTTATCTTCAGTTATATCAGTATTTCTATTTGTTCTGCTT
Source organism: Callionymus lyra (assembly GCF_982586985.1). NCBI lineage: Eukaryota > Metazoa > Chordata > Actinopteri > Syngnathiformes > Callionymidae > Callionymus > Callionymus lyra. The sequence goes on along the minus strand of NC_141831.1, from coordinate 26,362,085 downwards.
TAAGTTTTAAACGGTTTTGAAACGTTTTCTTTGCAAATCCCTTGAAGGGGATTGATGTTTTTACTCTCTGAAATGAATTTAGTAGGCTATTTTGTCTTTTTTAATGTCCTTGTGTTTCAGTGTCAAGAAGTTCTAAGATTGCAATCTTAGAACTTTTTCCTCCCTTCATGTTTTATTGAGTGGTTTTTATTACAGTGTTTTATTGTTGGGACCTGAATATCTGTTGGCTCAGCAGTCTTTGTTCATGTAAAGTTCAATGGAAATGTGCCTCTAGTTGTGTTACTTATTTAAGGTGTTGACTTGAAGACTTTATGCATCAAATTTGCTGCTAAATGCTGATCTTTATTTAGCACTTATTCACAATTTGTAATTGTTGTTGAACCAGTAAAGGCTGAATTGCTCATTGGCCTTTTTTTTAGTGAAAAGAAACATGTGTAAATAACCTCAGTCAAGATCTTTTAATCTGTTTTAGCAACATAAAAAAATGTACTGTATATGTATCTTATATCCTGCAATAATTATTTTAAAACTCCACCACTTCCCTTGATTCTGTGTGATTTCTTTGTAAATCCATGGAGCTTATTTTTCAACCTGACTGTTTCAATTTTCGCTGCCAGTGTAATTTCATACATCTTATTTTGTCGTCATTGCTTTAAGTTAACTCTTAAGAGTTAGCTGTTATTTTAGTCCGAATGGATGATGATAATTTGTTGTTTTTCACCTGGGTGTTGACATCAGGGAAATAAGCGTACATGTGAGTAGGTATTTTAGATACTTTAAACAGAACTTCTCACCAGGTATTGAACAGCTTCACAATAGGGCTGAACGATTACGGAAAAAATCGAATTAAGGTCATTTTCCTAAATATTGTTATTGGGATTTAATATGAAATTATTTTTTCAATGTCCTTGTTTTCATGCATTTATTCTCTAATGAAACGCATAAATAATTAATACTACAGATTTTTTTTGTTTGTAATGTTAAGATAAAGGCTAATTAAGCATGCTTTGAAATTTTATGGAGACTGTATATTTAGTTACGTCAAATAAAAGTTGTTAACAAACACTTTAAGATACGTTAAACCCAGGAAAGTTCTGTTGTATTACTTGAAATTCACATGTTTTATAATCGTGTAACAATTTATCATTCAGCTCTATTTCCACTGAGGACTCTTTCATTTCACATAATCTTCACTGAAGATAATGCACTTTTAAGCAAACAAGGATTTTAACAGCAACAGACTTTTTGTCCATATTCAAAAATGTAGTCAGCTTTAAGCTGTCAATCAATGGGTCAAGCAGTTTTAATTCATACTTTAGTTAATGTTATCTTTCTTATTCTAGTCAAATGTTTACTTGATGTTGCCAGATGTGTGCTTTTTAACAGAAGGTCTGTGACTCCCTGAGTACTACAATGAGTCTTTTTTTTTTGTACCTCAAATTACTTTGGACAAGTCTCTGTCTGGATTTTCTAGAGCCCAGCATTCAGTAATCTTTCCTAATAGAACATGAAGAATAATACAAGAGAAAGCTTGGCAGACAATCATGTGACAAAGAGACATTGTTTTCATTAGTTTCGCTGATACAACCCTTCTCTCCTCGTTTTTCAATTCTCTGTTGCGGTTTTTCTTATACAATGACCAGTAACATTTCTCAGTGTCAGTTTTTAGCATCATCTTGCTGATATTTGGAGGATGGCAGCAGAGTCTGAGATCTGGATGGAGGCGGATTAGCACACCCACACTTCCTATTCACATTTGACTCTGAACCCTGAGGGATGACTGGATCGTTCCAGCTTGTGGTGGATGGTAGGGTCACTGCAGTGAAGGAAAGGCCAAAGACAAGCCTCTTGTGTACCGACTCGTCTCTTCTCCCTGTGGAGCCGCAGCAGTTCAAGCGGTATATGCCGCGAGCTACAGTGACAAGAAAAAAGCAGACAATCGATGCCGATTGATGAAAAACAATTTGAGCAAGAAACAAAACGGCAGGAGATTTTGATTTTGCTAATGGTATGTTGACGCCACAAGACTCCACAGGGAGAGAAGAAATCTGTTTTCTGCGGACATAAGAAGGTGTTGTAGCAGCTGTTGCGTTTAGAAACGAATCTACCACCACAAGCTGATATAATTCTGCAATACATATGCTGTAGCTCAGAAAAAAATGCCTTGCCTCAACATTTACTTAGACTGTCTATTGAATATTGACTATTTTGGACAAAGAAAGAATTTCCTTAGAGAAATAAGATCAATTTATTGTGTGATATTTGTTTCTAAATAGTAATCGGATTCTCTATTTATAAATCTGGGTGACCTTAACAACATAGAGTAAGTTTAGTGTTTATGAGTAAACTATAAAAAATATAATGGTGTTAAAAATGGATCTGTTTGTTAGACACGCACATTTGGTCATTTTTTACTGAATTTCTTTAAATATCTGTGTTATTTTAACATATGATTGTATTGGGTGTGTTCCTTAAATTCACATTTATTCACAAAACCTAATATATTTTTAAGTAAATAAGTAATAGTTATGTATCTTTCCAGACCAGAGTCACAAAGCGCTTTAACAATCAAAAACAATACCCAGTTAAAATATATAACTGGAAAAACCAGGAGTCCACGAAAATTATGGAAAAGCCTGCACAAATTCTAGTCTATTCTTAACTCGCAAGGCGCTGACAAGAACAGCAGCCTCTCCAGTTGCTCTGCAGCAACGATCAATAACTTTCTGTTTTTTATGAATATTTTTATGAATATTTTTTCGCTGGATACTTTTGAACATGGAGAGAATAGTCTTGTTTACTCGAGAGGATCTGCTGTCACTGATGTCAATGGCACTGGCTGGAGATCGTCATGATATCCTGATGGAACTTCAGCGCCGGTATCGTGGGTGTAGAGCCAGCAAGAGGAAAGGCTAAGCTAACAAACTATCGGAGACGTCACAGACCATCGATCCCCACAATCACGATGGGGAACGTCAATTCACTGACAAACAAGATTGACAAGCTTTCTGCCCTCAACAACCTACAACTGGAATCTTCACTGCCTACTTTCCACCAATTGGCGGATTATCCCACCAGGAATAACAGGACAATTGACCTACTTTAAACCAACTTGAAGAAGGCATACAGAGCCAAACATCTTCATCCACTTGAAGGTCCGATCATAACCAGGTCTAACTACAGTCACAGTACACTTCTTTGGTGCAGAGACAGACTGTGACCACTAGGTCAATCAGAAAGTGGAGAGCAGCTGTGGAGGACGCCATCAGAAACTGCTTTGACACCACCGACTGAGATATAGTTATTGCTATAGCAACAATTTTGGACCAAAAAATGATAAGGGTTTGAAATAAACCATTGGCAGCAGTCTGCTCTCTTTTGAGTCCTTTTCCTGTTTTGCTTTCATATATCGTGTATTGTACAAGGACTGAAATTAGGTCAATTGTGATGAAGTTAACTGACAGTGCCTCAAGACAAGTCATGACATAAATAGTATTATTTTTTATTAATTTCTGTTCCTGTCAACATTGTTTTTCTTGTGTTTTGTCATCATCCATAATTCTTAAGCACAGATGCGAGCCTCAAGTTCGTCATTGGTCACATCTACTAGCTTTTTTTATGTAAAATATGCAGACATACCCTATCTGTATGGGTAATACCAATCTGTATTAGATGCTAAGCTTTACTGCACAGTTGGTGTTGAGGCTCTGGCCTGCAACGGTGTGTGAAAGTGGAGCTACTTTGTGAGCTGTGTGCAGCAAAGTAGCATAGCCTCATGAGTCGATAGCATGAATTATGTATAACAGGGGAAGGTTAAAGCCCCGTTCTGCATCATCTGCAGGCTATTCTGAAAATTAACGCACAGACAACTATTGGCTGGATTTAATAAAAGGGGCGGCTCTCCTCTACTCGCTTACACCAAGTCATTTTCTCTCTTTGGGTTCTCGCCTGAAAATCATTCATGACTGCTGCAGCCGTGCATAGAGAGTTTATAATAAATTGCAGGAATCTGACCAGAAACTGTTTCCTTCAACTGAGATAAATCTCTAAACTCTCGAAAATGTTGTCAGAACATGATCTGGAGCTTGTAATCCATGTGTTTGTGTCTTCTCGTTTAGACTATTGTAACAGTTTCTTTTCATTTCTTAACAAGAAGGAGCTGTCTCGCCTTCAGCTGATACAGAACTCAAGTAGAAGAACTCACATTTCTCCGATCCTTAAATCTCTTCACTGGCTGCCAGTTTCTGTCAGGATTAATTATAAAATTCTGGTTCTTACTTTCGGAGATATTCATGGTCAGGCTCCTTCTTACAACTGTGATCTGATCAAGCCTTACACCCCAACTTGGTCTCTGAGGTCTGTGGATCAGAATCTACTTATGGTTCCTCGCACACGGTTCAGGACCAGAGGAGAAAAATCCTTCCAGTCTGTTGCTCTTAAGCTTTGGAGCTATTTTATTGGGTATTGTTTTGATTGTTTAAACGCTTTGTGACACTGGTCTGGAAAAGCACTCTACAAATATAAATTACTTACATGTGGCAGCTGGATGAGGAATCTCAACACTGCTCCATCAGCCTAATTCTCAGTAGACTGTTTTTTTTTTAAAGAGGAAGTATGCATCCTAACAAGGTCCTGTTGGAATCAAAAAATATTCAATTCCATTGCCAAAATTTGCTTTTTGTGAATTTCTACTTTCAATTATGGAGGGACAAGCTTATTTTCCAAAATGTTCCAATAAGTCGCCTTAATCAACCTTCAGAAAGTTTGTATACTGCATGTGCAATAATTGTTTTATTTTCTGAAAAGCACATCATGGGACTATCATTTATTATTGATTATTATTATGCTGCTGTTGATTCAAAAAGTTTGATTTCAGGGTTCCGCTGTCTGCAGCGAATCAGGCTTCTTTAGCCATCTGGTGTAAATGCCTTGTTGGGTGTCCTCTCTCTTAGCCATTGAGAGGGTAAGCCTCCCCAAGCACCGAAGCTTTGGCTTGTTGTTTTCAGAAGAGCTTGGGTTTGCTTAACATGCTAGATCATGGAAAGACTCCAGCGGTACAGGTCAAACAATCCGAAATACCTGCAAAGGTTTCTACGATCTGGCAACTTTATTACACCTGTAAGATTGCAGTCGTGTGTCCTCAACTCGACATAAGAAATTAACAAGAAGGTGAGGGCAAAAGAGTAACTGAACTCTGCAACCTTGTGCTCTTGGGAGCACCATTTAAGTCAAAATATATTTGCAATAATCTGTGATGCCTTAATTGACCTTAAACCTTTTTGTTAATGAGGTACAACAATGGCAATTTTTTTTTTACCAAGGTCTGTGTTACGTTGGCCCATGCAATTCTTCAGCCCGAAAAAAAATACCAGGAGTGAATGGTTGTCTGTGGTGGAATGGACACTCCTGGAAGTCGAGCTCTCATCGAGTTAAAACACATTTAAACTTTAATATGAGTTGTAAAGACTCAACATTCTTTTAACCAGGCTGTTCAATTGAATTCAATTTTATTTCATACATACAGTTTATAATTTTTCAATAAAATTTCCAGTTTGAATAAACTATAAGAGAAAAGAAAAACAGGTACCAGCAAAAAAACAATATTTAAATAATTGTTGAATGTCAATGTGCCAGACACTGAACAAGCTAAGCATTTCCCAGTAATGATGTCACATGGCTCCTTTGCCAATACATTTTTGAGGACTTATTGTTTCAACACATGGAGTGCATTCTTGTGTTAATTCCTCTTGTATTTTATTAATAACCTGCACTTTTATTTCAGGTCTGATGAATTAAGATGTTAAACAAGCTGCGTTGCTTCACTGCTTTGACTCTAACAAGCATTATTTTCTTTCTCTGTCTTGCCCTAGGTAAGAACTCTCCCAGCTTTGGTTGTGGTGGTGGAGGTGGATGGTCGAGGGGTATAGAAGAAAGAACCAGAGGTTGTCGACTGGAAATGAGTGAACCCAGACCAGGTCAACGGGATGATGGATTTTATTAACTGTAGGTCGAAGCCCAGCTGATAATTCACAAGCAATCCATACGCTTAGAATCCGAACATCATCATAGTTTCACAGCACACATTGACTTTATACAGTGCACAGTGGGGTCCGCCCTACACACACTCCTCGGCGTGACGATGTCTGGACACATGGCCAAGGCGATTTCACAAGATGTTTCCCAATCTCATTATATAAGATGTTTGTCTTTTAGTGTGTGTGTGTGTGTTTCTGGTTTCTTCAGTAGCTGGAAAAGTCATTAGGATGATGTCAGTGATCTTGGACCAATAACCCTTTACGCCACAACATATCCACCCGTTGTTAGTTTCAACTAACACTTCTGATAATGTTTTTATTGGTCTTAGATTATGTATATGTTATATGACCGAGAGTAACTGTCTGTAGGTTGTAACCTTAAATGTGTGTATGTTTAAAGACTAGCTTTGAGTAGGTTTGTGAATTACCTTTAAATGTGTGTATACCCCGTAGGAATGTTAGTACCGTCGCAGGAAAGTTTAGTAGGTCACTTCCGGAAGTGCCGAAGACAAAAAGTTAATTCCGTGATGTACGACTGAACAAGAAAATGATCAGCAGTTCATACTCATGCTCATACTTTAACATATTCAATTTAAACATAACTTATAATAGTTTTTCAAACACTTATGATATAACACTCAAATGAACACTTGGAATTCAATAGAATAACTTCAGGCACATATAATACAAGGAATAATGAACATAAACATGAATCTTCAAAAACACAGGAACATATACTTGTCATTTCATGGTTCAAATAATCAATATCAGTTTCATAATGTCACAGTTTTCAGGAATACGTTCATAATGTCACAATGTCATAGCGGGTGTATACTCCACCCTTTTTTTTTATTATTATTATTTTTTTTAATACAAATACATTGCAGTGAAATGCAGTGAAATGTGAGACAAAAAACTCTGGTCTGTGCACAAGCAGAAGGATAAATGCTGCTCCTATTCTTGACTTTCACTTGTATTCACTTTATTCATTATTAAGTATTTTATATTATTATACTATAGCCTTTCTTGACTTTTCATGTTTAGCTTTACATTATGTAAATTAAGTACATTAGCATAACCATCTGCACCAACTTCAACTGTAGACTTGACAATATATATAAAGTTTATCCATCCATTCATTCATCCATCCATACATACATAAACAATATAAATATAAAAACCTCACGTTGAGTTGGAGTAGGGTTTTTGGAAGTTTTTGGATAATGGAAGGATGATTCAAAAAAATCATTGTTGATGCAACATAGTGAGAGAACCAAAAGAGATCAACAATGCTGCTCATGCACATCACGGTCGTGATGAAATTTACTGTCACATTTGATGTTTCTGACGGTCAATGGAGCCCAATTATTCTAAGTGCACTGCAAAATATGACAGTCTTTGTTGTGTGACGAGAATTCCCCTTGAAAATTAATGAAGAGCAATGATCTCTCATCTTAACAAGCTAGGTATGAGCTAAAACAGGCTGAGTCACGCTCACATGGCGTTAGTCACTTTTACCTCAGAAGATGATTTATTCAACTCTCACCTTTCTCACCTTTCTCTCTCACATGCCCGAGTTGTTACTCTAAACTTTTCAAGTCTGTGACTCTATATAGATGAGTGGAAAGAAACAACTACTTAACTACTTTAGGTGGTAGAGCTTGTAGAAACTCAATGTCTTATATTTATTTGATACGTGTGTAGTTTTCAAGTATTACTCGCACTGTCTTATCTAAGACTAAAATTGCAAGTAAATGTATACATCTTAATGTTGATCATCAATCACGATTATATTCACTCATCATCGTCGTCATCTCCGTCGTCATTATCAATGTCCTCCATGTAATCCGGGATGGGATACAAGTCTGGTATTGTCACCATAACTTGAGCAAGTTGTTCAGTCGTCATCATCTGCATCATCCCCGCGTGTCGAGCCCCAGTCACGACATCCACCCGTTTGCCAATTTTTCTTAACAACAGCCTCCTCATCATGAGTACGAAACAACAAGCCAAAAAGAAAATAACAGTTAGTATTATTGCTGCAGTTATTCCTTTTTTAGCAAATAAACCTCCTCATTTGCCTAATCTCTCTTCTAACCAATCCCAGGCCTAATTATCTGCTCCTGCATTCTTCTTTAATTCCTCTTTTAAGTTTTTAATCGTTGTCATGGCTACTGAAAATGCAGTTTATAACATAAAGTTTATATGTTTCTGGAAGTGTTTCTCATCAACTTCCCTTTTCTGTCTTGTTAAAGTATCTACTTTGCCAGTTATTTTGGATGCATCGTTTATTCCACCATACACAACCGTTGCAGACATTCTGAGTCGAACTAGTGCACATAATCCCACCCAGTAAAGTGGCAACGCGTTGAACAAAATGTTATCTCCACACATCCAATAACTGTCCGCAATCGCTACAGTTTGTATTATCATGAATAATGCAATAGAGTTAGTCATTGTTATCTTTTCACAACTCTGGTCTAATTTCGTAGGATTCTCATACCATATCTGTTATTATGCGACCATTAACAGGCTTGTTTGAATCGTACTTATCTGAGGTGCTTCTTTCATTCTTCTTTTGGATTGGATGGTTGGGCGTCGCACTGGAGGCTCCTCCCGTCGGACCCGAGGTTGTCTTTCGCGTCGTCGCAAGCTCGTTCCCTGGCAATAACCAAATGAGAAAGATTGTCACCACAAGAAGATATTTCACCAGCATTTTCATTTTCTACTGATTGAACTTCACTGCCCTGATTATCGCTGTTGTCATTGGTCTTTGGTATAGGAGCCTTGATGCAGTGGCTCAGATGAAACCTAGTCTTGCTGCCTTCGACTTGGACTGCGGTTGGTGTGGCTCGGACCACCGTGTATGGGCCCTCTCGTCTCGGCTCGTGCCACCTCCGCTGGAAGACCTTTATGTAGAACAGATCTCCTGGGACCACCTTTCTTTTTTTTCTTTTTTTTTTTTAGGTATAGTTACAACCTGTGGTTTTGCTGTCATTAGCCTGTCGCTTATTATTTTGATCATGTCTCCATCTTTTGAGAAGAATATTAGTGGATTTTCGGAGGCAATCCACTCTGTCTGGTTGGCCGTTTTTATCATAGGCCCTAGATCTTTGGATCTAAATCCCTCATTTACAAATAGGGTAATGTGTGGTTCTGACTCTTTAACATTAAACCATTGTCTGATGAAATCATTATTTTCAACACTCTGCCCCTTGTCTTCCATTGATAATGTTGTCTGTTTTTATTTCCGCTGTTTTACCCCTAGTCTCCTGATCCCACCTTTCTTCAAAGATTTTGCTACATGACGGATCGTAATACATCGTGCAGTGATAATCTGTCATAGGTTTGGTCGCTTGTGGAATCTGAGCTCTGATGTACAGTTCCCAGGTTTTGAGAGTCTCGGCCACCGGCCCCAAGACATCACCTAGCCAGTACACTTTCGCGCATTCGATTTGTTGAAACATTTGATGGTCCACTCCTCTGTGATCAATGTATACACCTTGAGGCGTGCACCAAATCTTGATTTTTTATTTGCACAGCGCGTCTCTTCCCAATAGGTTTATGGGTGTTTGGTCCGACACCAAAATTGGTATACGGACTTCGTCATTATTTGTGGAAAGTCTCACTGGATCGGTCATTTCGAGGATTTGTGTTGTTCCCGAGAATCTTAACTTTTTGTTTTCACCTCTTTTCCTTCCTGTGCTACAGTAATTCGGAGCCGGGTTATGTTCTGGGCTCGGCCCCTTCCCCTCCAAAGGTGCGAACTGATCCACAGTTCTCAGTTCCATGTTCTTTTGTTTTACTCTTGTTCTGTTTGCTTCGACTGTGTTGTCCAGCTCAATGTCACCATCAATGGGGGCGACATAGCTCAGATGGTAGAGTGGTTGCCTGCTGTCCAAAAGGTTGCAGGTTCAATACCAGCTCCAGACAAGCTTGTGTCGTTGTGTCAAGACACTTTACCCTGATTGCTCCTGATGGTGAACTTGGCGCAAGTGTGCATGCCCACTCCCATCAGTATGTGTGAATGGTTGAATTTCCCCTCGCAGGACTAATAAGGGATTCTAAAAAAAAAAAATGTTCCAACCAGTGACGGGTACGGCCCTGCTTTGACTGTTTTATCTTTTCCTATTAATTTATTTTGTAGTTCCACACGTCCTTCTCTTATATTTTTCCTGTAACAGCAACCCTCATCCTTAAAAAGCTTCATTATTTCTAATTCTAGCTCTCTCTTTTCTTTACTTTTTTTTTACCTTTTTGTTTTGGTTTGTACAACAGGTGTTATATTCATCTTGTGTCAATGTTATTTTTCCAAATTATCCTTAATTTGTTTAAGTTTATATTACTTACTTACTTATTTATTTCTGTTAGTGTTGTTTAATTTACTTAACTTATCAGTAAATTACTTGTTTACTCTTATGTTATTTTGTTTTGAAATTAAAATTAACTTAATCTTCCACATGTAAGTTTCCCTTTATTGGAACACAGCTCCCCAAGTGAAATTATCACGAGTATTTATTTGTTTATTTTTTCATCTTGTCGGCTATAGTTAATAACAAATTTTAGTTTCGTATACATCATACAATCCTCGGATTTCACACACCCACCAGTTTTTCACTATAAGTAAACAGTTGAGACGAGATATGTTGAAAAGATTGAAGAGGAGGAAAAAGCAGAACAGTCCTTTATTATTTCGCCATTTTATTCATCCTTTTACTTTTACTTTAGACTTTATTTTATTGTCATTGCACAGAAAAAACACTGCAGTGAAACTGAAAACAAAATGTCATTGCTTGGCAGCGTGATTTTGCAACGTCCTAGATGGGGCGAAGTGGTGTCCCGATGATCTTCTCCGCGGTCCTCACCACTCTCTGCAGAGACTTCCAGTCAGAGGCCTTGCAGCTCCCAGACCAGATGGAGATGCTGCTGGTCAGTAGGCTCTCGATGGTCCCTCTGTAGAAGGTGTAGAGGACGGGAGAGGGGAGCGACACATTTCTCATCCGTCTCAGGAAGTGCAGGCGCTGCTGGGTTTTCTTCACCAGGGAGGTGGTGTGAAGTGTCCAGCTGTGGTTCTCTGTAATGTGCACCCCCAGGAGCTTGGTGCTGCCGATTTGTTATTGTGACCTCTTCCATGCATCACTGAATGTAACTTTTACATCACTGATGCTTATATTTACTTCATAATTAAGTGTCTCTCAAATTGATCTCGGACCTCTTTTAATTTAGATATTTACAGTAGAAAATGTGCTTAAGCCCCGCCCACTGAGAACTCACTTTCTGGAGAATAAACTTATGTCTACCATAATCCAACCCACTCTGCTGTGATTGGTCAATCATCGAGGTTTTTAAACACCCCCAAGGGTCTCGCCGAAGGAGGAGTGAAAACCATTATTACGTCATTGTGGAATCCGCTCTTGTCACCGCATTTCCCGAAGATTTCAGACAGGGTGGTGGGGGGGACTCAACATTTGAAACATGTGAGTAAGTTGATTCAAAGTTGGGTTGTCAAATTTGTTGCCTTTTAAATTTGTTAATGTGTTTATTTCCTATTAATGTAACTAAATGCTGTCCTTTCCTATGTCCATTTAATTACCAGCTGGTGAAGTCTTTGAGGATATTATGACACATGTTCTAAACAAAATGTGTTTTATGTCACACAGCTGAGGTACATGTTGACCCTGAAACATTTGCATTGAAGTACGATCTAATTATATCCAGCGGTAGCCAAAGTAAAGCCCATGTTTTGCAATATGTTGCAAGACGGCTTGCTGAGCTCAAAGGCTCATTGCTGCCTGCGGGATCTCTTCAATGTAAATTGCCATCAGCGATATCATGTTGGACTAAATTAAGTCAGTATCCTCCTATTGAGAGTATTGAAATGATCGCCAGTTTAATTGGGTGCATGTGCATTATGGGGGCTGCACGATTAATCGTTTCTCGATTCCTACTTATAGACGATTTCATTTCCAAGTGACGACGATTATGAAAAAAACAATTGAAAATTGTACCGCATTTTGACCCAGGACATCGCTCATCACAGCGCTAGTGAGGCAGAGAAAACGACAGCCGTTGAGAGTCTGAACAACTTGGATCAAGATACAAGTTGATTTTGTTTTCTCTTTGATATGATGAACTGTAAATAAATTAGTGTTGAAGATGATCAGAGGAACATAGATTACTAATGTAAAAGTAATGTCAAAGGAAATACCATTAAATGAGTTTTTGGTGAAAAAGAACAAACACAAATATAATAAAGATCTAAATTGAAAAGACAATAATATCCGACTTGTACTTCAATTCAATTTTATTTAAAATGTCGTTATTATAACGAAGTAATCTTAAGACACAGTTTTCTTGTTAGGTAAATATACATTTTGACTTAAAGTGTTAAAATATTTTGGCCCCTTGTATTAACACTAATGTTTACTTCACTTTGTGTAATTCGTAACACTTCATCTACATATTTACTGTAGATATCTGTGAATGAAGCAATAGGAAAGACACATCATGCCATTACCTATGCTTTAATATGCATTACTGTACAATATTTTGGAAAATGGTTCTTAATATCTGACAAGCAGCCTCAGCAGTGTAAATACACCAGAGGCAGAATAGTTGTCTGTAAATACAGTGTGAGATAGAATGAATCATTACTTTGCTGCTTTATAAGAAGTGTTTCAACTTAACCTCCAGAGACAATATTTCTGGACCGAAAGTGCCTTAAGTTCTGCCAGGGGGTCCAAGTCAGGTAGCTACAGGCTAGAGTGTGTGTCGAATCATTTTCCTGGTTTGAGAAGGATGATGGAGGAACCCAGATGCTTTTAAAGCCAATATGATTTTTTGATATGTGCTCTTCTTATTGCACTGGATTTAGTCAATCCCTTGAAACATCTCTCACTTCTTCCTTTACCCACAAGTGTCACGCTGAATATCTTACCATCCTGCTTGAGTTTTGCTGGTTCATTATTGTAGCTTTAATTCCGATGAGAGTGTGTGTGTGTGCATGTGTTTCTGTGGAAAATGGAATGTGGCGATATGATAAAGTACATATCTCGATACAGGGGCAACAATAATATATATTGCCCTACTGTATGGACAACTATATTTGTAGTATTGCCTGAGTTCTTGCACAAATACTCTTCTTGCAGAATTTACAGACTATGTGATTACTGACAAAATCGTACCTGCTTTTCTTTCTGTTGTGAAACCATACGTGAAAATATCAGCAGCTGGAGTCAACCCCACAGTTGTCGAGGGGGAAATTCTTAATCAAGGGCACACAGGCGAAGCAAACAGCTAGCAAGGGTAATTTTGCGTCAAAGAGTTAATTTGTGGCTTACAACCACGGAAAGATGGTTTTAACAGTAGTCACGTGCAAGGAGACAAGGGTGTATTCAACATACACCCAATAGCAGCGACCGCATTTAAACTGAAAACTGGGGACAGGGCATTACAGCCATATGTCATGGTTTGGGTTGTCTTCCCTTTTTTATTATTGTCTTGATTTACTTCATGTTTCATGTCTTGTCTTCCTGTTTTATTTTTGTGATCACTCACCCATTTCTCTGTTCCTGGTACCTGTTTGCCTGTGTTTCTGCCCCACCTTGTCTTTAGCCTAGTGATTGTATTACCTCGACCTGTTTGGACTGACTCTTTGTTTCTTGACCTGGGCTGTGTCCCAAATCACACACTTCTCCAAGTGCACTGGTTTATAGTACACATTAAGATAGCGCACGTACTTGGCAAGTGCGCACATTTTTACTATACACTTACCGGAAATGACTTGACAGCTTCTTCTTCTACTACTTATTAAGGCTGATCGCAACACTTCCGGTTGCCGACTCGCCGAAGCTTCACAGCACTTTTCGCAAATTGAAAGTCATTAAGTTTTGTTTCATTTTGTTATTATCGTTGTTTTGTGGTAAAATTAGTGTTTTCTTGGGACGCTGGTATCTGCTCCGAAGACGCGTCGTCAGTGACGTAGCTTCCGTTTAGCATTATCTACGTCACTAAGATAGCGGTCCTTGGTTGGAAAGTGTACATTGTTCCACATGTGCTCATTGTGCATCATATTTTCACACACTGATAATAAGAACGCACTTGTGCACTTAAAATACAAAAGTGTAAGTGCAGAAGTGCGCGATTTGGGACACAGCCCTGGACCGGTTTAAACGTTTTGGAACCTGCCTAAACCCTGAGTCTCTGAAACCGTGTCCTACCTCTGGTTGCCAAGACCTCACTCTTGGCACCACAGGCTTTGACAGTGCAAAAAATACTGTAAGACCACACTTCAAAACTGCTGCAAATTTCCCTCATTAAAAAAAATATGGTACCCGTGAGCAATTTTCAAATCTTTCTTAAATAACTTCAAATATAGGTCTATTTTTTCACTCACATGTTTTGTTGAAGTCTTTTGCTCCAATATGCAGTAAGTGTCTCATCATGATTTTGCTCCATTTTGAAGTTATTACTTTATAAAGTTCTCCCCCTTCTGAAATAACTTGGAACGAGAGGTAACAAGAATGGAGCCCATTATGTCACAATAATGGACTTTACTTCACCTGCAGCAGTGAACAACGTCATGCTTCTTGGTTTATATAAAGTTTCCTGAAGGTGGAGACTTAATTAAGCGCATTTTCTTATATAAATATTTTAATTAAAAGAAAGTTTTGTGCAAACGGACACGTACTGATGAGTACAATAGCAGTCTAAGATCTATTTAAGAGACACTTAAATCAACACATTAATATGACCTGATTGAATGAACGATGAACTGCATTGTGGGTCGATTTGCATTGTGTGATAAGGTGTCATAAATGCTGTCATTGTCACATGGCCTTGGTTCCTTAGCATTTGAGACGGCATTAACCTGCGTAATGCCTAAGCCGGTGTGTTATCTCTCATCATGTAATGTATTGGGTGGATCAATATCATGTGTTAATTTGTTGGTGTAATAAACATTGATAGTTCAGTGGAATACTACTATAACACAGATTGAATTAGTAGTCACAGCTATGGCTGTGAAATCACATTATACCAGCTAAGGTCATTGCTTGTTTCAGCTCACATCTAGAGCTTTGCAGCAGGCGGTTCAAAGTGCTCAGTGTTATGTTTATCAGCGCCTGCTGGGTTGGATGATTGTCAAAATAGCCGGAGATCAAAAAGGAGTAAACAGGGCAAACATGGGTTAAAAATGCTTAAGGTTGCTTTTATTTTGCTGTGACATTATAATGACACCACTTCTGTCTGTTTGTGGCTGTGCATATAGGGAAACAAATGGTAATGCTGTGGCTAAATCTGCATGGATCATGTTGCAATTAGGACATTAGGCTAGACTGCGCTGGAGTAGGATTGTTGGGCTGCGATGGAAGACGAATGACATGCTACTAGGGCTGCACGATTCTGAACAAAATGAGAATCCCGATTTTCTTGCTGAGAAATGAGATCCCGATCTTCTTTTGCCAATGTTAATATTTATTGAACAAAAAATATATATATTTTTTTCCTATCTACATAACCGTTGCATATTGTTAACACTAATCCTTTTCGAACAATATTTATGTGTAAATTATTTTTCACAAATCCCTCGTTTGCACCGTGTTGATCCATATCTTCAGGTGATACCTGATGGCCTCTGTCATTTCATTATGCCTGTGGGAGATAAACGGGTATAGACAAGCACTGTATAAGGTTCCCGTTATTGACATCTGGGTGGTTGACCGAGGATTTTCTCCCGTCGTTTTTTTCGCTTTCACAGCTTTACGTTTCAGGTGGTTGTGTCAGTTCTGGTGTTATCTTGCTCTGCTGCTGCTGAAGCATAACCCTGTTCGCAAGTTACGTCGTTTTGGTTTGTATCGTCTTCTTTGAATCCAAAAAACTTCCACACCTTAATAAGCACCTTTTTTTTGAAGGAGCGTTACAGTGAGTTTATCATCAAGTAGGAATCGAGATCGCGATTTTTTTAACGATTAATCGTGCAGCCCTACATGCTTAATTTGAAAAACACATACATGGAAATTATAAAAAATATATATATAATGCAACTGAATCTTGTAATGCTTTCTTAAGAATGATTGAGTTCACTAAAGGGTTGGTTTTATCTAATTGGCTCCACACAGCTCCTGCACGCTGTCGGATAAAGTTTAGTCAGAAAGAGAATGAGTACAACACGTGAGTTAGTCAGTTTCTTTTACGCGTTACAAAATAAATTGTTTTACAATAATACAAATAAACAATGATGCTTTTAAAATGATTAATAAATACAATTAATAACATCTCTTTAGAGTAGACATAGCAAGAGATGGAAAAACATCCAGATGGTGCACTGATTGGCAATACATAGTTACACATCTACACACACAGTGAAGTGTAAGTAATATCCAAATAAATAATAGAATAGAAAGCAACTCCAAAATCCTAAAAAAAAGTACAAGTGGGGTGGCTTGGTTCAATTCAATAAAATTGTATTTAAAGTGTCTTATCATAACAAAGTTATCTCTAGACACTATAGTTTAGGTAAGACTATATGTTCAGGGGCACATTCTCCAGGCACAAAATGCACTTATTTGACTGTTCTGTTGTAGTGTATACATCATCACTAGCCTCATGGAGGGCATGTGACAGTCTGGTAAATTGGTCTGCCACGACTACTTTGTTTACATATAATACACACATGATTTTAAGGCGCATTAAGCGAAACAAAAAAGCGAGATAAGTCAGTCTTTCAAACTTAATTAAACGCATTTACAATAACTTTCAACCTTGTTCAGTTGTAACACCTAACAAACCACCATCTGATACCGCTAAATTAAACTTTAGTGTATTCAAAATAACTCTCATAATTTTTATAAGAGTTATAACACGTAAAATACTACACACTACACTCGTTTCTTCAGTTCATTCCTCGTCAACTAATCGCTCAAATTCTTTGTCCGAGTCTAAAAGTTTGAGAGTGGCGTCAGTTGCCCGGCAGTGTCTCCCTGTCTTGATTGTGTTCACCGGCTGACACCAATATCTAGCAGCTGGAGTTCTTAAATGAATCCACCAGAATGATGGCAACGTGTTCGTGTTCACGTTGTTATGGTAACAGTTTGTATCGCAAGGATAGTGAAGTCAAAGTTAAGTTTCCTGATCCGGTGTGTTGACAGAGCGGGTTGACCGCCGTGTATGACACAAAAACACTATTAGTCAGCAAAGCCGGATATGATATATATGTAACACTGTTGTTTTTAAGACATTGAAATGCTTTTAAGCAGGACTTGCTCTCCGGAAAATACAGGAGTGTCTTGCATCACATTTCACAGAATTCCAGTAGAACCATTGTTTACACAAGTAAGGATGTTCTGTCTTGACCTTCGTGACCCGCATCATTATAAAAGCTTGTAGAACATCTTTCCTCAGTGATGCATGAATCACAAACTGATGTATTTTCCTTCTAGTAACTGGATATTAAGATTCACTATAGAGTATACCATCTACATCTGCTTCTTCTCGAGGGTCTGCAACAACTCTCAACATAATACAAAACTCTTGCCAAAACAGCATCAGACTTGCGCTACACCCTGAGGTCCTGGTCGGAAAACGATGACAATTGGTCTCTTACCACAAGATCTGAAACTCTGGACGTGATTGATTAACGCAGCAGATCTGAGCCACGTAGCTGTGTGACAGTTATTGTCACAACCCAACAAAGCTTAAACTGTGTCCCGAGAGAGCAAACAGGCTGAGGGTGTTGCTGCAAAAGCTGGTACAGCTTCTTTGTGATTTTCTAGACAAACATTTGATCCTCTAAAGGCGTTGAACATCTCCACCATAGGAAGTCATTTTCATTTTCCACAGTTGTGTTGTTACGTGCTTTTGGATGGGTACTAGAGCTGCACTGGTAGTATAAACTAAACAGGTAAAGAATAAAGCATGAATCCTCAGATTCAATCTTTGTCAAACAACATGAAGATTTCTCTTTCTTTCAAAAGCAAAGGCTGTGCAGCTCCTTTTCTATCAGGTCAGATACTGTATTGTATTATAAAGTATTGTATTAGCTGAAAACTCTAGATCTCTTAATTAAGACAGACCTTGCTTAATGTTATTTTAAAATATTTTTTATGATTCTAGTTTATCTTAGCCATAATTACATCAATACATTTTTAAATACTTCTATAGTAGAAAGTTCCTATTAAAGGTTTCTGTGATTTTTGTGGGTCTTGTGTTTTGTTGACCATGCCTCCTCTATCTTGTCTTCCTCTGAAACCAAATATCTTACATTTGACATTTAAATTAAATAATATCTCCCATTAGGTTCTCCATTTTAAAAGTTGAAAGTACATGTCGAATCCTGGAGAGCCATTCAAGCAAAAATAACATATGCATGCTCATGGCTCCTGTAATCTCAAATTGCTTTAGAATCTGATTAATTTGATCAAATTGGTAAAAAGGTGAACTGGAGGAGTCTATTATATAGAAAGATTATATTTTTTACTTTCTCATTATACTGGAACCTGGGGAAATTGTTCATGCTAAAAAAGCTAAAATCTTTGTTGCTTTGCAGTCTGTTAATGTCAGAATTGCTGCCATATTGTTATGGAGTAGTTCTTTCAACAGGAAAATGTCTAAACTGAATGCAGTAGCAGCTACTCTCTGCGTCATATACAGAAAGCTATATTTAGTGTTGATGATTTTCCAGCTCACTGATTCCAAATGGGAGAAACATTCTGCAATCTCTAAGCGAAGCACAAACATGTGTGTGTGTTTGTATGTATAGATTAAAATATATATAAAAAAACATCACGTTTTAAAGTTGTTGTTATTATTATTATTGTCGTTATTATTATTCACATTTTATTACAATTAACTTGATCATCAAACACAACACTATTCAAAGAGCTACAGTATGTTGTGTCAAAGTGATTATTGACGGACAAATAGTTTTGACTTTTGTAAATTCTGTTAAAATCAGGACAAAATCATCTCAAGAGCCATATCCTTTTTTTTTTTAAATAAAAACAATTAAAGCTGCTTCTTCCACTGAATGATGCTGCTCATAAAAGCATTTATCTATCTATCTTATTCATGAAAACATGTACATCTAAATTATATATTGTAAGGATACACGCACGCTCCCAGGCCGGCAGACACACAGACACACACACCCCCCCCCACACACACACACACACACACACACACACACACACACACACACACACACACACACACACATACACACACACACACACACACACACAAAACACTCACAGTCATGCACATATAAGCACATCCGCAGAAACACAGCCATGTATGCTAACAAACACACACACGCATGCACACACAAATGCAGACACACTGTAGCTCACACATATGCACAGTGGCACAGGCAGCACGCATAAAATATGACGGATGATATTTCAACAAGGGAACTGCTATGGTGGTAGCCGCCAAACCTATTGCATAGACCACTTCAAAACACACTGTTTAACAGGGATATCTCCATCTGTTAGCAAAGTGAGTCAATGAGGAGCTATTAATAAACGGTTGTCGCTCATCTAGAACTTGTGTATTTTTCTGCTCTTTATGTTTCATCTCGTGATTGTATTTTTTCATGGTTTATGTAGATTACAACTTCCAATCAAGAATGTATTTGCATGTCTCAAGTATGATGTGAGGCACGTTCCAACATCAATCTGAAGATGGGTTCACTGGATTGTGAATGAAATGGAGCCTAATTGTGCTCTTGGAGTGGATGCTTTTAAAACCGATTTAAACCCTAATCAAATCTACACTTTCCCAAAAAAACAAGCATCTGGCAGTAGAGCTTTCTATGGAGGCCTTGCTATTAAGGGCAAATATAAAATGTCATTTTTACATTCAGCAGTCAGTAGATTAACATATGTTAATTCTTATATGCATCATGTTATTCACACTATTGACTGTATAGCTTTTAGGCAAAAGGGAAAACTATCTTCTATACGTTCGTTTGACTGTCAAGTCACACTGAAAAATGTTGCAGACGATGTTGTCCTGTCTTCATCGCTTCCAATCTCCACAGGAAGTGGAAACAAAGCATGCAACATATGTTTGAGGGTTAATGATTCTAGAAACATTATGCGTAACTCTTAACTGGGAGGATTTTTAGTAGCAAACCCAGAAAAATCTGAAGAGATCATAGTTTGGCTGATTTCCCTCTAGAAGTTTCGGGATTGAGGAAACGCTGGAGTAAATTTGATAAACGATGCTAAGCAGAAGGAAATGGAAGGATTTATAGTACGACAGAAAAATACATTTTAATTAAACTGCTGAAAGTGCATTCATAGTAAGCATAGTAAAAAGCAATTTCCTAACCTTCAGAATGGAGTATTACATTTATTTTACTTTTAAAATCATAAACAAGATTGATTTTCGATTAAGTGTAGTGTGTAAAAAGACTTTAAGAGCGCAACTGACTCGTAAATTCGAGTTGATCTATGAAGCACAGCTGCAGTAAAGAATACATGAATATTTGATCCACATACATACTCAAGCTTATGTAACTTTCACTTTTGTCTTGTATGATCAATTTAGGTTTGTTTTTTTTCAAAATCCACCTGATGGGAACAAAGAAGAGGATTTCTTTCATGGCTGTTAAAAGGTTAACAATTAATACACTGTGAGATCGAGATGAATAAATGATCAAAGATGTCAGCTAAGATACAAAAACTCATCTACTGTAACACGATGTTTGTATCTCAGCTTCTCATAATCTCAGATTGTTTTTTCTGAGGGGAGTCCATCAAGGTCCCCAGTGTCGTTGTCTTCCCATCAGACTAATGAAATAAATACAGTGGTTCTGATTGAAATAGCAGACCAGGATATGACAGCTTCAGCAAAAACTCCTGTCTGTGAAACAATTTGTCCTAAAGGAAAATTGACAGTGGCCAAAGTGGCCATTATTCTCAAGCAATCAGGCTTGGTGAAAAGTGCTGACACCAGATGGAAATGTAAGTAGGCTTTATCGGCCCCCACTACTAGACAGAGACCACCTTGTCCGCCTCATTCTCTGATTTGGATGGTTCAATTGTCAAGAAGTTCCTCTACTCATCAGATGAAGTGGAAAGGATTGAAACTATTTTTTTTCTTGTCAAATTATTAACACGGAAATCTATCAATTTGACAGTGTGAGGTATCAGCCCTGTGGCAAAGCAACTTTGTATTTGTGGCCTGTGCATCATCAACTGTCAAGTTGTCAATGTGTCTATTAAATCCAGTCCAAAACACTGGAGATGATTAAACTGTGGTGATTATAATCTTGTTGAGGATTCTTAATACAGGTTCAGTGCAGTCCACTTTACTTCTAAACAGTTAATTGCAGGACAGAAAACCATGATGACAGAGAGATTCGTTTTTTATTTCATAGTTTGGGTTAGGTGGTTTGTTTGTTCCTTTTTGTTGTTTGGATGTTTTATGTAAATAAAGTTTTATGAACAGTGCCACTGTGTATTTCAATAATGTCATTAATATATATGTGTATACATCTAAATGAATCTTCACAGCAATGCAAAAAAATTAATACATCAGACAAGAACTACTGTTGTAAAGTGCCTCATATTCAAGTATTATATTGGTTTTATTCAGATACTAAGAATGATACTGTCAAGATATTGTGTACAGTGTTCCTGTGTCTGTTCGGTAAACTGTTCAGGATTTTATACCAATAAACACTAATTTATGTTTGATTTTGAGACAATATGCAAAAACGTTTATCTTAAAACATTGAGGGATTCTCTATAATGTAAAAAATAAACAAGTGAGTGAATAGTTCATAGCAATACAATAAGTACTTGTTTATGGTAACCCTTGCTGAGGACATAAACAACGAAAAAAAAAAAAATGGAACGTGTCACACCTGTATACGTGCTTGTCATGTGCAGTATAGTTTTCAAAACATGTTATTTTTTATTTAAGTCACATTGCGTAGCAGGTATCATTAGATCATCCATTATCTGCTAGAAGTATCTTTAAAGCGCTGTTTACTAACTAGTTGTGTTGTTTCTAATTATAAACAAACTAAATGCGTGTTGAACGTTCAACTAACTCCCCGTTTAATTAAATCTAATCACGCTTTGTCGTTCGATATGAAAATCATGTTTATCATTTCAATGTGTTACAGATTAGTTTAAAAAACATGCTCGCAAACAGGTATTTAAAAACGGCGCTGTTTAAAAAAAATTACTCGTCTAAAACAACTTCCTGTCTGGATTTACGTTCCGTCTGAAATTACCGGCTGCAGATGGACCCTCCTTGCTGGATAAGGCTCCACCCCGACTTGAGCCTGTAATACGTTAGACATTTTAAAAGGTACTTCTGAGCAAAGGTTTTTTTCAAACACTTTCATTCTTATCTCTTGAATAATTTGAATGAATCTCGAGTTCTTTGTTTGCAATATTTCCCAATTAGGAAACACAATAAAACGGCTTAAATTCTGTTGCAGAAACAGCGGTCTGGTGTGTGAGTGACAACCTCAACGAGGCAGCTTGTAAATTGGCTCTGAGGAAAGGACAGTGAATTTGTTGTTCTTTTTGAGGACTCTGCTTCCCTCTGGGAGTTGCAGCATCACTTATCTTACGATTGATCTCATATCCCTCCTTACCCCTCATTTTCTTGCCTCTCGGTGCACCCCCTTGTCTCCTCGCTGTTTCCTTATTTTCCGCAATTTATCGAGGCCTGACATGTCTCCTCCTACTATGGATTTGATGTCTCTCCGATGCTCTTGCTTTGTCAGGGCAACTAGTGCTACTCACTGTCTGCTTCTTCCCTGGACTCAGCGTGAAGGGCCAGCCTTTACCGTGTGAGGCTTCATTAAGTCTGCCTGGAAAGCTCTCACTTTGATAATGAGATTCCATTATTGGACCAAAGTGAGAGAGATCCCAGCAGTGAGTGTCTCTTCTTCAACCTGCATCTTATCTCGGGCTGCTTGCTGATGGTGTTCTGAACACAGTTATTCAGTGGAGAGCAAGGACTGTCGCTGTATGACAAATATATCCATTTGCTGAAGGTCACTGTGGCATCGCTTTCTTCTCACTCAACCAGAGTTTGAGTATTAACAGGAATGCTATATATCAGTTAAATGAAGGAAAAGTTCAACTATAGTAGTATACTTCAGTATATAGAGTGGCAGAGGTCTTTCAGAATTGGTTTATTCAGGTTTTATTTTTACTTGTACTTTCATCTGTATTTACCATTTTAATGGTTTTGACCTTTACTCTTTTCGTTTGACATCTGAGCTTTGTTCAGTTCTTGAAAAAAGTACCATAGACTTAATACAGCCAAATTCAAACATGGCATCAATGTTATACTTGTAATGTTTGTAAAACAATTTTTTTAAGGCCTTAGAGAACAAGCAAATGCCGACACCTTCCAATCTGTGCTCCTTCTTCCCTCCATGACTTGTTTTTAGCCTTTGCCCTCTGAATAGTTGTCTCGTTCCCTAAACGAAAAAAATGAGAGATGGCCAAGCATAGACCATAATTAGGAAACATGGTGTCCAAAGATGTTCAATGCATCCAGACATGTATTAACCTCACAACTGAAGAACATAGCTGAAGTACCGCTTTAGGAAGGAGTTAAAAGGAAGCTAAAGTGGTACACTAAAATAAACTCAAGCGGCAGTTCTCTACCAATTACTCGGCAGCAGTGAGGGAAGGGCTGAAGAGCATTACCAACTACAAGCCTCGAGCCCTGAACCATCTGGCCCTTGCTCAGAGCTTGAATCCACATTACGGTTTGACTGTCTGCACTGAACACCTCTGGCACCTCTGTGATCTCCGACACCTCTCTGGTCTTCCCCTCCAACACCTCCTCCGCCTCCAATACCGCTGTGGCCACTGCATCAGAGGACAGCACAATCCTGGAGAGGGACGTCTACAGATGGTTCAGGAAGCTCAACCCCCTGAAAGCTCCGGACTCCAGACAATGTTTCCCCGTCCACTCTGAAACATTGTGCCCGTGAGCTGACTCCCGTGTTCACGGACATCTTTAACACGTCTTTGGAGTCCTGTTACGTCCCGTCCTGTTTCATATCCTTCTCCATCGTGGACTCCTTCCGCTTCCTTGGCACCACAATCTCGCAGGACCTCAGGACCTCTCTTCAAGACCAAGTATGTCTCCAGGACCTGAGGCAACCTTTCTGTGTGAAGTTTGTATGTTCTCCCCGTGTTTTGTGGGTTTCCTCCCGGCACTCCGGTTTCCTCCCACTGTCCCAAAACATACAGAGGTTTATTGAGAACTTTGGGAAATTGTCCATAGATATGATAGCATGTGTGAATGATTGTCTGTCTTTGTTTGTGCCCTGCGACAGACTGGCGTCCTGTCCAGAGTGTCCCCTGCTGCTCGACCTATGACCCTGGGATAGGCTCCAGTCGACCCCGGGATAAAGCGGTTGTCAATGAATGAATGAATGAATGAATGAATGAATGAATGAATGAATAATTTTACTTAACATTTCTTTAAAAAAACACGTGATTCTTATGCAATATCTTAACAATATTAATAAGTAATTGTAGAGTGTCTATGGCAATCTCAAATATTTGGTCTGGACGTTCCTGGATAATCTTTTATCTTTTTGTCTTTTCTCACTTCACTAAACTTTCAATCTGCAGCCTGTCCATGACCCTCCTGTGTTCCCCTCCTCCTCTTTGTCTACCTACAACACTCGAGCACATCACTTCTACGCACACTAGTTTCATTTTGCCACAGCTCGTAGGAGGAAAGGGAGTCTGCTCACTGGCCCATGTCAGGTTCAGACATTTAAAACATGAACAACTTTGCGAACCATTGTAGGGGGAGCAAGAGGGGTGAGGAATGATTTAAAGGAAAGTTTCAACACCGGGGTTAACATGGAAAATGCTTTTTATTTCATGCAACAACAGATAATCATCCTGTACTAGCTGGAGAGCTGCCTTCATGCCTTCTGCAAAAAAACATTTCGTCGAACGAAAGATAAAATAAAAAAATTACGGATAATGACACGTAAATGAAGCGACTGGCTTTGTCGGCCCTTGGTCTTGTTGTGAAAGAAAGTTGCAGAAAAAAAACCCACATTAAGTTGTTGAAGCCCTGATTTCACAGTAGTGGCTCGGAGGGCTTTTCCGTATGTTTCGAGATATTGGGAAATAATTGTGATTATCTAAAATGATCATTAAAGTCATGTCAACAATATTGTGTATCATTATTAGCACAACATGACCATGAATCAGACACGATGATAATGTACAAATGTTGAGATGAAGGTGACTCACATGAAAGGTTGCATGTGAACAACAATTCAAGACATTGATGTAAATGTGTAGTGAGTTCATGGAGCAGGAGGTGATGAGATGTGTTCCAATGTTATGATAATGTTCGCTGGATGAATGTGAAAGGACCAGATTACCATGGCTAGACTGTGCCGCATTGATCTGCTTCATTCACATGATAATATTGGTGTGAAGTTTTTGATGAAAGTATGGTTTCATCCATGCCATCGCTGATTATCTAGTGTTTACAATAGTCACTTCATTGACCTGCACTGATTCGCTAGCTAAACCTAGCACTCGACCAATCAGATTGACCATTGCGCCTCCAGACTGAACGCATG
This sequence comes from Callionymus lyra, assembly GCF_982586985.1. NCBI lineage: Eukaryota > Metazoa > Chordata > Actinopteri > Syngnathiformes > Callionymidae > Callionymus > Callionymus lyra. Next base: position 26,336,450 of record NC_141831.1, on the reverse strand, counting down.
AACCCGCCTCTTTTGTCGTCCAACTGTCGTAGGCCTTTAAGGTTTAGTTCTCCCTTAATTCACATGTGTTTTACAGCAGATTTTAGCGGACCACCCCCAGGAATTTAATTTCATGTACTCTTTCTATTATAGTGTTTTCTATTATCAGGTTCACGTTACAATCCATTGTTTGCCTCCCGAACAGCATTATCTTTGTTTTGCTTAAATTCAGTAATAATTTCTTTTTGTCAAACCAACATTTTATTTTCTTTATTTCAGTTGTGATTGTCTCTAAAGTCTGCGGATTTTTCACCAGAAAAGTGTCGTCTGCAAACAGAATACATTTCAATGGTTGTGATACTTTACAAATGTCATTCATATATCAGATGCTTTTTTTAGGCGCACAAATAATCCAATTTGCTATTGTCTTTCCAATTTCTAATTTCCTCCATAGTTCTATTAGAGCTAGAGATGTCAATCTGTCTGTTCGAAATCCCTATTGAGTGTCTGTGAGAGGTTTCTGTTTCTTGTTGAATTTGTCCAGTTTGACTGCAAAAAGTTTTTCAAGTATTTTTTAGAATTGGGAGTGTAGAGAAACAGGCCTGTAGTTTGTGTAATGCTGTCTATCTCCGGCTTTAAACAAGGTATGACTTTTGCTATTTTCATGTTGTTTGGGAACGTACCCGATTGAAAAGACGGTCTGGGTGAGAGGCTTTGCAATTCCTTCAATGATGTTTTTTACTGTTGACATGTCTTGAACCTGTCATGCCACCTTTATAGAGGTTTTGTTTTTACATTATTTTTACAATGTCCATAATTTCTTGCACTATCTATTACTATTATCAACTGCACCTAGAAAAATTGTACTAGGGCTTTTATATGCATCACCATCTGTTGTCTCTGGTTTCTCGATTTTTGCTGCTAGATCTGCTCAGATTTACAAAAAATTGGTGTAAAGCGCTCACCACATCCTGCATATAACTAATAGTCTTGTCATTTTGAATGTAGTACTTCGGGTAGTTTATTGTTCTTGATCCATTCCTCATAATGCCATTCAAAACAGTCCATATACCTTACATTTTTTTCTAATAATATATTTTAATATTCTTTCTTACTTATCCTCATAATATTAGTTAATTGGTTTTTATAAGTTTTATACTTTTTCTCCACCTCTACTGTTTTATACTTCAAAAACTATATAATTATAACTATAAAATATTCTTTGTAGCCCCTTGGTGATCCACGGACTCTTTATATGTTTTTGTACATTACTGTATTTCTTTATAGGACAGTTTTATTGTATAATACATTAAATCTTTTTTAGAAATTCCTCATATGCATTATCAATATCTTTCTCTGTATAAACAATATTTTTCTGTTTTCACTCTTATGTATTTATATGTTCTGGTGTCCTTTATATTTCTATAATTACAGTAATATACATAATAAATAGGAAGGTGGTCACTGATGTCTTTAAATAATAGTCCGCTTTCTCTATTATTTTCTAGGAAGTTGGTAAATATGTTATCTATAAGAGTGGCTCAAGTGGATACAATCCCATACTGAACATTGAGTTTATGAACTCTTCTGTCATTTTATGTTTCTTATTAATAGATTAGTGTTAAAATCACCACAAATGTACATTGCCTTCTGTGGTGACTTTATAACCATGCTTTCCATCCACTCTTTATACCTTTCAATACTTGAACCTGGAGCTCTGTATAAGCAGCTCACTGTTATATTTTTCAAATTTTCCCAACATATTTCTACTGTTAAACAATCAAGTACATCATTCGTCATTTTTCCTTTGTCTATCCTCCTCCACCTTTGTTCTTTTGGTTTAAATAAATGAATTCATAACCAATACAATTCAAAATCTACTCCCTTCTCATCGTTGAGCCAAGTTTCTGATATGGCAATAATATTAAAAGGGGTGTTGAATAATGGTGAATAATTGATATTGTATTCTCTTTTCTGATGGTTGTATTGTATTGATGTTCAGTGTAGTATCGGCAACTGCTATTGTTGTTACTGAGGAGATTATTTTCCGGATCAATGCCCTTCTTCATATCCTGTGTTTTGTGCTCAGTATAGATTAACTTTTCTAGTTTGTCTGTCATGATTAAATTGTTTTTAGTCCCACAGTTTGATCAGTACATGCTTTTTGGCTCCATCAGAACTTGTTCACTTCCCTAATGTCTCTGAAGACCAAGACTTTGGCCTCTTCTGCCGATCCCTTTAGTTTAATGAATATTTTTGCATTTTTGTGTCCAAGCGATCCTCTTCGCCTTCTCAATGTTTTGCAGCCGCAGAACTTACACCTCCTCCACCAGTTCCAGGTCTTCTGCTGTTCCCTGACAGCAGAAACTTCCACACACAGAAATTCAAGGGATATTTTCATGTCCTCGATCTCCTTGAGTGTCAGAGTTTTTCTCTGTGGAACTTGGCTTACCCTGTTACCGCCTACCTGACTTTCCAAAGTCCGTTTTCCACAAAAGTCGCGATTTGCAGCATCAGACTCTTCTTCCGTCAAAACTGGAAGTTGGATTCACTTCAGCACTCCACATACAGTTGACTTAAAATGGAAAACCCCCTTCATCTGCTCCTCCCTCCAGAACAATATTTTGTTTCGCGAAAGATGGTAGCATTTGGCTCACGGTAGAGATTTACCGTTAATAGGGCTTTGCCACGATTTGTTGCAAAATTAATCACATGGCGGTGTCCCATTGTGTGCGAGGGTTTCAAAAACTTTGAAAGCAGTAAGCATCTCACCTTTGACACTTATAATAAAATGAGTGCTCTCAAGGTTTGCAAAGTAGACCTTGAGTATAATTTAATTTGTGTTTTATAATGTCAAAACATAACATATAAACCAACCAGAAACACTTGTTGTACATTTTTTTATGGCTACTTTTCAGTGTTATAGGCAGAAATGTCACTTTAATTACATATTGTGATATAAACCTTAACTGTGAAGAGTGATTACTTTCATTCTGTGATATGAATTTAAGTGTTTATTTTGAGTGCTCTGTTTGAACGTAGAGGTCCTGTTCTCTCATTATTTAAAGTTAAACAATTGATCAAATGAAAACAGTTGCATTTCTTGAAGATGTTTTGTCAAGGGCAACAGAACGATTTATAAAAAAAAAACTTGCTGAAAAAAAAAAGTGGATGTTGACCTGTGAGGGAATGGGAGATGGAAAAAGAGCTGACCATAATGACTAGTCAGATAAAATGACTGTAAAATGATTATATTTAGTTGATATTTAATCAAATAAAGTGTTTAAATGTTCACCAGCATTTTCATAACACAAATAAAGCCTCTAAAACAACTATCATGTGTCCATGTGACACAAGAGTGACCCAGAGCGCAGCACCGTGGTGCGTTCAGGACTTACTTATCACAATTCAATATATAAAGCGCAACTAGTTGTTGTCAGAGTTAGAATAAGAAACTGTGTTTTGCTAAAACCCCTGATAATAGTGATACAGAAATTATAAATAAATATTATTTTTTGTCCGTCTCAAGATTTGAGGGGGAGGGGGGTTTTCACTTCCGATAATTGATTCCACATTGAAATTATATGAAATTTTATTATTTGATCATTATTCTATGATTATTATTACATGATTTTTAATATATTAAAATCGATATGACTGAATGAATGAACTAATGAATGATAATAAGGAAGAACAAATCAGAGAATCACTGTGATAATGAAGGCAGACAGTTGCGCTGATGCTCTTAATTTGAAAGCCGGAAGTTTATTTCCTCCTTCTGAACCATATTTGGTCAATTTATTGAACAGTTTAGTGATAACTTTCTAAATAAAAGTGCGGCTCATGACAGGAGAAACCCGAACAACTGATGGATTGACAGCAGTATGATATTGTTTTTAAGTTGCAATGACTCAACCACTCCCCGAGATGCTTAACTGACAATCGTGTGAACCGTAAATAGTCCCCAAACACTTCCGGCTGACAACAACGAGGTAGCGTTTGAGGTGTTATACGTCTCAGATGGTAGTTACAGTGATGCTTTCAGAGAGGTGAAGAGGTCAAAAGTTTCATCAGAGATATGCGTTGCTCTTCTCTGTAGAAGAGAATCTCAGAGAATCTCAGTGCGGGTGGAGACCACCAGCACAGGTATGAATAGTTTGACCCAATCTTAGTATTACATTTATTATCACATATCCGTTTCAATAGCTATAATATCTGCATTCAGTTACATTGTAAACTACTTGTTATCATGTTCGTTGTTTGAATGTAAGTTAATGTAACAAGATTGTTATCATTGTGTGTGGTTTTCTCTGTTAGTTAATGTAACAAGATTGTTATCATTGGGTTTTGTTAGTATGTAATCAGACATAACAAGACCATTTTGTTTCTTTTTGTCTGGTCCTTCTAAAAAACAGCACCAGAGTTCTTACTTTGAGTGTATTGGACAATGGTTCTTTCGACAACATGACTGTCACATTGAACATGAGTTCGACCTGTGGTGCTGCCCTTCCGGCGATTTGGCAGTTTTTTGATCATGAACAGTTAGGAGTCTGTATATTTGTAGAATTCTTCACACTGATAAACAACATTTGCATTGATTCACGTTCTGCTAATAATCTTGGTTTCGCTTGAAGAATAGCCCATCATTCACATCATTTTTATGTAACTCAGCCAATCATACATTGCGCACAAAGTGACGAAGAAGTGCCATCTCTAAGTATGATTTTAGGCACTGGAAATTGTAGAATTATATAAGGGTAAATGTTTGCATAATTCACCAGATTGATTAGCTCACTACTCGTGCGGTAGACTTAAGAACCTAAGGACGCGGGTTTGATCCCCACTTGCGACAAGAATTTTTTTTTGCAGTGTCTTCGTGTGTGATAATGATTAGCTTTTAGAAATGACCCCCTGGTGCATAAGAAAGGGTTTTTATAATTTTCCTATAGCTTTTCTTTAATGATTTGGTATATTCTGATTGGGTAACGGTGATCAGCACTGCATGGACAGTAGCTCTGCGTGCTTGGTTTGTAATATTAGGTTGTTTATTATTATATTTATGTTGAGGAAGGTGAAGTCTGCATACAAAAATATCACCAGCCGCCACTGAGATCGACCACAAACACTGAAATTGTCAAATGTATAATATTTTATTATTTATTCACCATTTTATAAACATATGGAACTATTCAGACAATATAGAAGAGCCTTTTGCTTTCTTGCTTTTTAGATGCTGTGAAAAAGCTACAAGTCAGAGTTTTCGTGTGTAGATAGATAGCACTTGTGATGGCGGTTCCGAATTAGGTTCTTTGTGTTAGTTGTTTTAGCGTTTAGCGTTTTTGTTATAATTCAGACTAAAACAAAGCCGTCCATAACGATGTTATCACATCAACATCACATAATGTTTTTCACCAGGTTTTAGATGGATAAAATTCAGGGCTGTGAATCAGATGCAATTTTGCATTGTGGTCTGTAGCTTCTTTAGTTATTGTCAAAACTGTTCTCAACTCTTAACCAAATTCATGTCACACCCTCCTCATTTGCATGTTTGTCACTGAAGTTCTTTCATTAGGTAAGCTTAGGTGTTGACTTAAGTAGTGGCACATGTACTAGTTGTTCCTCATTTTATCTCACTATGTGAGGGTCAAATCATTTACTAGTCAACTAGTAAAGGTCTTAGGACTAAGGTCCTTCAATAGCTTCGGTGTACAGTACCTTACTAGTTCCCTACTAAGTAAGTAAGTAATTTGTATTCATGTAGTGCTTTTCCAGACCAGGGTCACAAAGCGCTTAAACAATCAAAACAATACTCAATAAAATATATACTTTAAAGGTCAAGATAACCACTGAGGAGTTCCAGAAAATCAAGGAAAAGCCTTCACGAATAAAAAGGTCTTAAGATGTTTCTTGAAGGAGTCAGTAGATCCATCAAGCGCAAAGAGAGAGGAAGATCGTTCCAAAGCTTAGGAGCAACAGACTGGAAGGATTTCTCTCCTCTGGTCCTGAACCGTGTGCGTGGAACCATCAGTAGATTCTGATCCTCAGAGCCCGAGCTGGAGTGTAAGGCTGAATCAGATCACTGATGTAAGGAGGCGCCTGACCATGAATAGATCTGAGAGTAAGAACCAGAATTTTAAAGTTGATCCTGAAAGAAAATTAGTGATTAGTAATAGTGTGAGAGGATCTTGGTGGGTGGGTGGATGGATGGATGGGTGGGTGGGTGGATGGGTGGATGGATGGATGGATGGATGGATGGATGGATGGATGGATGGATGGATGGAGGGATGGAGGGAGGGAGGGAGGGATGGATGGATGGATGGATGGAGGGATGGATGGGTGGATGGATGGATGGATGGATGGATGGATGGATGGATGGATGGATGGATGGATGGATGGATGGATGGATGGATGGATGGATGGATGGATGGATGGATGGATGGATGGATGGATGGATGGATGGATGGATGGATGGATGGATGGATGGATGGATGGATGGATGGAGTCTGCTTTTGACATGTGATATCAAGGATATGGAATAAATCCTCGCTTGGCTTTCCATGAATACCAGTATCGGATCGAGGAATCCATAGTGTAAGCTGGATCTGTCTCTGGTCAAAATCAACCTCATCATTTCGGTCTACGCTACTGGTCGTTGGCATAGAAAAGCATCAGTCAACCGTATTTTTGTCCCTGAATGTTATGGCACTTCACCATCTTTGGTCCTCTCTTGCCTCTTTAATTTCACTTCCTCACCTGAGGGTGTCATTAGCGGAGTCGATTAGCGTGTGCTAATCAGGCTCAAACACATCAAGACAGATGTAGACCGCTGGAACCACTTTTCTCTTTCAGACAACTTTCTTTCCCACGTGGTTTGTTTAATTTGGTAAAGAAATGGCTGCCGCAATTTGTCATAGGCATATCTACAGGCAAAAAGGTATGTCCATTTTAATCAAGGGTCTGGAGCTCAGTTGTCTTCGTCCAAAAATACACTTAAGAACATCCAAATACCTCAATGCTGCCCGTCTGTTACCTTCATCTTATATTGAAGCCTCGACACGAGGAACTGTAAAGAAATCAAACAAGTCCATCAGCAACATAAAATGAATCAACACAAAATAATAAAGTTAAGTGGAGAAAGCTGAATAAAAATAATAATAAAATAAAACAGGAAATGGGAGAGTGATATCAACTCAAGCGTTCTCAGATGTGGTGCAGTTTTAATTTGCATCTCACAGTGAGATCCTCCTTCATGTTAATCTTACCTTCTGTTTCGAGGTTTGCCAGCAAAACCGTAGGAAGCAGAAATATGTCTGGCGCAGCCAAGCTCCTTATCAGGTTAAAGTATAATTTTTAGTTCCAAAATCTCAAATGGTGGATGGAAACAAAACAGAATGAACAACAGTAATGTGTTAGCAGTTCCGTGCATCTATTTCCTACTTTTAAACAAGTGTAATGTTAGATTTTGGTTTGTCGTGAAAGGTTTATATATATCAGATACAGTTAACTCACGTCGTATTTATCCCTGAACCTGTTACTTGATTCATCATGTTTTATTATAATTGGTATTAAGGCAAAGAGAAAACACCATTGCATACTTTAATTTACATTTAAATTAAATTAAACATTCCTATTATTTTATCATATTTTCTAGGTGGGATATATTTATTTTTATAATGATGGGAATCAAATGAAAGTGTTTTATAGTCAGATGTTCAACAGTCCTAGATTTGTTCTGCACATGTTACTGTATTTTGACAGGAATTGTTATATTAAAGTAGCAGAACATCTCAGAAGTATGACATCAGAACAGGTGCATAAGTCCCACATATAATATGATATCTGTACTCGTACTATTAACTTGCATTGATGTAACTACATATTCATATTCGTAATCCAGAAGGCATGCATGCGTTATTAAAGACTAGATGTAGAAAAATGAAAAACAAGCGTTGACGATATAATAACTGTACAAGTACAAGTTATTAAACATGATCTCTTGAATCTGCTGGTGTGAGTCACAGATTTGTTTTGCACCACAATCACTGCTGAAATAGGTGCATATATTCCACACACTCTTAGCATGAGATCTGTACCCGTTCTTCAAATGCGCACAAACGCAACTACATATTTGTACCAATAAAACACAAGGCACACATGTGTAATTGTAGACTTGTGGTCGTAAAATACTTTAAAATAAATAGTACGACTATATTCCTTCAAGTTTACAAATGCTTGAATCTGCTGTTCTCAATCACAGCGAGAAAAAAGAGGAGCCGCGCCCGTGTACAGTTTTGCACCTCTTCTTTCACCACTCGTAACTTTCCTGAAGTGAGGCGTAACTCGCCGCATTCCCTTCTGGATTATGAGTATGAATATGTAGTTATGTCAATGCAACCTAATAGTATGAGTACAGATGTCATGTTCTACAGGTATGTGGGACTTCTCCTCCCTTCAGGCTTCATACAGAAGAGGTAGTCTGTAACTTTGTGTGCTGCTAACAGCAGGCAAACTTATGCGAGTGTGGATAGCTTTGAGCGGTTGCACTACCCAACAGCATAAATCATTTTAAATGAGACAAATATGGTAATTTATGTCGAACATGACTTTATAATGTATTGAAATTTGCTCAACCTCCCTTTTGGTTGAATTTTAGATCTGTTTGTGGACATTCCTAATCTGTCTCACAATCCACACAGAGATGCTGAAAGTCAGCGAGTATTATTGTTGAGTAGTTTAATTTGAAAAATCATTAACAATTAAAATAATATTATTGATTTCTGAAGGGCACCAAGCAAGATTGAGAGTGAACACCAAAGACACAAACCTTCACAAAATGTAACCAGCTCAAGCATTGTATTGTCTTATTATTGAATTTTTCATAGAGCATTTTAATTCCTCTTTACCACCTTGTAACATACATTTCAAAAACCTGTGAGTGTGACCGAACAGAGACTGACCTGCCAGATATCTTTTTTACTCCACTGTGACAGATGAAACATTAGATGTGCTTGTCATTGCATTGCTCCGCAACAAAACATTTTGCCTTGGCTCAGGGCTTTTGTCACTTGGTAGCACATGGGCGGGGATGACTAAAGTAACTGTTTGACAGCTGTAGACATCTTTCAAACAGTTGTGCGCCCTTCAACAAGTTTCTTTAAAGATCAAACCCATGTAAGCTTTTATCCAGCGTCAATGTGTGAAATACAGGTTGGGGTTACAGTTTGTTCTAGTCTCAAAGTGATGTTGTGTCATTTGATCTTGGCAGATGGAAAACATCAGAGGCCAGATTGGGTTTAAAAAAAAAAGACTCACACAGTTTGAAACTGGGCTAAAACTTGTGCCATCTCTCTTTAAAGAGACATTTAACATGGGAGCCAATTACAGTTGCCTTTTGTCTTCTCTTTTCTGTCGCCGCGGTGGCCTGTCGTCTTTCCTGTAGCGCTCAATTAGCAAAAGCCCTACTTGAGAAACCCTGTAAAGTATCTCCCTGTCCCTTCCACCCTGTCAAGATGTTTCACATGCTGGGTCGCTACATCTGATGCAAATTGTAGACATCTTCATCTGCCAAACCCGATCTCTTCTGTACAATTAGCCTCGCAGCTTTCTGATATCGCACTGCTAAATTGGTCCAAAGTTGAACTCATTTGGTTGTCCCTGGAGACGGAGATGGCTTCTGTGACATGGCAGAAAGTAGGGTGAAGTTTAAAACGTTACATCTAATAAAAACTTTTTTTCACCCCATTAATTAGCTCATGCTGACATGTGGACTCTCTCATAAAAGTTTCTAAAACTGAATTTAGATTAGCCTCATTAGAGGAGTACGGCACTATTTTTGGTGATAGGTGATCAATGGCCCCTGCTGAGAGGAGCCTCATGCTGCTCACTTGCTGGATCCCACCTCTGATAGCAGTTGTTTTTGCTGAGGTAACCCGGGTAATTAAATATCGCAATGCTATCCTCCTTCTTCCTCTTTGCTAGCCCGTGAAGGAAAAGGAGAAACTGAAATAGAGGAAAGATCAATGCTGTATTTAGCTGAGAGTACAACCTTGGCAAGTGGTTGCAACCTACACCAGATAATATGATTATCTTGGGAGAGGGGGAACAGCTAAACAAACCCAACCTCTGCAATACACAATAGAGAAAGAGGAGAGAACTGTTTTTCAAACGGTTATACGATGTAAATGCATTTATAAGAAACTAAAACATTGGTCAAGCATGTATTACACACTGACTGACGGGGTCGAATAATGATGCATTATTTGTCAGTAGGAGTGGAAAATTCAAGAAGCCGCTACATCAATCAGTGATTTCCACGTCGAGGTATTGAAAGCGTGGATTAGCCGCCCACTGTGAAGAACCATCAAGGGACTGTTGAATAATTATTTTCGAGCTGTCTCCATTTATCATGTTGCTGTTTTTTACTGCCAGTCTGCAATGATCGATGTTAGCATCCGACATTATGTTTAGACCTCAGTTTATTCTTAGTGATTTGTTTTGTTGACCTCCCTACATAAGTAACATGAAACCCAAGTGTGGGTGTGGCTTATGCAGCTGGGCTAGGAAGGGTCTGTGAGAAGCATTAATTGATAGAGATGGAGGTCATGCTAGCTGAATGATGGACACGTGACCTTCAGTAGCGGATAACTGTTATATAATAGTGAGATGCTAGCAGTAGTTGGCATTTGTTGGACTTGTTCCTGTGTTGAGTGAATAAGTTATTTTGTCCTAAATCGTCTGCAGGTAATTCTATATCTAACACGCTCATGAGCGTACATAGTCATTTTTTATATAAATTTACACTCTTTACCTGGTCTGCAACACAATGAGAATGTAAGTCAAGCCACGACTCAACAGGGTACAGCGAGTAATAGGGTGTCTTTTCCCAAGAACAAGAAAGGACAAGGAACTGTATCAAAATAAGTTTTTTAATTTGTTTTTTTTATATAGTTCCTGATACCTGTGGATCATTTCAGATTATTAGTTTAAATCTTTCTTTCTTTCTAAAAATAAAAATAATCTTCTACAGTATAGTTGAAGATATATAGCTGGAAGAATTCCTACATATCTTCCATCCTCAGCCCTTGGAAATGGTTGTTATTCTGATCACAGCACATGATGGGATGACCACCCTAATGTCTGTTTCCAAATAGCCCCAACACCAGCTGACGAAGCTTCAGTACGCTATATACCTGTAGCATCTATAAGACATGCAGTGTTCTCCCTGAAGGATGGCGCCGTGGCAACAACGAACTCGATCTACTTCCTTTTCAACCTCTTTAAAATAAAACAGTGGAAGTAAATATTAACACAATGGCGAGTGCCTAGAAGTCCGTTACAGTGACATATTCAGAATGACAAACACAATACAATTCTCTATACACAACACCGGAGACCCCCATAGTTAGCCCTTAATATGTTGTACATATTTCAGACAGTTTTGTTCAAATTCTGGGCATTTTGTAATACAGTTTAGTGGGTCTGGAATCTGACGAATCTGACTCAGGACCTAGAATAAAAATGGAAAGGGCATGTTGCACATATTTTATACAGCACTATTTTATGTTCCTTGTACTTTTGCCTCATGTTTCTCAGCTGCTTACTGCATTCTCTGAACTTAGTATACTTTAGACTATATAGGCTATAGTTACTCACCTTGTTTATTATTACTAACAGTTATTACTAACAGTTGTTCTGAAAGTAATGTTGCCATTATGAGGCAATTCTCACATAATCACTTCATATAAAATTATAAACCTGTTTAAGCAAATCCTACCACAGTATTTGATTTACTACACCGCCCTTACCATACCACTCCTGAAAAGCAAAATCTTTTCAATTGACGTGACTTGAGCCCATTTTCTAATGTAAATATTTAAATCCAGTACCCTATTGGTTGGTAAATATGGCTTTTACAGAAACTTGAACTGCTTCAAGTGATCTCTGTTTATAATTTAATTAAGTCAACTGAAGGACATTTTTAAATGCACCATTATGCTGTTAACGGATCTGCTGCTCGAGTTTCTTGATGAAATTGACAGTTTTTGAATTCAGAGATTTTATTGTCATGATTCTACTGTTGATTCTGTACCACATTTCATGTAAAATGTTCAGTTATTTATAGTAGTTGTTCATACTTATTGTGCCACCTAGGGTTGTCACAACAACTGATACTTTGGCATCAATTCGGTACCATCATGAAAAAAAAAAAATACTATATTGTTACATTGCGTAAGCGGAGGTATACAGAAGAAGAATCTCTACAGTGGTCGAAGCAATTGCTTGTTCTTTTTCGAGTATAATAGTTGTTGATTTTGTTTTTTATTTACAGATTTATGAAACAATTGTTTTGGTTTGTTATTATACCTGACGGCGGCACAACACTGTTTGAGTGTATAACAAGTTTGATTTGTTTATTTTTATTTTTTATTTATATAGAATTTTTTTTTACCATCAACCACTCTTTGAATGTTGAGTGGTGGTGTTCTTTTTAAGATAAAGTGTTGTACTCTGAAGTAAATGCTTCTTTTTTAACCATGGTATCAATAATTAAAGTATCTTAAAAAAGCACTGGTATTAGTATCGACTACTGAAATTTTAGTGTTGTGACAACCCTAGTGCCACCTGTCGTGATGCTTGTTGTTACGTAGAAACCCTGTTCAAATAGCATATGAGAACAGATGAGGCACGTCACCTCTCAAGCTGTTGTGGAAAGAATGGAAAGAATGTTTTCTTGTTTGCCCAAACAAACATTTGCGACCAAACCACCTCAAGTTCAAGTCAAAAGTTTTCGATCATCACTTACATGACCAACAACCAGCCAACCATGTCTAGTCTGGATTACCTTTCTTTCAAAATGAATGAAGCTGGCTCATCTACCACCTTTGCTTGCCACAAACTAATAATAATTACCATGGCACAGCTGTGTGTAACACATTTGACAACTTGTATGAATGTTACCTATTATCTAAAGCTTAACCATTAAATCTAACTTACTCTGCCAATATAGAGTAATGTTGTATTCTGCCATCACTGCTACATCAATCTGCCCCCTCAGCACATTCCCAATATGAACCCCCATTTGTTTTCAGAGATGGCATTTGATTGTCAGACAATGTCATCTCCTTGCTCGCCCATAAAACTCTGACACCTTTGTGTTCAGGATCAAGCATGAAGCGGACGACAGTTTCTGTGGGGCTAACTATTATGTAGCTGTGCACTGTCACAACATATTGAGGACCATGTTTCATTTGTCATACAGCTCTCCAGCATATTGTAAGAGAGTACACTTTATACCTTTTGATACGATAGTTAAAAAGCCTAGCCTTTACTTTACAGTAAGTATACAACTTTATCTAATAACAATATCAACAATCACTCATTTTACATTCAAAGATTAACATTTGCTTTTGTTTAAAAAAAACAACAAAAACCTACACGATGTGAAAAAATAAAGTTTATTCATAACATGAAGCATTTCAGAATGTTAAATAACAACTGTACATAATGTAAAGTATTAAAAAAGTAGACATCTGAAGTTAGTGTTGCTTTACAAAAGTTTAAATAACTTTCATTGTTAGTAATAATAATAATAATAATAATAATTAGTCTGTTAGTTTAACATTTGACATAAGTTAAAGTGAAAATTCACTGCTCTTAAATTCCCTCTTAAAACTAGTCAGGATGTGTTTGGCAAAGCTTCCAAACTTCAGATTCAAAGTCAGGAACTCAAAGTCAAGAGACACAGATGCGGAAACAGTTCAGAGATCCAGGTAATAATCCAAAAACACTTTAATCAAAGTCTATAAAAAACAGAACATAATCACAAAAATACAACTCCCAAACGTGCCCTAGAACAGGTGTCAATAACCAAAAATGTATCCACACTCGAAAACAGCTAAACCGGAACGGAGGCAGGGGTGTGGCCGGCCAACAACTAAAAAGATCAAGAAAAAACTCTCGTTAGAACTAAAGATGCGTCAGAATAGAACAGTCTGTCAATCTCAGTAGAGAGATCAAGAAACAGCGAAGGGCTCCAATGTCAGGAGACGAAATACTCTGGCGGATTCTTCCGGGACGAGACGCTCCTTAAGAATGGGAAGAACCCACCAGTCGATCAGACGAAACCACGCACACCTGCCTGCTCCTGTCACAGAAAAAAGCAAACGAAGGTGCATCATATGGTCAACATGACATTCACATTTGAAGGTCGTTTTTTAAGGGTTTATAATTAACATTAACATTAACATTCATCCGCCTTTGATCTAAAGTATTTCCAAATGTGAGTGTGAGTTTATTAATAAGATATGGTGTCTAGCAGAAGCCATTGATTTGGATGATTGTTTTTCTTTGGCACTTGTAGTGTTCACAAGCGTATACTATCCCTGTCTTTTGCTCCTAGAACATGTGTATTTAGTATTTGCGGTACCAAAACAATCGTCTGGTATCGTTGTGTTTTTTGTTCGTTAGTACCGAATCGGTATCAAAGTATCAGTTCTTGTGACAACCCTAATATACAATAATTAAATTACCCAGTGGCATGTTTAATGAGAAGGAAGGATCAATTCATTGGTTTTATTATTACATTGATGACAAATGAGAGATAAATAATAATAATAAGTAAGGTAGAGATATGTTCTATGTTTAAACAAATGTTGCACGCAACAGTTAAGCAGCGTTGATGGACAATAGCTACGACTTCTTGATGATATTTGATTTGACCTGAGCTACTTTCACTTGCTGCTAGAGTATAATGGCTGTCAGCACAAAATAGTGTTTAAAACACTGCTGATGGTTTTGCTGAGCATGCATTCCATTTGCCACTCTACTCATCAGCAGTAAAAACGTACCATATACCGTACTGTAGCCTTGACACCCATTTCTGTTTAACTCTCATACGTTTGTCCCTTTAACTTGATCCATCATCTCTTCGAAGGAAATTTCAATTTAAAAATCAAAACATGACAACCACTTATACCCCTGAGGATGTTGGTTAGTTATAAACTTGAAGCGTTTTCCATCTCATCCACACTATCATGTCATCCTTGCAGGATTTGAAATCATCCACCCTTTTCTCAAAGCAAGAGACCCATTTCATTCCATACCGAGCTGTGCATCTGAATGACAATGTAGGACTGCTCTCCCTGCATCATACCGGGAGCTGTTGACCCGTCCTAGCTCACAGGTCTCTCATCCAATCTACCTGTCACTTCTGCCAATGACAAGCTAGAGAATGACAGGATAACCCAGCATGGCTGCATATTGACAATGGCAGCCTGGAGTCACAAGTGCAGGGAGTGTTATCTCTAGCAAGCAGCTTCATTTCCCAGACCTGGGGAAGATGACTTGTCCACACAGATGTGTTTATGCTTACAAGGCCTGGATAATTGAGCCATTCTGGGAACCAACTGGTGTGCAAAGGCCTATGGTAAAGGTAAAATAAAAATAAAAAATAGATGTGTTATAACTTCAATGTATGGCATTGAGCTCTTCCCATTTGTCATTTATTTATTAAACGATTTAGGATGGCCTAACTGGTCTAAATACCACATTTATTTTTCTTTTTCACAATTTAAATTGCATACACTTTTTTAACACAATTCCTTGAATGCCCACAGTTATTTCTTTCAAGTAAAGACTCAAGTCTTCGGCCACAAGTCCAAGTCAAGTCTTAAGTCGACTGATTGGATTGAGTGTTCTATGATGAGCTCAAAAGTCTACTTAGACCAAGGCATTTCTATTTCTAAATCAAATGAAAGCTGATTTTAGTGCGACTCCAAGTCCAAATCGCAGACTTCTGTTTGTTATTATTACACCCTGTGTTTCTAACTGGAGCATATCTTGGCCCATGTGTTCTCGGTGCCCGTGGCCTCAGCTGTACGTGGTTCCTCAAGAGCTTCTACATGTTTTACCTTCACAGTGTGTCATGTGACTTGAAATACTGAAGATGGGAGTGCTTTTTGTGTGTAATTTAATAATAGATGTTGGAATCATAAATAATTGTAGGCCAAGAGTAAGCTTGTTTCAGTTCTTACTTCTCGGTGAATCTACAAAACTATTTGAATCTGGATGACATCTATGTTTCTCTGTAGAAATATATAATTTCTTATGCAAAAAACCCTCTCATAAGAGATTGATTGACTTTAAGCAGAGAGAGCAGAGCAATAATTAAAATGTTATGTAATATAAAGACACACTTCACGAGGGTAACCAAAAGGCTTAAAAACGTTATGTAGTGAAGACCATTGTTCAAATTATAGCTAGAGTTCTATCATCACACAACATATTATGTCAAAAGCTTTGCTGGGCCATAGGTTATTTTTTAAGGAAGTGAAAAAGGTGAAAGTAATTTCAATGACAGAGATTTAGAAGGAAAAAACTGGTAGAAAGTGTCCCTTGTATATATTGTAGCACCAACAATAGAAATGCTTAATGCTAAAAATAGCGTGTAATACCATTGAGCATGTGTGTACTTCCTACCGCAGTTAATTAATCATAACACCTGTAAAAAGTTTCAAAGCACCCCATTATCTTACAATTTCTTGATCCGATCTTTTCACTCAAAAACCACTGTCGATATTCAGAGCCTGCCTTTGTTCATAGTTGTCTCCTCGGCCCTGTTAACTGCCAGCACCATAAGGTATGAGACGCAAACGAGCCTTGGCAGTCCAGCTCGAGGTCAGCCAAGGAGACGTGGCGCCTGAGGCAGGAAGAAAAAGAACAATAACTCAAGTGGCAAATGTCTGGGTATCTGCAGAGTCACCTCAGGAAGATTAGGGAGTCTTTAATGCCATCCAACCTTAAGTAAGAGCGACGGGTGTGACATTTGCACCAACAACCTTAACCGTTAACTCCTCTGCATACCTCACCATCTTCTCTTTTGGCAACATATTTCTTGGTCTGGACAACAGCTACTTCATAATGATATTCTGTCTGAGTGTTGCCATTTAAAATATCACCTTTTACTGTCCATGACTCTTCACAAGGTATATGAGCAGATAGTTACTTGTTTATCTTACATCTTCATGTAGTTGTCTCATCCTTGACAAGTCAGTAAACTAAGAAGCTGCATAAGAAACTTGGATATGATATTTAGATTTATATCATTTAGGCTTTCTTCAGAAAACGTGAGCGAGAAATGGTTGTTAAAGGTTGTAGTTACTCTTGCCTTGTTTCCTCCATCAACCAGGGACTTGTTCCGTCAGCGCTAAAACATCTGGTGCGTTCAAAGGGATTATAGATTGGATCTCTGCGCTACACCAACATGTAATTTAAGACTCTTTTTCAAGTGCTTGCTGCCAAACATATGTATAAGAACTAATACAAGGACAAGTTATTAATGCATTTATCGGCTTAAATCTGAGAGTGAACACTGTCATAAGTAGCCAGGGAGGGGGAGGTTGCCAAGAGGTCGCTTGTCGAAGAGAGCTGAAATACGAAAACCAAACTCATTAATGATGAAACCGAAGTTAAATTGCCGTCATCAACGAGTTTTAACGCCACAAAAGACATGCACACCCAGTCGAAACACAGATTTGTCTTCACCAAAGTTGCATCTGTTGAGGGACGCCGACAATGGTTCCGCCTCCCTGTTTTTGCTGGTAGTTAGGAAATGATGTCGCAACAATTATAAATAATAAACTACCGTATTTAAAAATTCTTACTCACAAAAATGATAAATAATGAATGATGTACTATAATATTCATGAGAATATGTGGTCCCCTATTAGGGTTGCCGCACACACACATCCATGTTGAAAAAAACTAAATTTTGGAAAATTATGAAACCAGTAGTTCTTGGTGTTGTATTATTCATTCCTCGTCGTAAAAATTGAAATCAAAATTGCTGTTGCCAATTGTAGCAATTTTGATCTTCTGAGGGTTTTGTACTCCTCCCATCTATCTCTTTGTTCATGTCTGTTATTATACTTTTCTTAAATTCAAATATAATGTACCATATAAAAACTTTATTTTTAAAGATTTAAAGAGCAACAGGCTTCTTACATACAGCTCAGTTTCACCATCATCATGATTTATTCATTGTGCAAGGTAATTTGTTATTGTTAAAAAAGTTATTGACATTATCAATAATCATTTTCATTGTGTTGATTGATTATACGGAACATATAGTCCCAATTATAATTTAAAAAATATTATCAAATTCTACAAGTAGCAGCAGATATAGAGTCAAAGATTGGTTTCGCAGGATGAAATGATTCAGAAGCAACAGTTTGATACTCCCTCTTATTTTTACTCAGTCTTTTCTCCTCGGCTTGCCAAGACACGAGTAATCCTATTTTTGGCTCGTTCACTATGAAAACTGCTATTCAGTTAGTTAGTCAAGGCATACAGACACATGCGCACTCATTTGGAAGGAGTTCATCTGATTTTTCTATCCCTCTCTTTCTGTCATATAAATCCCATAAAATACAGTCATATGTCACTTCCCATCAGCAACACCCTCTTCCAATCCCTTACAAATAAGGACAAACTGGCAAGTAGCAACTGTGGAAAATAGTCGCTTTAATCCACATTTCATCTTTTGTATATACTGGTTTTGCAGATCTCTTTGTGAAGATAATTTATGATTTTGAAAGGGTTTATTAAGTATTGCAGAGACTGAAGTAAATACACACTAAACTAACAGAAAAGTTTTGAATAATCATATTTATCTTGATGCACAATTTAAATATAATACGATTAAAAAAATAACAACATCAGAGCAGTATATACTTTCCAATTTATGTATACTGTATTTGGTCATGTTATTGCGGTTATATAATAATACTGCTACTAATAATAATACTAATCTGAACAAGACATCTTCCATTGTCATGCACACCAGTTCCTGTGAGAACATCAGAGCATTTGTTTTTCTTCAACCAACCATTAATTGAGCAGATGTGTCAGCAGTAGTTTCCCCCTCGTGATGGATGTGACGCCACAAAGGTTGACATGTGATCCCCTCAACCTGAAAACTTGTTTTTAGGCTCCATCTCCACTTTTATTTTTACTCTGTACTTTTTTATTCTTTTTCCCCTTTTTTTCTGTCACACAACAGTGTGAAGCTGTGCAGAGCTGGATGATGTCTGAGAACAGCTGTTCTTTGCTTCCTGTCAATACACACATTTGTCTTCAACAATCACAACATTATAGGGATGAGTTAACAGCTTCGCACTGTTTATGTCATGTGAAAAGGAGTACATTGAAAAGGTGTGTTAGCCAATGAGCTTGATTGACAAAACGTATTAAATGGTTATGAGAGGATGACCTCAACAAGTCACTTTCAGCTATAATAGTGTTAATGATGATAAAATAACTGCTGCTAATCTTTAGGAAAAAACAAACAAAAACTGGTGCAATTGACACTGAAAGTTCACGACCAGAATCTTTTTCTTGATTCAACCCGTTATAAATTCTTTCTACATCGTTTAACCCTTTATCAACAGGGATCCCAGATATCATCTATTTAGCGTAATTCTTCTCTTTTTCAAGCTAATCACTATTTTTTTAATTTTATTTTAATTTCCGTCTGAAACCACTAAAACATCTGGTTTGAGAGACATTCTCACGCCAGACTTGACATTTCTCACGCTTATACTTACCAACTTAACACTCACATTTTTAGAAAAACTCCTTTAGTAATCTTTACGTGAAATCAAATGTTTTACAAATGATGGCAAAGTGTAAGTAAGTGACTGACCGACTAGACCAGGGTCACAAGGGGCTTTAACAATCAAAAACAATAAACAGTTGGAATCTATACTTTAAAAGGTCAAGACACATTAGACAAACACGGGAATCCGAGAAAATCAAGGAAAAGCCTGCACAAATGTCTCAAGATGTTTCTTGAAGGAGTCAGTAGATCCATCAAGCGCAGAGAGAGGAAGATCGTTTCAAAGCTTAGGAGCAACAGCCTGCACGGAACCATCAGCAGATTCTAATCCACAGACCTAAGAGCCCGAGCTGGGGTGTAAGGCTGAATCAGATCACTGATGTAAGGAGGAGGCTGACCATGAATTGCTCTTAAAGTAAGAACCAGAATTTTAAAATTGTGAGTTCTTCTACTAGAGCGGGTCAGAATTCTCGTTCCAGAGTTTTGTGTTAACTGCAGGCGAGACAGCTCATTCATGTTTAGACACATAAATAAACTGTTACAATAGTCTAAACAAGAAGACACAAGTGCATGGATAATAAGCTCCAGATCGTGTTGTGACATCAAGTTTAGAGATTTTTCTCAGTTGAATGAAACAGTTTCTGGTTAGTTTTCTGCAGTGTTTAACTGTAGACATGTCTTTGTCAAATACAACACCCAGGTTTCTCAGGCTCAGTTCGACAGACTGGCCTAATACCCAAGTACTGACTCAACCCTGTAACCTTATAATCAGGCGCAATAATCAGAGTTTCAGTTTTGTCTACATTTAGCTGCAAAGTGTTTTCACTCAACCATTGTTTGATTTCTAGCAAACAATTGACTAAGCTGTTCAGCCTCTGGGGCTCAGTTGGATCAAAAGAGCAGTGACAAATGTGACAAGAAACATCAGGAAATCTCTGAATGATTTTACCCAGGGGAACAGTACATCATGATGTCACTGGACACTTTCAGTAAGGTTGTCTCCGTAGAGTGATGTTTGCAGAAGCCAGACTGAAACTTCTCATGGATGTCGCTCTGATCCAGGAACAACTATAGCTGCTCAGACACCACCTTCTCTAAGATCTTGGACAACAATGGAAACTTGGAAATGGGCCTGAAATTACAGAGGTCAGTCAGGTCTAAGCCTGGCTTTTTGAAATGGGTTCCACAATGGCATTTTTAAATGCATTGGGAAAAACCCCTGTGGAACGGGAGAGGTTTCAAACACTAAATAAAGAGCCTACACAGAAGAAGATCGGACAAGCAAGAGGTGGGTTTCATCTTGCTCACCAGTACTCAAATATCAGCCAGAGTTACAGACTTTAAGAAGGCCCACAAGGTGGAGACAGGCTCAGTGACACCAGGGTTTCCACGCAAAAGGGTAGAGATTTTCTGTTTGATCAATTTAATTTTGTCTGTGAAAGATCTCAACATTGCCTTACATGTCTTTTGTCGTTAGTCTATTTATTTCTTTGGCCCATCCACTTTCTCCCATGACTGAATTGTGCTGTCATCTCCACTTGTGAGATAGAAAATCTGTCCGCAGACTCCTGTCTGGAGTTTGGTTAGACTTACATGGAAGAGAGTTTGCACTTATCCTGTCTAAAAGTTTCAATACAAATTGATTAATTAGTTTATGCTGGTGCATGTTAAAAGGTAGAAACTCGCTGAAAGACACCGTTTTTTGAAGCAAGTAATCCATCACAGTAAAATGGTTTTTCATAAACATTTTTATTTGGTTATTGGTATTGACATAGGAACCTGTTTTGAAAAACACAAACATTTGTCAAAAGAATGAATCAGATATCACTTTGTATGAATAAATAACAGTAGAAGGGAAACTAGCCTTCTTGTCTGCTCATGCAGGGAAGGCAGCAGCAGAATGAAAATACTGTATTTCCTCAATAACCACGGGGAAACTCAGAACATTTCTCGAGATGGTGCGGAAAGTTTGGGAAACAGTTTTGTGTATAGTTTATTTGACACTGGGATATGTAATATAATCACACTCAAAGCGAATCGATATCCATCCTTCATTCAGTCAATGCAAATTCATCCAACTGCTAAAAACCGTGACATGGCAACTTCTGCGAAATTTAGCGAGTGCTCATTGGAAATGTGGTTCAAATCACTTTAACTTGATAATTCAATTCAATATTGGGCTTTATATGACATAAAGACTGAGATTGAGTGCATTATGTTTTCAACAGTTAGCAGAAAGACGTAGGTTAAGGGCAAAACCTTGTTAACCCGAAGACTATATAATTGACCCTTTTTTTATTTAGTGTTCATTTGTTAGCAAACTTAAAAAAACGTTTTGCTGTGACTGATTAAAAGTCCTCAAGGTGATGATGATGGGGTTATGAAAGTAACTCCACTTAAGTCTGTGCTTGAAACGTTCTTTGTTGCAAATGGAAAAAGTGAGTTTGTCCACAGCTCATTAGCGCCAAAAAAATGGACTATTGGCTTTCTTTTAGAACAGACGAGTTGAATAGCGTTGATGATGTAAACAAACCTAACACTAGTGTCGCACCCTCACAGACCACACGTGATTAACCCTTGAGTACAAATGTGAATCTGATTTTAATTGAATCCTTGTCTGACATCTTTCTGTTCATCCCGGGAAGTTAGCCACCGGTTTTTAATATGCTGACAGTGTGTTCAATCCCATCGCTGTATAAGGCGTCTCTTTTTCCCGACCCTTTCAAACATTCACAGTAATTACCTCCCTGCGATTTTTGCTTTGTGATTCCCAGTCTTGTCAATTCTGCAGCTAAAAATCCATTATTTAATGCTCTCTCTCTCTCTCTCTCTCTCTCTCTCCCTCTCCTCTCTTAGGTGAGTGTCAGTCAACAATGTGTGGATTATTCCAGTCAGCTGTGGACCCCTGCTGTCACTGTCTCCTAGCTTTTTCCATGCGCATCCTTTTCCTGCTCAGGTTTGAGAATGATTGCCCGCTCTTGGCTGTGATTTTGATCAGAGTGAAAAAGCTTTGTTTCCAGAGACAGACAAGCTTAACGCAGCAGCGTAGCACAGACATCTCTCTGTGACGTCTATTAATGCTGTTGGCTCAAGTCATACGGAAATCAAAGTCAATGTCACACGTGACACTATTTTGTCTTTCACTAAAGCAAGTGAAAGATTATATTGGTTAATTCTGATATTCCTATAGTTGTACTAAGATGAACATCCAACGAACGACCTTGTTAGCTGACAGGTGAGTAGAGGAGTGTTCACATGTTCCCTCAGTAATACTTAATGTATTTAAAATACAGTATGGTGTCATTTATAAGTGAAACATGTCCGGACATTAGCAAACAAGTGTTGCCCCTTCTTACCCTGATGATATAAATGTTACTTTAGATTTACTGTGATTTTATGGATCTTCCTCACAGTTAGTCAATACAAGTAAAAACAGTGGGAAATAACTAATAACATAGTTTCTAAAAATTGATAAAGTAGTATCTATATATACTTGGTTGACATGTTAATGATCAATGGTTTAGCTGTACTCATGATAAAACACAACATTATTGCTGGTCTTTGAGATCATTTCTTCTTTAGAAACTGTCTTCATCTGTGATTGATTTGCAGCCAAAGAATTGCATGTACATAACATTTGATCTACAACACCTTGTGTAATTTCTACTTTGCATTGAGAAACGCATTGAGATTCAAATTATATGACGCATAATGAATCATTATGAAATTTGTATTCTAACCCTTGTGTTTACTTTTTCGCACAGTAACAGAAAATATTTGCTTTATTATAGATAAAAATACATTCAATGGTTTCACACCTTTAAAAAATCCTTAATTTAAATATTAGAAATGACAACTTTGTTGTTTGATCGGAGATTTAAAAAATGCTTGTTGCTGGAAAACACATTGATGTGAGAGACGTTGGTAATGGTGAAGTGTATCCGGCCTTCAGTAAATACATTTAAACATTGAGAGAAGAAACAGCCACAGTACATATAGAGATGACTTGAGAAAACTTTTCATTAGAGAGGGTTGCGTATGTACCTGTGAAGACTTTTTTTTTTTTTTTTTCTCAGAGGAGGCCGTTTCAATTGGCAATCTTTAATGTGATTGAAGTCTTTCTGAGGTGTAATGATAGCTGAAGACAGAGCCGATAGAGATGAGTTGATGAGCTGCTGGCTGGTCTGTTAGCTGCAGCAGCGTGGAAAATAATGCCTGCTGGGATGCCAGCTTTGATGCAGAATCACACGCAACAAGCACATATGGACACTTCTGTGCAAATGAGTCCATCCCAACACACATACAGAGACATTAACACTGCTCAGTAAAGACTATCTGACAGTACAGTGCTGTATAAAAGCCTCACCCATTACGACACACATAACATGTGTCAAAATCAAGGCTCGGCCGCCAAATCTTGCCGCCATTATATGTAAGTCGTGAATTTGAAACACTATACGTACTTTTTTATTTTATGATACCAAATAAAAAATGTTATCTCACTCACTTTAATCAATGAAGTCTTGAATGTATTTCATCAAAGTTATTAGAAAATGTTTTTTTGTCTTGGCATCATGCCAAGCTTTTGTCACTTTCTCCTGGTTACACAGACACACACACACACACACACACATGATTTTATCCTTTCATACATCTGTCTTGTCGTTGTGAGAGGCCAAAGGTTAGTAAATGTCTGTGGAAGATGCTGCATGCTAAGTGTGTTGTCAGTCGAGATAACATATCAAACATAAGGAGCAACGGTACCAGCGCTAAAGGTCACATATCAGATTGAAGTTTTTCTTGGTTTTAGAACTATTCAAGTTAAATTGCTGTGATCTGATAGATCAAGCTCTAGCAGTATATTAGGAGTGGAAAATGTCAAGGAAAACAACACTCGCTCTTTTCACTGATCAATCCTGCACAGAAGAGCCATCTTTTTATCACAACTCATTGTCGCTCAAGCACATTTGTTGGCTTTTCTAAAGTAATGCTATATGAAATTTGCTGTGTTTTCTTATGCTTGGACAGACGGTTTCTCGTGATAATTTATAGTAAATTATATAAATCTGTACGATTTTTTTCATTCTTCTTTATAGAAAATGTTAAGTCATTTGATGCGTTTGATATCTTTTTTTCCCCCTGATGTTTAGTTAATTATTGTTATCCAGCCATGATGACAATTGTGTTTTTTAATACATTTATTCTTGACACATTTCCAAGTGAATTGAAGGCTATGGTGTGTGCTTGTTAACATTTTTCACAAAAAATGAAATCTTGAAGCGTAAAATACTACACTGCTGTACAAGTCGTCATTCAAATATATATGATGTAGAGAAGACATCAAGGATAAATAAAGCGCTGCTAATGCCTGACATATTTGCTGCACACGGCATAAAAGGACATTGGAGGGATGCGAGCGCACAAGTGTTTCTTGTCTTTGTGTGACTTGACAGAAAGCACATTTGGAGAGGTTTATTTGAACTCTTGAGGGTTTATTCCCTTAATTTGTTTCGTCTGAGCAGGAGACAGAAATGCTGTTTGAAACAAATAACCACACAGACTCTTGGAAAAGCACAACTCAAATCTCCTCCAAGCAAACTGTGGCCCAGTTTATTGGAGGGTGGAATTTAATCAGTTCAGCAATGGGAAACAATTCTAGAAATACAAGATTTTCTGGGTAATCCAGAACGGTGACAGAAGTACCAAAACCAGTTTCTAGGAAGTGGTTTTCTCTCCCTGGTTTCCCCTTTTGAATTTTTAAATTGGAAGATGGAAGATTTTGACAACAGGTATGGAAGTAAAGAGGAATCTGATTGATTAAATTGTAGAGAGGGCTGAAAATGTAAGGCCCTGAAAGTTAGTTTCATGAGTGTGAATATATTTATGCTGCATTGTTATTATTCATTTTTACTTTTTCCCTTATACACGTTCATATTTAGATGATAACTCAATAGTAAGTGAGTGGTATGACCGTTGATCTCTGATCCAGCTACCCTGTACCTGCTGTACCCTCTTAAGTTGTGGCTTGAGTTCGTCCAACATTCTCATTGTGATGCAGACCAGCTAGGTATAGTATGTGAATTCATATAAAAATTAATATGGATGTTCATGGGCTAATTCAACACACTGGGATGCTTACTAAGTTGTTCTGTGAATGAATGTTGCTTTGATTTCCACTTATAGACGATGGCAGTTCAAGTTGGTTTTGAGCATGTTCTCTTAAAGTATTTTACTCGAAGATGTCGACGTTTATATTTTTCACTACCTGGGTGAAGAGTACAAAGTTGAAGTTAATAGATGAATTAAAATGATATCTAGCTGGATGTACTGTTTATTTTCTAGCTGAATGTATGATTCACCAGTAAAATAAACTTCTGCAGATGTCATGATGTTGCCCACAGGTGTTTCTGCCATTTCCTGTAGTGTCGACATTCTTGGATAGGTTGTTTGAACCCCACAAATGTCTCTCTTCGGTGTTTGTCTGACACAGCGCTCTCAAACACTCCTCAAAAACAAGATATTTCTTGTTGTACTGTGTTCCTAAGTTTCCCTGTCGCTAAATGAAAAAACGTTATCAAATGCCATACAGTATATATATACTATAGTACAGACCAGATTCATGACACTTGAAATGTCTTGTTGTGATGCAACGTATACAGAGGATCATATGTTGACTCGTATTGCACAGAGAAAGAGCTATAGTCGGTATTGATCTTCGTCTTCATCTTCATCCTCATCCGTCAGCATCTCCAGGCGTGTTTTCTTTGGTGATCTGAACACTGGTCGGTCCAAAGTGCCCCTCATCGGTGTGGAACGATGCAAAAGCCTTGTGTCCAGCTGTGCTTTACTGAAACCTGTGTTGCTGTTGTTTAAAATGACAAAAATGTACATTAATACTAATACACCTGATGCACTAACACACATAACACACATTTTTACAGCATATTTTCACCAACAAACTGATTTAAACATATTTAATCATTTATATTTTACATTTTTATTATATTTATATTTGCCATTCCTTTTTATTTTATTTCTACACTGTCCTTATTATTTCCTTAACATGTCTCTGACATTACTAGGAGCATCTGTTGTTAAATGTATATCTGTGAGATTAATAATAATAATGAACATATCTATTTAATAGACTATATAGTTTTTCTTCTATGACCTGCAACTCAGATGACTATTGATATGTCTGTGCTGATGAAATCCTAATCATGTATGTTCAATGTCACTTTAACTGTGATTTCTAACCAAATCCAGCATCTAAAGAACTATAAACATCTATTTGTGGTGATCGCGGAAGCGGTCGACCCAATTGTGGAAATGAGCAGCGACATGAAGAGTTTTCAGACTTTTAATAAAAGAGTCTCAATAATCCAACACAAAAAGTTCACTGAATAAGAAACGAGTACTTACAAGAAAATCAAAGTGCAGGCAAAGCCTGAAACATCCATAGAAAAAACAGGTCACAATCAAAATCAGATAAATTCCGATAGCAGCAGAGAAAAAAACACCGTTACTAGGTCTGGGAAACTTGATTCACTGGTGCTGAGTTCACGGACCGTCTGAGTTTTATGCGTCCCTCAGTGCTGATTGTGAAATAGTGTACAGCCGGTGCTTCCCCGCCCTGTCAATAAAAAACACAAAACAACAATGAATGGAAACGAGGCTACAACATAAGAATGGAAACATAATCATGACATTATTGACACTAATAGCATCACAGCATCAGGAGCAATATTGTTCATTAACACAAAAGTATCAACAGAAATGCAGACCTGTGCTTCTCATGTCGGCCTGTTGTAAGTAAGTAAGTAAGTAATATTTATTTATTTAGCGCTTTTCGAGACCAGGGTCACAAAGCGCTTAAACAATCAAAACAATAAAGTAAATACTTTAAAGATCAAGATAATACTGAGAACAACACAGGAGTTCCAGAAAATCAAGTAAAAGCCTGAACAAATAGAAACGTCTTAAGATGTTTCTTAAAGGAGTCAGTAGATCCATCAAGCGCAAAGAGAGAGGAAGATTGTTCCAAAGCTTAGGAGCAACAGCCTGAAAAGATTTCTCTCCTCTGGTCCTGAGCCGTGTGCGTGGAACCATATGTAGATTCTGATCCACAGACCTCAGAGCCCGAGCTGGGGTGTAAGGCTGGATCAGATCAGTGATGGAAGCTAGTGAAGAGTTTTAAGGATCGGAGAAATGTGAATTATTCTACTTGAGCGGGTCAGAATTCTCGCTGCAGAGTTCTGAATCAACTGCAGACGAGACAGCTCCTTCTTGTTAAGACAAGAAAACAAACTGTTACAATAGTCCAGACGAGAAGAAACAAACGCATGGATTACAAGCTCCAGATCATGTTCCGACAACATTAGAAGTTTAGAGATTTTTCTCAGTTGAAGGAAACAGTTTCTGGTCAGTTTTCTGCAGTGTCGAACAAGAGACATGTCTTTATCAAATACAACACCCAGGTTTCTCAGGCTTAGTTTGACAGACTGACCTAAGTCACCCAAGTACTGACTCAACCCTGGAATCTTATCATCAGGAGCAATCACCAGCCATTATTTGATTTCTATCAAACAATTGACTAAGCTGTTCAGCCTCTGGGGCTCAGTTGGATCAAAAGAGCAGTAGAGCTGGATGTCATCAGCAAAAATGTGATAAGAAACATCTGGAAATCTCTGAATGATTTTACCGAGGGGAATCAAGTACAGCAAAAACAATAAAGGACCCAGAACAGAACCTTGAGGGACTCCACACAACAGATCTGCCGATTCAGACCTCATTTGATTGGCAGATACACTAAAACTGCGCCCAAAAAGGTAAGATGAGAACCATTCTAACACAGACCCAGACAGTCCCACTTCATCCCTCAGTCTTCTCAGCAGGATCTGGTGATCAACTGTGTCAAAGGCTGAGGACAGATCCAAAAGAACCAGAACAGTGAATTTACCCGAGTCAGCCGACATCTTGATGTCACTGGACACTTTCAATAAAGCCGTCTCCGTAGAGTGATGTTTACGGAAGCCAGACTGAAACTTCTCATGGATGTCGCTCTGATCCAGGAACAAAGACAGCTGCTCAGACACCACCTTCTCCAAGATCTTGGACAAGAAAGGGAGCTTAGAAATAGGCCTGAAATTACTGAGGTCAGTTGGGTCTAAGCCTGGTTTTTTGAGCAGAGGCTCCACATTGGCATTGGGAAAAACCCCTTTGGAAAGGGAGCCAATTACATCAAATACTTTGATAAAAAGCCTACAAGGAAGGACGTCATCTGAGCAAGAGGAGGGTTTCATCTTGTTCACTAGTGCCGAAATATCACCCAAAGATACAGCAGTGAAGGAGGACCAAGAGGAGGAGAGGGGCTCAGAGACAGTAGGGGTTCCAAACAAAGGGGGAGAGATTTTCTCTTTGATCAATTTAATTTTGTCAATGAAAAATCTCAACAATGCATTGCTGTCAGCTTCACAGAAGACAGGCGTGATTTGAGGAGCAGGAGACACGAGAGAATTAATCGTGTCAAACAAAACTTTGGGGTTTTTCCTATTTGCTGCTACCAGTTTTCTGATGTAATCAGATCTAGCAGTTTCTACCATCTCATTGTAAGAAGTCAGCAGATCCCTGAGGTGAAGTCTATGCACCTCAAGTTTAGTGGACTTCCAGAGACGCTCAGTCTTTCGACAAAGTCTCTTCAGACTCAGGAGATCTTCATTTGTCCAAGGGCACCATTTTTTCTGAATTTTCAAGTTCGATTTAACAGGTGCCACTTGATCCAGTATTTCAACACAATGATCAGTGAAACATTGAATCAAACTGTCCACATCTGGGCAGTCATCAAAGGAAAGAGCGTCAAACATAGCAGAAAAACTGTCTGCAGTATCGGCTGAGATGACACGCCTCTGAGACCTAACTTTCAAAGGCTTAGGTTCAGGGATGAAGTCCAGGTTAAACAAGACAAGAGAATGATCACTCAGATGGACATCATGTACAGATACATTAGAAATGTCCAGGCCAAGAGTAAAAACTAAGTCTAAAATGTGGCCTTTTTGATGAGTGGGTTCAGAAACATGTTGCTCAAAATTAAAGGCTTCTGTTAAAGTTAAAAGTTCTTTAGCAGAACAAGATGTGACGTCATCAACATGAAGATTAAAGTCTCCAAGAATCAGAACAGATTCCATTTGAATAATGGAAGATAAGAACTCTGAAGTCTTTCAAGAACACCGCCGCAGGACCAGGCGGGCAGTAGATTGTCACACAATAGAAAGGTCTTGTAGAATCAACCAAGATCATCTGAGACTCAAAAGAAGTGAATTCCTGTGTCTGAATCACTTTGCAAGAACAACTCTCCCTAAAAACAGTAGCAAGACCTCCTCCACGACCAGCGAGGCGAGGCTTCCCCAGGACAGCGCTAGTCTCAGAAAGGCA
This sequence comes from Callionymus lyra, assembly GCF_982586985.1. Taxonomy (NCBI): domain Eukaryota; kingdom Metazoa; phylum Chordata; class Actinopteri; order Syngnathiformes; family Callionymidae; genus Callionymus; species Callionymus lyra. The sequence goes on along the minus strand of NC_141831.1, from coordinate 26,306,428 downwards.
TAATAAATCCAAATTAACTCTTGTGAAAAGACCATTAAGAATAAAGGATTTATTAGTAATGGAGCGAACATTTAGAAGTCCCTCATTCAGCACCGATGACGTCACTGACGACGCCGCGTCACTGACAGGCGCGCAGAGCAGGATCTTTTGAAGCGAACAGCGGTCACGTGGGTACCAGCTGTCACTCACGTTCAACTCGGTAATAAAAGCCGAATTAAAGAAAGGAAATGAAAAAATCTTACCACCTTTTGTTGAGGTCTGGACAGACGCCAGCGCTGATGTGTCGTCATGCTCTTCAGCGAGAGGAATGTCGATCAAACATCGATGACGTCCGATGACGTCAGAGTTGTTCCGAGCGATCGCGACTGCGCGTCTCATCCTGACCTGAACTCCAGACCGACTCGATCGCTTGTGGAAAACGCCCGGTACCCGAGAGATCAAACGATATTCCACAGAGTCCGAGTCGATGAGAAGCGGAGCAGGAAACACGTTCACCGAACGTTGGAAACGGTCGCGATTATAATCCTCCATCGACTCTCTGATGTTGAAAAGAGCATCACGATCACAGATCATAGATGCTTGAGACATATCTTTAGTGATATGAGCAGCATAATATCCGGACAAGTAGTCGTTAAAACGACTGTTTTTGGCAATTATTGCAGGAGCTTACGTTCAAGCAGCCGATCAAAGGCTCACCGGAAGCGGAAGTGTCGCTGCTGTATAAAAGCCAGCAGCGTGTAGAGGAGGGGGATCAGCACACATCTTTGGGGGGACCCTGTGTTCAGTGTAATGGTGCTGGAGGTATTAGTGCCGACCCACACTGCCTGCCTATTCACACACACAATCACATACTGATGGTAGTAGGCTTAAGTTTTACCTTACCTTACCTTAAACACATGGCGCCAGCTCGGCCATCAGGAGCAATCGGGGTAAAGTGTCTTGCTCAGGGACACTACGCAACAGGGAGCTGGGACTGAACCCGCAACCTCTCAGGCTGCAAGCAACCACTCTAACATCCGAGCTATTTTCCCATTATTTCCTTAAGCCCTATTCGCACGGGATAAGTATTACCTGGGGACCTCTGGTAATTTGTAATAATTGCGGAGAATGTCTGAGAGTTTTAATCCCGTACGAATGCGCCATGTCTGTGATTTTAATGTAATAATTCCGCCACAAATTACCTACTGTAATTCAACAAACACAGACGTCGGGTGATAATACTAGTCCTGTGTGAATCCTAATGTCTGTGATTGTAATTCTAAATGCCGTATATATGCCACTGTAACGGACTTCTAGGCATTCGCCATTGTGTTAATATTTACTTACGCTGTTTTATTTTGAAGGGGTTGAAAAGGAAGTAGATTGAGTTTGTTGTTGTTGGGGGGGTGTTCCACATGAAGAAAGTTAAAAAGACGTGCGCTGCACAGATACAAACTTAAGTTCCAGCCTCGTTGTTTCCCACACAAATACACTCGCTAACACCACTGTAACAGACTGTGTCTCTTCTGTAAGAATAATGTTGGGGCAAATTAATGTGCAGGAAATAAAAATAAACGGTTTTCCACATATCTTCTCTAAACGAAGAACGCTTGGTTACACTAACTTTCTCTTTCTGTAATTGCGCTACTTTTAAGATCTGTATCTCTAGGTAATGTCAGTAAAAATGACTTATTTAAAGACGTCGCTTATCCCGTGTGAATGCACTTAAAATAACACAGAGGAGGTCATTTAGAAAACACAGAGGTCCCCAGGCAATACTTATCCCGTACGAATAGGGCTTTATTCCATCTTTCTTGGGGAGTTTATGTAGAGATGTACCGTTTTTGCAACCCAAAAGACACGCTTTGTGAGCCATCTTGCAGGAAAGTCTGAACAGCCTGTTATGTTAGCAGCTAACTGTTAGCAGCTAACTGTTAGCAGACTTGGGTTTTCACATTAGAACTTCAAGTTCGTGAGGCAAAGCCATTTATTTTGCAAATGTGATTGTTATAAACATTGAGATTAAAAGGTTTGGCGTCTAGCCTATTCTAAATGCAGACCTTTGCTGCAACAATATTAAAAAGTGCTACTGAAGACAGATTTGAGAAAAAAGTAGATGTAGATTAATTTATTTCATATTTAACTCTTCAGTTATAATTAATTCAAGCTTGAATTTGCTGCTGTGGCATGTATTGCTCAATATATGTTTTTATTTACTTCTGGTTTGAATGATTTGTATAATGTGATTGTATTGTATTATATATATATATATATATAGCTCCCTCATTTGCTCTGATTTGGCTTTTTCTCAACAAAGAAGTATCCTTCATTAAGAGGTTTTTTCTAATCAGTGCTTCAACACATGAAACACTTGAGGAAGACGTTGAGGAGCTTGAAATCTTAAAGAATCACAGAGCCTTTCATCCTCATTAAGAGCCAAGTATCAAATTGGGCTCCCTGCTGTTATTTCAACATTCTCTTGAAAAACGAAACGGCTGTTCGCCGAGTGACAGAAAAGGAATTTTAATAGTCCCTGGATAAGTTATCTATTACACAGACTGAGTAAATCTTTAATCCTTGTAATGAACTTTAGAGTATGGATTAAAAAAGTCATTTTGCTGATAAATGACACACGCAGGTCTCTGATTCAAGGATGAGGCTGGGGTCTTTTCAAACATCAAAGATCATCTGATTTGAATAAATTGGCTGAAGGGACCAGTATCTTTAAATGTCATTGCTAGTGAGAAAAAACGAGTTGTCACATCACACCCAAATAAGAAAAATATATTTTTTTTAAATGTTGAGCCGTCATACTCAATTTTTTAACATTCCAAAAAATCACATTAATACCAACAAAATGATCTGAATTGAAGACTATTCCATCCCGTTGAAAAAATAATGACTTTTCTGCATTCACCCATTCTAGCTGGGATAGGTTTGGAAAATGACAACTCCTACCAAGAATGTATAATTTAATTTAATTTAATAATAATTTAATATGAAGAAAATACATAATTGTTCTTTTTCACATTTGAAAACAGACATCCTCAAATGTCAGTAAGTCCCGCTCTCATGTCTCTTGAATAACACTACAGCTGATAATTAATAAATTAATTATTTTGAGACTTTAGTTTTCTCTTTTTTGTTTCATATGAGCTAATAATAATCATGGTGTCTATTTTCTTGACATATTTTATAAATGAATGTCTTTATTTTTTCTCAATAGTCCGCCACAAAAGTAACTTATGGCTCATTAGATGAAGATAATTGGTGTTGTGTTCAGCATGTGATCAGTGCTGGCGCAAATGTTGTCGCAACTCACAAGAGCTGCACTTACTATCACCTGGCTAAAAGTGTCCAGCATGAAGAACAGAGCTGTGTCCCATTTACCTAAAATAGCTTAACTTCTGTTCAACCAGTGCGACATGTTATGAAAACTCTTTAGTGCCGTAAACAAACAACAAAGGATGAAATATAAAGGGCTTTTCAACAAGCTTTGATTTGAATTTTATTTTGGCTGCATCTCAAAAACACAATGCATCACTACCAATTACTGTGTTCTCTCTATGAAGTGTTGCTTTCATATGCAGAAAACCTTTATGCAGAAGTCTGATGCACTGATGTACTGCTGTGCACTGACCTCATTTGAGCTTTGCTCTACTGAGCATTGTCTTTTTTTATAGAAGTGAGATCACAGGAGCTAAAGTTTTAACATGCAACGCTCTTCACAGTTTTCCTTCTTCTCTGCGACATCCTCACGCTGTAGATTACCACCTACAATCTATCAAGAACTATAGTTTAAACAGTGTTGAGACAGAGCAGCAGCAAGAGAATGGTGAGGTTATCAATTTATTCACGTATGTCGATTTGTTTGGATGTCACTGAAATGGGAAGGTTTTTGTTTTATCTTGTGATGAATTAATATTAACTAACAAGTAACAAAAACACTTTTGTTTAGAAATTTTATTTTGAATGCAGACTTCATTGGTTTGGAGAGTATGATATTAACATAGGAAAAAGCTATATTTGTGAGTGAATCATCATTGATCAAGACGATTTATTAAGTATATTAACAAGTGGGTTTCCAGCCGTTATTTTGGCTTTGCTTTACTCTAGAAGAAAATTGACTTCATGCTTTAAAGTAGTGACAATGCTTTTCAGAAAATAAACTTTGTCTAGATTACGACATCAAACACAGTGGTTTATTATAGAAGCATCAGCTTATGATAAAATAAACTGAAAGTGACTTTGTCCTCCAGCGGTTTACCTGCCTGGGTCTTGAATTCTGAATCTTAAGCTATTCAGCTCCATGTCTTTAAATATCAAGAAATCACAGATCTCAGGAAATAATTTCCCATGTAGACCAGCACACACAGAATGGTCTCCCTCCAGCATTGTGTTGGCTTGAGGAGTATTAACAAGGTCACTATTTGTGATGTTTGTAACGCTGCCACTTTGCTTCTGCATCCATCACAGTGGGTGTTGGGCACTGAGTTGGTATCGTACAAGTGTGTAGCAGCACACTCAAAGCATTCTGCTAATATGGTTTTAGGAAAGATAAGACGGGATTAGATTTAATCTTCCGAACATTTAATTGAATATAGATGCTGAGCCATGAAATGAAGTGTGGAAAACATGACAATTTAATTCCTCAGCGACAAATTGTGAGATGCTATTAAGTCTAGAAAGCTTATTAAATGTTATACTGATCAATAATCTGTCATGGTCATTATGGATGCACTCAGTTGATAAGTGATATCATATCATATCGTCATCAATTGTATTTATTTGAAATAATTACAGCCACAATTAATAAAAACACTATATTTTTTCTCTGTTTTTATCCATTTGTGTGTTTTCTGTTCCATCCTATTATAGGAGTTTTCAGTGGCTATTATTATTTAAAATGAATCCAGGTGTCCATCTTAATTTTAGATAAGAAATGGTATAAAGAGCCAACTGTTAGTCCGATTTGATGCCTAATATAACAATAAAATATTTTATTCAGCAACGAGGAAGCAGCATCTTCTTCTTGAGGAAGTGTTCATTTTTCATGCGTTTAGAACAAAGCATCACTTGCTTCTCTGTACTTGTTCACGATGAGTCATCTCAGGTTCTTTCTTTTTGTAACTAAGACGATGAGTAATAGTTGCCAAACTTGTGCTTCAATTTTATGAGTTGATAGTTATGAATGTAGCATTTAATGGTAGATGGTGGAACCTGGAAGTCACTGCTAGCCAGCGGCGATGTGAAAATGCTTGTTTACATATTGAAGTTCCTTGCAACCTCATCGTGTTTCCTATTCATGTTTTTAACTGTGTTATTTTTCTCTTTTTGGTCAACATGAGTAATGAGTGAGAGCACTGTCGACGTACGTTTCCTTCACATTGTTCCACTAGATTGTTGTCGAGTAAAACAATAGTCATCAGGAGTTTAACATGATGGTAACAGTATTGTAACTGATAATTGTTTATATTGTCTGTGTGTTCTGTACTTCTGGCAACGATCACAGAATACATTTGGGTGGACTTGCTTATTTAAAAACTATAAAGGCATAATTGCTTTGTATTTTGTTACTCGTTTAAGTTTTCCCACACACATCTGCATATAAGAGTTTATAGTACTACTGCGAAAAAATTGTAAAACATTTAATAATTTCTTGTAAATCTAATTAATCCATAAAACAAGATTAAACTTTTGCATTTACACACCGCAATAAATCAACATATGTTTATGAGACTGGAAGAAACACGTCTAAACTTTTGCTGCACCGATCGTCATACACAAATGATGCATTCACGGGCAAACGAAAAGTAGAACGAAATGAAAAAACTCTTTCTACTCCAATTAACCAGGTAAAATATATAAAAACGTATGAGCTTTATAACAACATGTAAAGAAAAACATCAACCTTTTCATAGATATCAAATAAACAGATGTGATTGACTGAAGACCAATAAGACCACAAATAACCCCATACTCCTTGTCTATAACTGTCTATCTTGTAATTAAATAAGACTTGTTTATTTTAGGCTCAATTGAAGCGGAAATTATCAATCTCTCAGCTACTTCCATCAAATCTGGGAAACCCGGCCAATGTTATAAAAGATTTTCAAACTAATTGAAAAGTAATACTAACAGATACAATAAGGAACAGTTATTTTAAATTACTTTTTAAATAAACAGTATTTTCAAATGTTCCAAATATACTTAAGAAGTCAATGATGTTATATTGAGTAGTTTTTTTGGTAATATCACATTTTATTCATCTTCAGCAAAACAAACTTCCATTAACTGCATTTTGGTCACTTCTCTGCACCACTTTCAGGACTGTGTGAAAGCAGACACCTGTGAGTCATCACTGCTGAAGCAGAGGAGGTTTTAATGTTTGTCATTTATCATCCTAATTTTGATGACATCACGTCGTCCTCTGCACAGAGAAACTGTTTTTGAATTTGTCTGGATTTCCTTTATCAATTGCTGTCCTAGTTTCTAAATTAATATTATATTGTTCTGTGCAAATATACAACACTTACATGACCAGTATATCCATCTCTTTTTAACCATTTATATATTTGTATTTATTTGATACATTTAATAAATTCAACGAATCAAGGTGCAGGTAAATGGAAAAAATAATTGAGGTGTAGGATTATCCAGGAGTAACTAACTTAATGTAAGCAGAACCATGGGTTCTGAACAGCAAATACATCACTACGCAAATGTGTACATAAAGCTACGAAAAACCCACTCCAGATTCATGAACATTGCGGAACACTCAGACTTCGCCCGTTAATAGACAATGAAATCAACATATGAGGAGGTGTTGATGTATCTTGTCCACATGTTGGACACGTTATAAACGGAGAGAAAGAGAAAATAAGTGTTCTGAAGCGGAGATCTAAATATATTTGGATCCAGAAAAGCATTCGATTTTATTATTGGGTAAAGTCAAACTTATATGTTTGATTTCATTCTATTAGTTGCGCAGTTGTAACAAGATATTAAAAGCGCCAGATTCTATTTATCAACAGTAAATATTAAATACAATATTATATTCAATATCAAACTAACAATGAATCTTGCCTCTTTAGAACTACAAATCCCAGGTGAAGCGTACATTTTCTGATATGAAACTGTGGGCAAATAAACCAACAAAAGTCATGACGTGCTGACCCCGCACCTTGTTTGTTTCCATCTCTCTTTCTTGGCAGGAGATTTACCTAGTCTCACTTCCTCATCTGTCCCAGATTAAAGCCTGTTTTCTTCTCCAGCAACCTGCCACCCCCTGTTGATGAACCTCGAACAGGGTCACAGCCCTGGTCTTGTCCATGGGTTTGCCTTTGAAGTAGACCGACATGTAGGCACATACAGACACACACATATAAATAGACACAGACAGATACACGCAAACATACATACACACAAACACACACACACACACACACACACACACACACACACACACACACACACACACACACACACACACACACACACACACACACACACACACACACACACACACACACACACACACACACACACACACACACACACACACACACACACAGAAACCGACAGTGAGTAACAGACACATAGACACATACAACAGTCAAGCAAACACAGGGAGACGCACAACAACAGAAAGACACACACACATACACACAGAGACAGACAGACAAACGTGCACACTTCTGCCTACTGTGAGTGGACGAGGTGTGACTCTATTTGGCAGATACTCAGTCCGGAAGACAAGATTAAGAAAAGAGTTATTGGAATTTTTGGTTGGGATTATGTTTCATACAAACCTTTTCACTACACTTGCTCCATGTTTTCATTTATTTTCTTTGTCATTCATAGGAAAATAAAATATTGTTAGACATAGAAATACAATAATAAACAGTTGTTTATGTCAAACTCAAGGTACATGGATCAAGATTAAAAAAAGCTAAAAAATCATAAAGGACTTTAAAAGGTCAAGGCGCCTTTAGAAGGAAAAACAAAATACTTGAGAGTTGTTGTCTCATCGTAGAATGTTGAGCATAGTTTAAATGATGTTCTTTATCACATTGTTTTTGTCCATCTTTTCCATCCACCTTGAAAACTCAAACGGGCGGTTGTCCACATTATCTACTGATGATTAATTCCAGTGTGTGAAGTGTGTCACGCTAAAATGCGGGGGGCTAATTGGATATTCATGACATGTCCTGTTTCAAATGTCCCCTCCGGTGCTGGCGGGAAAAAATGCAATTCTGTTCAATTGCTGGCCTCCCACGGATCGTAACCAGAGACTCATTATTCTTTTTCGATGGGTTGTTGGTGGATGGGAGGGCTTAGCCCGCCGAGCTGAACCACTTGTGCAGCAAGGTGAGGGATTGCAATCTGGCAGGTGTTTTCATCTCCAGGGGCCAGGCTTGGCTGGCCCTTAATGTCCTGTGATGTAGTCTCTCCAGTCTCTCTGCTGCCGTTGAGGAGCATGTCCAATAAAAGCTTGTGTGGTTTTATGCCTCTTGTTGAGTTCTGTCTGCTTCATCAACGTTTATCAGGGTCCAATGAGGCGAGTGATGCTGAGAGAATCTAAACCAATTTATATCCAAAGGACCAGAGAAAAGTATTGTTTAATTTGAAAATATGAAATGAATAAAGAACCAAACGTTTAAATTCTATTCATATTTTACACTAATAAAAAAACACAAAGGTCTGGTTCAAGATTTCTAAGATGGCCGTGGAAAAGCTTCACTTGAGCCACTTAGAGTTGTTTTGGCTCCCTACATCAATATTAATAATACTAATAAATACAGTTCAAAAACTTCAACAGTGCAATTAATGAAGTTTAAATGGCATGGTGGGGATTAACTGTTCAAGAGTGAATGAGCCGCTATACGGTCTTCACAGTCGCTGAAGTCTCCTCCTCTCCTGCTGTGTGGCCACTGCAAACCACACAGTGATGGAGAAGGAAAGCACCGACTGGATGACTGCACTGTAGAAGTTAATCAACAGGATATGTCTCCTCAACTGACGCGGGAAGTTCATCCTTTGCTGGGCCTTCTTCAGGATGCAACTGATGTCAGCTATGTTCCCAGGAACTTGAAGGAGTCCACGGCTGCCACAGGGCTGCTGTTGATGGTGAGGGGGCATAGGGTTGAGGGGTGCCTCCTGAAGTCCACTGTCATCTCAGCAGTCTTGAGCGTGTTCAGCTCCAGATTGTTCGTGCTGCACAACTGAACCAGCCTCTCAATCTCAAGACGATATGCCGTCCTGGACCAGGCCGATGACGGTTGTGTCATCTGCAAACTTTAGGAGTTTGACGGCAGTGTGTTCAGAGGTGCAGTCGTTGGTGTAGAGGGAAAAGAGTAGTGGTGACAGGACCCCTGGGGGGTGCCGTTGCTGATTAACAGTGTGGTGGAGAAGACCTCTCCCAGTCTCACCTGCTGGCTCCTGCCTGTCAGGAAGCTGGTGATCCGCGGTCACTTTCAGCTGGGAGAGTTTGCGGGAGTGGATGCCTGGTATGATGGTGTTGAACGCCGAGCTCAAGTCCACAAACAGGATCCTGGCGTAGTTCCCTGGGCCTTCAGGTGCTGCAGAACGTGCGGCAGTCATCCACTGACCTGTTGGTACGATAGGCAAACTGCAGGGGGTCCAGAATGGGTCCAGTTTCTGTCCTCGGGTGGTTCAACACAGGTCTCTCGAAGGACTTCATGACCAGAGGCGTCAGGACCATCGGCCTGTGGTCATTAAGTTCAGTGGTTTTTTGGGAACCGGGATGATGGTGGAGCGCTTGAAGATGGAGGGGACTTCACACTTCTCGAGGGAACGTTTGAAGGGGGATGGTGGTGGGGTAGTGTGGGCTGTTTGAGGTGTGCTATTGTTCTTTCCAAACCAGCAGTAGAAGGTGTTGAGGTCGTTGGCCAGGTCTTTGTTGGCCTCAGTGTGGGGGTTGGGCTTCCTGAAGTTCAGGTCTCTGAGATCTTTCCACACTGAAGCAGGGTCGTTGGATGAGTAGCTTGTTGTTGTTGTATGTTCTGTGGGTCTTGGTTGATACATACATATCCTCGCAGCAGTTGATAAAAGCTGTCACAGCGTCTTAGACTTAGACTTAGACTAAGACTTAGACTTAGACTTAGACTTAGACTGCACTTTATTGATCCCTTTGAGATGACACTCTCATGGAAATTTCTGTTTTCCAGTAGAACAGAAGGAATAGAGAAAAACCAAAAAGCACACAGAAGAGGACGATAGCATTAAATAACAAAACAGTAACTGAATATAACGACAGTATAAACAAAATAAAAATAAAAATAAAATAAAATAAACTAAACAAAGTGACTTTACGTTATTTCAAATGAAAGTGTCAGAGTGTTGTTAATCCACTGTAGAGGTTGAAGTGTCAGACTCCTTCCCCTTCTGTCACGTCATCGAAGGCAAAGCATTCTTGAAGTGCCTGCTTCGCTTCGTTGGTCCACTTTAAGCTTCTGCCTGTAGGACGGGATGAGGTGGACCAGGCAGTGGTCAGAGCCGCTCTTGGTACAGCGTGGTATGACCCTTTAACTGTGGTGTAGCAGTGGTTCAGTGTGTTTTTGTCACAGCTGACATGTTGTTTGAACTTTGGCAGTTTGTGGGTTAATCTCAAATAAATAAAGAACGAGTGCAGGTGTTTTCTTTCCACTCCGAGTATTTGCACCGCAAGAGTCTGCAGCGCGTCGTTCACGTTGGCTTGCGGGAGGATGTAAACAGCAGCCATTATGAAAGATACAAATAAAACGGCTTACAGTTTATGATCAGTGATTCCAGGTTCAGACTGCAGTGTTGTGACAGAACTTTGACTGATGTGCACCAACCCTCGTTATATAGAAACACACTCCACCGCCCCTTGATTTCCCCGACAGCTCCGTGTGGCGGTCTACACGCCTGAGCGAGAAGCCGGGCAGAGTCTGGGATCGTGTCACTGAGCCAGGTTTCAGTAAAGCACTCTGCAGCAGGGTGTAAAAGTTCAGAGTTTTTCCAAGGAAAAGGAGCAATTGTTCCTTCCATTTGCCCGTCTGCGTCTCTTTCATATCCGATACAGAGCGGCCGCTCCACCAACCAAAATCTCCAGAAAACCTTCCGGATTTGCGTTGAAAGTTGGTTAAAAAAATCAAAAAGCAAAGAAAAAGTACAAAAGAAACCAAATTCCTGCATCATGCCGAGGCTGTCATCTGCGGCGCCATCTTGTGAAGGAGAAGATAGTTGTGAGTTCTGAAAGGCAGACTTGCACGTCGGTGAAGAACAGAATGATAGAAATGATCAAGCTGATTCACCCTTTATAAGAAAAACTGATTCAAAAACTGTCAAAGTACTGTTGCTTGGCAGTACTTAGGCTGAAGGATTATTGAAAATAATCGAATTGCCCTCTAGTTTGCCCTCATCATTATTATTATTTGTTCATGTGTATCAACTCACTACTCTGTGTGTTGCGGTCATACGGATGTTTGCAGAGTTTGGTTGTGACGCTGATACTACATGTTGTTAAGACACTGTTGGCATTTTATCCACACAGTTGCCATATACTGCTGCTCTTTAGCTTCTGTTGACGTCCGTGATCAACGGATTTAAGCAGAGAGTTTACAACTCTTTCTCCTGTTCTCCTTGGCCTTGCTCGGCGGCTCTTGTAAGTCACGTGACGACATGACGACCCAAAAATGAAATTAACATAAAATGAAGTAAAATCGCAACCCTTGCAATACAATTATCGCATTTGTGATTAATCTTTAAACCCTAAATAACACTTAACACAACTACACATAGGCTTTCCGCTTCGGGTGAGCCTTTGAGCGGCTGCTTCGAAAGTGGGGCCCTGCTATTAATTTAATTTAATTAATTTTAACTACTACTTATTCTGATATTATGCTCATATCTCTAAGAATATGTCTCGAGCATCACAGATCTACGATCGTGATGCTCTTTTTGACATCAGAGAGTCGTTGGAGGACTTTGGCACTTGCGACAGTTGCCAGTCCCACAAGTCTGTTTCCTCCTCCGCTTGTCATCGACACAGACTCTGGATACCAGGCAATTTCCACAAGAGATCGGGAAGGAGATCTGGGGTTCGGGTCAAGATGAGGCGCGCAGCAACAATCGCTAGCCGGAACTCTGACGTCATTGGACGTGCTTGATGTTTGATCAACATTCCTCTCATTGAAGAGTGTCTATTACAAATAAATCCTTTGCTCTGAATTATCTCTTAACAAGAGAAAAGTTTGATTAATTGTGTCTGTCTGAGACTTGGCAGAGAGAGGAAGAGTTTATTCATCTGAACGAATTCTGTCCAGTATGGAGCACTGTCTTGGGGAAGCCTTGCCTCTCTGGTCGTGGGGGAGGTCTTGCTACAGTTTATAGAGAGAGGTGTTCTTGCAAAGTGATTCAGACACAGGAACTCACTTCTTTTGAGTCTCAGATGATCTTGGTTGGTTCTACAAGATCTTTCTATTGTGTGTCAATCTACCGTCGGCCTGGTCCTGTGGCGGTGTTCTTGAAAGACTTCAGTGACTTCTCATCTTCCATTATTCAAATGGAATCTGTTCTTATTCTTGGAGACTTTAATCTTCATGTTCAATACGTCACATCTTGCTCTGCAAGCCTTTAATTTTGAGCAACATGCTTCTGAACCCACTCACCAAAAAGGCCACACTTTTAACTTAGTTTTACTCTTGGCCTTTCTAATATCTGTACATGATATCAGTATTGTTTTGATGGTTTAAGCGCTTTGTCACCCTGGTCTGAAAAAGCGCTCTAAAAATATAAATTACTTACTTACTTACTTACTTACACTTGACTGAATAGTATCTTTGGTAGGTCAGACTCATGCTGACTGATGATTTCTTTAAAACTTTAAAATACTGAGTATGGGTATTAACTTGTAATCTTAACTTTACTTAGTCAGTGACTCCACTCTCTGCTGGTGGAACGGGGAGTGGCCAAGTGTATTCTACGGTATACAGTCTATAATGCATATACATTGTAGCCCTACATTCAAACGAGCGGATTGAAGCTGGTCTTGCCTCTAACAAATCACAACAAAGAGAAACGTAACATTTTTCCTAAACATAATTAGAGTATTTAATCAATGAAAGTACGTGAGGGCTTCAGTGGAAACATGACATTAATAGAAAATTAAGCTTAACGCAATATCTGTGCATCCCATTATAACTTCATTTTGATTTATCAACTAAAGTCATAGATACCATCAGCATGTGCTCAATATCACAGTAACGTCTTAATCCTACAATGTCATAACAATGTTCTCATCAAAATGTACATGCACAGTACAAGGCCAGTAGTATGTCCTGTCCACTCAAGCCCGAGTTTAACCTAGAAAGAATCAATTATATTGAGTGCAAGTTCATACCATAAATGTCTGATCTGTATTTCTAAGGGTCGGCTTTCTAGGGCCGAACTGTGGCCATGAACGGCAGTCATGTCACTCTGTCTTTGATGGTACCTCCTGTGGATCGATGCCAATATGTAACACCCTCTAGCCGGCTAACTCCATCCATTTATTCATTTAACATAAATCCATTTTTCCTTTAATTTCCTCTCGTACCTGTCACCCTTTTTCTTTTCCCCGGTGTGCATGAGTGTGTTCATTTCCTCTCTTTCACTTCACCTGCTGCTGCAACAGATTCTGTTTTCACCAAAACTGTAAATAAACATACAATTAAATGTCATATTGTTTAATGTTTAACATATACTGTAATAAACAAAACAAATACTGTCAAACATAATACAAATAATAACTTACAAATAATCAATTTAACCTAATCTTTGAAGATATTAGCAGCAGAGTCATCATTTTTGTGATTAACATAAATGCCGGCTGGCTACTCCCACCTGTCTAACCCTTCAAAGTAACACCTTTGCTTGCCTATTACCTGTCTTCCCTTCCTGGAACGACACCCAAAGTCATATAGTTCTTATGACTGAGAATTTCTATTAAAAGCACTGGTTTCTTCAAAAGACCTATTCGGTAAAACGGATTTTATTTGTAATATTTTCATGTCCTTCGCAGCAAAACACCTTCAGGGTGACTGGGTGTGTTAAGAGAAGATAAAGTGTTTAATAAAAAGCAAGTCCAACCAGGTATTAAATTGTGCCGGACGAAGATGATAAAAAGAGCTCAGTTATCTTGCAGATCAACTGTGGAAACAAAAGAATCTTATTGCAACCTTTACAGCAAGGCCGAGGTATCTCACACTCATCTTGTGATTTATGGCGGTGCGTATCCGTCAGTGGGAAAAAAAGGTGATAATGTCTAAAGCGTTGCTTTATCTGTGACAGTGAATGATCAGTTTCTGATTTCGAGACTCAAGCAAATATTTGACACGTTTTTAATACTGACAACCCTGCATGTTTGTGTCTTTTTTTAGTACTTACTACACAAACTAGTTAAAGTAAAGTGTTACATCTGTCACACTGTGGTGGCCGGAGGAAGAGCAAGTGCGACAACTCAACCATCTACTGTCCTCATTTCTATCATTCATATTTCAATACTAAAACACATGTTTAATAAAATGGCTGATATAGATTTAGGTTAATAATATTTGGTTAAAATGTTGCCTTATTAGATGTTTGAGGCACCTTTAGGTGTTTTTCTTGCAAATCCGAACTTTATGTTGGTTAATGTAGTGATGGTCAGTAGTGTGGATGTGGATAGCTCATGGTGACCCCTGGTCAACCAGATTCACCACTGGACTGGTATTACTGACTAAAATGTTAATGCTGTGTCAATTAAATTGTTTTGAAAAAAATATGCAATCAATATTTGACATAAATCCATTCATTTGGCATTCTTTCATCATAGGTCTTTCTTGGTGCAATTGAAACAGTGTTTGCTGAAAACATGTCTCAATAATACAGAATAAAGCCTTTTGATGAAGATACTGAGGAAAAGGTCAACACATTTAGCAATAACCTTCTGCTAAGTGCAAATGGCTGCATCAAATGTCACAGCAATTACTTGCTTCAGCAAAATAAACATGCTATTCAACTCGATCCATCACTGCCGTTGTCCTACGGCACTGTTGATAAAACATAAACCTCTACAAATCTCAGATGAATTAATGGAATAGTAAGTGGACAGATTGAGATGTGTCATAGTGCTCCTGGTTAGGGCAAGGCGATATATTGATAATAAAATCATATTGCTATATTTTTTAAATGTGATATGGCAGTTTCTGCTGTGACTCGTGATGTGCTGCGTGGTTGAGGGGTCCCTCTCTGATTGCTCATAGGAGTGTATTCAGTGAAAGCTAAGTCGAGTGTTGCTTTTTTAAGCTAAAAACCTCATTGATTAAACCGTTTAAACAAAAACCTGCAGAAACTGTGGTCCTTGAGGACTGGACTGTCCACCCCTGCTCTAGTGCCATGAAACATGATTTTTGTCATGATATTAATATTTGTATTATTGATAACCGTAAAATAGGGCAGGGAAAATAAAAAATAAAAATGTTTTCCTCGTAGATTCAAATAAAACAGTGTTTATTTATCAAATCATCAACATCACCAGGTCAAATGTGTTAATCGGTGATTTGCTATTATACATGCATAAGGAAATAGAGTTTTCTTTAGGCAACCATTTCTTTCTTTCTGTAATAAAAACACAATGTTTTACAGTCGAGAATTGCTGTTGCAGAGTATTGCGGACAAAGGACATTTAGTCTGAGTTGGGCTGATTAAAAAATCTCAATGTCCACAAATCTCCCTAATACATAATTAATGCTGGGGACAATGCTGGAGATAATGCTGCCTTTTGTAAAGTGGTGCTGCAGCAGTTGACCGTTGGCGAGTTCAGCTTCCACTCCATAAATAGTTTATTAGGGATTTGGGATTTTCAAAAATATTTGTTTGTGTCCTAATTGAGACTGGATGAAAGCGAAAGCTTGGCATCTGAAAAGTGCTGTGGTGAGGTGGATGCCAGCAGACTGGCAACATATCAATAGTGTATATACCTGTATAGAATCCAACACTGAAAAAACAAAATCTAAAACATCATGATTAAACTGTTCAGTTTGATCACGCTATTATTGTTATTTAGAAAAGGATGTGTTTTTCTATCGATGGTTCAAGGGCCTGCCGAACAAAGGCGTTACACTAGCAGATGAGATAATGGCTTTCTAGTGACGACGCATGAAGGTGAAAGGCCTTTCAAAATCAAGTGCATAGCAGGGATGCCAAACACACTCACTAAAACAAACACACTTGCTAAAAGGCAGCAGCTGTCTCGGAGACACACGATACAAGACACGCAGACGTTCACAGAATAAAAGGAAAAAAGGAGTCCTGGGTAGATGTTGACAGTCTCTGTGGAATATGTAACATTTTTTTAACGCTCAAATAGCTTGTGAGAGCTCCGAATATTTATCCCACATTTCCTCCCAAAACAGCTGGGAGTATTTTTGATGTATTTACAGGCTAACGTGTGAGCCGCAAGACAAGATGTCCTTTGATGTGAGATTTCTGCGTGGCATCATAAATTAGCACGTTTTCTTTCAGTCAAAGCCTGTTGGACAAATTTAATTGGAAATAGTCTCATTTGTGCAGTGTTGATGTGAATCTTTGTTTGTATGGAAGACCAACTAATTAACAGTGACTCAAATCTTACAACATAACATGTGTGACAGTATTGTTGAGAAACAAGATGGAAGGCTTGATGAGCGTTTTAAAAAACGAAAACAAAAAAACATGACCTTTCCAGTAGTGAAAGATAAAATACTGGCACCCATGCTTAACTTTTAATATTTTTATATTTATATTCTTTAGTCAATTACAGTCATAAAGAGTTGTATACAGTAAATACAATTATTTTAGTTAATTTAATTTGGATACCTACTTTAACAATACTTAAACGAGATCTGTATTTCTTGTGGTCTTATCCAGTTTTATCTCCGATAGTTGTACCGTGCTAACTATATAACTTTTATTGCACTTGTTTAAGAAACGAGGAAAACAACAAATGCATATTAATATTCATATCCAAACAAAAGTGCATCATAAATATTACAATATTTAACTCAAGTGGGCTTCTACAGTCATTAAGATATTTATTATTGCTTCCTGCACCATATGTCAGTATAATCTGTCTATTGATGAGATCATTGCTGTGGCTCAGTGGTTCCTCATATGTCCATCCATCTGTTTAAATACTGCTTTAGTATTCAGACAGCTCCTGCCACACTCAAAGTGTAAATTATTCCAGAGCCAGAAAAGAGTTCACTTTTGGAGAAAATGTCACATGGTACATATCCATTTGATTTTCTATAGACCTAGTTTTTATTTGCTGGATGTAGTTTTGCACCAAGTTAAAGTGATAGACCTCCCAAAATTCAACCATCACGTATTTTCTACTCACCCTCATGTAGACCAAGGGTTGATTATTTTCAGAGTAATCCATTCCTTTTATAGTCATAGGCAAAAATATACTCCAGTATAATTTATTGGGGCAATGCGTAGACTCACAATATTTACCCGGTGTATTTCCGGTTTGTGTCGTTCATTGTGCTTTAACCGTCTGGCATTAACAAGCGTAAAATATACATTTTTGTCTACAACTCTAAAAATAAAAGATTATTCTGAATATAATCCCAACCTTCAGTCGACATGAGGGAGACAAGAAAACTGTAACTCACTTTAATAGTTCGTAATAAAATTAAAAACTGTATTTATGATTCCTTTAAAAAAATACTGACGATGAGAAATATTCTTAAATCTGCTTCCAACATAAATGAGGGAATCCAAAAGATTTGTGACCAGGCAGGATCTCCATCACCGGTGAGACCTGCTTGTTAGATGGACATGCCACCTGAACTCAGTGAGGCTCTCAGTCATTCACCGCCTCCAAATACTGCAACTACACAGCCTCAAACTACATTCTGTGTGTGATGGATAAACACAACGCCATTATGTAAACAAATCCTTCTCCTCCGTTTCATTTCAAAGCCTGGAGAAATACATCTCCCGGCCCGCTCATGCTAGAGAGGCTCTCCGCTCACCTTTGATTTGTGGCCATGTTGTTCTTTTTTGGCCCTCCACCAGCAAGCGGGCGGAATGACTGATTCAACATTGAAAGACTTATGTTCAGTCCCGGGCCAGCCAAAACACAACCGTGGTAGGGGTACAGAGAGAAATTCAGCAAGCGGGAGAAAGTTGGCGACCTCTCCTCTATATTCTTCAAGAATTATTTAAACATTAGTAATTTTTTCAGACTCAATAACGGGATCGGTCGGTCTCCATCTTCGGCTTATTTTTGAGCCCCTACCACCTTAAAAACCCGGTGTAGAGAAACCAACCACAGTTTGCCCAGTTGTCGACTATCTCACTTCATCCCACCATCAAACGCTCTCCCGCCTACTTTTTCCATCTTTCTTGTCATTTTATGAGGCATCTCCATAGGCCTTTTTCGCTTAATAAGTGCGTTTGTCTTTGCACGAGCGCGGCACGCTCCCCACTCAGCAGTCTTTTCCGACAGAAGTAGGAAGGAAAACCTCAGGGGTCATAGCTTTAATTAGTCCCCTCTACACAAGACCTGTGTGAGATTGAAACACACATCTTTATATTTGATTGTGTTTAATTGCATTTTGATATTTTATTAATTTATTACGCTGGAAGTCATTCATTCAGGCATTTTTCTGTTTGAATTTCATTACACGAAGGCAGTATCATAATCTTAGAGTACATGATCATGACCAAAGATTAGAGGTATAACTTGTACGATGGTATAGGATTAAGTAATATATGCTAAAGTGGCCCTGAAGGATAAACCTTGTGTAAAATTACATTTGGGTTTCAGTTCTGTCGGGATATTGTTCATTCAGGCTCAACATTGTGTTGTGTCTATACATTTCTAATGATTTAAGCAGGACATTATAGTTGATCTGAATATAAGTTACTTTACATTCTTGATGTTTCAACTGTATTTCAATGATAATGTGTTAGCCCCCAGGTAGCCTTCAGTATATTGAAATGTGTTTATCTAACAGCCGCTGGAGGGATTTGATCAATATCTTTCTTGTGAAGTTTCCGTTTGAGGTTTCAACAAACCTGTTTGCGGAGATCGGTATTGACTGTGGCCACGGGGTGGCTTTAGTGTCTCTCTTATACGCATCTATTTTCTCTCTTGCTCATGGTTGTTCATGAGCTTGAAGATGTACTGTCTAAACACAATTTGTCTCAATATTTAATGTTTTATTGACTAGTGGGTTGTTCATACATTTTGAAACAACAAGATTCAACAATACTCATATTTCTTATTTTATTCTTTCTCTTACTTTCAAGATGTTTGACCGACATATGTTATTTTGATTATTTGCCAAACCTCTAGGTGGCAGGTCAGAGTCTTACATGAGGCTGATGACGTAGAGAGAGAAATAAAAGAGAGGAAACAGGATGGTGTTGGTAGCCAAACTGGTGTGTGTGCGCCTGTTGTGAGAAATAGAATATTTTTTATCTTTATATTATAATTTACAAATTCTGAAGAGTTGATATACTGTGCAAGGTGGCAAATCAACAGTGTCAGACGTTTAAAAATAAGATGTTTTCTTCCCTTATTCAGATTGATACTGGATTTATTTGTATTACTTATTCATCTACTGAAATCATTTATTTAAGTTAACATCTTATTTAGTGTTTTTCTTCTGGCTTCGTCTGAAACTTAAATGTCTTTGCCCAGCCATCCAAACCTGTTGGCCCATTTCCATGTATTTCCTGGATGGTGTTGCACGAAAAAGGGAAGTGAGAAACCCAGCAGGGTGTCACAAACAACTTCTGCGGCGCCAACTAGATGATACCGTTCTATCTTGGAATTCAATATTCTCACTTTCACCAATATATCTCCTGATATGTGATGGTGTAGAGATCTAAGCAGTTATCTTGATCTTGAACTTGATCATGCATATGATGATTTGTTCTTTTTTGAGTTCATGGTCCAATTTATTTGTGAAGAGAAAAATACTATTAATCAATTATAACTGATTTAGCCATTATTTTAGTATTATTCAAATACGTTCTATTGATGCACCTTTTATGGTCTTGATACTTGTGTGTTTGACATTGATATGTCCCAAACTAAACTTGTGTCATGTATTTTGTGCATCATTCGTTGTTTATCGCAGAGAAGCCATTTTGATTTCTCGTGCGCTGACGTCACACACAGCCTTTTTTAAAAACATTTTTATTAATCTTTATTTGTACAGGTAACATTTCTCATTGAGACCCAGGGTCTCATTTTCAAGAGACACCTGTTTCATACACAAAAACACATACTGTACTGGAGACACAAACAAAAAGAAGACAATACTGAACATAACAATAAAAAGGAAATGTGCGTGAGTATTACGTGCATGTGCATGTGCAGACCCCCACAGACTGCCTCATCAGCCTTCCTATAAGTCATTTAAATTCCCACAAAGGAACAAAGGTGGACAGCTTTAGTCTCTACTAAAGCGTGTTCTATGAAGAAGGCCCAGCGTTCAGTACGGACTGAGGGGATGGCAAAGCAGAAAGTCCAGGGGCCGGAGGCTGCTATCAGACTGTTTCCTTGTCAAATATGAGGACAGGAAGGAGGGGAACATTCCGATGATGGATTTGTACATAAAAAGATACCAATGGGTGGTCCTGGGCATCGAAAGTGAAGGCCAGTTTGTGAGAGAGTACTATGTACAGTGAAGTGTGAGGGGTTTACAACCAGTTATGGACCTCAGAGCCCCATGATACGCCGCATCCAGCAGTTTCAGGAAGTGAGCAGAGGCATTCATGTACACAACATCCCCATAGTCCAGGAGTGGCAAGAAAGTAACCGCAACAATATGTTTTCTGGATATAAAAGAGAAACAGGCTCTATTTCTGAAGAAAAAACAGCTTTAACTTCAGTTTCTTCAGTAGCTGATCGACATGACACTTAAAAGAAAGGCTAACATCCACTGTGATGCCAAGATATTCGTAAGTAGCCACATATTCAATGGGCTTCCCCTGAGAAGAGGTTATGCAGGGTAGAAAGGCAGGTACTTTCTTTTTTGTTTGAAAAGAACATAAGCTTGGTTTTGCCTGCATTCAGAACTAGCCTGAGTTTGGATAATTGCGCCTGAATGTCGTCAAATACAGGCTGAAGAGGAATCAAACAAGGAGCTGGAGGCTATAAAATGTTTGTTAAAACAGTCTAGCATCTCGGATTTGTCTCATATAGGGCCGGAGTCAACAACAATATTTGGAGGCAGCTCTGAAGAGCAGGTTTTTAGGGTTGTTTACGTTTTCTGTGGTCTGGGATATGTAATACTCTCATTTAGCAGCCTCAAGCCCCGAATTCCTTGCATTGGCCCAGAGCTGGTTTCTCTTGTGTAAGAGATCCGTCAATTCAGTAGTGAACCAGGAGTTCTACTCTCTCGTCCTTCACCCTGAACCGAAGAAGAGTATTAAACACAAACTCACTATTAATTGAATTGATGCAGAGTCCAATGATGAAGTCAATGTTAACACACCTACACGTAACTTTTTCTGTTATTGTTGACTTTAATACAGTCTACTGGAAGTTTGCTCTTGTCTCTCTCTTGTCCATGCAGGTTGTTCTTCAATCTGCTCATATTCTTTGAAGTGATGCGTCTTCAGATGCTGAATGAAGTTTGTGCTGTTGAATCTTGTGTTGTGATTTCTCCTACTCCAAACGTCTGCACACATCCACGCTACAGCAGACCTTTTTCACCGACATTCTTGGAGAGGCTGGATATTAATTTAATTAATTAATTTGTAACTAATTCCGTCTGTTTTTGTTGCTTGATGTATTTTCAGAATTAGCAACAACAGCATTTTCGAAGGAACAAAATAGGTCCTTTTAAATAAACTGACACTGGATAAAAAAAAGTTTAAAAAAAACGAAAATCTTTCTGAACTTGCTTGTTCAACACACATAGTTGTCAGTAGGATCATAAATAATCTAAAAAAAAAAACTCAGATTAAAGCAAATTAAAAACATTTATGAACTCTTGTCAGAATAAAATGATAGAATATATAGCACATTATTTGAGAGAGAAGTCTTGAGCAGTGTCCAGCAATGGTCAGACTGAGGCGTCAGTGAACCTGATCATTCACTCATTCATTATGCAACTGTATCTGTTCGAAGATAGAAAAAACTACATACATATTGACAAAGACATGTCTAAAGAACCATGAAGCGAATTCAAAGAGCATCTAGTCAGTCTTTCCTATCCATTTCCTTCTCCAGACCTCATACCTCAGTCCTTGAATTGGAGCTGATATCTGTGTTGTGTTTGCACTCCAGACTAGCGGATTTTAACTTTCCAAAGCTGCTTAACTGATTGAACCAGAGGAGCTAACAAATAAATCTATCAGAACATCCCTCTATTTTAGCCTCCAGCTACAGCTGATGAATGGCTTTGATAGCCGCAGGACAAGGGATTGTGTTTTCTTATTCTTTATGATTTTACACACACACACACACACACACACACACACACACACACACACACACACACACACACACACACACACACACACACACACACACACACACACACACACACACACACACACACACACACACACACACACACACACACACACACACACACACCAGTCTCGATAACAAAGTGACAGAACCTGTGAAATCACTGACTCAAATGAGCATACCAGGTTGACTTGAGAATGAAGACATAAACACCGAGTATTACTACTGCTATATGACTGTCACACATTTTCATGAACGGACTGAAAGAAGAGTTTGGTCACTAGCTTCCTGAATGAGTTCCATTAGAACAGTGGCGGGAAATTACATTTCCTCAGGGACCATGTTTAAAACAGCAACTCTTGTAAAGGGCCATCAAGCCAAAAATAGATAGACAGACAGACATACAGACAGACAGACCTCTCGAGATCTCTTTCGGGAAATTGTTTTCCAGCACACAGATTATAGATTCATAAAAATAATAACAAGAACAAAGTGCAATAATAATAACAAAACTACAAATGAAAAAAAAAGAAAAAGAAAAAAGAAAAATAACACAAAGAAAAGGATTCAAAGATTAACATAGAATAAAATCATCTTTTCGCTTCACTCCTGCCCCCAAACTCAGAATTAAACAGCCTAATAGCACGAGGAATTAATGAGTCCCTGAGTCTATTACTGTTGCATCTGGGAAGGAGCATGCTCCATCTGCTTCTCTGTTCACCGATGACAGTGTTCAGAGGATGACTGTCATCATCCATGATGGGCAGTAATTTCTCCAGATCTCCTCTCACCAACTGTCACCAGTGAGTCCAGCTTCATGCCAACCACAGAGCCAGCCCTCCTGAACAACCTGTCCAACCTGTTGACACTCCTATTGGACACATTCCCACCCCAATACACCGGAGCTTAAAACAGGACACTGGCAAACCACAGACTGGTCACCAGGAGGAGTTTTCTGCAGATGTTAAATGATCGGAGCCTCCTCAGAAAGTACAGTCTACTCTGAACTTTCTTATACACATGGTCTGTGTTTCAGGACCAGTCCAGTTTACTGTCCAGCCTCACACCAAGGTGCTTAGTTGTCAACTATCTCCTACTCTTCACCTCTCCTGGACCAATCAAAAGTCCAAGACAAGCTTCCTGGTCATTGAGGTGTTCAGCTGCAAGTGGTTCCTCTCACTGCAGTCCACAAAGTCACGTATCCTGAACTCGTCCTCGCTGTTGTCCCTGATGCATCCAACAATTGCAGTGTCGTCAGCATACTTCTGGACGGACTCAGCTCGGAGTTGTAGCAGAAGTCTGAAGTGTAGATGGTGAAGAGGAGAGGGGCCAGTACTGTCCCCTGAGGTGCTCCTGAACTGCACACCACAGTGTCAGACGTGATGTCCTTCAGCCTGACCATGGACGTGCGGTCAGGGGAAGCAGGTGAGGCAGAGCCTCACCTCTCAAAGCGCAATCCATCACAAATTGGGTTCATCATTCTGCTAACAGGCTAATGGTCGCTCGGGATTCTTCACTCTTGAGCCAAATTTCTCGCTAAACTTTACTGTAAATCCCCACAGTAGGAGGAAATAAACGTTCAGCGTTCACCTTAATATTTATCCACAATCGAATACTACCATAGATCTAAAGGATGTAACTAATCTAACATCCTACAAAATATCACAACAATTCAATACAGTATAGACTTTTTGAGAAATTATTAATTTCATCTTTTTGTTTTTTTTTAATTGTAACCCAACACCATGTGTGTGCGTGCGTGTGTGTGCATGTCTGTGTGACGAATGCTAATTGAATAAGCTTCCCTTTTGGTCTTATATACTTGTAAAACTGACACTAAAGGAGTCAGTGCCTCACCAACCATGACCTCACTGCACGTCACTGAGCCTGACATACTGTGGTCGATCAGTGAGATAGTAAGTAAGTAAGTAAGTAAGTAATATTTATTTATATAGCGCTTTTTGAGACCAGGGTCACAAAGCGCTTAAACAATCAAAACAATACTCAAAAAAGTACATACTTTAAAGATCAAGATAATACTGAGAACAACACATATCCAAAACAATGGAACGAAAGCCTTAATATAAGTGGATTAAAAAAATATAACAAAAAAGTTACACAAACAAATCTAATAAAATCAAGCTTAATAGTCTTGAGTTTAAGTCTAGGGTTTAAAAAAAATGTGGTTTAATGTGCAACTTATTTTTTTTTTATTCTCACTACAATATTTTGGAAAGGCAATAAATACTTGGAGAACAATCATATTTTAGAGTTGAACTAAGAATAATTAAAATAAAAACAAAATGGTAAGTTTTTACTTATTTCAGTATTTTCAGTAGTTTGTACTCATAACATAGAATTTTGGTGATATTTAAGATTATTTTTGGGGCTAGAAATGCTCATAAAGAGACAAAGTAGTTGAACAAGTAGCTGCATGTGGCCCCTGGGCCACCTTTTGTTCAGGTCATCCTAAGAATGAGCTTGGTCAACTGAAAGGCTTTCAGAATGGAACCCTCACTTCTTTACATATAAGTTAGTGCCGACACTACATCAAAGTTAAACATTTGAATCACAATTTTA
This sequence comes from Callionymus lyra, assembly GCF_982586985.1. Classification (NCBI taxonomy): domain Eukaryota; kingdom Metazoa; phylum Chordata; class Actinopteri; order Syngnathiformes; family Callionymidae; genus Callionymus; species Callionymus lyra. Next base: position 26,281,380 of record NC_141831.1, on the reverse strand, counting down.
AGAGCCTAACAGGAATACACCATTTATAATGGTGCTCCTAAATGATTCAAATGTTGATTGGCAGTGTAGAAATACCGTTTTTCAGTGTTCTCTTATATTGCAGAATGTCGAAAATGTGTTCTGCAATTTGAAAATGTGTTCTGCAAATACACAAACCTAAATACTACAACCTCACATATAGCTTTGTAACCCATAATATTATTGTAACTCTTTATTCTCCCTTTTAATTTCAGTGTTCACAGATCCTCATCTGCAGCGAAGTTATCATTCCCTGATACCTGCACTGGTCTTTCATCCCCTCTTCCTTGTGTTACTACAACTAGTATCAATCAATTTATAAATGTATGTACCAGTCATATCATCCTTTCACACAACATACTAATAAAGGTATCACCACAATAATAACATGTAGATTTACAGAGTTGGTATTATTCAAATAAATATTTTAATGTTTACCAGCATTTTGAGAACAAAAATAAAATAAGAAAAATAAACCATTTAAATGTTTTACTTTGTTTCCCTATAACCTGAAAAATACATAGACGGTCTGTGAGGTTGAAAAGTTGGTAAAACAAAATACTAAGGGTGACAATGTGGAACAAAGAGCAAACAACCCTGCAAGTGTCAAGATTTATTAAGGGATCACAAAAATTCCAGAACTAAATAATAATTACAAGATGTGTGTTCTATGGCAAAGTTATTCAAGAATGAAAAGAGTGTGAAGCCCTTGATCATGTTGAGAAGTGCACACCAGAGACATACTAATGTTAAATGTTGATCAAAAATGAACACACATATTGGCAGTTACATGATTGGATATCCAAGTATTCACATACATATTATTTGTGTTACTCATTCTGATCCTTGCAGATTATTACTGCATTATTGTTTTATACAGGATATTTTTTATAAGATATTACTAGCAATTCAGAAAATAAATGTTAAGTAATTATTGGGTTAAAAAAAATAAAAAAATAGAACAAACAAAATGATGAACAAAAATCAGTCAATAAAAATAGGGGTAGATCCGGGAAGTTATGTGCAATCGGGAGATTCCAAGGAGAGATCGAGACCATTGCCAGTCTTGTGTGATTAAATCACACACACGTCAGTCAGTTATATCAGATTCTTGCTGACCTGGTTTAATTAAAGAGCAAGTCACAGCTGGACGGTTTTCCTGATGTAATCAGACATATCTCCTGAAACACACATTTATATAAAGGTGGGTATGTATATAAATGTGTATGTGAACAGAAAACACTTTTATTCAATGTAATACGAGACATAGTTTCAACCTTGGGCTCCTGTAATTGTTTAGAGCTTACATTGTTGCAATGCCTCATGGGACTTTTATATTGGGCCTTCGAAATTTAGGTTTGTAATTTTAAAGCGTCTACGTTTTGGTAGAATTACCTTTAAAATGCCTTTAGGTAAGATTACCTGAAGGAGCGCCACTTTTGATTTCTAGTTCAGAGGAAACTACTAAATCATTATTTAAATGTTCTTATTAATTAATTATGAAGCAATATTTTGATGAGTCTCATGATCTATAGCACTACCTTAGCATGAATAGTTTTCTTTAAGGAGAAAGAGGCTTTTGATACAGTACATGACAGGACGTTTTATGGATTTACTAAAGAAACTGGATGATGGATGACAATTTCAGGAACCTAACAAGAGAGAATAAGGAACTTATAGCACGTTTGGTTACTGAGAGTTAGAGAAATTATCTTACTGTTCTACTGCTTGAACAACAAGTTCAAAACACTAGACACATTCAATCTGTGTAAGGGATGAAATATTCAGGTTCTTGCTCTGATGATAGATGAAGGAGGTAGAAGCTAAACAGGAAGATGGAGGTGATGACGATGATGATGATGGCAGTGATGAGGAGAAAGATGGTTTTTTTTGTTGAGGGGTCGGGTGACTCACAGTGTTGGCTTTCTGAGTCAGAGATGTGACTCAAAATCAAATCAAATGTAGGGAAAAACAAGGTCTTTGAAATGTGGCTTGCTTAGAGAAGGGTGAATCGGGATCAATTACAGTTCCAAAACCCCATTGATTGTCAAAATTCAGGACATGGTTATTTTATTGACCAGTTTTTATTATATATATTGCGGACAATATGTGGGCCACAGGGACCTGTTGTTGGATTTAAAAAGATAATTTGCACTGAGAGGTGGAACATGACGTAAATCTAAGTGGTTCTAAATCGGTTGGTGGTCATTTTCCCAGAGTCTAAGCTGCTGCACTCAAAGTTTAGACAGGAATCAATTGAAGTTATTGATCCTGTAGAATTTTCCCGCTGCCATTTTAGATTAATATGGATTTGTGGCACTGTGCATCCGAAGACTCTCAGAATGTTCGACAGTAGAACGCTTGTATGCCTAATGTAAAACGGGTTTAATAAGTGCTTCACGCTTTTAATACAAGTGCATGGAGTTAGCTTTGATGTTTTTTATCCGGCTTTGCAGTTCTGGTTTGGTGTTCCTGATGCTGTGTGTCATGCATGATGTCATTATTTAGTCAAAGATGTTTTCCTTCACAAGCTAGTTTGTTAGCAGTATTACCCACAAACACACACATTTAAAAATAGATACTTCACATACGCAGGATAATGAGTGAGTAACTGTACATGATGTGTGAACGATACACACATTATGAACCTGCAGCCACTATTTGCATCAAACAAGTGCGAATAAAGAGAGAGACGGCAATATCCTCCCAGAGGCAGTGGCAGGTAGTGGCGCCTCACTGTCAGTCTGTGGCCATCAGTTTCAATCTGTGGCATGTCTCTGGCATCACACAGTTCACAGATTGCCACTGATGGCCACAGATTGCCAGAGCCACTGGGAGGATTTCTGTCTTGTTGAATAAAGATGTTTAAACCCATCACATGACCCACAGAATCTCAGAAAGAGAGTGGGACTCTGATGTGCTCAAATCCATGAAACTATTTCAATGAGTCACTTTCAATAACATTTTCAGAGTTTGCTTTTGCTTGTTTTACAGACAATTTTGCAATTTGATGACAATAAAGGTGAATTTTTCTACAAAAGAACACTCACAGCGCAGATTTCTTCTACATCATTCATTAACATTTGTTTTATTTATTATTGAGTATTCTTTCCCATTTTTTCTTTATTTGATATCAATTGTCAGTAATAAAGTACATTTTTGGCATTTTGAATATTGTGGCAATAGTTCTGAGAAGATGGTAAAAGCAGAAATTCGAACAAGAAGCAAGCATGGAGCAGGATTTATGATATCATACGCAAAAATTGTGATTGTATGATAACAAGAAGATGAATACATTAAAAAAAACCTATAGAAAGTGCAGTTAAGATAAGGTTCATTAAGTCACAGACCTCCTGGAGATTGTGTTTGGTGGTTGTCATGTGAACATTTTATTATTGTCCAAGTTAACTGCTGGATTAATGAATCTGGGATCCGGACTCCCATGACCAGATCAGAGTTACCCCCAAAATTGAAGCACCAAATCAGTGCCCACGGCTGTGGGCCAGAAGAACAAATAGGTTTAACATTGGACGTTTCTTGTTGCAGCTAAGCACAACTTGATGGTCGGATCAAAATGTCCCAATAATTATATTCTTCATAAAAACCTGCCCTGGCTATTAATATTTTGAATAGGATGTACTTTCACTCAACATCTACCCTTTTACTGTATATCCAAGATAGTCCTTATTTTATCCGTCTATTTTTGCTGCAGCACCACTAGCAGGGGGAAATGTGACAGCATTTGAAACATGTTTGAGTGGCAAATTGAATTAGAGTGGGAAGCCAAATGTGCCTGACTGCCTGGTGTATCGAGGACTATGCTGACAGCTTCTGTGATGGTGACTGTAGCCATATTTGGCAGGTGCTTTAAACCAAGTCAACATATCAGTCAAGTGCTGGATAACATCAAGACAACAAATAGTAATTATTACCGGAGTAGTAGCTTAAAAAGACAGCCTTGTCTGGTCCCTCTTGTGCTTCAACTTGAAGCCAGACAACGTGCAACAAAATGATTATTTGAAAAGACAAAACATTAAAACCCATCATATTTTATTAGAATAAATTACAATATGCGTCTATATTTAACAGCTTCAGTTGAGATTGATCAACATTTAGTTTTTTGTGAGAAAACAAACCTGTTTACTTATAATTATTTAGTTGTCTGCCATTTGCTACTTATCTGATAAACAGAGGTGTTAAATAATGCAGGTGCAGGTGCTAGGCAAGGTTGTATATAATTGCTGTCGGCTTGTCATACAGGTTTTTTTTTTTCCTTCCAATAACACATTTTTCAAGACGATTTTGCACCTTCCACAGGTTCAGAGTGGAGCTTGTTTTGAAGGACATCAGGTAAATCTCTTGGTAATTCAGCAGAGGACAAAGATACACACAAACATGCTGTCAATGCATAGTGCATTAACCTTAACTAATGTAATGAACAAAAGAAGGTTGACAGGGGGTTACTTTACTTTGCTTTTCTTATAACAGATTGGAATTAATTCATTATTCATGTCTAGCTACATGTTTATCATTAATCCATTTTGTTAATCTACTTTTATTTGAACAATTTACTTTTTATGTTGACATCAAGACGGCGGTGGTTGGTTCCTTTTTTCTGTTGCTCTTTTTGTGTTTTAATACTGTTTCTTGTGAGTCATATTTAACTGAGGAGCTCTTGAATATCATGAATATACCCTTGCAGATGGGTGCACATTGGCGCAGTGGCCAACCGCTGACCTTTCTGTGTGGAGTTTGTATGTTCTTCCCGTGTTGCGTTAGTTTTCCTCTTGACAGTAGGTATGAGTGTGTGTGTGTGTGTGTGTGTGTGTGTGTGTGTGTGTGTGTGTGTGTGTGTGTGTGTGTGTGTGTGTGTGTGTGTGTGTGTGTGTGTGTGTGTGTGTGTGTGTGTGTGTGTGTGTGTGTGTGTGTGTGAATGGTTGTGTGTCGTTGTGTTCTCTGCGACAGACTGGCGCCCCGTCCAAGGTGTCATCCGCCTCACACTAGAAGATACTGGGATAGGCTCCAGTTTTGATGAGGAACAGAGACTTCAGGACATCTTCTGCGTTATGCTAAACCGAAACCTGGCTGTGTGAGAACATCCAGCACACAGCACTGGAGCTTCAGAGCTGCTCAGATTGGACCTTGACACAAAGCCCTCAGGAAAAATAGGAGGCAGAGGGATCTGTTCATATGTCAACAGACGTGATGGTGATCCTATGGCACTTCTGCCTTATTATTCTTCATAAATTGCAGATGATTATATTCCCCCAGTGAATTCACTTCATTCATCCTGGCAGATGTTTACATTCCCCACATCAAGTGCGAAGGAGGCTCTCCACTAGCTGGCGGACCAGATCCTGAATGTGGAGTAGACCGACCCGGATTCCCTTATTTTTTTACTGGAGACTTTAATAATAAAGAGCTTAAGGAACAATACACACTACAAGCCCAGGCCCTGCTCAACCACTGATGACCCAATTTGGGCAGATAATCACAATGACTTTTGTTGTTGCTTGGACCAGCAGTGGAATGAAAAGAACCTTCAACCCACTGTTTTCCACCACGGCCTGCAACCTGTCTAAGCCTTTCCTTACAGAGCGCATACAGTCTGCTGTCTACACTGGAAGCTCTTGCGATATATAGCAATTCCTCTTGTCGAGGCTTCAATACAAGATGGACAACACAGACAAGCAGCACAGAGTTGATTAGATGTTTTTAAGTGTGTCATTTTGGAGGAAGATGAAGACGAAAACCACTGAGCATCATTAGCTTCTTAATTAGGGATTCTAATTGTGAGGCCTGAAGTAAATAATTTGATTTTGGAAGACAAGTCCCCAAAGGGGTAAAAGAAGTGGGGATCTGCCTTAAATTGATTTTGCAAAATTTGTTGATCTTAGGAAAAGTGATTCCATACCTCGGCCAAGGATTTTTACCCTGTAGCCTGATAGATAAAATTACGTCTATGATTCTATATCAGGCTCTTTCAGCCTCTGATGCGGATCACTGGGTTTTTTGAAAATAAGTAAGTATATATGTGGGAATTTTATTTAAATGTTTCTTAGCGTTTTTCTAATAATGCAAACCTCTCCTTCACTTTACCTTTATTTAACAAAACTGTTACTATAAGACGTAACTTTGCTGATATAAGAACATTAGTTATTCACGATCATCAGAACTCTGTCTCCTCGCTCCCCCCCACCTCACCTTACATTATATATTATTATAAATTAGGTAAGGTTGTAAATCAAATCATTTCATTTTTAATGTCCTTTTATTTTGTATTCAGTATTGTTTGTATTGTATTCAAATGATGGTAATAATAATAATATAATAATGATGATTATGATGATACAATTATGATGTATATTAATGTTTATATAAACTATAAACTCTCAGAGATAACATAAGAATTTACATTTACATAAGAAAAGGGAAAAACAACCATGACTCAGTTAAACAGCTGCAGTAAATATACAGTACAAAACATTACTATGACAATTATCAATGGTTAAAGTGATAGAAAATGAGTTTAGTTTGAATTTTGAGTAAACGATCACTAACTAAGCTTTCATTTATAGTTTATTTATATATAGCATAAAAGCAAACAGATAAAGTGAACATTATGGCTTCGAGGGTTTTCTTTCATGTAGGAAATGAGTCCAAATGGCTCTTTGAGTTGTTAAGGATCTGAGATGAATATGAGGATATCGTTTGCATACAAGATGAGTTTATTAACTGAGAGACACATTTTGATATCTGGGATTAAGGGTTCAGCAGGGATCGCTATAGCAAGAGGCTCAAGATCTAGAGAGAAAAGACTTGGGGATATTCCTTTGCCCCTGCCGAGTACCCAGTCCCAATTCAAACCATGGTGAGATAAGCCCGTTTATTAGAACGGCAGCATTTGGAGGTGTGTATGTGGGATTCATGTAATGAACTTGTTACTAAAGTCAAATGATTTAAGAACTAGATAATAAATAATGCCATCTGACTCTAACCAATGCGAGTACAGCCCACATTATGTCAATAAAACATCTGTTAAAAACTGTGCTTCGTTCAGGCAAAAAGCCTACCTGAGGGTTAATGAGAGCATAAATCGCTTTGTTTAATCTATTGGAAAGAAAGTTTGACAGGACTTTTTCATGATATCCTAATGGAGAGGTGGGTCTACACCTTTAACAGTTAGTTGGGTTTTTACCAGTTTTATACCTGTTTCATACACCTTAAACCACATACGGAAATTAAAAGAATCATTTAAACTATGAAAAATCACATGTATTGTTATAACATTTCGAGATAAAGACTTGTTTGAAACATGATTTTTTTGTGATAATCGTCGACCTGGTGGTCATAAAAGCGGAAACACTAACTCGTATTTCCAGACGGAACAGTTTTTCTGTCACCCTGAGACTGATCAGATCGGAGCAACATCTTGCTAAAGACGGAAGCATGTCCCATCAAGCGTGCATCAGTGATCCGCAACAATTTATTACACCATGAATACCGTTCAGTCCTCAATCGACTATGTTCGTCATTGTGGTTCAGTAACTCCCTTGCCATATTGTACAAACTAGGTCGACATGCACTGGGAATTTACTCTGTCAGCTCAACAGACGTCCAAACCAGTTAAGTTGTTTCTTGCACAGAGCATATGCTTGTTTTTGTTCGTGGTGATGCAGCGTGGGAGAGCCACATCTGGCCATGCAGTCTTCTCCTCGACGTCTATTTGGCTCGCAGTGTGGCATTCAGGGATTTGTTGAGATTCCCTTTAAAACTCTACTCATTTTATTTTGATTAATTACAGTGTAAAAGTTTTCTTCACATAATATATGTTTTACGGGTTGGTTTGGGAAACAGACTGTCAAACTAAAAGAGAAAAAAATCCTATCAAATTGTTAAAAAAAAATCCACCCTGTCTGTTCCAGAATCGGTCAGAACACAAACATACAAACACACAGGAAGGGAGAGAGCAGAAAACACACCATATTAGTATAAATACAATAATCATTATGTTGACATTAGTAGTTGTTTTTATGGAATATATATGTTTGCTAATCATAAATACCACCCACCATGTACTTTTGCTTTAAATAATCACAATTTTGGAAGCTTATTGGACTGTTCTCTCTCCTTCCAGACCCAATTCTCACGCTAGTTTTCTGTGATAGACCTTATAGCAATGACGTAAACATACAAATTCAACAGAACAGAAAAATAAGGATTTGATTAGTTGAACAAATGTCTCACGTCAAAGTTGTTTCCCAGTGCATTTTGGCATTGAATTCTGCATAAAGGCATTTATTGAGCCATTATTAATAGATTTAAGAACACATAAAATACATATACATACACAATAATATAGCTTCTAAATTGAATTGAAGATGCTACAAAGATCATTCACTTAACACGTCAGCTTCAACACAATAATAACAAAGTTCACAATGTGAAAAAACCCCACCTTATTGGCCACGGTGAGTGGATAAGCTAGTGGTTTACATATGTTCCCGGTTGTGTAATATTACAAACAAATGACAATCCTATTTATTAAAGTACTCACGTTGTCCCACTTTGCTCACTCGCTTTAAAATGATTGCAAATCTGTAATGTTTCTTGGGAAATCCATCATACCCCTCCATTTGAAGTGTGCTCTAGACCTTCATTTTCAAGGACTGTACTGCACTCTGTTTTACCCCTTCCAAAGCGAATGGAGAATTGGGACATCCCTCCATCTTGCAGACATGTGCAAAACGGAGGTGAAGAGCTGAAGTGAAGGTGTTGGGAAAATAATTGGGACGGGCCCTTAGTGAGGTCATCTGCTATCTATCATTTCATTTAATTTATTATCAGAGAATCAAGAAAATAAATCTTCCCTTAGCATCTTTTTTTTTTTTACGACTCAACATTTGTAGGAGCCGCACATTTACATTTCTAAACTGAGTGACCATCTGCTAAATTTCCCAACAGCTAGTAGTTTAGGCCCCCGTGCTTAATGTCAGCAGGCATCTCAACTAATTACCTTCAGTCAAACTATAATCCTTCTTCAAAGAGCAATATTCCTGAATCGGAACTCCTTGAAGCTTAAACTGGGCTAACTTTGGACATTTTCTTCCTTGGTAAAACCACTTGAAAGGTTGGTCAGCTGATTTATACAGTTGCAGAAGTGATGAGTTCTTAATTCAATCCTGTCTGCTGTGTCAGTGCCACTTGGCAGGGTGTGCTGGGTCTTATAATAGAAGCTTTTAATTACCTCACAGGAATATTGCATCCTCTGGTCCTCTCCACTCACTGTAGATCTCCCGTTTGAAAGGACGGGCTGATGCAACATCTAACCTTTTCTTCTTAATCGTCTCTTTGTAGCTTAATGTCATCATCTTAATTGAAAATGGGTGAGGGGGGGGTTGTCACCAAATCATGTAAACCATCCAACTGCATTAACTCTTTGGCACAGACTTTCAGTGCCCATCTTTTTTTCAAAAGACCTTCTGAATTCCAGTGTGCCTGTGTTCTCCTCTTTGTGAGTTTTTCTGACGTCTTTGGAATGATGGCTTCTTCAAGAAGCAACTTACAAGTGTGTGCATCATCACTCTTTGCTGCATTATTTTTTGTTTCTGTTCCCCTACATCCGGCTGCGTCATGAGAAAGCACCGATGAGATTTGGAAAATAAGTGATTGAGGAGCAAAGCCACAAATGTATGTAAGAAGATTATGTGTAGCCCCCGTTCAAACGTCTTCAAGGACAGAAATGTTATTGATGCATGTTATGTCCTCCAGGGCTTTCACTCAAAGGAACTTTAAGGGCTTTCATCCCTGACATAAAGGTGGAGAGAAACATTATTGAGGCTCTGCAGCATAAGAGAGTTTCTCTTTTTACGAGCAAGCTTGAAAAAGAGAAGTTGTATTTCTCTATCCTTTGAAAGAGCAAAAAAGAAACCTTCTAATTGGTTGAAATAGCTGCTCTTTCCTCCCTGGCTGCTTCTTAATGCAATGAAGTATTTATGGGACATATTTGCCTGTGTCAGCATAGGTTCCTCGAATAGGGAAACCTTTTGTATGATTCTCCTCTTCCATCTCTCCTATTTTTGCCCTGACCATATTCACCGGTATGAAGATAGTATCCATGGTCGCGCCTATCTCAGTGTAACTAGCAAGGAGAGGCTGCTATAACTGCGCTGTTTCAGGTTTGATTCTCATCTAACGCTGTCATTTACTTAAACTTGAAATACATTCACACCGTAGCTCCAGAGGTAATGTGTAAAAACCACCTCAGGGATGTGAAGTCACTCAGGCCTTTTGTATCAAAACCCATGCCACGGTGTCTTTGTAAACATCATCGTTGATCAATTCATATTCATTCCATCGCAGACATTTTTAGAGTTTGAGATCAATTCAGTGGATCTGAGATCTTCAATTGCATTGTCACTTCCATAAAATAATTTCAACTTCAACTAGAAAAGCACTGAGACAATGCATACATCCACCAAGGAGCTCATTACACGTGACTGTTTTAAAAAAAAAAACATACACTAAAATCAATTAAATTATTTCTATGATTCAAAATGGGTTGTTTTATTCTCATCAGTTTTTTTTAGTTTTTGTTGTAGCGGACATGTGAAATAACAAAAGTGAATGAAAGCTTGCATAATTCAGATGTGACAGATGTACACACTTAAACTAGGATCTAGATAAAACTATGCTGTGGCGTCAGCTTCCGAAGACAAAATGAAAGCATCGGGAAGCAAAGAAAATGGTGTGAAGAGACTTGTGTGGCTTTCACTGGTGAACACTGTTTTAGTTGTATCCCATTCATCTATATTGTAGTTTTATCGTCTTTCATGTTGTTGTTCTTATACTGTACAGTAAATCCGTTGTTAGCAACTAATTGTTTCTGCCTACCAATTCATGCATTTTGCTCAGATTTAATTATAAACTGCTCTGGTCGTTCAGAAAAAAAGAGTGGAGAAACTTCTGCTTCAGCGTCATGAAAATAACGTGAGAGTGTTAATTAGAAGTGCCATGAATCTTGATTATTTACGTGAACGAGCTCTGGTTGCCGTGGCCAGAGCTTGGGAAAAAATGGTGGCACAGATGCGATTATTGACGCTAATGTCTAACTACAGGGCACAATCTCTTTGTGCTTCGAACTGACTGGATTAAAGCATCAATCTTGCTCTCTGTTCCCCTAATGGTATTAGGAAAAGAGTGGATAGGTTTCTTTATTCTGTTAAAGAATATCTGATATGGGGACTAGCTTATTTAATTAAGTGAAAAAGCATGGTGGGAGGAAAAGCAGCACCAGCCTGTAATAGCCTGTGTACCGGAGCATAACATTTTTAACCTGAAGTGGACTCACATTACCACCTGCCACCTGAACAACACCAGAAATTATGCAGTCATAACCAAAGGGCGGCAAAGTGTCAGTTTGCAATTCCATTAGTGGTACAGCTCTGTCATTTTCTAATGTGAATAGCAATGACTCCGTGTTGACACGTAACTTCCACCTCCTTCCCCCTTTGCCTGACAGCACCTGGGTCAGGGGGAATAAGGCAATTTCTCCCTCTGAGGTGATGAAGGCTCCGTTCACATTTACAGGCTGCCCTTTGGCCGGATGCTAGGTTGAACCAGACTGTGAATGAGTCCCCTTATTGTCAATAAAAATAATCAGAATTATGTTTCAGCTTATCAATCCACCCGGGAATACAGGAGTAAAATAAAATTAGATTCCCCTTTTGTTTGAATGATTATGACCTGGCAGACAAACAAACATCAATCACCGTACATTTACCGTACTCGGTAGTAGACAATTAGTCTTCAAACCGCTAGATGTTGTTCTTTGTTTTCCCTTCAAGTACACTATAATATTTGTTAAAGTTGAAGTTTTCCAACTGACAAGTGTGTACATCAATAATGTTATTTAAGCTAGGAAGAAAAACAGGGGCTAAATTAGAGCCAGAACCTTTAAGAATCTAAATCAAACCAATTTAGAAAATTTCCCATGATACCCAACCCTAGTTTCTAATGAGATTTGTCTAGTCTATTTCTACCAGGGGCTCGTACACTCGCTACCCTAAAAAGATTGTCTGGGATCGCTTGACCCGCTTCCGTTTGGAATTCAAAATCAGGTAATGAAGGCATCATGTGGTGCACGCTGGGCGGGGCCTCTTCCGATTGGATGACCCTGGATGACCTTTCCATAACGCGATACAATCAGATCGCCTTATTATTAACATGACCGTTTTGTTGTGTTGGGCTTAGAAATCTGCCACGAGGGCGAGAACGTCTTTCCCGGCAAGAAAAGCTTTCAGTGCCTCATGTTGCTCACGTTTCAGCTCTGAACTCCGTCTAAATCAGCAAGAACAGACGAAATCGTTTGTTCGATCAAGCGACTAGTGTCGCTAGACTGTTTTTTTAGGGTAGTGAGTATAGGAGGTCGTGGTAGAAATAGGATGGCTTACAGTACATTTGTCTCAAGCACTAAACTTTTAATTAGGAATCAGTTAATATCACAGTGAAAAGAAGAACAAATTCAAATACATACTGTGTGTGAAATTGATTCTCACACAAGGACAGGAAAGATGATGATAAAAGAACGTTATATAAAGAGTGAATTGCTTTGTTATCTGAATCTTTTAGTTCTTTTTTATGCGACACAACTCACTGACCAAAAGTTTTTTTTTAGTTTTTTTTAAGAGAAGCCTTTACACAGCAGAAGAATTAATTATTTTTGACATGACCTCCTGACCATGTTTGAACAATAACTGAAGCTGAAATGCATATTCTGAGGTTAATTCAAAAGAGAAATCTTAATGTCTAGAGGTCTGTTCCACGTGAATGACTTCAGATAGATTTCTCAGTCGTCGCACTCTGGACTCTCAGTGGTCAGGGGACACACAAACCCAAATCAGTTTCTGGACTGCTTCTCACTTCATACAGTTGAGTGGTCAGGTTATCACACCGCTCTTCGGCGTCTTCACACCAGCAAGTCCCAATGCTGTCTGGAGCCATTGGGTTTCCATTACCACAAATCCATTTCACTCATTTAAAATTAATAGCTGTGGTCCTTCCCTGACCCCTGAGATAGGCCCAGCTCCTTTTTCCTCCGTCAGAACACCTCGAGGATTTGGTTCCTCTTTGACTATCGATCCATCATTAAGTGCTTTAATAAGCATTTGGTAATATTTGGATTGTGGGCACTGACAAAAGGGTTGAGATTTTTAAATGTCTTTGTTTCTAAAACCAATTACTTTGTATAATATTATACATTGAATGACCACAGAGTGTACTGTTGGCAATTAAACTGTTGGAAATTACAACAAAATATTGTATTTAATACAACTTCACTATTACTGACTATATATATACATATATATGTGTAAGAGAAAGTATATGCTTGTTGTAAAAGCCAGGAAAAAGTATATATAAATATGTCGTCATTCTTACAGTATTGCAATATATCATATATATATATATATTTATATATATATATGGACTGCAGAGATGCATTAATCATGTGTGCTATATACAATATTTCACTGCACTTAGTGTATGAATAATGAAGGGGGTTGGGTGAACAGGAGATGTGGATGTTTGGGTTGGGGACACTCTCAGGGCGGTGTTTCTCCTGCACCCTGAGGGGGCAGTCAGTGGTGGTAGGGGATGGAGTGAGAGAGTTCCTTTACCTTATCAGTGGAACAGACCCTAACGCTCTAATCGGCAGGACCCAGAGACAACCGGGGGTGAAGAAGAGAGGCTAGGTACGCAACATCCAAGACGAGGGAAAAAACAAGCATGGCGAGAAGCAGGGGGAGAGAAGAGTTTATGCCTCTTAGATAACAGCCGTTTTAAAGGCAATGCACAGATAAGAAGAAGCTCAGATTCAAGTAGTTTCAGAGTCTCATAGCAACAAGCTGATGCTGGAGAAAATTTTTTAACCTATGTATGAACCGTATGTTTTTTTCTATATATTTCTTCTGTTGCCAGTCCTCAACAGGCATTATGGCGGCGCAGCAATTAGAGCTGCAGTCTTAAAGATAAATGGTCTTTCACATAGGTTCCTCCCCTACTCTGGAGTTTCTTCCAGTCAATCTCATTTCCTCACACTGTCAAAACACAGCAACACAACAGAATGATACCTGATGTTAACTGAATGAACATTTGAACTGACTTAAAAACACTTTTGGTTTGAACTTTACCACCCATGTTAGTGAATTAAACAAAGCAATATAATAGAAAAGCCAAAAAGTTTGGAGAGTTTTTTTTTAAACCATATGATTGTGTTTATTAATGTTTTTGATTGGCCTTTATTTACAAGTATTAATACGTAAGTACAGTAAAGTAAATAATACATATTTATCTTTCCTGAAAGTAGCTTGAGATGCACAAAAACATCTTTGCTAAGACACTTTGATTCATGTCTAGCCGCAGGTTTTGTTTGCTCCCTGCAGATTTAAAGACCAGCAAATACAAAATAGTTGGTGTGAAGGCAGCCAGCGCACGCAGGTACAGTTGTAGCACACAAACTCATGGTGATGAATCACATGCTCTTTGATTCTCCACACTTGATTTACTGCTGTAACTGGTTAAGAAGAAAGAGAATAGGATCGCTGCTATTGATAATTAGTTTTTAATGTGCCACACTCATCATGTCCAATTTCATGCCCCTTAGGCAGCTGATCGCAGATTTAATCAACACATTATTGCTTGCTATACTTAAACTGACTTCAGGGAGGTGCGTGGGGAAGTGAGAGAGAGAGAGGATTTTGTGAAAAAGACAGGCCGTTGCAAGGTTGTCAGCATGTGCATCCATTCCGGCAGCGTCCCCCTTTGATAGACATTGAATGGGTGTTCTGGGCCATTAACCAGGAGCTACGCTTGAAGATGTTTGGAACAATGTGCCTGTGTTCTGTCACAGGGCGCCATTGTTGCTTTGTGTTTTTACTAATGAACGTGTGTCTATGTCTCTGTAGCCAAACGATAACATGTAGTGAAAATAAAGTGATAACTTGTCTTGACTGGTGTATAGACTTTAAAAAACTCAGTTTAACTTGCTGGCACAACAGAACTATGATTGAATCAAATGTGTAACTTGAGAATGTTTTAACAAACGAAAGGGCTAAAATTGTTTGTTTATTTTACGTTTCTTGGTTGTTTTTCTATGCAAATTTGATTTTTTAAAAGATCCCAGATGGTGTTAAAATGAAAACACCATAAATGGATCCTACATTGTCTTTAATACATGTATTTGTATTCATCCAAATAATTAAGGTACCCTTAGATGTTTGGGTATTACTCTTATAGTGCATTGTCTGTCCCCTTAACTCACTTCTTTTGTGTATTGTTGTCTCAGAAGTGCGATACAAAAATGAGGGATATTTTGGCGCATGTAGCACATCTTTTATGGATAACCTAAAGACTTTTTTTTGCTACTTTCTGCTTGACTAAGACGAAAAATTCAATTTTAGTTTAGCTTGATGGAGTTGAGTTGAGACTGTACTCAAGGATGATGTGTTTATCTGCTTAACTTTGGCTGTGAGTCAAACGTGGAGTTAATGTCCCTATCATCTCTGGAGTAAGCCAGCGTCCAGCCAAAGCACTCATGTTTAATGCATCTCTGCAGTCCTTGTCATTTAACTTCACCTCTGGAAGTTGCGAGTTAGCATGAGAAAGCGACTGCTCCTGCAGGACCCATGAGGGGCCGATGGCTGTGCGAGTTTCTTCACCCACTCTCTATTTACTTAACATGTGAGGTGTCACTCCATTTCTGGCCTCTTGCTATGTTATCTCCCCACAGAAACTCCCTCACCTATTCGCACTGCATGAACCTGGAGTGGAGGGTGTGTTAAGATGACTGTGTGGCTCTCTAAAGCACTTTGTTACCCCACTTCTTCTGTGGCAGCAGGGAATGCTTAAGCAGAAGAGAGGCGGGGAACTGATGCTACGTTTGCAGAATTTATTGACATCCCAGTTTACTCCTTGTGTGAGCAATCCAGTTGGAAAGTTTTTCAAGTGAGACTGAAAGCCATCAGGTCTGGTTTGAGCTATCAGTGGGAGTGACAGTGAATGAAGATTTCATGAGTCAGAAGACTCATGAAATCTTCATTCTTTTAACTCAAAGCCGTCAGCATGAATACAAATAACACAAGCTTTCTGGCCAAGAGCAAGATCTGACCAAAGATCTCTTTGTGGACTTAAATCCACATTCCTGGCGTTTGATTAATGGTGTGGGAAGACTCTACAGAAGTTTATTTTGGTGATAGTAAAGCACTAATTGTGCTGCATTTGGACCAAAAATCAATGGTCTGGAACAGCTTGCAGGACGTGATCTTGGATCTAATCTAGCCAAACTCTGCATAACTTTGTTTTTTCTCTGAGAATCGAATCTCAGCCAATTAATTTAAGAAAAATACAATTGTTTGTCTTAGAACCTTTCTGAATATAAAACTATTACGATGTTTTGGGCTTCTGGAATTGAAGATGTTTTTGTCCTTCTAAGGCAATTTTTTAAATTGAATTATAATTATTCCAATTTGAATATCTCAAAAATAGTTATTAACCTGTTTACATCATGTGAAACAAAAACCCCTTGATTTCCACCTTGGAATATATACAGTAAAAGATGAGTTAATTTGTATATTTCGACTCAGTAAAAGAATATATAATATAAGAATAGGTAGCAGAAATAGGTAAATCCGGTCACATCTTTTTTTTCTATTACTCCTACATTTATACAGAAAGCATGTATTTTTTCTTGCCTCGCCCATTCAATCTCTGCCTCTCTCAATTTCTATCTTGATAATGGTAATTACAAAATCACCTTGACTGAAAGTTGGCTGACGCTGAAGAGGAAATAGTTTTTCTAATCAGGAACTGCCTCGTGGCCGGAATTCTAAGACTTAGCTGAAAAGTGTAGCGTGAACGATGAGCGGAAAGTAAAGTGAGGAGCTGACTGTACATCAATTCCCAGAGAAACAGAGTTTTTACCATTTTATTTTTACCATTATGTAACTGTTGTTTTAAAGGCTCTCTCAACGACATGGATGGTGTGGAAAGACACAGATATACACACCTGACTGTGTTATCAACACTGCATGTTTAATCTGCTCATACAAATGTTACCCAGTATACGGTGAAAAAAATCATAAAATCAGATGCAACATGTTGAATTTTCTTTTTCTTCTGATGCTGTATTTTTTTTTTTGTTAATGCTAATAACGCTTTCTTTTTTTCCCTGTCTGCTCTTCCCACCTGCCCATCCCTCCATGATAGGAGATGCACAGATCCCAGGTAAGACGTCTCTTGCTTTTTCTGACTCAACACCCTCCAAGTGTTAATAAGAAACAAACTGATTATTCTTATTCATTCTGGCTTTGAGATCTTTGTTTCTGAACATAACATTTAGCATTTAACGATACTAACGGTGCACTGGATGTTCTGCCAATTTCCGACATAAAAAGAAACAAACTTATGTTCATCATTTTAGCTTAATATTATTATACAATTAATTTATTTTCTAACGGTTTCATTTAGCTGGACATTTTCATTATGTCTTGCATTAATCCTCCTGAGTGTGTGCAGAAAATGTCCTTAATTAATATAAAATATATATATATATAGTTATGAGCTATGAAAGTACTGAAATAAAACAAACTCGTTTACTTTCTAGTTCGTACATTCAATTTCTTTTGTTTACTCCCCACAGTTCATTAATAAATATGACCATACTAACTGGTACACCATACAACAACATGATTTGCTCGAGAAAAACTTCACTTTAGTAGTAAATAATTAACAAATGGAAATTCTGTTTTCTGCCACAACTTGATAATGATTGATAAAGATGAGGATCCATCCTTTGGTCTCAAAATGTAGCAGTTGGCAAACTCTCCTTGGCACTTGATGTTGGGGTGTATCAACAAAGCCATCAGAGAAAAATATCTTGTTTGATTGGAAGATACTTAGTTTGCTACTTCAATAAATAGTTGTTTTTTTTTAATTGTATTGAAAGTGTGTATCAAATCAAACCACTTATTGTGATCATCATCCACTGTCATTTGACATGACTCTTTATCTTAAGAATGGGTGCTAGTAGCAGTAAAAATGACTTCCTGGTTAAAGTAGATATTTTTGTTTTCTGGTAATGAGCTTTCAGATTTTAAGCAAGTCGTTTCCGCTTTCATCCTTTTCTCCCTTTTTTCGTTCCTTAACCAAGCCTTTTAATCCAATTAGCAGAGCTACTGACAGTTATTTATATGTACATGAATAAGAATTGAACAGCAAGAGATCTCCCCCTGGGCTGGTTGGACTGAGCCCAGTCCTTCATGGACTCGCTCTCTGTCACAAGCCAGCCAGGCAACAACCCAAACACAAATTGACATGCATTGCCAGTCGAGAACGTCAAGCTGTCTTAAATGTGAAAGGCAGATCAGAGCTCGCTTTATTTCCTCTGAAATGAAATATTGGTTTAATGTTTTTCTTTTACCTCGGCACGTTTCTCCCCCCTCTAAGTGTCTCAGATGTATGCTGTCTTGCTTTATATTGCGGTAGGCTGGAAATATGAATAAAGCTTCTTAATGTTTCTTGCCCTTTTGAACTATTTTCTGAAGGTTGCACTACAGAGAACATTGTGTGAGGAGATGTCACTCTCACTATTGGCAACAACAAGACTTCCTTCCATTAAGTATCTTCACTCTGAGAGTCTCTCACACACTTCATTTTTACAATTCATAATGTAATGTAATTCTACATTAAACCTAATGTATCACAATACAGTATTTAAATAATATATTAATATTTTACCCGTGTAAAGGATGTTTCTAGAGGATGTAATGAGATAAGGATGTGCAACAAATATATATAAATATATAAATAAATACATATTTAAGCCATAGTGCATCTTATGGCACTAGATGGATGGATGGATGGATGGATGGGTGGGTGGGTGGGTGGGTGGGTGGGTGGGTGGGTGGATGGATGGATGGATGGATGGATGGATGGATGGATGGATGGATGGATGGATGGATGGATGGATGGATGGATGGATGGATGGATGGATGGATGGATGGATGGATGGATGGATGGATGGATGGATGGATGGATGGATGGATGGATGGATGGATGGATGGATGGATGGATGGATGGATGGATGGATGGATGGATGGATGGATGGATGGATGGATGGATGGATGGATGGATGGATGGATGGATGGATGGATGGATGGATGGATGGATGGATGGATGGATGGATGGATGGATGGATGGATGGATGGATGGATGGATGGATGGATGGATGGATGGATGGATGGATGGATGGATGGATGGATGGATGGATGGATGGATGGATGGATGGATGGATGGATGGATGGATGGATGGATGGATGGATGGATGGATGGATGGATGGATGGATGGATGGATGGATGGATGGATGGATGGATGGATGGATGGATGGATGGATGGATGGATGGATGGATGGATGGATGGATGGATGGATGGATGGATGGATGGATGGATGGATGGATGGATGGATGGATGGATGGATGGATGGATGGATGGATGGATGGATGGAGGGAGGGAGGGAGGGAGGGAGGGAGGGAGGGAGGGAGGGAGGGAGGGAGGGAGGGAGGGAGGGAGGGAGGGAGGGAGGGAGGGAGGGAGGGAGGGAGGGAGGGAGGGAGGGAGGGAGGGAGGGAGGGATGGATGGATGGATGGATGCCCTTAAAAAAAAGAAAAATAACAAAGACAAAGGATACAAAGATTAACGTTGTCGCTCCACTCCTGCCCCCAAACTCAGAATCATACAATCTAATAGCACGAGGAATGAATGAATCCCTGAGTCTATTAGTGTTGCATCTGGGGAGGAGAATTCATGCTCCATCTGCTTCCCTGCTCACTGATGACAGAGGATGACTGTCATCATCCATGATGGACAGTAGTTTGTTGAGTGATCTCCTCTCAGCAACTGTCACCAGTGAGTCAAGCTTCATGCCAACCACAGAGCCAGCCCTCCTGATTGACCTTTTCAACCTGATCAACCTTTTGACATTCCTCTTGGACACAGTCCCACCCTAACACACCACAGCATAGAACAGGACACTGGCCACCACAGACTGGAAGAACATGCAGAGGAGTTTCCTGCAGATGTTAAATGATCGGAGCCTCCTCAGAAAGTACAGTCTACTCTGAACTTTCTTATAGAGTCCAGTTTACTGTCCAGCCACACACCGAGGTACTTATAATAATAATAATAATAATAATGTCTATTTGTATAGCGCCTTTCTATACCAGGGTCACAAAGCGCTTTGACAGTCACGCACACAATCACATACTGATGGTAGTAGGCTGCAACACATGGTGCCAGCGCTGCCATCAGGAGCAATCAGGGTAAAGTGTCTTGCTCAGGGACACAACGCCACAAACTCGTCTGGAGATGGGATCGAACCCGCAACCTCTCAGACTGCAAGCAACCACTCTACCATCCAAGCTATGACGAAACCCAATTTATAGTAGTCAACTATCTCCGCCTCGTAGCCTCTGATGGACACAGGACATGGCTTTGTCCTGGACCTCCCAAAGTCACGTATCAGACTCCTGTACTCTTCCTCCCTCTTGTCCCTGATCATCCAACAATGGCAGTGTCGTCAGCATACTTCTGGACGAGACTCAGCTCTGAGTTGTAGCAGAAGTCTGAAGTATAGATGGTGAAGAGGAGAGGGGCCAGTACTGTCCCCTGAGGTGCTCCTGAACTGCACACCACAGATGTGATGTCCTTAAACCTGACATACTGTAGTCAATCAGTGAGATAGTCCGATGTTTGAGGACCAGCCGCTCCAGTGTCTTCATTAGCGGTGAAGTCAGTGCCACCGGTCTGTAATCATTCAGCTTGCTCGGCCGTATCTTTTTCGGGACTGGAACGATACAGGAAGTCTTCCACAGGTTTGGTACTTTCCCCAGCTGTAGACTGAGGTTGAAGACATGCTGAAGCGGTCTAGCTAGTTCAGGTGTTAGTGTAGTTCAGGCAGTTGAGCAGACACCTTGTCAGGACCAGCAGCCTTCCCTGGACGAATCATACACATTGCGTACCTCGAGTGAGGTTAAGCTTGGAAGTGATTGTGTGGAGCTGAGGGGGGCACAGGAAGGGGGGGCGAGTTCTGAAGCGGGCAGCAGTGAGGGTGAGGTGACCTGCTCAAACCTGTTGAAAAAGTTGTTGAGATCGTTTGCCTCCTACACTGTGTCCACTGCAGTCAGAGAGGACTTGGTCTTGTGTCCAGTGATTGTTTTAACACCATCCCAGACCTCTCTTATTTGTTCCCTGTTCAGCTTCTCCTCCAACCTCATCCTGTAGGTGTCCTTTACCTCCCTCAAGCATCGTTTTCACCTCCTGCTGTGCTGACCTCATGGCGTCCCTGTCCCTGCTCTTGAAAGCCACCTTCCTACTGTTAAGTACATCCCTGTCCTTTTTTACCCACGGTTTATTATTAGGGTAACAGCGGACAATCTTAGCAGGGGCGACAACTCTAAGCAGAAATCTAAATAATCTGTTAGACAGTGTATTGGACCCTCATTGTCCTCACCATGAGACTTCAGCAGCACATCCCAGTCTGTGGTGTCAAAGCAGTCTCTGATGGCGTCGTCCACAACTGGTGTCCACTTCCTGATTGTCCTAGTGGTCACAGTCTGTCTCTGCACCAGAGAAGTGTACTGTGACTGAAGGTGGACCATGTTATGATCAGACCTTTTAAATGGAGGAAGAGGTTTGGCTCTGTACGCATCCTTCAAGTTAGTATAAACCTTAAAGTGGTGAAGCCTGGCAGGTCCACGTAAGCGTCCTGAGTCAGCTGAGTGAGCCACGTCTCTGTGAAGATCAACAAGCTGCTCTCTCAGTAGATCCACTGGTTGTTGAGGGCAGACAGCCCGTCGTTCTTGTTTGTCAATGAATTGACGTTCCCCATTGTGATCTTGGGAAACGATGGTCTGTGACGTCTCGGATTGTCTGTTAGCTTAGCCCTTATCCTCTTGCTGGCTCTACATCCACGATACCGGCGCCGAAGTTCCATCAGGATATCATGACGATCTCTAGCCCGTGCCATTGACTTCAGTGACAGCAGATCCTCTCTTAAGTCAACAAGACGATTCTCTCAGTGTTCAATAGTATCCATTGAAAAAATTATAATAAAAATGATTAAGAAAAACACGAAAGTTATTGATCGTTGCTGCAGAGCTACTGGAGAAGCTGCCGTTCTCGTCGGTGCCTTGTGTATTCAATATTTGAAATTTGTATCTATCCTTCTTTTAAAGTTCCCATTTATTAATTATTGGTTTATTATTGATTATCAACTCTGTGTTGTTTATATCATGATGAATTAATTATCATTTTATTTTTATTTTTATTTTTTCACTTTTTATAGGGATTGTTTAATTAAATGTTTGGCTTAAAAACTAACCAGTATTTATTTTTTACAATTGTTTTTATCTCATTTAGATTAAAAAAAAAAAAAAAGATTATTTGTTGTCTCTGCATATTCATTTGTTAATTTATATTGAAGATTGCATTTTAAATAAATATTCTCCATTAACCATTTTATGACCCACTATTTGAATAAAAATCAACAGTGTAAAAAGGTTTTTTGATTACAAAAAAATCTATTGTGACATTTTTTCTAAACACACGTTTTTGAAGAGTCATTACAAAGCTAAAGAGAGGTGTGTTTGAGAAGCTCCATGAAGATGTTCCATGACTAGCCGCCACGGACGAGTCTTTCTCACTCCACGAAAATGCGTCATTTGTTTGCTTTGTATGCCAATCAGTGGAATGGAAGACTTAAGACGACGGAGGTGGATTGAGGGTGACAGCAGTTAAACACAAGGGGGCTTATCCTTGTGTGTTCAGAGTGTGTGTAGTTGTCGGTGTCGTTGTCAGCTTAGATAAATGGCTAAATCAATCACATGTGCAGTGTTTGCTTGTCATCTTGTATGCATTTCCTTTATAACAGGTTCAATTTCCCAGACTACTGAAGCTCTCTCAGCATTTCCTCTTGTACACACATTCTCAGCAAGGTGAACTCTTCGTGTTCACAAGCAGATGATGTGTGCTGCTATTGTAGAAACCACCCACAACAAGTAGTTATTCTAGCTTAAAGAAAAGGAATTAAGCTGGTCTTTTTTCATGGAGTTGTGTAGCATTATGAGAGTGATACAACACTCTTTAATGCAGTAGCTTGTGTTTATTTGTTTGACATTTACAGTAGAGTGTGCAAGTAATGCAGAAACAGTGAGATGCTATGCATCCGGAGTATCCAAACTCCAGTTGCAGTCTAATGATAGACTCCATATTCTATTTTTTTTTTTTACTATAATAATTCTTCATCCTAATTCCGTGTGTGTTGTTCGCCTCCACCACCTTAACCTACCTTGATCATCCTCTAGGCTCAACTATGTCTTATCAAACTATCCTCTATTTCATTCTTAGTCTGAACCAACTCCTTCATTTGTCTCAAACCTCTCCCTGAAATGTGTTCAGTCACTCTTAATAAAAACTTCAGCATCCCCAACTTTGTCTTCCAGTCTCCCCACACTCTATTCTTCGCCTCCATTGATCTATGGAGAGACAGTAACCGACTGGACAGGCTGATCAGGAAATGTTTGTCTGTGATGGGGAAAAGTGTTGACTCTGTGGGAGCAGTGCAGAAGAAATGCATAAAGGCTGGTATGCAGGGACCTCCGGAGTAACCCTCGACACCCTCTGCATGGCACAACGGGAGCTCAGAAGAGTAACAGCAGCAACAGGCTCCTCTCCATGCACTGCAGATGCTATGATAGAACTCTCCCTCATGCTTGACATGCACTTTTTACTTTTTGTTAGCAACTTTTGAATTATTTATTTATGTATTTTTATATGTTTGTATGTATTTATTGTATATATGTATTTATGATTTATTCAATTGATTTTAAATTCATGGATTTTTGTATGAATGTATGGGTTATTGCTGCTGGACAAAATAATTTCTCCTCCGGCGGATATATTAAGTATCTGTCTATCTATCTGTGTGTCTCATGATCAAGTGTCATTTCTCATCAGAAGGCCCTACTCAGCCATCTTACGATGATCAAATTATTCATCCTAATTGATTCATGTCCAACAATGAAAGAGCTGGGACGGCTTTCATTTAGTGATTTGGTCACATTATTTACAGGAAGATGTTTTGAAAGAAAAACATGGTTTTGTTTACGAAATGTTTGACTTTAAACTCCTGGTGTCACTAACCAGTTTCAATTCTTCAGGGTCAATGACTTACAGAGCTTAGTTTATCTTTAACATTTTATATCTTTTTTAGCATTAAAATTATTTTAGCAAGTATTCATGATAGCAATGTCTTACATGGGACTCAAAAGGTTGTGCTGCGGGACTTGTAAATTCCTGAAAATAACATCGTAATCGTCGCTTGAGTTCTGTTGTGACAGATGAACACGGATGATGCCAAAAGCATGCAATAGCCACCCGTACGGTGTACATTTTAGGACATCGTCAGGTATCAGACGAAACGGCTTCATCCCTCAGACAAAACGGCGTCAGACAAAACGGCCTCAGACGGAGCAGTCTCAGAATGAACGGCCTAAGACGAAACGGCGTCAGACGAACCTCCATCAGATCGAACTTTGTCAACCTTCAAAATAAAAGTCCCTAGACAAAACTACATCAGATAGGGTCTGGAAAAAAAAATCGCTCCTTTTTATTTCAAATAAAACAAGAAATGCATGTGATAACGACGTGATGTTAGACAAAACGACATCAGATAGCATCTGGGGGAAAAAATAACGTACCGTTTTATTGCGAATGAAACCGGAAATGCACGCGATAATGATGTGATATCAGCCAAAAGAACATCGGATAGCATATAGAAAAAAATAAACGTATGATTTTATTTCAAATGAAAACAAAAATTCATGTGATAACGATACTAAAAAATCCGATGGCATTTTGGAAACAACTATTTATTTCGATTGAAACCGGAAATGCACCTGACGTCACCGATTGCAACTACCGTGGCGCGATTTGAGGTGAAAAAAATTAATATTCGCTTTGGATACAAGCAAGGTAAGTCGATTGCATTGTGTGTTTTTTTTGTATTACATGATTTTATTATGAAGCGACAAGCGATGTTTAGGATCAGCGTGGTTGATCCCGGTGACGTCACATGTATTTCCGGTTTTATTCGAAATAAAATGCTCCGGTGATTTTTTTTCCCAGATGCTATCTGATGTCGTTTTGTCTAGTATCACATTGTTATCACATGCACTTCTGGTTTAATTTGCAATAAAATGGTTAGCTTATTTTTTCCAGACGCTATCTGATGTAGTTTTGTCTGGGGACTTTTATTTTGAAGGTTGACAAAGTTCGATCTGACGGAGGTTCGTCTGACGCCGTTTCGTCTGAGGCCGTTCATTCTGAGGCCGTTCATTCTGAGGCCGTTCATTCTGAGACTCCTTCGTCTGAGGCCGTTTTGTCTGACGCCGTTTTGTCTGACGGAGGTTTTTCTGAGGCTACTTCGTCTGAGGCCGTTCATTCTGAGGCTGCTTCTTCTGACGGCGGTTTTTCTGTGGCCGTTTCTGATACCTGACTATGTACATTCCCAAAGTTAGCAAAACTTTGCATTCTTGCTTTTTATTTTTTTTAAATGTGTTCATCTGTAAATCTTCTGCTTGAATTGTGAATTTCCGAACTCAGATAAATAAAATTATCTATTTAATTATCTATCTAATGTTGTTTTGTATGAAGCCTAAGGCTGCTTCGTCTGACGGATGTTTGTCTGAGACTTCTTCGTCTGAGGGATGAAGCCGTTTCGTCTGATACCTGACGATGTCCTAAAATGTACACCGTACACCCGACCTCTTAATCTTTGTTAGAATAAATCTCATGGAATCACAAAATCGACAATAAAATAACACTTAAATCTATCTTTTAGATGTTTTCTTTTACCCACCGAGCATCAGCATTTGCATATATATTGTGTTACAAGCTGATGCCCCGAATCTGATGAGAATGATTCTCGTCATGAATCTTGAGGAACAAAAAATGTTCATCTGTTATCGTCAGCAGCATAAGTAGAGGTATTGTTTTATTTGATGAAAAGTCTTAAAGTTGTTTTTATTTTACAACTAATCATATTTACTTCTCCATGAAAGTTAACCTTGGAAATGATTCAAAATGTAACACAACAAAAACAGTCATAATTATTATCAGTTGAGGTCAGAATCAGTAAGTACTTAAATCTGACTTGGTTTTTAACACAAATTAAAAATGTCATATATATTCCTTCATGGGCCCTTACAACAATGCTAGAATATAATGAGGCCCGATAGAAAATGGAATTGCCTACTTGTAGCTCAAACTACGACGATAAGTCAAACACAACTCTTATCTCTTCACATCACTCATGTTCTCCATTGAGCACACCATCTGTGATCCTTGCTCCACAATCCTTTTTTAAAAGCGTCTTAGTCCGATGTTGTTTTCATCAGTTTGTTTTCTGATGCCCTGAAAAACTAAGCAGGCTCACTCGGGCATATGTCAGCAGATGACGATGAGTTTGCTTGTAGAGCAGCTCTTAACATAATTTTACAATCATTATCTGTTGCTTTGGTGTGAGCAGGCACATACACGGCTATGGTGACCTCAGCTCTGTGCAGAGACTGATGACTCGACACCAAAATGAGGTCATATTTCCCCTGTCCTGTGATCAATATTGTCTCTTTTTTAGCTGTTTTTTTTTACAACAAACTCTGTCAACCTCCTTGTAACTATGAAATATCTTAATAACTTAGCAGACTAAAGCGTGAACAGATTTGATTTAACGTGTCTTATATTAATATGATTTAAAAAGACAGCAGACACGAGCCGTCCACACTCAGATGATCTAGACTCACTCCTCTGTCACTCCCATGCAGCCCAGCCTTGGCTCTCACCCTCCATTTTCCTCGTCACTAGCAACACCATGCAGCAGCTTTAATCCCTTCCTCCTGCCCTCTTCAACTCCCTCGCTACTTCTCAGTTTACTTTCCAATTTCTTTATTTGAATCTGTTCTAACAAAACCCATCTGCCCCCGCCGAACAAAGAGTCAGGAAGAGCAGGAGGAAGAAAACCTGCATTCTATTAAAGTCCTCTTTTTTTCCATCACACTCACAAAAACACGTTTCACACTTTAATGACTGTCCCTCTGTCAAAGAAATGGACGTAAATGTTTTCTGTGTAATTCATGTAAACTACTGGTTTGATTTTAGACACAATCAGGAATCATGGCACTTTAAAAAGTAATAAAAATAAATTAATACTGTTTTTTCTTTATTATCTACCTAAAAGTGTCCAGGGTTAAAAATATAACAGGTAATAGGAAGTATAAATATTTAATACCTCAAAAATAATTAATTATAATTCATATCATCATTCTTTGAAAAGAAATATCCTAAATATAAAATACATCTTATACATTTGCAACTCTGCTAATTACGCATACATGACACAAACAAAACTAATATATTGACATTTTCTTTTTAATTCAATTGACGGATTAAGCTATTTTTAAGGTAAATAGGACATTAAATAAAATCTCAGGTGGCGGCTGGGAACGCAAACGGACCAGCACATGCGTGAAATCATGTAAGATTGGTTTCAATCAGTCTGAAGTGAAATGTAATAAAACCAGAGATAAGCAAAATAGGAAATGTAAGTCAAACATAAGATGTTCTTAAATAATTTCCAAGATAAGCACGAAATGTAGCCCCTGCAGGATCACATCATAATTCATAATAGGAAAATGCATAATAAACAGCTAAATAAAAAGCCGTCAGTTGAGACGGCCAACAGCAGAATGATGCAGGCATCAATGTTTAATTTGAACAGTCAGTTTTTAGAATTTACTCCTAAATACAAGTGATTTGTCATGAATAAAACAAAAGTCTGTCTGCTAGCTCTGTGAGCTCAGTGTTACGCTCTGTGTGATTTCCTTCCTCATATTGTTTTAATCATTAATAATCCATGAAAAGCATCCATACACTCACTGTCTTGGAAAAACAATAGAAGCCTCACGATGTTCACCAAATGAAACATGGCGTATTCTTTTCTACCACAAGTTTCCGGGAATTTTCGGCCTCAGGCACGCTTTGTGCAGTGCAATGTGGGTTCTCATTGTCTGACAACTTTAATCTTGGTTTCCCTGCTTCCACTTTTGACACAAACACTTGACAGCTGAAATCTTGAGCCTTCTCAGTGCCTTGGGCAAAATGTATTTCCGTGCGAGAGAAAAGGTGAAATATCACAGGTGTGCGTCTGCCAGATTTATTGCAAAGGACAGAGGCTGGCAGTTTCTTTTTGTAGTTGTTTAGTTTTCTTGGGTCTCAAGGTGTTAATATTGGTTATAACAAAATGCTACAAGAATTTTTGCGTCTCGGTTAGAAGTGAAATAAAAAAATTACATATTCATCCAACTTCTCTCACATCGCAGCTGTGACCTTGTCGTCGAAGGAATTATTTAATAGAACTATTATCCTGCGCTACCCGTGCCATTTCCACTTTGCATCTAGAGAGCTCCTCAAAAAGACCACAGCTAGCCATTTTGCCTACTCACTTAGCTAGCAGGTACATCGTTCAGATTAACCTTTCATTTCAAATTATATGAACTTCCTCGGAATACTTTCTTTATCTATTATGCTTTACCAGTTTGTTAGATTATAAAATACCACAAGACTGCCAAATATATATATTTGTATCAAAATGTGTATTTACTTGGTTGCTCAAGTTTCTCAAGATCTTGGCTCCTGCAAGACTTTGAATCCACATGTATTTGATGTACTTCTGTTAAATTGTTGTGAATCAGAATCAGCTTTATTTGCCAGTGATGTAAGAACAACACAGGAATTTGCTGTGGTCAAGTGGAAAAAGGGAGGCGTCCATTTATATTCTGCGCCAAAATTGTCTTGCACTTGGTCACATGTGGAAGGTAGTTAGGAATGACCGCCTCAAAGGCAGACACCTTGACAGAACCAGACTGAGGTTCTGTAACTCAATGTCATGTATTTAATAAGAAAGTATCTTAACCTCAGCAACAACAGTCTGTTTATCTAATTTGGACTTTCCATGTTTTTTTTGTTTTTTTTAGAATAATTTCAATTAAAAATGCAAGCACAAGGGTAACATGCAAACTACACAAAATAGCCCAAAGCCCAGCGCATGTAGGAGTGGGAAAATCAAAACCCCGGCCAGACTACTGCCCGAAGGCTCTCTAATATTTATCAACATCACAGGAATACAATTTGAATAATGATCCGTGTGTACATAGGTTTATTTATGAAACCAAAACAGTTTGTGTAATTTCTCAGTCATGTGGGTAAAGAAGTCCAGTGTTTGGACATCTTGACAGTGTTCTAAGTGGCATCAACACATTGTTGCTGTTGTTGGCCATTAATTAGCACAGACCCCCCACCATGTGCCTCCTCTTACCTGCCTCCCATGTGTCAGGCTTGTTTATTTAACACAACAGGAAGTATTAAACAGCTGACAAGGCCGTCATAAGTCCTTCCACTTGTTTTCAACATATCATACACCGTCTATGCCTTGCAACCTTCTGTGAGAACCTTGAGGAGTATTTTTTAGCATGTTTTCCTATTATCATCACCAGATGCCCACCCCACGTAAACTGCCTGAATATGCAAGACAACTTAGCTCATTTACTTTCGGGCGGTGTCTGCGGCCACCCCAGAGGCTGATTTAAATCTGGTTTGCTGGGCTGTCTATCCTTATCAGTGAGAATCAGACGATTGAATTTCTCTTTCCCCACCTCAAACCTCTTGTCTCCTAAATAGAGTGGATGTTAAGAGGCGCATGATAACTAAGGAATGCAAATTAGCAGTTGATGTTTCCCGATCCTTTGGTTTTGTTCACTGTTCACCACCATCGCATCTTTCAGTCAGTCACACTGAGGAATGTCTGTGATGTCTATTTCTGTCACTAGAAGAAAAGAAAAGCAAATTAAAAGAAGTTTTAATTTTGAAAGCGTGCCAAGTTATGTGTAAAAGATGTAGCATCTGTGAGAGCGATGTGACATAAGCAGCTCGTGCTTGATTTATGTAACCCTGCATCTTAATTTAGAGTGGTGACAAAGAGCAATATATTTCCACTGCATTAAATACAAAGCTTTGAAAGGCGATCCATTACAAAATTAAAATAAATCTACTTATCTAAAATGCCATGCATTGCAGAGTAGCTTAAGTTTTACCCAGATCTCACTTTTTTTCAAAAGTGTTGACATTCTTATACCAAGATTAAACTTCAGGTAGCATCGTAAAACTAAACTCCACTCGAGAAATTGATCTACATCATTCTACAGAATTTTTTTTTTAGCTGTGAGCCAACCACCGGAGTAAAAACTATTTTAGGTCTGATTTAAGATTAATGAGCTCTTAAACTGTTGCCCTATGGGGTTGTGAGTGTGAAAGATGTTTGTTTTACCTTAATTGACTTCATCATCCAGTATAGTTGCACCTATTCTCTTTTCTGCATCCATGAACCTCAGGGGTTATCTTTTTCTTTCACCCAGTACCTAGTCACTGTGTGGCCAGACCATCCTAACTTTCATAGCTGTCCCTCTGATTTGATCTCTGAAGCTAGTAAGTAAGTAAGTAAGTAGCTAAGTAGTTAGTATTTATAGAGCGCTTTTTCAGACCAAGGTCACAAAGCGCTAAAACAAACAAAACAATACCCAATAAAATCTATACTTAAAAGGTCAAGGTAACACCGAGAACAACACAGGAGTCTCATTCCTCAGTAAGACGAGTGACCAAATTGATTTTATACATCAAATAAATGCATGTGTCTTGCATAACTTGATTCTATTTCTTTATATTTCCTGTCTTTTCTATTCCAGTGGTGAGTCAGAACCTGGTGACTGATAACATTTCTGTGGTGGAGGGTGAGATGGCCATCATCAGTTGCCGTGTGAAGAACAACGATGACTCTGTTATCCAGCTGCTCAACCCCAACAGACAAACCATCTACTTCAAAGATATGAGGCGTGAGTACCTACAAGTCCCAATGTCATGTGACTGCAGACAATTTTAGGAAACACATTTGTCCAAAAAGAATTGTGTCTTGAGTGTGTTGCACTTCTATAGGGTCAAGAAAGTAAAAATCTCTTTATCTGAAGATAAATAAATCCAAAATACAATCATTCAGGGATTAAAATACTTTATTTATATTAATAATGATATTATTTAATATTGAAAATGTTCTGACTTATTTGTTCACAGATGTATGAGAATGTGCTTGACATTTTGTCAATTTGATAAATATTCTCCAACATAACTTACAGTTCCAGGAAACTTTATTAAGTCTGACCCACATGCTGGCAGTATTTTGCTTTTCTGTGTCCATTTTAATAAAAGAAGCCCATCTTCCTTAAACATCTAATCATGCCTAGTTTTTACTGGTATTTTCTTCCAATTACTTTTGCACTCTCAGACTTGCTTTCCAGCATGACTTTGTTCATATTAATTATATTTATTTTTAAGCTTGTTTATGAATACTAGAGCCTTTATTTACTTCTGTGTAAACATACAAAAGCAGAGAAAATGTTTTAATGGTTTCATGGTTGTCTAGACTGTAGTGATTAGCCTGTTGTTAAAGTGATTCTTCTCAATTACTCTTAATCTGAAAAGCTTGTTTGTTTAAATCATAAACATTTGTAAGGAACATACTGTACATTTTTGAAAATCACATCTAATTAATCTGGAGAGGACCATCTTCACCACTTTCTCGTGTTGAACATTCACTGGAGTCTGAAGATTTTCACTGTCTGGCAACATAATATACACGAAAATAAACTCACAAATGTCATGGTATTGCCTTGACATGATGATGGATGACGGCATATAAATTACAAAGATGTTTTGGCTACAGGAACTTCTTATCCTTGAGATGGAAACAGTCAAAGAGGTCCAAAATAAATATTGATTTCCTTTTTTTTCTTTACAAAGCAAAAAAGTAACTGAACTGTGCATATATGTTTTGAGTACCTACATGTCTTTGACTTTTCTTTTTACATCTACGATTACTCATGGTCACTGCTTTATGTGGATTTAATTACATTTTATGCTTTTGGAATTCTTTTAAACGAATGTTCCATGTAGTGAGTTTGTTTTTTTCACAAGATTAATTACACGTTTTAATAGCTGGCTGTTATTCAGCATTGTGAGTTTTTACTGCTAAGAAACAAGAAAAGTGAATTTAAAAAAAAAAGGACCTCACCTTGACTGAAGCATCTTGAAATCAAACTTGAGTTAAACTCATGTTCACATTCCTATTGAACATGCTTCACCTTCAAACTTTTCTAACCAGCCAAAACCTTGAATTAAACCTGCTGTATGTTGTCGGTATGTTGTTGTTTATCCAATGCCTCTGTAGGGCGATGTGTTTGGTCTTTGACTCGAAGACTTCTCGATCTCTGTCAAAAAAGCAGCTGAGGTTATTCACAGAGGTGCTGCCTCTGCCTGTTTTTCTTACTGCTGGTATGGGATGAAGAAACATAACTATAAATCCTTAAGGAGATTTTCTGTGGCCCGAGATGGTCATTACAAACTGTATCATTTAACCAGAGACATTTAAAAAAGACAAAAAAATATATATATATATAAAGAACACAAAGTAAAATGTCAATGCCATTGAATAGGTTGATGATACAGGAACTCTTATTTCAACTTCTAAGGGAGATAACTCTTGGTTTATATTTGGCCCCCGCTTGTTTTAACTTCATCAAATGTCGCCCTCCTTGAAAAAAGTTTGGATAACCCTGTCTTAATACCTTAAAGATGTTGATCTCCCCTTAACTAATGTATTTCTTAAAAAAACATTTAAAACAGTTGCAATATGCATTGTGTGTGTCTCTGTAACACAACTGCGGTACTCATTCTAAACTCATTTAATGACGGAAGATATATGGTCTTGTCAACACACAAATGGCACACATTTATTCTATCTAAATTATTGCATGCAAAATTGCAACTTATCTATACTTCATCCAGATATCTCCTCCCACCGTACTTTAAATAGAAAGTGCCTGAAGTGGACTGTCAAACAATCCAACATACAGAAAACATGAAAAAAACTCAATACATTTTCCATCATGCAATAATCTAATCACAAGCAGTTGTTGTGTCAAACAGGCCTTAGGTGCTAATTAAATGAATGCACCCAGAAAACATTTTTAAATATATTGTGTTAAATAAAGAATGTATCAAATCATCATTTAAAATTCTTAGCCAAAATAGATGATCATAACTTTGAATGAATTAAAAATGAATTATGTGTGCTAAAACAGAGATTGATATCCAGTTCTTCCTCGGCCAGTTATAAACCGTTCAACAAACCACGACTAATCCTTATTGTTTTAATAAATCCTCTATTAGAATTTACGTATCACTGGTACACATACTGTACATGGCGGTAATTTGCTGATGCACAGTCAACTTTTAAACGGAGACTTTTGACCCAAAGCCAGCTGATGACTTTAAGATGGAGGCATCTTATTGCCACACTATGCAGGAAGTTGAAGTCGGTGACAGTGTGGCAGACACTGGCCACACACCATCTCCTGTTACTCCCTCTGAAAAAGTGAAGTACATTCCC
Source organism: Callionymus lyra (assembly GCF_982586985.1). Taxonomy (NCBI): domain Eukaryota; kingdom Metazoa; phylum Chordata; class Actinopteri; order Syngnathiformes; family Callionymidae; genus Callionymus; species Callionymus lyra. The sequence goes on along the minus strand of NC_141831.1, from coordinate 26,247,699 downwards.
TAGTATATTAACGTCTATTCTAACAGTATATGGTAGCAAAAGATTTGAAAACACAAAATACTATTTCTATGGTAATTGAAACCTCTTTATATCCGGTAGAAATTGTTATTTTTCATTCAGTGTTGACATTGTTTTAAAGTAAATGATCCTAAATTTAGATATCATGAACACAATAATAAATCAAATTTAACTATGAAATTCATAATATGATATGGAAGCAAATGTAGATTAGGTTTCTCCCCACAGTCTAAACTGATGAAACTGACTATAACTCTGAATCAGGGTCTTTACTACATGCTCTTTAATGGAGTGTTTTGCCTCCTTCTCCAAAGTAGCTGGGATAATATAGTATTATTTTGAATTATTCTTGAAAGGTAGGTTAAATTGAAGAGACTTATGGTCAATATTAATATACAAACACCTTGAGCTACATATATACTCTAAGCTGCTGTTTTTAGTGACATCATACTGCATAGGCGCCATCAACGTTACTGTTGTTTTTTTCTCCAAAATCATTTAAAAAAAACATCAGTCATTGACCTTGACGCCATTTCGTCATTGACACCAGGCTTTCGCTCTATTTCTCAATTGAAAAATGTTCTGTTTTTGCATGTAAATCTTGAATATTGCATCATATTAAGACATGAAAGGGTTTCAGAATGTTGATAGAAAGTAGAAACAGCAGGAGGGTGTCTAGACAACTCTTTTAAGTCTCTCCTAGCTTTCAGCAAGCTTTCGGTGCATCCATCTCAGAATATGAGCAGCACTTTGTTTTAGCTACAGCTGGGGAGAAGGACTCTGGTTGCTCGGACAATTCTCAGAAAGCTTTCGTGCATCATTATCCAGTCACTTTGTTTGGCAAGGAAGAGAAAATGCTCATGCTCAACAAGGATCTTTTTTTTAATTACAGACAATAATTTGTTTATTAGGTTAAGTGGGCAGTTGGGGTTACTTAGACAGTGCCTACCTCTGCCAAATTCCTCATATATCACTGTATAAAAAAGAGACTCTCAACATGTCAAAGTGTTAACCACTAGGCCCTCTGTGATGCCCTGGTCGTGTTCCCTACTGGGATGTGGAGATCTGCATCATGAATCGATACAAATATATAAGATGGGGCTGCACTAGTAGCAAGGTGCATCCAAATAAATGTGTGGGTGAACCTAACTTAACAATGCATTGGCTCTATCCTCTTTGAATCGGCAAATACAATGGTTATATTGATTTCTGAGCCCCCCCTGAATGGACCATTGGGTCCTCGGGAACTGAAAACAATAGCACTTTTTTTACTGACACCCGAATTACTTAGCTGTACATAAAAGTGAAATAGGCGATTGTAGAATCACTGAATAATGCCCAGCGAGCTGCTATGACAGTGGATGGACATCATGATCCACCCAGTCATAAAACACAGTGGCATCCCATTACATAGACAATGAGTGGAATGTGGAAAAAAAAAATGTTGTACAAACAATACAATGAAGCCCGATCTGGAAAGAATAAGCCAGCCTTTCTGTTTGATGTTTGCTCTGAATGGAAACTTGGAGATAAGAAGCCTGCTTGGTAATTGACAATGCAAAGAACATGCTAGTGGCTGGAGCAGGTGCAGAAATGGAGCTACGCATCAGATGATTCACTCACACTCATAATCTGTTCCCCCAAAAAGCTCTCAAGGTTGAAACTGTTTCAACCCTGCTGGTTAAGATAAGGAATTCTCACATTCTTTCTCAAAAACCCCAAAGCCTGCAAAGGTCCAAGCCCAGTCTAAATTAAAACGCTACAAGCTGGTTCATGATGTATCCACAAGGTGGAACAGTTCCTCATTCGTCGCTTTAATGTTCCGGGAATTCTCTTTTTTTATTTTTTTATTTTTTTTATTTATTTACATACCTTCAACAGTTACAATGCAGTACATGTAAACTGTAACAGTCACAGAATACAATTGTATTGTCCATTCTGTGGTGGGGCATCCATTGTCCATCAACAGTTTTTCATAAACAACTTAGTTGTTGGATAAATGTTGGACCCAATAATACCAGAGTCACACAGTCTAGTTATGTATGTGATGCAAAGCAGGTTGTTATTTACAATTTTAGTTTGAACCTGGTCTATGCTAACAGTGCGACTCTGGTTCCCTGCCAAGAGCTCATGATAACTCACAGTGGCAAGGAAAGTTCCGGGAATTCTCAAAGATGACCACACCAGGGAAACTGTATTCCTGTATACCTAACAGCTACATTGGAGTGGTAATATATTCATTATTTTTATTCTTTATTCTTACTCCTGCATTTATTCCGTGGATAAATGTGAGTGACTTTTCTAGAGATACTGCATTGTGAGTTTTTTATTACATTATTTATTTTGTTCTATTGAAAACAACATAAGGAAACATAGTGTTCATTAATAATCAAATTAATAATGACAGTAAATCAGAGTTGTGCTATTAAGATAAGAAAGCTAACTAGTCTTAGACTCTCAAAGATAATATCTTGTTTACCTTAACCACATATCCACTCTGCTGTGATTGGTAAAGCAGCGGGTTTGGCATGTGGCATGATCCATCCCCGAAGTTTACTCCAAGGGACTCGTTGTATAAACAAAGCAGGCATGATTACAGGACGATGAGTGAAGCCATTATTACGTGATAATGCACTCTTTTGTATCCTTTCTTTTCCCAAGATTTCAGACGGGAGAGAACTTTTTAAACGAATAACATCAAAACGAATCATGAAGAGGAACTTATTGCATCTTGAAGAGGAAAGCTTAAACATTTGAAGCATTTGTCTAAATCAGGAGAGTTGGGTTTTCCTTTAGTTGCCCTTAAATATTTACTTTATTTGGTGAGTTTGTTTGTTATTGTTTGTGGAGATAAATATTTACCACAACAGTTATAAATCCTAAAATCTGTCAGAATTAACAGACAGTGTCCAATCACTGTTTGTACAAAAATGTGCAACTAAGCAAGATTTTCTCGTCTGATATGTGACCTTGTGTTGTTTGAATGGTTTGGATTACGTGGGATTACTTTTCGGTACCATTGATCGTCTTTGTCTCATCATACACAAACACAAAGTTGTAAATGGAAGTGATATAATCTCATCCCTGGATTTACATTTAACTCGACTTCTAGAGTTTCTTTGAAGAAGTCTTTGTCGATTGAAGCAGAACTGATTACTTAAAGCTAACATGATTAATCATAGCATCAGTCTGGAAATTAACCACAAGAACAATGCAAAGGGTGAAAATATGGCACTGAATGGAGCCTGAGGATATTCAACATTAGCAAAAAGATAAAACGCTTTGTGTCTTAGAGTTGCTGAAGCAAATCTGGTACATATTAGGGACCATGAGGTAGTAATAGTTTGGACTTCACCTGGAGTGTGAAGGAGGCTTGGCTTGATGCATGTAATTACCCTGGCCCCACCCTCAACCAACCTGGGTGACAGCCATTAATAAAAGTTTGATGTGGTCCTGTGAAAAAGTAGTGGCAGCTACTAATCACAATTGATTGCAGCCACTTAGGAGAGCAGCACTCATCACCTACAGCACTCTCCAGATAGATTCGGGTTTGGCTGCTGCTGGCTGGAAGGACTACTTGAACTAAACGTCGTCACAAGAGCAAGCGTGTTGATTTCAACAATCATCTTTTCTTTCTTTCAACGATAAATATCTTTCATAACAGTGCATTAGGGGATTTAAAAGTGACAATAGATGCTGGAGTTGTTGGCTTGTTTATTTACTGCATCTGCTTGAGCATTACAAAAAGGGTTGGTTCAGGCAGAGGGATGGAAATGGCAGCTTTTTAAAATGTTACAAAGTTGTAAATAGGCAGTCTGTGGGATTTCTTTAACATGTGAGTTAAATGAATGAAGTCTTGATCAAAGCAAACCCTGATTCCTTACAGTAGTGCTAGCAGCTGGACCAAATCCTTTATAAGAGGCTAGATCATTATTTATGGATTGTCTAAGATGTTGTGGACCAACTAGTAGAGCCTCCATCTTGTCTAAGTACAATAAGAAAGGCTTTGGGTCATCCAGGACTTCTGTAGTATGGGATTGTAGTTGTGTTAGTGAAAGCTAGATTTCTTTCATCTGTCTTCATTGACAAATACAACTGAGTGTCATCCGCATAGCTGTGAAATTTTAGTTTTTTCTGAACAAATTGCTTAGTGGAAGCCTTGTGAATAGGATCATGCCAAGGACGGAACCTTGTTGGACACCATAGTGGACCTTAGCATCATGTTTTCTGTCTGATAGGTAATTTTTAAACCGGTTTAAAGCAGTTCCACTTATACCTACTCAGTTTTCTAGTCTATGTCGAAGAATCTGATGGGAAAGAAATGCAAACCGTCACCCATCAAACCACACCGATTCCGATGCTCCTGTCTTGCACCCACTTTGAGACCATCCGCTTACTTATCCTGAGGTCTCGCGAAAGGCGACCCTTGGCTACGTAACCATAACCCCCATATTCACTGGTATATGTGGTTAATCTTGGGTTGGAGCTTCTCCTGTCACTAGATCTGCCTCAAACAGTCCGGCCTAGCTTGCCTACCACTGACTTCTGACCTCTGTGTTCATTGAAGTTAAGGCCACCTCTTTGCCTTCTCATCTGCCCTATAACTTCTGCAATCATCCTTCTGCCTGACTTCACACCTGCCAAGGGTCACCTCTACTTCTAGGAGGCCATGGAGACCTACAGCTGGAATCCGATCACTCCATACTCTCCCAAAGTTTTACAGAGTATCAGAAACTTTACCCCCTGCGCCTTCTTATCCAGACATCTGATGCCAGCAGAGAGTACTTATGACATTGGTGATCACAAACTGTTGGTGTTGGAGAAGTGGCGCCATTGGTTTGAGGAAACCAAGAGCCTCTTCCTGGTCTGACCATAAAAACCTAGAGTACATTTGCTCTGCAAAAAAACGGAACTCTCACAAGGCCAAGTGGGCGCTGTTCTTTACTAGATTCAGCTTTTCTCTCTCCTACCGACCAGGCTCCAGCCACATCAAACCTGACGCCCTCTCATAACAGTAAACGATCGGGGAGGAGAACTCAGGTCTACACTCCTCTGGACCATAGATATTCGACAGCCGCCAACCGTCGCTGTTCCCTGCACCACCATAGACCTTCCTCTTGGGGGAAGTCTAGAAAGTTTTCTCCCAAATGTATTCCCCATTGAAAAAGTTGTTAACCCAGTGGCCGTTCTGCACCTGCTGTACTGTCTGCCCCTCACTACGAATATGTCTCACTTTGTTTGCAGTTCTGAAAATAAAACATCATTAGGAACTGTTTCTGTTCTGTTTCTGTTCTCAAGTGAACTCCATTTTGGCAGGTTGTCCAGACAAAGTTGTGTAGTGAAGAGCATCGTTCATATAATAGCTACTGAGAGTTCTATTGAGTCATGAATCTCTGTTTTGAGTTAGTTTAAAGGAGACAATGAACGATTGATTTATGGTAAAAAATCTATTCAAGTTACATTGTTTTATAATTTTGCTATTGTGCTCAGGTAAAAGTCCAAACCACCTAAATTACATTTTATTTTCTGTTGGCTTTACTTACACATCTACAACTAAACAACCCATGTTTGAGACAGATACAAATAAATACAGATGCTCTCTCATGTGACCCTGATTTGAAACATCTATTTTTTATTCCAGAATGTATCTTTGAGTGTCTCGTCTTTGTCGCCTTGTGTGGGCATGCGAGAGTCTAAGCCTGCACTTTGTCATATTTTGTCAGACGAGTGCTATCTGTAGCAAACTGCCAAGCAAACTGTAAGAGTAGCTGAGGGCCATATAAATACAAACAGCATGAATGAGTGTTTAGTTAAGTGTTACTCACCAGCTTTTTGATAATGGATTCACTTGTCTGTCTGTTGGTAACATTACTGAAAATGTTAATAATTAAATGACATTTGCAGGAAATATAGTGGTACAAGGAACATATATTCCTGTGATATCAAGCCATGTGCACAGTTTTTTAAATTTGCAAGACCAAGTATTTTAAATAGCATAAGAGCAACATTTAAGTTATTTAGAAATGATTGTACTGTGTCTTTGTTGACAATGTGTGGTAAAGTGAGGTATGATAAGAATACATCGAGGGGACTGTAGTTGTCTTTTAGTAAAACCTAAATAAATACGATTGTCTTGGAAAAACAGTAATACGCACAAGTTTGGAAACACCTTTAAATTGTCATAAATCTTATTTTTAAATCATTGGTTGCTTGGATAAGAATTTCTTTTTAAATATATAATATGGGAAACAAACAGATATTTGATAAGTGAAATGTATAATATTTGCATAACAACCTGTAAAGTGATAATGGTTTTAGGGTCCAACGTCACATTTGCGACGTTTCCTCTTCGCACTAGCTTAATAATAGCCACAACAAGTAAATATAAGCCGTTCAAGTTAAACCTGACCTGAACACGGAGGAGCTAACAGCATAATAAAATATAATTCAATGTGCCTTAAATATTGATGATTTATGACACTCGGAGCATGACATTAGATGAAGTTTACTTTTCAGTCTCTTTCGTTTTAAACCCTTTGCTGCTTGTCGCTTCAGTCTCTCTGTGTTTCAACAATAAAGTCCCAGAACTCACGAGAACGTCACTTCCTTTGTGAAATAATGCCGCACATTTAAGTTTTGGCTAAATGTCAAAGTGTTTTCCCTTAATGTTTAGGAGCTTTGGTTTAGGAAGTAAATGGGATTGGACAACAGATTTGAGTTGTGAAAAAAAGCTGGTAGTGGCAGATGAATGGAGTTAGTTAATATTGGGATGTTGTCTAAGTGGAAATGCTTTTTTTCAACTTGACAATTCTTTGATGTTCTTGTTTCCTAATGCACACATTTGTTTGAGATGATGATTATTCACTACCTTACTAATGTTTAGCTCCATCTTATATTGGAGTTGCAGCAGAGTGGTTTTGTCTCGTGGTTCATGTGCGAGCCTCAGAAGACTCTCCCAGAGGTATCAAGAACAAGCTGAGCCGGGGGATCTGGATCTATAATGAGTGTGGATGCCGCAAAAGCCTCCAGTTGTTTTCAATCCTAGGAAAATGTCTTAACGCATCGAGTCGGGTTGGACACGGTGGGACTTTTATTTTGACCACATGTTGTCATTCATTTGGACTGATGGAGTGAGCAAACAGATGAGGTGAAAGTTGGTTAAGATGAAGAGGAAAGTTCGTGAAGGTGATACCTCACTTCCTTCACAGGGTCACTTTGACACAGAGCTCGCAGAAGGGTCAAATCTTCTTTTTTTTTTACACATTTTTGTCTCCTTTAAAATGTTGTATTTGTAATGACATGACTAAAAAAGATGGTCTCTAAGATAATAATCAAATCGGAATTATTTTGGCTGATGGAGTGAGCAAAAAGAGTAGATGAAAGTTGGTTGAGATGTAGAGGAAACAGGATTTTGTGAAGCGAAGTGAAGTGAAGCGCGTCTTGGATTTGATTTTTTGTTTTACTGCAGCTCATGCTGTTGTACATCACTTCACTCTGTGATTGATTGTTTTGTTAATTGCGTTGAGGGGTTTGTTTTCTACCTCTCACAAAAAGTTCCTTGAAGTTTCCTTGAAGTCACAAGCACCTGAACGAAGAATTACTGCCCATGTGTCCCTTTATAAAGCTTTTAGACAAACAACGTCCAAATTGACAGATAAATGTGCAACATGCTCTTGATCTTGTGATTGTACCATTTGCTCATTACCTGGCTTATGTTTGGCTGCATAACAGAAGACAAATATTTGTAATAAACTGTCACATTTCCCTTTGTATGTTTATTAACAATGCTAAAAATAAAATGGCTGATAAAGGTACAGGTGCTGTCGTCCTTCTGCTTGTTAACATTCCTATAAAAATATTTAAATGTTTTTCAAAGAGTTTTTTGCGTAGAAAATTAACAGCCATCAACCTTGTGAAGTAAGTAAATCCCCCACCATGCCTACAGAAATTAAGCTGCCTTGAAAAGATTTTAAGGCTTTAGGGTATTTGTAGACTATTTCCAGGTTTCCTTGTATTTTTTTAATTCACACATTTCGCATTTTAAAATGTTGGAATTTTGAAAACAATAATAAAATAATATGCCAATTGTTGGCTCCAAAAATGAACACAAGGCCATGACATATGAACTGATCAGAAACACATATAGTTGAACTATTCTTTATAATATGCATTCACATTAGAGAAGCTAACAGTATTGTTGTTGTTTTTTCATCCAATGTGAAAGGACTTTCAAATATATTCATGTATTTTTGCAATTAATTCCTTCACTGTGAGTTTCATTCATTTCATCTGTACGTTGACAGTATGAATGTGATGTTGAACTGGTCTTGATCTTTTGACTTGTGAAAACAGCATTTTAAGAGTTCATTCAGGCGTTTTTTTTTTTTTTTTTAACAGTCAGTAGCAGTTTGACTGTCATATTTAGAGTGCTGGTTACGGTTCACGTTTTTTCCTCCAAATGAGACCTGGCAGGACCTTTACCTATGTTCTCGAGGTCTGATTTAAACCTGTTACCAAACATTCTAAGTTATCAGTGAACTGAGCAATTCAAATATTATGTGGAACCAACAGTAAAAAAAATAATTGATTATTTTCTTTCTTCTTGCCCAGCACTGAAAGACGCTCGCTTTCAGCTCGTCAACTTCTCAGACAACGAGCTGCGGGTGTCGCTGTCGAACGTGTCGCTGACGGACGAAGGTCGATATGTTTGCCAGCTGTACACGGACCCCCCACAGGAGGCCTACGCTGACATCACCGTGCTGGGTACAACACAACACTCTGTGTACACTAACACCTGATCGATGACATGGATTTAAGGCCAGACGAGACAATAATTCTATTTATACCTGCAGACATGCACTGTAGCTCATTGGGTTATCTCCATTAAAATATTATGTTTTACAATACAATTTTTATAAAAAGTTAGAAGAGTACAAGATCAACATTACCAAATGTTTGATGAAATCTTCTGATGGGCTTTGTAATTCACATGTCAAATATAAGGATTGAGGGCCTATTCCATCCCACCAAATCATTACATGTGGCCCACATGTGTTTGACAATGTGGGAGAAAATGGAATTTAATGGAAGCTAGACTAAGTGTATCTTGTGTCTGTAGATTTCAACTCAGAAGCATCAATGCTACATTAAGCTACTAAGATATTACAGTCAGAGTGACATCACAGTCTAATAAATACATACTGTGTCGAGCCTAAAACCTAGACTGTAAGATTGTAACTATGTCAAAGATGCTAAGTGTAGAAAATACATTCAGAAGAGTGGAGTGTGACGACTCCAGTTGCATTGTACATGGACTTCTTGAAACTGCTTCATTTATTAGTGTATCAAAAGTACTTATCTCATATAGTCATCCACACTTTAGTTTCGTAATTCACATGCTAACCTAGTTTTTGTTTGTCTGCCCCGGTGCAGTTCCTCCAGGAAACCCCATAATTGAGGCGCGGGATGAGACCCTGAGTGAGGGCAATGAGACTGAAATGACCTGCACTGCAATGAGCAGCAAGCCCGCAGCCACCATTAGATGGATGAAGGGAGATAAGGAGCTTCCAGGTAGGTTTTATTCTCCTTTTCCAGTCAACAGTTTTTTATTGCAAGTGATGTTTTGTAAACCTTTAAAACTAAATGGAATAAGGTTTTATGTTTTTGTATTAAAATGTAAAAAACTAAAGCATTCCTTGATCAAATATGAGGGTGTATAGCAGAAGTTAACCCTTGTATTGTCTCTGGGTCAAGGTGAAGGTTGTTCACCTTGACCCTGAGATAACACAAGAGTTATCTATGGATATCGCTGAACATATATTTCTGCTTCATTTTCAAACATGGCAAGTATTGGACACTGCTTAATGGGTTTTAGTCAAATATCCATTTCTCTCATAGCACCTTGTTAGCCAAAGATGATACATTTTGTCATACAATTCATGTAATTTTGGTCATTCCAGGCTTAATGTAAAAAGTGTTTTTAACTTTGCCACATTTTTTAGAATATGTTTATTTAATATAAAAATAACAGTCTACTCTTTAAAGAAGATTTATTTTAAGGATGGGTGTATTGTATGGTTCCCAACCCCCGGTCCGGAAACCAGTACTGGTCCGTGAAGCAATTGTTACTGGGCCACAGAGAAAGACAAGATTATCTATTTCAGGACCAGAGGAGAGAAATCTTTTCAGGCTGTTGCTCCTAAGCTTTGGAACAATCTTCCTCTCTCTTTGCGCTTGATGGAGTCTACTGACTCCTTTAAGAAACATCTTAAGACGTTTCTATTTGTTCAGGCTTTTCCTTGAATTTCTCGAACTCCTGTGTTGTTCTCAGTATTATCTTGATCTTTAAAGTATGTACTTTTTTTTGAGTATTGTTTTGATTGTCTAAGCGCTTTGTGACCCTGGTCTCGAAAAGCGCTATATAAATATTATTATTATTTTCTCTTAAGTAACATTAGCTTGTGACTCAAGATGCTTGTTTCCGTCCACATTAAACTGGTCCCCGGTGCAAAAGGGGTTGGGGACCCTTGTTTTACACAATATCAAATAAAACAAAATTATTTGTCATTAACCATAAGGAAAATAACTTAATTTCTCTCCTTCACTGACATTGGGAGCATAAATAGGCAAGTGCCTTAGCGTCGTTGAAATCCAAGGGAATTTAAAAACAGCAACATAAAAATAAAGATATTCCACGTCTCCCATGCTTGTGTCTCATGGTAGCTGTCTAAGATAATATCAAGGTTTCAGGGGCGGAGAATTATCACAGAGCCAAACCATTTCCAAAATGATACAGTCACAGTGCACAGCTTTGTATTCTTAAGCTCACGCTGAGTTTTCAATGCACAGAAAACCTCATCATTCTTTCACTCCAGTCCAGGAATACATGGAGTGATGGTGTTGTATTTCCTTGAAACCAGAAAAGTAGTTAATCGGTGCCAGAGCTTGTTGGCAATGTGACAAATGTAATTTTCCTATCAAAGATAATTGTGGGGCCAGTAGGTGGAACCCAGCTCAAAGGCCATCAGACTTCCTGCTCACAATTGACCTTTCAACGATTTCTCCAAAATCACTTAAACAAGCGTCAAAGTGGATGACCCTAAGCACCTTCACCTCTGTCCAGAACTTATAAAGAATTTGAATCTCGGTGTCCATTTCGATCCTGTCCTCTGTCGGCTCTTCCAATCACTGTGAAGCAAAATTTACCAAGAGTTGTATTGTTCACCCACTAATAGGAAACGTTGAATGGCGTTAGACCATCATGAGACAGGTTAGTTTTACCCTATTGATGATGTGTTGTTGCAGTAGTAATTCTGCGCTTTATCAGTACTTTTTCTTTTTCTGCTCCAGTGTTTGTAAAGAGTTTGCAGCTTCTTCACTTAAAAAACAACTAAATAAACAACTTAAAGGAGGTTGGAGATGAGATGGCGGCCCCATGTCACTAAAAGAAAACAAACTATTCAGGGATATAATTTGAAAAAAGTCATCTAGCAGCAATCACATAGTCCCTCGAGCAACTAGAGGAATTCATTGACAACCTAAACTACGGACAGAGAGACATGGGACGTAAATGAAAAGGGTTTGTTGGGTGATACAGTGTCTACACCTGCAAGATCCTGTTTCCAATCTTTAAACAGTACCTGGAGAAGCAGAAAATGGCAGTTATCGGTGTGGATAAACTTTATGTTGATGGTCAGCTGTTCTGGGATACAAATCTGACCCTTTTGTTATTTTGAACTAACCGCTAATGTTTAACCATAAAACATAAATAATAATACTCACATGTCTCTTAATGCCACCTCATGTTTAGTGTTGTTTTGGTTGTATTAACATGTTCTCAACAACCTACTTCTTTTCCTCACACTATGTTTCACCTTTCACCAACTATGCACACACATCGGGACGATAAATGTAGTGTCTGAAACAGATATTTGATGTTATTGTATTAACACTAAGGCCACACCAGTTGTCATGTGTTTTTGAATGTGCACGAAGGTTACAAATAGAGGAGTTGAAATCACTGAATAAAGATCGCATAAAAGCTTTAAGCTGAGCTGTCATTTTTTTCACATTTGAGTGACTGTCTCTTATTCTGATAGACATAACAGTTTTGGCGACGAGGATGGGATTTATTTTCTTGTAAAGGAAGAGTTTTTGGGAGACAAAAACTCTGTTGAGACAGCAAGAGTGGCTGGAGCTAAACATGGCTGCGTCTACGTTTGGAAAGAGTGATGACTTCGATATGATGACAGAACCGAAGAAGGATTCAAAGCCTAATTTGGAAAGGTTAGAACAATTCTTTGTGGCAAATGGATTGTTTTATGGCAATTAAAGGTCGAAACCTGTATTTCTGACGATAGTGGGTAAAAAGAACATCACACTGTTGATGGATTCACCGATGAAGCCATCAGAGAAGAAGTTGTCAGAGTTAAACTACAGAAATCAAAAGGGAAGATGAGTCCATAAGTGAGTACATGGCACATTTAAGGAAGCTGGCTGCAAAATGCAAGTTTGGGATATTCTTGGAGGATGCACATAGAGAAAGATTTTTATGTGGAGGGAAAGTGCAGAATTACGTGACAGGATGTTGTCTGCTGTCCACATGAAGGATCTTACACTGTCAGCAGCTTAGGACATGGGTCTCGCCCATGAGGTGACCAAAGAAAATGCACAGCAGTGGTCACAGAAGTCATTTAAAGCAAATGTCAATTCCTCAAAACAAAGAAAAGTTTTCAAAGCTAAAGTTACCGATGCAACAGTAAAGGACATAAACCAGAGGACTGTCCATTTAAATCAGTAGAGTGCCATTATTGGAAAAACTAAGGACACATTGTATGTTGTAAGAAAACTTTCTAAAAGGCATGCGTGCATAAAACAAGTTTGTGTTCGTAATTCTCAGTTACTGTGCGTACTTTTTCAAATGTGCGCGTTTCTGCAGAAAATACAAGTACAAATCCTTTTTCTTTTTTTTCACAAAGTTTTAAAAAGTACAAGTCAAAACATGTGCAAACCAATTCATCGCATACTTTCGAATGGCGCAACAGCAAGCAAACCAAATGCAGGTAAATAAAGCAAGACACTTGTTTTGTTTTTGTTTTGACCATGTAGTCAATCTTGGATTTCTTGGTTGTTTTTTTTCTAGAAGTTGGAAGCAATAATTAGAAAGACGCGCGATTTAGTAGAGGCAAAAAAAATAAAAAATAACATAATCTCTATTTATATAGCACCTTTCTAGACCAGGGTCACAAAGCGCTTTGACAGCCATTCACACATACTGATGGGAGTAGGCTGCACACACGTGCCGAATCTGCCATCAGGGTAAAGTGTCTTGCTCAGGGACACAATGACACAAGCTTGTCTGGAGCTGGGATTGAACCTGCAACCTTTTGGACTGCAGGCAACCACTCTACCATCTGAGCTATGACGCCCCTCAGAAGCATTTGTACTCGTATTTTTGCAGAAAACACGCACATATTTTAAAAGTATGCACAGAAACTGAGAATTACAAACACAAGCTTGTTTTAGGCACGCACGCCTTTTAGAAAGTTTTCTTACCCCGTAACATTGCCAAGGCCTACCGCTCATGAGCGGAGGGAAGGAAAGAGAAGACTACAGCGTGGAATATAAACATCTGGCAGATCTGGTATGGTGAAGCCATATTGTGTTTATTTGAGGGTAAATGGAAGATGGTTAAAAACTGAAGTTGACACAGGAGCAGCAGTGTCAGTCATTTCTGAAAAAACATATAAACGAAGGTTTAAATTTTTTTAATTGGTTTATGCAAATTGTGTGTTAAAAACACACAGTAAGGAGACCCTCCGTTTAAAAAGGAAAATAACTGTGTGAGTGCAACAGTCAAAATTACACACTTATTAGTAGTTAATGGTAACAGTCCAGCATTGATGGTTGTTTGCTGCCCTGGCTGCGGGGCTGTACATGTCCAGGGTAGGTGGTCTTTCGAGGGCTGCCCGGGAGGTGAGGCCGAACAGTGGGCAGGGACATGGCAGGGTGCTGTGGGCGGACCCTTGGTACCACAGAGACCGTAGACCGCAAATGCAATGCTGCAGCCCCCCGTGGTGCCCATGACGAAGGGGTGGGCTGTGGCTGTTACAGGAAATCCACAGTAGAAAGACTGGGTGTTGTTCTGAGATGGCCGCAGCACCCCCACTTCCCTGAGACCAGGTTTATGGTTTCTCTGCCCACACGACCATAGCCTCCCCTACCTGGACTGGTACTTGGCCGTGCTTTCTATCCCTCTGGCCTATCTTCCTATGGTTCTCTGTTGTGGGGCAAGGGCTTGCCCTGATGCACTGTCCACACTGTCCGCTGACTGGTTCGCTGGCTTTCCCTCACTGTCGCCTCATCTGTGTGTCATGGCTGGCGCCGGTGTTTATCTTGCCTGCCGGGTCTAGGACGCCCACGACGGGGCCCTTGTGCCGGGATCCTGCCATGATAGGCCTGGGCCCCCTGGCTTAGTTGGGGGCTCTGTGGCTTCTCTGAGTCACTGGGTCCCTCTTACCTATCCTGCAGATGTGTACGGCTGACACTTCTGGGTCTGCACATACACACACTCTCACTGAGTCTGTTAACCTGTGTATTAGATAGATTAGATACATTTGCAATCGGCCTGATCATTTGAGAAGGAGACTGCCTGTCGGGAGCCTGGTCCTTTCAAGGTTTCTGCCTCTTAGAGGCAGTTTTTCCTTGCTACAGGGAGTTATCATAAACTCTTGGCAGGGAACTAGAGCTGCACTGGTATCATAGAGCAAGTTTAAACTAACAATGTAAATAATAAACCATGAATCCACAGATTCAATCTTTGTAAATAATACAAGGATTACTCACTTATACACGGATAAATGTAGGCTGTACAGCTCTGGTTCTATAAGATTCAATATTTAATGAACCAAAACAACTAAGCTGAAATTAACTATTCATGAAAAACTGTTGTTGGACAATTATAACTCACAGGATGAACACAATACTATTATAACCTGTAATCACAGGCTCTTTTTATTTCTTATCTGTTTGTAACTGGTAAGTAAGTAAGTAATATTTATTTATATAGCGCTTTTCGAGACCAGGGTCACAAAGCGCTTAAACAATCAAAACAATACTCAAAAAAGTACATACTTTAAAGATCAAGATAATACTGAGAACAACACAGGAGTTCGAGAAATTCAAGGAAAAGCCTGAACGAATAGAATCGTCTTAAGATGTTTCTTAAAGGAGTCAGTAGACTCCATCAAGCGCAAAGAGGGAGGAAGATCGTTCCAAAGCTTAGGAGCAACAGCCTGAAAAGATTTCTCTCCTCTGGTCCTGAGCCGTGTGCGTGGAACCATAAGTAGATTCTGATCCACAGACCTCAGAGCCCGAGCTGGGGTGTAAGGCTGGATCAGATCAGTGATGTAAGGAGGAGCCTGACCATGAATAGCTCAGAAAGTAAGAACCAGAATTTTAAAGTTGATCCTGAAAGAAACTGGAAGCCAGTGAAGAGTTTTAAGGATCGGAGAAATGTGAGTTCTCCTACTTGAGCGGGTCAGAATTCTCGCTGCAGAGTTCTGAATCAACTGCAGGCGAGACAGCTCCTTCTTGTTAAGACATGAAAACAAACTGTTACAATAGTCCAGACAAGAAGCAACAAACGCATGGATTACAAGCTCCAGATCATGTTCCGACAACATTTTCCTAAGTTTAGAGATTTTTCTCAGTTGAAGGAAACAGTTTCTGGTCAGTTTTCTGCAATGTTGAACAAGAGACATGTCTTTATCAAATACAACACCCAGGTTTCTCAGGCTCAGTTTGACAGACTGACCTAAGTCACCCAAGTACTGACTCAACCCTGGAATCTTATCATCAGGAGCAATCACCAGAGTTTCAGTTTTGTCCACATTTAGCTGTAGAGTGTTTTCACTCAGCCATTGTTTGATTTCTAGCAAACAATTGACTAAGCTGTTCAGCCTTTGGGGCTCAGTTGGGTCAAAAGAGCAGTAGAGCTGGATGTCATCAGCAAAAATGTGATAAGAAACATCTGGAAATCTCTGAATGATTTTACCGAGGGGAATCAAGTACAGCAAAAACAATAAAGGACCCAGAACAGAACCTTGAGGGACTCCACACAACAGATCTGCCGATTCAGACCTCATTTGATTGGCAGATACACTAAAACTGCGCCCAGAAAGGTAAGATGAGAACCATTCTAACACAGACCCAGACAGTCCCACTTCATCCCTTAGTCTTCTCAGCAGGATCTGGTGATCAACTGTGTCAAAGGCTGAGGACAGATCCAAGAGAACCAGAACAGTGAATTTACCCGAGTCAGCCGACATCATGATGTCACTGGACACTTTCAATAAAGCTGTCTCCGTAGAGTGATGTTTACGGAAGCCAGACTGAAACTTCTCATGGATGTCGCTCTGATCCAGGAACAAAGACAGCTGCTCAGACACCACCTTCTCCAAGATCTTGGACAAGAAAGGGAGCTTAGAAATAGGCCTGAAATTACTGAGGTCAGTTGGGTCTAAGCCTGGTTTTTTGAGCAGAGGCTCCACAATGGCATGTTTAAATGCATAGGGAAAAACACCTGTGGAAAGGGAGAGGCTCACCATATTGGTAACCCAGGGGCCAATTACATCTAATACTTTGATAAAAAGCCCACAAGGAAGGACGTCATCTGAGCAAGAGGAGGGTGTCATCTTGTTCACTAGTGCTGAAATATCACCCAAAGATACAGCAGTGAAGGAGGACCAAGAGGAGGAGATGGGCTCAGAGACAGTAGGGGTTCCAAACAAAGGGGGAGAGATTTTCTCTTTGATCAATTTAATTTTGTCAATGATAAATCTCAACAATGCATTGCTGTCAGCTTCACAGAAGACAGGCGTGATTTGAGGAGCAGGAGACACGAGAGAATTAATTGTGTCAAACAAAACTTTGGGGTTTTTCCTATTTGCTGCTACCAGTTTTCTGATGTAATCAGATCTAGCAGTTTCTACCATCTCATTGTAAGAAGTCAACAGATCCCTGAGGTGAAGTCTGTGCACCTCAAGTTTAGTAGACTTCCAGAGACGCTCAGTCTTTCGACAAAGTCTCTTCAGACTCAGGAGATCTTCATTTGTCCAAGGGCACCGTTTTTTCTGAATTTTTAAGTTCGATTTAACAGGTGCCACTTGATCCAGTATTTCAACACAATGACCAGTGAAACAGTGAATCAAACTGTCCACGTCTGGGCAGTCATCAAAGGAAAGACGGTCAAACATAGCAGAAAAACTGTCTGCAGTATCGGCTGAGATGACACGCCTCTGAGACCTAACTTTCAAAGGCTTAGGTTCAGGGATGAAGTCCAGGTTAAACAAGACAAGAGAATGATCACTCAGATGGACATCATGTACAGATACATTAGAAATGGCCAGGCCAAGAGTAAAAACTAAGTCTAAAATGTGGCCTTTTTGATGAGTGGGTTCAGAAACATGTTGCTCAAAATTAAAGGCTTCAGTTAAAGTTAAAAGTTCTTTAGCAGAACAAGAGGTGACGTCATCAACATGAAGATTAAAGTCTCCAAGAATAAGAACAGATTCCATTTGAATAATGGAAGATAAGAAGTCACTAAAGTCTTTCAAGAACATCGCCGCAGGACCAGGCGGGCAGTAGATTGACACACAATAGAAAGGTCTTGTAGAACCAACCAAGATCATCTGAGATTCAAAAGAAGTGAATTCCTGTGTCTGAATCACTTTGCAAGAACAACTCTCCCTAAAAACACTAGCAAGACCTCCCCCACGACCAGAGAGGCGAGGCTTCCCCAGAACAGCGCTCCCTACTGGACAGAGTTCGTTCAGATGAATAAACTCTTCCTCTCTCTGCCAAGTCTCAGAAAGACATAATAAATCCAAATTAACTAGTAATGGAGCGAACATTAAGAAGTCCCACATTCAGCACCGATGACGTCACTGACGGCGCCTCGTCACTGACAGGCGCGCAGAGCGGGATCTTTTGAAGCGAACAGCGGTCACGTGGGTACCAGCTGTCACTGACATTCAACTCCGTAGTAAAAGCCGAATTAAAGAGAGGAAATGAAAAAATCTTACCACCTTTCGTTGAGGTCTGGACAGACGGCAGCGCTGATGTTTCGCAATACTCTTCAGTGCGAGGAATGTCGATCAAACATCGATGACGTTCGATGACGTCAGAGTTGTTCCGAGCGATCGCGACTGACCTGTACTCCAGCCCGACTCGATCGCTTGTGGAAATCGCCCGGTACCCGAGAGATCAAACGATATTCCACAGAGTCCGAGTCGATGAGAAGCGGAGCCGGAAACACGTTCACCGGACGTTGCTAACTGTCGCGAGTGAAGTCCTCCATCGACTCTCTGATGTTGAAAAGAGCATCACGATCATAGATCATAGATGCTTGATACATATCTTAAGTGATATGAGCATAATATCCGGACAAGTAGTCGTTAAAACGACTGTTTTTGGCAATTATTGCAGGAGCTTAAGTTCAAGCAGCCGATCAAAGGCTCACCGGAAGCGGAAGATATGGTGAAGGTATGCTCATAAAAAAATGTGTATTCTTTATTTTTATTGTTTTTTTTGTCAATAGAATAACTTAGAAGGTTGTTTAATTTGCTTTTAGGGAAACAATTAGGAATGTTAAGAAATGACAATTAGGTAGATGATCGTATTCTATAGTTACATCAGTGTTTAGGGAGGTTTTTACTTACAGTTTTTTGGCTTTTCCATTAAGAACTAGAGGGAGCTACGACCGTATTTTCGTATGAGTTTGACTAGTTAGTAGATCATTTTTTACACTGACTAAGAAGAATTTACCACGACAAATTTACTGCATTTGTTCAAGAAAAACTTTCTTAAGTGATTCAAGGTGTTTCAGTGTATTGAGTTTAAAAAGGAGGAAGAAGTGAACAAATTCCAACAACCTTGTTAGCTACATGCAAAATCTGTTGAAATATCTGGTTAAAAACTAATTTGTCTAGTAATTTTCTGCGTATACATTCAAACCTTGACAGACACAGGAGTCCCAGAAAATCAGGGAAAAGCCTGCACAAATAAGAATGTGTCTTAAGATGTTTCTTAGCCATTGTATCGATGTGTTAAAATACCAAAACTATATTTTTGTGAAAGTAATACATAACTAATATAAAAGGAATGTAACACATCAATTTAAAGAAAGTGAAATTGTAATGTAACAATACTACATTAAAATGAGACTATTAAGTAATGTATAATGCATTACCATTTTCAATTACCTTGCCTAACATTGTCGAGAACAGGGGTCATCAACCTTTTATGCAACTGCGAGCCATCAGTTTGTTAAACACTTTTGAAATAACTTAATATGTATTATCATGGCTGATAAATGATTTCACTCTAATACACTGATCACAGTATTGATAATCCAACAAATACCAATTGGGCAACAAGAAAGAGAATGCTTAATAAAACAATGTATGAAAAATATTTTTGGAACAGGCTCAAGGGTTACTCCTTTGGTATCTGCAGGCACCACATGAGTGACCTTTGGCCTAAAACAATGACCTGTCAATATCATTATCAAAACTGTAAAGTTGATTTCACATTCTACAGACTTGAACACAATAGCACAACAGTCTTTAAGGTTAAACTAAAACTCAATGTGGGGATCAGGTTGAATGAATCCACAGCTAGTTGATAATGCTGCCAATGAAACAAGTTCCTGCTCTGCTGAAGCTGAAAATGTGGAAGACAAAAGAGTGTGAGTGAATGAAAGATTGTCGAGGAAAAAGCAGCCCTGTCCTAACGCCAGCATGGGATTATCTACACAACAATTGTCCGTGTGTTCATGTTTTCTGGATTTATTAACCGTTCTTCCACTTTGACCTTATTAGCTTCCAGTTCAAAATGTCTTAAATATCATGTAAAGGTTACGATTTTTACACTCATCAAATCCAGACAGCCCTCTGACATGCTCAGAGATATTCTCTGTATGAACAGATTCAAACGCATATACTAGGGTTCTTACAACATGGCAGCAGTGAAGGCGTGACAGAATTGAGCCGTAGCACTGATGGGTCCAACAATACAGGTAATTGTGTTTTTGTTCTTTACAAGCAACAGACAGAAAGATGGCTAGCTGAAAGAGAACGCCACAAGGTAGGACGTTTCACTGAGTGACGGGGACCTGAACAGTCATTAGCCTCAAGTCTTATGAGACAACTGCAGGGTGATTTCAATTACCCTGCTCTACCCCAGCACAGAGAAATGGCTGAGATTGTTCTGGTTGAAGTGATTGAGGTAGAGACATATATTTTTCTTAAGTGTACAGAAACAATTTCTTGCTCCACTTGAATAAACTTTAACCATTTCAATAGAAATGAGAGGAAACTGGCTTTTGTTAGGTGCTCCTTCTCGACACTTTTTTTTTTTTTTTCAAAACATAGTTATCCTGTCGTCAGGGCCCTTGTTCCCGACTAGAAACCAGACATTTTGTATAATTTAGAGGAGAGACTTCACGCTGAACTTAAAAGAACCGTATAGATTTATCCCTAAATTAAATAGAAGGATATCTGGTTAACTTCAACTTAAATCCTGAGAGGAAAAATGGAAGGCGAGCATGAGATATGCCTTGGTAAATTTGTAAACAAACATATAATGTATATTTTACTGGCCTCTCTGCGAAACCTGAAAGGCTGAATGAAAAGACAGAAAATAGATATAACCCAAACAAAGTTTAGGCTGTGAAGTGTACATTTGGACACTGATATTATAATATTAATATTATTTTCACATTTGCTATATGTATTGTAATATTTTTAATATATTTATAGAGTGAATTAACTGTCCCAATTTCCATTTTGAAAATTTAGATCCTTTAAAAACATAAGACAGGAGGTAACTCTGATTAAAGAAAAAATGTATTTACAGTCCAACACAAGATAATCTAAATTCACTCTGAAGGACACAGATTCTGCTTTCACTCTTAAGGTCAAACTTACAATGAAAGCATTCTTCAAACACTGGCTTTATTACCCTTCTTGGCCTATTCTGGTTGCAGAATGGAATATGAAAAAAAAAACATATTTGCTCCAGCCACCTTGAGTTAAAGCTGCTAAGTAGAATGTATGAGAAATTATTTTAACAAAAATCACAGAATTTGAAGAATTTTAGATAATGTGAAGATTTAAATGCATAATCAATATCAGTGATGTGGATCATTTGTTTGTTTTTAGATATTGACAAACAAATTTAAAAACAAATTATAAGCAAAAAATATTGTAACATAAGAAAAAATTAGGCATTTAAACCTGCTTTATCCTCTACAGTTACTTTATTATTATAATATTGAGGCATTTTACTTCAAACACTATGTTTCCTCCCACCGCTCCAAAACCTAAAAGGTGAACTTGATATAAGTTAGGCCTTGACCTTAAAGCTGCCCCCCTAAACTTGCAAGGGAAAATATCTTATAAGCTAAATCCCCCTAACAAACAGAGTGGCGTGTGTTTCCTATAATGATGTCCTGTAAATGAATGAATTGATAACTATTTAATGAAGAAACAAACACTATAGTATCAGCTAGTTCAGGAAAAGAAAAAGTAGGATTTTTTGTCGCCAGAGTAAAGTTTGAACCTATATAACACTGATTTCCTTTTACTTGACCTTTACATCACCAGGAGTAGAGAACTGAAATTGACCATTGGTCAAACCTTTTCTCTTTCCTCCACTTCAGGGACAGGGATTTTTGTGTGCTCAACAGAAATGATATATGTTACTAAGAGAAAGAAGTGCAGTCAAAAAGGATGAATTAGTGTCACTCCACATGTCTTTTGTCTGGAATATCCTGTCATTTGCAATGCGTGTTGTAGTCACATTTGCAGAGGAAATGCTTGATGCTTGGTTAGCTTTGGTGAGAGGAATCAGACAGCATGACACTTTTTTAACTTGCTCTCAAATTAGGCACAGTTTTTCGAATCCAATTTTCCGAACTGCGGGACAGTCAGGAAATGGTGTTTCTCTGGCAGCCGGCCTTAAGTAACAGCTTTAACGTCATGCTTCCAAATCTGTTTCAAGGCAGTTTCTTGCTCCAATGTTTGCCTGTTTTGAAACGACAGGCTGATTATGTTAACTGAATTTTAACTGAGTTTGCTGAATCGTATGCCTGTCTGTGTGTCAGCAGCACTTGCAGACTGTGAGTGACCCATGCTGAAGTGCACTCCTGCAGAAAAGGTTGAGATGTTTTTAGTTACCGATGGATGGCTAAGATTAGTTTGAATGTTTGGAGGATAGTCATGATGCTTTTGAGTTTCCAAACCTAGGGTGAACATAACCAGATTTGTTCCTTGATGAGATAGACATCCTGCTCCCAGGCCACCTTATCCAGCAACTTCCCGAAGAATCACTCCACCATCAAAGCAGATTAGATACAGCATCTTCACACCACAGTGATCCTTAATCAGCTGCGTCTTTCCTACAGTTATTAATCCAAATTTAAGGAATATTTTACTAGAATTATAATCTATTATCCAACCATCGCACATGCAAGGACTGGTGGCTGCAAAAACATTTCTGATTGCCCATGAGAGCTTGAAATTAATCCAGTCCAAGAAAATATGATGCAGAAGAAATATGTTTAGGTCAAAGAGGAAATGAACGATAAACTAATCAAACACTTCTTTCTCAGGAAAACCCAAGGTTGAGCTGACCTACGACAAAATGTACACAGTGACCAGTCGCCTCATGTTCACCGTGGGCAGGGAGGACGATGGTGTTCCAATCATCTGCATTGTGGACCATCCAGCGGTCAAGGACTTCCAGGCTCAGAAATACCTTGAAGTGCAATGTAAGTTTAAATTCTCTTCTACCAATTGTCTACATAAATATAAAAACAGAAATATAAGCCTCTCCAGGTGTACAGAGGTCATTCTAGTTACATTTTTGATTTCTGAGCATCTATCATTGTTCCTTGGAACGATCTTCCTCTCCCTCTGCGCTTGAGTCTACTGACTACTTCAAGAAACAGAAACTTAAGACCTTATTATTGGTGCAGGCTTTTCCCTGATTTCCTGGGACTCCTGTGTTTGTCTTACCTGTCTTGATATTTTAAAATATATATTTGTTTTTGATTGTTAAAGCGCTTTGTGACCCTGGTCTAGAAAGGCACTTTAGAAATAACCATTACTTACTTACGTACTTAGATGTCCATATTTATTTCAACATACAGCTAGTTGTCTTCAATAATAGTTGAACATGATCTCTGAAACCTGATAATGCATGACAAGTCATTGATGGTAATGTGTTAATATGTGAAACCATTTTGTTAAATCATGACCTCGATTTCGCCTCCCGGCATGTCCTCGCTTTCTCTTCTTACACGTTTGCAATCTCCTGACATTTGCCTGAAACTACCAGCTAAGCTTTTCCTCAAGGGCTGCCTTTTTAAGTTCTGGCCTGTGATTGGGAGATCCCATGGACCGCCCACCTCTGGGTCTTGCATGTGTCATGCTGCGGAGAAGATGCTGCTTTCTGACTTCTTTGTTGTCCCTTCCTTTCCTGACAGGCGGCAAGCGTAATTGGTTTCTTTAACAAAGATTTTAATGTGATTTGTGAATTTTCTGAATGGTTGACGATTTTCCATTGAACAGCCTCATTATTTTTGCAGAGAGAACGTGACGGCAATTAAACACTGAGCCTTTAATTCGGAACTGATGGAAAGCTGGGATTGTTTGAAAGGAATTCACTTTATTCCTGCTTTCTTGTTAGTTCCTGCTTGACATGTCATATTGTGCAATGACACTACTAGCGGGGCCACATTATATACACTATTATGTGGCCCACAATTTATTTGAAGGATTAGAAAAATTGTGCTCCCTCTGTTATGGATATTTAAATAATATTCCCTTAATTTATTTCTTTGATTCTTTTCTAACTTTTAGTGCACAGTTCAAATATATTATAATCATTTTATTCTTACGACATCCAAATGTTAATAGATTAACAATTCAATTAAATGTAATTCAATTTTATTTAAAGTGTCTTATCATAACAAAGTTATCTCAAGCCACTTTACAGTTTAAGTAAGACTATAGTGGAGAAAGGAAAAACAGATCACAGCAACTCAATATTGAGACAGTGTGGCTAGACGAGGAATGCCTTTTAGAAGGCAGAAACCTCGAGCAGATTCAGACTCATTATTGACGGCCTCATGCTGTGACCGGCTGGGAGGAAGTATGGGAGGGGTAGACAGATGGACGGAGAGAAGAGTGAGGGAGGATACAGTGAGAGAAAAGAGGAGAGTATAGGAGAGTCCATGGAGGTGCTGGAGAGAACTCTGGATCCGATGATGTGGTGGAGGTCCTGGATCAGCAGCAGCTCTGTAGGTGGAGCCCTGGATCGAAAAAAAAGTGTGGTTTCAAACTGCTCAGGTGATGAATGTAATGCAGAAAAGGAAGGATATACAGAGCTCCATGTCTAAAACTCCTCCAGCATTCTAAGCCTATAGCACTATAAACAAAAAGTGATGATTCAGGCAGAGCCCAAGTCAGTCCTAATTATAGGCTTTATTGAAAAGTAAGGTTTTAAGATTGTTTTTAAACATAGAGAGGGTGTCTACCCTCCGGACTGAAGCCGGTTCCACAGCAGAGGGGCTTGAAAACTGAAGGCCCTGGCTCCTATTAATCCATTTAGAGATTTCTGGTGTAACATAGATCAGAGTTTAGGGATCGTAAGGTCCTAGAGGGTTGATACGTTTGGATTAGATCTTTAATGTATGTTGGTGCTAGACTATGTAAAGCTTTATAGGTTAAGAGAAGGATTTTAAATTGTATTCTAAATTCCACTGGAAGCCAATGTAAAGAGGACAGCACAGGGGAAATGTTTTTGCGCGTCTTTGTCTTAGTCAGGACACAAGCTGCAGAGTTCTGAATGAGCTGAAGAGTTCTGAGAGACTTCTTAGAACATCCTGACAGAAGAGAGTTAAAATAGTCCCGCCTGGAGGTAACAAAAGCATGGATGAGTTTCTCAGCAGCATCCATAGGAAGGAAGTGCCAGGACTGTAGTTGTGTTAGCTGATTTCTTTCATCTGGCTTCATTGACAAGTAGAGTTGAGTGTCATCAGCATAACAGTCACAGTTTATAGAGTGTCTTCTGATCAAGTCCCTTAGTGAGAGCATATAGATTGTGAATAGGATTGGACCAAGAACAGGACCTTGTGGGACACCGTAGCTGACCTTAGTGTATGTCGATGAGAGGTGGTTAGGTTAGGTTAGGTTAGGTTAGGTTAGGTTAGGTTAGGTTAGGTTAGGTTAGGTTAGGTTAGGTTAGGTTAGGTTAGGTTAGGTTAGGTTAGGTTAAGTAGAACTTTATTGATCCCTCAAGTCTAAAGATAAAGAACATAGATCAAAGACAAATAACAAAGACAAAGGATACAAAGATTAACATAGAATAGAATGTCAAGATACTTTCGCTTCACTCCTGCACCCAAACTCAGAATTAAACAGCCTAATAGCACTAGGAATGAATGAGTCCCTGAGTCTATTAGTGTTGCATCTGGGGAGGAGCAGCGATCTTCTCTCAGCAACTGTTACCAGTGAGTCTGGCTTCATGCCAACCACAGAACCAGCCCTCCTGATCAACCTGTCTAACCTGTTGACACTCCTCTTGGACACATTCCCACCCCAACACACCACAGCATAGAACAGGACACTGGCCACCACAGACTGGTAGAACATGCAGAGGAGTTTCCTGCAGATGTGAAATGATCAGAGCCTCCTCAGAAAGTACAGTCTACTCTGAACTTTCTTATACACATGGTCTGTGTTGCAGGACCAGTCCAGCTTACTGTCCAGCCTCACACCGAGGTCTGGTTGTCCTGGACCTCTCGAAGTCCAAGACCAGCTCCTTGACCTTTGAGGTGTTCAGCTGCAAGTGGTTCCTCTCTCTCCAGTCTACAAAATTATTTTAGAGAAGTTCCATGTATGCCTTTATAGTTTTCTAATCTATGTAGAGGATTTGGTGGTCAAGAGTGTCAAATGCAGCACTGAGATCTAGAAGAACAAGAACTGAAACACGGCCCTGATCAGAGGCCATCAGCAGGTCGTTACTAACTTACTTACTGACCAGGGCGGTCTCTGTGCTGTGGTGTAGTAGCTAACTAGTAATCACTTTCTCTAGAATTTTTGAAATGAAGACAAGATTAGAGATAGGCCTATAGTTAGTGAGAACCTCTGGATCAAGAGTGGGCTGTTTAAGCAGAGGTTTAATTACTGCAACTTTAACAATCTGATGCACGTAGCCTGATGTTATTGACAAGTTAATAATGTATGAAAGTGCTAAGTAAAGGGAACAGTTCTTTAAGTAGCCACGTGGGAATAGGATCCAGAAGACATGTTGTGGATTTTGAGGAGGAAAAAATCAGGGACAGTTGTCGAGGACTCACTGGTAAAAAGGAGTCAAAATATATATCAGTTTTAGTGTGTGTCCGGTGAAGCTGCACCGGTTGCATTAGAAGAATCTAGCAGGTCTTGAATCTTTCGATTTTTTCATTAAAAAGTTCATGAAATAACTGTTACTAAGATGAGGAGGGATGGACTGCTCAATGGACTGATGAATCTGTGTCAGCCTGGCTACAGTGCTGAATAAGAACTTTGGGTTATTCTTATTTGCTTCTATAAGTGATGAGTAATAGCTGGCTCTGGCTTTCTGAAGAGCTGCCTTGTATATTTTTAACTTATCTTGCCAGACCTGATAGAATTCATCAACGCCATTTCTACTCTAATCATTTAGTTAGTTAATTTTTTTGTGTATAAAAATACACATAATAAGGTTTTAAATGTTAAAATTTGTTTAAAGTTTTAGTTTACTAGTTTAAAAGGAAATTTAACATTTTCAAATATTCTTTTCATTATTTTCCTTCGAGTATGATACATGTAACAAGGAAATGAGTGATAGGTACTTTTGTTGTTATCGGCCACATTGCACTTGAATTGTTTACGTTGGACATTGATAGCAGAAACTGGATTAAAAAAAAAAAAAAGGATAGCTGGCTATCAACAGGGATAATTAAAAAGAAAGATAGACAAGTGTGTGTATGCGTGCGTGTATGCGTGCGAGTGTGTGTGTGTGTGTGTGTGTGTGTGTGTGTGTGTGTGTGTGTGTGTGTGTGTGTGTGTGTGTGTGTGTGTGTGTGTGTGTGTGTGTGTGTGTGTGTGTGTGCATCTAATACTGAAGGTGTTTCAACATGTTACAGACGCTGTGTTAGTGACTGTGGAGCTTCCAATATGTTTATCATTTATTGATTTCAGTCCTTTCTCTTTAATCTTCAATAAAAAAGGTGCTCTGAGAACGCATTATAATGCCTTCATATTTTTGGGGTGGGATGTGGGCCACAAAGGTTTTTGAGACTTAAAGGGGGGCCCTGAGTTGGAAAAGGTTGTTCTAGAATCCTGTTTTAATATACATGTTCCCTGAGTATTCCAGGGATCACGACTACTTCAGCTAACAGTCTTTCGAGTTTGTGGTGCAATTAAATCAAGCGTATTATGTAGTGAGTCTGTGAAGCTGTCCAGAATGTTATCAATGTCATGGTG
Source organism: Callionymus lyra (assembly GCF_982586985.1). Lineage (NCBI taxonomy): Eukaryota > Metazoa > Chordata > Actinopteri > Syngnathiformes > Callionymidae > Callionymus > Callionymus lyra. Next base: position 26,220,106 of record NC_141831.1, on the reverse strand, counting down.
ACTATGGGTAGAATTTCCTGACACACTGAGACTAGACATTTTACTGAGCACTGAGGGAATAATCACAACAATAATCACTTTATCCGATTTAAGCACCAGGCTTGTCAAGATCTTAGGGAAAGACAAGAATTCAGAATATGGTCCAGGTGGACGATGGAGTCCAGCAAAGAGAAGTGACGGACCTGATCTCAAGGTTGTATTAGATATGCCAAGTATAATACTTTCAAAAGAGTTGAAATCAGATTGTGGTCTAGGAAAGGAATAATGTCATTTGTAGTTAATATAGTCTTTATTTATTATATTAAGTGCTCAAAGATTTGTATAATTACATAAATGCACAAACCTGAATGGTACTTGCACTTTGATTAATTTCCACATGAGTGCCATGCAGGGAGACGACAGCCTGATGAAAGCCAAACTTCTCACCGTAGTCTGACTGTCTTTACTCAAGAGATCACATGGTTGAAAGACGAGCACTGTGTAGGTTGTGGACCAGAAACAATGGTGTATAAACATGAGCAAGTTGAAATAATGTGGAGACTAAACTGTCTGCCTTGTCATCAGGAAGACAAAGCCCAGACCATTGACGGGCAGATGGATGCTCGGACACATGTTGTTTTTTGAGGAAGGTCAGACGAAGGTGTGAAGCTTCCTCAATGCTGTTCATCAGTCATAGAGAATTTTATCACCTGTTCTCAACGCTTTTGTTTGCTCTTGCAATGATAAGTAAGAAATGGTTCCAAATTAAAACAAATAATAAAGACGCCATGTACTAAAACACTGCATGCATAACTATATATTGTAAGATATTTACAACTGTTCTTCATGGATCACCAAAAATTGTAATGTTTTTATCATTGTGTATAAACAAATAAAAGATTCAAAACAATAACACATATCTCTGTTGTTGTAAACACAACACAGGATTATTTTTTTTGATGTTGTTGTGTTGACAGTACAGAAAAATGGCAATAATATGTTCTCATTCTCTCATAGTCTATTATATAGTAATTTGATCGGTCCATACTGATTTGCTCTACTCCTCAGTTAAAGTGACTCAGTACTTCCGGCTATTGTGAGATATGGAACTTTAAAAATCTTAAAAAATAAGTATTTGAATGAGAGTTGATCAAACTGTAATGGTGAACTCTGATGTTTTGAATATTAAGTTAACAATGAGAAACATGTTTGTCCTCAGTTTGATCAATAACTTGGCTTGTTTCTTAGTTTGTTCAAACATTAAAACATCATCTTTCCTTCTGTGGATTTTCGGTCTGGAATATGGAATCGCAGAGCAAGAGTTGCCATTGCAGCCTTATACCATAGCTGAATGTGTAAATGAAAATGGTTTGTACAAGACTTTCACTGCTGTGGACAATGAACAGAAAAAAAACAGATAAACACAAGAAAAGACTTATAATACAATAAGAATTATTGAGTTTATTGCACAAATATCGACCAGAAAGTGCTATTGATTTTCTTGTTTTGCCTTTAACTCCATCTTACTGCTATATTCATGGTAAACTGGAAGAAAGATCCATTTCAAGTGATTCCCCTTAAAGTGCTCACTTGTTTAAAAAGTGATATAAAAACAAAGATACTAAACCAAAAAGCAAAATATAGCTAAGAAAAAATGTGTGTGTTTTTTTTATGTATAATTGATGAAACAACTGCTCTCTATAATGTATTACTCCCATTTTATCACAAACTTAATATATAAGATAATAACACATACTCTATATATTTTTTATCAACCTTGGCAGTCTTTTCTGAATATAGACAAAGACCAGAGAGTGTCCAAGACAAAAAATAATTAGTAAATTGTACATACATAATGTTAAATATTAGTTGCCAGAGTTGAAGACGATTAGCATCTTTTTGGAGAACCGTTCTATTTGTCTCATACAGAATCGTATGATTGACTCTACTCTGCATGTAGCTCGTCTCTTCTGTCCATGTCTACTTTGTCTGTGTCTTCATGTTTCTTCAACTCAAAAAAACTTTCTGAATTGCAGCTTCTTATTTTTGATCGATTTTCTTCTAACAGACAAACCAGAGGTCAAGATCCTGGTAGAGTTTCCTTCCGGCCTGACCAGAGAGGGAGAGCACCTGGAGCTGACATGTCATGCCAAAGGCAAACCACAGTAAGACATATATTTGAGTAAGATGATCATGATGATAAAGGCTGATGTAGGAAAATGTTTTTCAAATAATGTGTTTAGTGTAGATGGTGTATTTGGCATTGGAATGGTATATTTCCCCATCGAAGATTCAGATTTAAAAGTAAAAAATGACCAATATGAGTCAAAGAGGCTACGAAGGATAACTGGACTGGCACGATTTGCAATATTCACAGACTCCAGACCTTTCCGAAGACCTATCTTCTTTTTTTAATTTGGAATTTTTCCAAAGTGACTCAAAAATATCGTGATTATATTGAGACTCCAGTTGCCAATTAAAATTGGCTGTTGAAATGTGAAATCATACATTCTCGGAGGCAGCAGAAGCAAATGTCGTGATGTGTGTTGAAGTTTTATTGTTAGAGCTGCTATCTGAGTCGAATATGAAAAATTGAACAATGACTTTTATCACATTTAATTATAGATAGACACTCAGATCACACTGAAATAACTTCTGTAGCATCACAAGATCCTGGATATGTTTTATTTTATACCCTTGAACCTTTGGACTTGGCTAAGAATGTCAGGATGTAGAAACTTGTTCACTTTAATACAACAATATATCATAATAGCTTCTTGCTAATTTTGTTAGGACTTATTTACATTCAAGTAAGGATTTTTATAGCTGATAGCTTAAGTTAGCACTTACAGCGATGTGAACTAAACCAACAGTTTAGAAGGAATCTATTAAAAATGTATTAGAGAAAGATTCGTAAGTCAGGGGTTCAAATATAATTCAGTGTAATATTTCTGTTATTAATACATCATGCATCTGTTTAATGTGAATTATTTATTAGTGTAACTGTTTCACTAAATATGAGATTATGTGTTCATCTGACTTTGTGACACATTTAATACTTGTAAGCCCTGTATATATATCTATAAATAAGGCAAACTGAAGAATCCTTGAAGCTTTTAAAAGACAACTCTTTACCTGCGATCATTGACTTCAGAGTGTGATATTTACTGCAGGTGGTAAGCTTTCACCACTTCAGAGTTGAGGACATAGCAGCGAGAAGAGCTTCTTAATTTACAGAATGCAAAGCACTTAAGAAACATTGCTTATTTTATAATGTCTCCATGGAGATTGAGACTCTGAGAGCAGGTTGATGGAGTCGAAGCTGCTGGGTGTTCGCAATTAAAGTCAATTTTCAGATAAAAGATTGTCTGCTGTGAAGAAAATGGATCAGAGACAAAAAAAAGCCACAAGTCAACAGTGGCATCATGTTAGAAATGAACTTTCAAGGACTGAAAGGATTTGTCAGGTTATTTGTCTGAATGTTGAAAAAATCTACATATGAGTTAAACACTTCAAACAACAAACAGATCTTTCCAAATATGATTCAACATCCGGGACAGTTGAAATTCAAACAGAGGAAAATAATCATCTAAGACTATATTTAAGAAAATTGCATAAGTCTGTCACGTGAGGAGGTTGAATTGCTTTTCATTTCGGTTTCAACAGAAGAATTAATGGAGGAGATAAAGGAGGGTTGAATGTTTTTGCAAATCAAATTAACCTCTACCAGCAGGGACATCTGAACCTGAACGAGAAGCAAGATAGTGTATTTCAATTTAGAGCATAGATCATGATTTTGCTCCTGAGATGTGCCATTATTATTTAAACCTCGCTGTCCCATCAGGTACAAGGCTGTATTTCACTGTTTATGCCTTTTTGTTTTGTTTTTACATTACAGTTAAGTTGTATAAGTTATTTAAGTGTCCTCTAATTTCTTGATTTATGTTGTTAGTATATTAATATCAGTGTTTTTAACTGTGTACAATTCAAGATTGGGATATATTGTCATCCAAGGTCTTCATGTCAATGTTGTACAAAATATATGATAACTATCTAAAGTTTCAAAGTGTAAAATATATATCAATATCATATTTCTAGTCATTGTGAATTACTGAGATTAAATGGTAAAGTATGAATCAATGTCTTATGACTTTTTTTGACTTCCTGCATAATTGCGTCAGAACAGAATTGGAAGAAAATATGTTTTCATTAACATCGTACTCACCGAAAAACATCTGTGTTGTTACAAACACTTCATTGAAAGATTGATCATTTAAACAATTAATTTCAACCACGGCACACTCCGTTGGTTCTTATTGCCGAAACAAGCTCACTTTGCGTATCCATTTTGTAAAGATGAAAAGACAATCAATACAGTGAGTCTGGAATCGGAGGTCATTTTAATTAGAGACGCTGAGAGTTGTGCAGTCATTACCAGCAGATAGCAGAGGGGGGCCCCAGCTGCAGGCACACATTTGTATTCCACTCGCCTGTCCTTCCACTCTCCTTGCAGACTCATCTTAGCTCTTTGGTCTATCTGTGTCTGGATTCACTTCTCCCCTCTCACACCATCCCGTTCATCTATAGCAACTTTTCAGGCGGTATCTTTCTCCGTTTGATGATCCTTGTCTGTTTGTTATTAATTTCTTCCGGAGACAACAGTGACGGTGCCTTTACAGCAGGCCGGCACAGCCATTAAAACACGCTTGTGGTTTGTTTGTTTGTTTTTGCCATTGAACCCTTCTTTCCCACCACATGCTCGTATATCTTTTTGTAACCTTTTCCATTTGCTTCCCCTGCACCAAACATTTTCTAATGGAGGGAATCAAGTTAAAAAGTAAACAGAATGCAGCCACAGAGACCACTGGTGCACGCTCAGGGGAAATAACAGTAGCTGGCAGCAGCCGCCGCGAGCTGCTACGGCAAAATAGAGGTGTTGTGTTTCCTTCTCTTCTCCTCAGCCTCAGTCGCACTTTTGCTTTGGGCTCATTGTTCTAAAAATGAAAATGTGTCACCCTCCTGTGAACCTCAGTCATGCTAGAAAAGCATACAAAGATAGACGTTCACTAGACTACCACCTACACATAATAACAACACACGTGGAACATTGAGGATTTCAGGACTGAGCTAGAACACCATTGTAGAGGGATTTCACTGCAGACACCAGCCACAATATAGCTTGTTGTTTAGTAAAACCAATTTACTGATTACTGCGTAAAGAAGCATATCCTTTGAATGTTTTCCTTTTATCTCCGGTTAGACGTGCTTTAATCTTTAATCTCATGCTACATCTTTTCCTCACTTGTGAACAAGACCTTTAACTTAGTTTTGACTAAGAGCCATTACCTCCAATTTTAGAAGAGTGATTTAATCTCAGATGATGTTTGTTTGTGTTTGTGTTGAATAGCAACCCCTTACCTTGAACTGTGCTCTTTACAGATGCATATTAAAATATGTAACTATTAGTTAATATTTTCAAACGTTTGTGTTAATGTTGAGAACTGTACATTTTAGATATTATACAAGAAAAATTGCTTGAATGCTTGATAATAAATTTTTTTGCATTATATTTCAAAGTTGTGCTATGCTGTATCAAACTAAAAAATATATATATGTATAATATCTATTTTCTCTGGTTCTGGTTTTACCATGACTGCCAGTCTAAGGATAAAAGGTCTGAATCAGGATCTCAAGATCCACATTTATTTGGTCCTTAGAATCTCTGTGGTATTTTTTTTGTTGCCTTTGTTTATTCAATGTCATAAATGTTTAAAACACATGGTTTCTCTCATCTTATCTAAGGCCACAGTATGTGAACTGGATGAAGGTCGAAGACGATGTTCCATCCCACGCCGTCATCACAGGAAAGGATCTTTACATCGAAAACTTGAACAAGTCCTACAATGGAACCTATCGCTGCGTGGCTTCAAACTCAGTGGGCGAGTCTTTTGACGACTACATCCTTTACGTCTATGGTATGTTGCTGCCTTCTGCGCACCTGGAACTCTACCTCCTCCTCTTTTCTCTTGTATTCAATGAAAAGGATGAAATGTTCCATTCATGAACATGGTAGAAAAATGTATGTTGTCATCATTCTGCTTGTATTTAGATTGAATGGTTTGTGTCAACGGTTCTATGATTCACGTCACGGACATTAAGAAAGATGTTTCTTACTTCATGAAATAGGTAGAGCACAAGTGAGTAAAATAACATTTTCTTTCCAGCGATAAAGACGAAACCTCACTGGTTGTTTGAACTTACTGTTAAATCAATTAGTTATTCAATAAATGTTATATTTTTACATTTGTATGATTAAACCATTGACATATATTTACTCAGGCTTCACTATATAACCCTCTGTGGTCCGATCTTTGATAACATACTGTTGGTAGTGTATTTTCTCTGTAATTATTTCATCCTCATAGCCATTATCTCAGCGCAGACCATAAAACACAAGATACGGCTAATGTTTTTTACCCCCCAGAACATGGAATCAGTCTAATACACGTTTCGTTTTATTACTTCACTATCACTTTTGGTGGGCCTGGAGTCCACAGAATAGTATAGATTATTTCGGCCATTTGAAAAGGAAATGGAAAATTGAATTATTTATTATTTAATTTTATACAAAAAATATAAATGGTGAAATAAATTTTGTATTACAATCAAGATTCAAGATTCAAATCTTTTATTGTCATAGGTACCATGAAATTCTTTCTTTGTACCCCCAACAGAATTCCATGGTATAAATATATATACATTTGAACAAACTCAAATCTAAAAACACAGCAACGTAACAGCGTAAAAACAAGTACAAGTAAAATCAGTGCAAGAGTTGTCGGCATGAGGTAGATGGTTGATTCGCTGTTGAGAAGTCTGATGGCGGTTGGAAAGAAAGAGTTTTTCAGTCTCGTTGTTCTACACTTAAGACTCCTGTACCCGCGGCCTGAGGGCAGGAGTGTGAACAGTCCGTGCTGGGGGTGGGTGGGATCCTTAAGGATGGAGGCAGCTCTACTGTGGACTCTGCGGTGGTATATCCTCTGCAGGGAGAGCAGAGAAGTTCTGGTGATCCTCTCAGCTGTCTTCACCACTCTCTGCAGGCGTTTGCGGTCCGCCACAGTAGTGCTGCCGTACCACACGGTGATGCAGCCGGTCAAGATGCATTCGACGATGCAGCTTTAGAAGTTCTTGAGGATCTTGGTTGACATCCCAAACTTTCTTAGCCTCCTCAGGAAATACAGCAGAATCATTGATGTCAAAAGAGGGTCTTGGTGACTCTTGAGTTTCTAAACTGACTTTAAAAGGCTTGACAATACATACAACACAATTTAATATAATCAAAGAAGTTTGCTTGTTTTTAAACCCAAAATGATTACCTTAACGTAATATCAAAAGTTAGTGGTTCCTTGTATAGAAACTGATCATTAGGTTTTTTTTGCTAAACTAATTATATATAGAGAGTCAAATAAAAGAAATATAACAATCATGGTAATTGTTAACAGACTTATAAGTCCTTATTGGATAATGTATTCTGCATTCACCTCATGTTTTCTAATGTCTTCATTAATGTTTTATTATTAAACTATTTAAAATGCATGCACACATTCAGTTTATTAATAAAACGTTTTTTTTTTCAGCGCAAACGGGTGCCTAAAATAATTGAAATGTATTTTTTTGGAACAATGTAAATCTGCCTTAATGTAGACACAATGGTGCATAAGGATGAGGACACCCTGTAAAGGTTCTTCTGCAACAGAGTTCCAGAAAAAAAAGATAATTTTTATCTTCTTAATAGCTTGATGGTAACATTTTAAACAAATACTGAATCCCATATAACATGGTACAACATGTCTTAAGTGTAATTGTAATCTTTAGTGACAACCTTCTGCTATAAGGAAGATAAAATAAAATGTTTTTGTTAGTTTTATGGAGAATTAAGTCAATAATGCTTTCCCCTTTTCTCATCCAGATTAATAATTATTCCCTATAGGTCACTTGAAACCTAAACCACCTCTGCAATATCAACAAATGAAAGGTCCGAATGAAACATTAGCGCAGTGTAACTTACTAATAAAGACGTTACAGGGCTGAACCCCCGACATCCTCTGCCTATTCGACAGCCACAACAAATGCAGCAGCATCCTACATCTCCTCTAATACATCCGATTGCCGACTATTGTGACCCTAAGTGATGGAGAGCACTGCGAGACCGGCTGACACTAACAATGTTAACAGCCAAACAAATGCAGTCTGTATTGCTCTAACTCTCGCCGTTGCTCTTACTTCACACACTGAGAGAACACAACCATTAGGGTTTTCCTCTCGCAGCGAGGCAGGCCGGTGCCGAGGGGTTTAAAGTTGTTTACAGGCAGAGACTTGGTCAATACCAAAGTTCTCTTCACTGCTGCTCCGTCACAGCTGTTTCATTGTTTCTTTAGTACCTTCAGTGTTAATCCGTCTCACTTTGTTCTGCATCGCTTTGCCATTACAAGACGCTTCTTCACAAGTCACTGTGGGCGCACAAATGTTCTCCTGATACACCCTACAATGTTAAAGGTGATTGTCTTATGAAATATTATAATATTATATATATACACACTGTATATATCTTATACGTGTGTATATAGATATAGATATCGAGATAGAGATGGATCTATCTTCCTGCCAACCACAGAGCCAGATCTGCCTGATCCCTTTATCTATCCTGTTGGAGTTCCCACCCCAGAACACCACAGGTGACAACAGACTTAAAAAGTAGTTTCCTGCAGATGTTCATGGTACTTGTAGTTGTCTACAATCTTGACCTCATCCAGTACGGGTGTGGTGTGGACCACCCAAAGTCTAAGACCAGCTCCATGGTATTCTAGTTGTTAGCAGTACCCTTTTTTTTTTCTTTTGATTGAACTCAGAATAAATCAATCGTAAAAGTTTGACAATATGTTTTAAAAACCATTAGGAACCAACTTTTTTGTTTTTGGTGTTGTTTTCTCACCTTTAAGAGAAGTTAATGTCTTCCAGAAAATGTGCTTAGTCAGAATGCCAATAGTAATTAATGATTTTGTGCCAGGTATGCTGTCTGAAGCCTGTGTTCTGTTTGTTTGGTGTGATTAACAGCACAAACGTGAGTCTTCTTTCATCCGGCCCTCCTGTCGGCTTCAGCAGTTACGCTCCCTGTCAGGCTACGTGTCTTCCAACTTCCTGCCACACGACTCCTTATATTGAGTCCAGAAACACTGATTCATAAGCTTCTTCAGTAAACAAGGTCTGGTGACTCAGCGGGAAGAAAACACTCTCTGCTCGTCACATTTGAAAGTCAATGAGCTGGAGTCATCTGATACATTACAGGAAGCTGCCAACATCATGTACATTCAGAGTGTCACGAGCCCGCCTTTAATTCTCCTCCATGGCTAAGTTTTTAATGAGCTGTTGACACTGATGATCCCAAACATCTGCTGGACCCACATAGTTGGTGATAGGATAAAACCAATTAGACAGCACCACCCCTCAGCTGGAGTCTGTTTGGCTCTTAAGCCAGTGGACGACTCTTGTGTGCCAGCTGACTTCCCAATGGATCATTTCTGTCAGCCTCAGCCTGCACGGCCGTCCTGACAGCCTTTTGTGTGGTCAAGGTCGAACTATTGATGAATGAACAAAAATATTGCACGCTACCGTTAACATTTGAAAATGTGTGTCCACATCAGCTTCAGGCTCATTTGCATTTTTTTGTTCTATGCTTCAGGCGTTCTGCTGTGCTGTTGAGCAGCACCACGACATGATGTGTCATGAGATATTGTCACAAGAATCGCCTCTGGGCCAATCCCTTGTTGATGAAAAACATCGTCTTGATAAATAATTATTACATTTAAATATATTGCTTGAGCACAATGTAGCTTATCATATTCATTATTCCCTTTTACAATGTGGCGCAGAAAAATGTGCTTCTCTTTGTTCGCTAAGCACTTTGACACCACGTCAATCCACAGCAGAGTGGAATATTTGGGAAGGAACCAGGAGATTATTAAGTAAATCACATTTTGCACTGAATTAAAAATGTTAAGAATAATCTTTATTTGAATTTTTTGAAAAAGTGCCCAAATTAGTGCTGTGTTGAGTATGAAAATAACTTTCTACACATGCCGGATGACAGAAGAAACTGTCCGTCTGATGTACAAAAGAAAGACAAAGAGATGTACAATAATATCAACCACAGTAATATCATAATATCAACCACTTGCTGATAACCAAGTTTTAAATTAGCCTACAGTTTGGATTTTTTTCGTGATTCTTTCCAGTGAAAGACGTCCTTACTAATTATACTAATAATCAGCTTTATTTTTTACAATTATTATCTATGTTTTAAAGCCGTAAAACCCCTAACTAGACACTTTTATACACTTTTCTCAGAGTTCTCTCTTATTTAAACACACAAAGTTAAAACTTTCACAGATTTAAAAAAAATAGGTTCAATATTAGTAAATAAAACCAAAGCTCAAAACCTGTTTTTAGGTTCTGTACTCCCTTATGTTACCCTGACCAGCCTTTTTGGCGTCTTGACCGTAGTTAGACCCCCTGGTTTTAAAAAACGAAGTTCCCAAACTTAGCTGGCTCGTTCCTAGATGTCGGAAACTCACCGTCTGGATAGTTTTATATAAAATTGGTCACACGCACGCTACTGACTCCTTCAAGTAACATCTTAAGACATTTTTATTTGTGCAGGCTTTTACCTGATTTTCTGAGACTCCTGTGTTTGTCTTATGTGTTTTGGCCTTTTAAAGTATGTATTTTAACTGTGTATTTTTTTTTTATTGTTAAAGCACTTGTGACCATGGTCTAGAAAAGGCGCTTTACAAATAACCATTACTTACTTACTTACTTACTTGCAGTGTATCGAATTGGTGCGGATATACACTCCTACCCTAACGGACTGATATCAGCAACCAATCCTTCACCTCATGTGGTGTAACTTGCTCTCCTTCATTCTCTTCTCCTTTATATGGCCTCATGAACAATTTTATTGACATTATTTTCAGAGCCATTTAATAACCCCAAAGGTTTTTCTGAGAAGATCAGAGCAGGATGGGAGGTTCATAACAAAGCAGCACCGCCAGGGGCTTTAAATCATTGCCGTGCTGCCACTTCAACAGTGAAAATGTCACCCTTGATAACATTCCCTGGGTCAAAGTCTGTGTGGGGAGTCTGACCCGGCTGATGAAGTTAAATGGTAATGCTAAAGGAAAAAGAAATTGCTGTCTGGTCAGAATCTTCACTCAATCATCCTCTTCATAACACCTTATTTTTTTTTAATGTGTCTCACCTCATACCGCCCAACATCATCATGTAGCCGCATTTAGCTTTTCAGCATTCGGCTGTTGCTGCCACATCCTCGCTGACTTTTCATTAGCAGTGCCGAGTATGCACAGGCACACATTTGTCACAACAGCTCACTGCATACCAATGACAGCATGAGTACAACACCAGCGCATGCTACTCGTTGGGCTAATTATTTTTGAAGACAATGCTTAGCAGCACCAGGTGCTACAGAAAGAATAAATAGTCTTGGATTAGCTTAGTAAGTGTGAGGTTAAATTATACTTGGCAGAGTGATACTAGTTTTTACTGCACTGCGCCCTTGGTCATTTATCAGAAAGTCACTATTAGTCTTTTCTCACTTACGCCCACACACACGGTGACTCACACAAATTGTTGGTCATGCATCAAACGGCTATAGACACGCTTCACATTTTCGTTATCTTTATGCTTTTTATAATCATTCGTTTCCTCCCCTTTGTGTCTGTCACGTGTCTGTCTTCCCATCCAGATGCACCCACCACCACCCCCATATCCACCACTGCCACCACCACCACTACCCCCACCATCATCACCACCATCTTCTGCCCCGAAGCCAGTCAAGGTACAGTATCACGCTGCTGCTAGAAGTACCACAACTCCATGTTCTGAGAAACCATCAAAGCTGCAACTGTTTTTTTTTGTTTCGCTTAAGTTGTTCCCTGCCTGATTTAGTTTATAATACTACGTGCTTCAAAATATCATCCATATCATCTTCAAATTTTGTCCAAAGATGATTTAATTTATCCAACATTTATTTTCTAACTCAATATGTAAGTAGAATTGGCCTAAATTGAAAAAAAGTATGATTTAAGGTAAGGTAAAACTTTATTGATCCCTCAGGAGGTCTCCTTCGGGAAATTGTTTACCTTTAATTAATTAATTAATTTACCTTTAGCATGACTTGTATTGGTCCAGGGCAGGTGTTGTCATGGTCATAACATGTTTAGTCTAACATTAGGTATTTCAAGATGGGAACGTGTAGCAGAGGGTTTCTAGTTGTTGGTCTGAAACTTTGGCGTTTGAGGAGCAGTTAACTGATAACAGTAGTGCAGTGTAGTGTAGTGACTGTAGTGGTCTAACTACTAAACTCATAAACATGACATGGTTAAAATGGCAATTGGCTGTATGGTCACATGTGCTCAGGGATTAAATATGTCTCTGACATTTAATAGAACCACAGCTGTAGAGTTTGCTGCATTACGTTTTCAATGCACGTTGTAAAGGCGGATATATTTATGAAATATTGATTAACATAGGAACCTGCCAGATTAAAATGGAGTTGAAATTCATGAAGCGTCATCTGTCAAGGTCGTCAGTATGAATTATGACTTGACGAAATATGATGTCTGAGTGTGAGAAATGCTTTGCGGAGGGATAGCTGCCGAAAAAAATCAGTAACCCTAGCTCTCAATGATACCAAGAGACAACATCTATCTATCTATATTTATAGATATGAATATATATATATATACATATATTTTTTAATTATTATTATTATAATTATCATCATTATATTTGTCTTAAAGTAACAGTGCAGCACTTCCAGGAACACATAACTACACTTTAATTGAATATTTGTCAAGTCAGGTAATGAAATAAAGATGAGGTATTTTTTTTATCATTAGTCTTCTGGATGATGATGACCCCTGAATACAAATTCTGCAGGGATTCTACAAGTAAACACAAGTGGTTGACTGTGACCAAGAAATCAAGCAAGCTCTAAGTGCAATCAAAGCCCGTGAGACGGACCGTTCAATTGGAACAAATCCCTCGAAGCGAGCAAGAGTCGCATGCATTGTGCTTGATTATGCCATCTGATTGGATTTGGTCAAAAACTGAATCTTAAGATGATTGATTGCTCGTGTACCCAGATCAAGCAACATGAAAATATCAGGCCTGCTGATGTCCACATATGTGTTAAAAAAAACAAAAACAACAGGAGTATAATATTTTATTATATTTTTAATGCAGCTTTGAATTTTGACATAATCTGCTTTCTACAGCAATCTACTTGCTAAAGGTCCATCTATTTCATTTTGAATTTATCTAGCAAAGAAAAATAAATTGGTTAATAAAACAAAATAATGAATAAAGACATACACAATGTCTGTACTTTTATTTGCACTAATAGTGAACAATACTAAATTGAGATAACTATATTTGGGAAAGAAAGGTGGACAACTCCTGCAGATAAATTGGTGCCTTACAAAGTTATTGTTGAAACACAAAGAAGACCAACAATTTTCAAAACAAATGATGATACAATGACACCTAAACAGCAAAGCTACGTTTCTAGATGGCCAATCCTCTGTTACTCTGTAACATTGCTGCTGTTATGGCTGCACCTGCTAAAGCAAACATGTTGAGTGCCAAAATTGTGGTATTAAATCGGCCTGTCAGGAGTTCATGCCAGATGCCCTTATTCTTTGAGTCCAAAAACCGAGATCTGGCTATAGCCGTTCTGCGTATAGCATGAAACCAGCACACTCTCATGAACATAATGGGCTTTGCCAATTGATTTCATTTACTCACAGAGTGCCATGTTGATCAGAGACCTGCTGCCAAACAAATCTACCGGAGTGCTATTGAAATGTTTTTTTCTTTAATTTTCCATTAAATGGCCAAGATGAAGCACTTTAGAGAATCTATCAGGACCCCAAATATTTGGCTTTTATGTGCTTGGCAGGCTTTGGTGACACAGGGAAATGGCTAAATTGCAATCTTTTAGATATCTGTCTTATAGCTGCTGCAAATAAGTTGTATTGTGTTTGTCATGAACCTGACTTATGGGACTACAGTTTTATTAAATCCAGCTACCTTTGCTGCTCTGTGGCTGTCTGTTATTTTGGCTGGAAAATCCAAAAGCACCGTTGAGCTTCTGGTTATGGCCAACAGAACGTGAAAATGAAGCATTCATCACCGGTCAAAACATTTCCCTGCGCTTCACCTTGCACTGTCTCATCTGCACAATATGACAAATCATCGCCTTATCTAGCCCACGCCACTTAATCCCTAAATGAAAAAAAACAGATCATGAATCTGCGATCGTTGCGAAAGACAATCAGGCAACAGGCCCGCAATACTTTTAATTGATGAAAGACCATAAACAGTGCTGACATCCAATTTATTTAACCCACAGCACAGGCACGACGACACAACAGGCTGGAGAAGAGAAAAGAAACAAATATCCAACGCGTTTGTCAGGGTCTAAAATTACATAAACACCATCTGGTGAATTGAATTCACTCTCTGCAGTTACAAATGTGCCGGATAATGTGTGCTATTGTTCCCACTTTCAACAGTGTTTGTCCTCATCCATTTTTGAATTGGATCCTGCCTGTGATAAGTTATTGTCTAAGGTCAATTGTAGTTCCATAACATACCATCATACGGGTCCTCCAGAATTATGGGCACCCCTGGCAAAGATATCTTGAAATCCTTAAAATAAATTCTTTATTACTCTCACTCATACTGTTACAGAGCCCCGGACATGACATGTTAAAATGTCGTGGCTACGAAATACTTATCTTGTGCCTACGAGATAAGTTTAATCTTTTAATCATGAGCTAGTATAGCTCATGGCTACAACTTACGGCTTATAACCCGAAATACAAGGTTCAAGACCTGTGTGGTTATTGACATTTTTGCGTGATAAAATCTTGTTGTAATGTAGAGATTTATATATTAGTCTCAATAAGATAAATCTTTTTAAGCAATAACTAAACCTTGAATAATAGGCTAATTCTCGTTTCTTTCTTTTTGTTTAGATAATATTTACTGTATATTCTCACATTATTGACACCAGAGAGTCTATTCTGAAAAATGTATCGTCTTAATATTTCTACAATGTGTTTGACTAGAAAATAGATGTTGAATTGTAGTTAATTAAACATCAAAATACTTGTTGGCCACGACTTAATTATTTTATTTATTCTTTTACAATGTGTCAGGTTAGGAATCTGACTTAAAGCTGTAAACTCAGAAAAGAAGAGACATCAGATTTGATTTAAAGTCACAACAGTTTACTCATAACGAGGAGAGATGATCAGAAGACTCTCTAGAAGGTCTCATCTTCACTCTGGAGTGGTTCTGTTTCAGTCGCCTCTTTATAAGAGTGTGAGTTGTTTATTACCCGGGCAACGCGAACAAAGCTCAGTCACTGCCTCAGTGACGTCATCAGCGCTGCATATTGGCCTGTTGAATGCTCGCTGGACTTATTTTGTCTTTCAGAGACATGGCAGAGAGAGGAAAAGTTTATTCATCTTAATGAACTCTGTCCTGCTGGATGCTCTGTTGAAGGGAAGCCCCATCCCTGTCATCGTGAGGGTGGTTTGGCTGTTGTTTATAGAGAGAGTTGTTTATGCAGATTTAGACACAGGAATTCACCTCTTTTGAGTCCCAGATGATCTTGGTTGATTCTACAAGACATTTCTATTGTGTTTAGTCTACTGTCCGCCTGGTCCTGCGGCAGTATTCTTGAAGGACTTTAGTGACTTTTTATCTTCCATTATTCAAATGGAATCTGTTCTTATTCTTGGAGACTTCAATCTTCACGTTGATGACATCACATCTTGCTCTGCTAAAGCACTCTTAACTTTTAACCCTAACCCTTTAAATAAAACCTTTAATTTTGAGCAACATGCCTCTGAACCCACTCACCAAAAAGGCCATATTTTAGACTTTGTTTTCTACCTCTGGTCTGGACATTTCTGATGTATCTTTACATGATGTCCAACTGATTGATCATTCTCTTGTTTTTTTTAACCTGGACTTCATCCCTGGACCTAAGCCCTTGAAAGTTAGGTGTTATCTCAGCCGATACAGCAGACAGTTTTTCTGCTATATTTGATCCTCTTTTCTTCAATTATTGGCTCAACGTAGACAGTTTGATTCACTGTTTCAGTAATCATTGTGTTGAAATACTGGATCAGGTGATACCTGTTAAATTGAACTTAACGAACACTAAACTTGAGGTGCACAGATTTCACTTCTGGGATCTGATGTCCTCATTTAAGATGATGATGAGATGATGGAAACTGCCAGATCTGATAACTTCTGATAACAAATATTTGTTTGACACAATAAATTCTTGTGTGTCCTGCTGCTTCAATCACCGCTGTCTTCTTTGAAGCTGACAGCAAGGCATTCTTTATTTTTCACTGATAAAATTAAAATCCCTCCAATTTTGTGTGGATCCCCTGCTGTAACTGAGCCTGTCTCCACCTTGTGGGCCTTCTTTAAGTCTGTAACTCTGGCTGATATTTCGGCACTGGTGAGCAAGATGAAACCATCATATTGCTTGTTTGTTGTCCTTCCATGTAGGCTCTTGATTAAAGTGTTTGTTGTAATTGGCCCCTGGTTTCCCAATGTATTTAAGCATGCCATTGTGGAGCCTTTACTCAAGAAGTCAGGCTTAGACCCGACTGACCTCAGTAATTTCTGACCTATTTCTAAGCTTCCATTCTTGTCCAAGATCTTAGAGAAGGTGGTGTCTAAGCAGCTATCGTTGTTCCTGGATCAGAGCGACATCCATGAGAAGTTTCAGGCTGAACAGCTTTGCCAATTGTTTGCTATAAATCAAACAGTGGCTGAGTGAAAACACTTTGGAGCTAAATGTAAACAAAACTGAAACTCTGGTTATTGTGCCTGATGATAAGGTTCCAGGGTTGAGTCAGTACTTGGGTGACTTAGGCCAGTCTGTCAAATTGAGCCTGAGAAACCTGGGTGTTGTATTTGACAAAGATGTGTCTCTATTACAACACTGCAGAAAACTGACCAGAAACTGTTTCCTTCAACTGAGAAAAATCTCTAAACTTAGGAAAATGATGTCACAACACGATCTGATGCTTATAATCCATGCGCTTTTGTCTTCTCGTTTAGACTATTGTAACAGTTTATTTTCATGTCCAAACAAGAAGAAGCTGTCTTGCCTGCAGTTAATACACAACTCTGCAGCGAGAATTCTGACCTGTTCTAATAGAAGAACTTGCTTTTCTCCGATCCTTAAAACTCCTTACTGGCTGCCAGTTTCTTTGAGTATCAATTTTAAATTTTCGTTCTTACTTTCAGATCTATTCATGGTGAGGCTCCACCTTATATCACTGATCTGATCCAGCCTTACATCCCAGCTCGGGCTCTTAGGTCTGTGGACCAGAATCTACTGATGGTTACGCTCACATGCTTCCGGACCAGAGTAGAGAAATCCTTACAGGCTGTTGCTCCTAAGCTTTTGAACAATCTTCCTCTCCCTTTGCGTTTGATGGAGTCTACTGACTCCTTTAAGAAGCATCTTAAGACATGTTTATTTGTGCAGGCTTTTCCTTGATTTTCTGGGACTCCTGTGTTTTTTAGCATGTATTTTAGCTGTATATTGTTTCTGTTTAGAGCGCTTTGTGACCATGGACTAGAAAGGAACTTTACAAATAACTTTTACTTATTTACTTACTTACTCACAATGAAACCTGAACATATGTTATTAAATGAAAACAAACAAAGATCATTGTTTCTTCCTGTCTCCTTATCTGATTGAATCGGTCATGTGTCAAATAGATGCAAATCAAACACTGATTGGAACAAGAGCAATGATTAGCATTTAGTTTCCTGTGGTTCAACAAATTGATAACACTCAACACACTAACTTGGTATTTTCCCATCACTATGTCATGTACGGGGCTCCGTATACTGTCACACTGACTAATACCATTTAAGATGGAAATCTGATGGCCTCTGCCCGAAAAATGAAAATGAGTCATCACTGAGTCTTTCAGCAAGATAATAAACCTAAATATGTTAACAGCAATGGTTCACCAGACACAGAATCAAGCTCCTCCCATGACTACCTCCGTCCACAGATCTCAACACCATTGAGAATTGGTTGATCTTAAGAAATGGGTGTTATCAAGGTTCCCTTATTCTCCCTTCTTGTGAAACATTATAGGAGAAGATAAGGTTTTATTTTGTTTAGAAAAAGGGGTTTTAGAAGGTGCTTAAGTGAAAAACCTAATAGGCTCAATCAAAGTTTTTCTGGTATAGCTGACATTCTTTTCTTAAAGTAATGATGGTCACTTGTTTCTCTTAATTTACCCTATTGGTTCTTGTCATAATATGAATTCCACGAAATAACCCAGACAAGACAAACCTGTGAATTGAAAACCATGTCAGGTGACTGCTTCTTGAATTAATCAGGAAAAAGATAAAAAAATACCATACATACAGCTTTGAGCCCTCTGATGCCCCTACTTGAGTTTTTTGAAAATAAGTATTTTTATAAATGTGCATATTTCATTTAAATGTTAGGTAGTTTTTCCAATGAAGCATGAAAAACGAGCAGCTCTCTCTTTACCTTTTATTTAACAAAATCTGTTACTCTAAGACGTACCTTCGCTGATATAAGAACAACATTAGTTCTATAACGTACATGCTCCGCCCTCAAACAAGCTGTTTATCCCTTGAGGCTGCCTATATAGGCCCTCTAGTCTTGCCAGTCGTCTCCCTCTTTCAATCAGTCACAGCAAATCTACAATACAGCGATCTACTCAGCGATCTGTTCACTCCATCCGGTGTCGCTATGGACCAGAAGACCTGCATCACTTGCACAGCTATCCTGGCAGAATTCAATCTCCACGGCTCCTGCCTCTTCTGTCTGGGTAAGGAGCGCCGGCAATTCTCGAATGTCTGGAAGCTGCCCGTAAGAGGTTGGAACAGATGGCCGAGCAATTTCGTCCAGCATCACCTGACCACCATCGACCAGACTAAGGCCGTTCCAGGATTGACGTGACCATGAGAGACGTGATGACGACCCTGTCTTCCTTGGCCACAGTATTGACAGTAGCTTCAGCAACGGCTAATGCTAATTCTGACGTCACCGTTGCTACTCTGGTTGTCTCCGGAGCTAAATTGGCTACCACCAAAATAAATCATGACTCTACACCCTCTCCTCGACCAGCGCACCCGAGTCGGGAAAGAGAAATATCATGTGTTAAGTTTTCAACACGTGAGAGAGAAGATATCAGCGATATTACATCTACATATATGCAGCTATTCTGATGCCAACAACAAAGCTACGGGGCATGGTGTGGCGATAAAAACGTTACGGAAATGTATCACTCCTTCTACTTTCGTCACAGACTCTTCCTGTGCAAAGAAATTGAGCCTGACTTGTGTTTTAAAAATGGTTGACAAGCACTTGACAGCTGCCGGCATTCCCCAGAGGTCTTTGCGAGTGGTTGCAGCGGTAACCAAAATAAGGTAATTAACATGCCGGACGCTACAAGAGCGTTTTTAAAACCGTCTCAGACATCCACAGATGAAGTTAATGTGGAAGTAGCTGTTGAATTGAATCGTTGCCATCTTTAGCATCGAACCGGCCCTTTTCGTCAGGACACCTTCAACAAGAGTCACAGAATGGGGAAAACCGTCACTCACGCACTGATTTCACAGTTTTCCCCGTCACTGACAGATTTCCACCTGTCCCGGGTGAGTCTATGTGGTCCACTGTCCGCATAGCTAGACAGAATGTTAAGAAAGGGGTACGCGTTGCAATTCTGCCGTCAACCACCGCCTTACAACGGGATATTAAAAACAACGTATCACATTTTTACAGAGAGAATTATTAGATCTCCTACAGAAAGGAGCCTACAAGTGTTTACGGCTCAGAGATGGAGAAAGGTTTCTTGTCCCAGCACTTCCTGGTTCCAAAGAAATCAGGTGGGATGAGACCAATACTGGATCTGCGTCTTCTAAATTCTTATGTAGTGCAGAGACCATTTTGAATGTTGACAGTCAGAGAACTGCTGGAGTGTGTCAGACCAGACAATTGGATGACGTCAACTGAGGAGCATGTTAGAACCAAGTCAACACATATCCTATCTTGGTCCGCATCTAGAGTCCAGAACCATGACAGCTCGGTTATCAGACGGGGGGGACCATTTTCTCCCGAACAGTTCTCGAACGTCGCCTCATGGTTTGGATGTTTAGAGGTTGAGACTAGATGCCCTGGGACTCTCCAGGTCTGTAGTTTCAACTATTTCGGGTGCTCGGGCACCATCTACTTCAGAAGCTTATGTGTCACGCTGGCGTGTATTTGAAGCCTGGTGCAGGAATAAAGGACTGACACCATCTTCATGTCCAGTCTCTGAGATCCTGCTTTTCCTGCAGGAGTTACTGGACAAGGGTCATCTACACTAGCTGTTTTTGGGTCAGCCATGACGGTAAGAGATGACGATTTTGGTAATTTTACAACCATGAATCATCCTTTGGTAAAGCACTTTCTTCTGGGTGCTCGTAGGATTATACCTACTATTCAATATTCTTGACATCTAAGGCGCCGACGAGGACGGCTGCCTCTCCAGTAGCTCCGCAGCAATTTCTATAATTTTCTGTTTTTATTAATTTTTTTACTATCATTTTTTTAATGGATACTTTTGAACATGGAGAGAATCGTCTTGTTTACTCAAGAGAGGTTCTGCTGTCGCTGGAAATCGCCACGAGATCCCGATCAAACTTCAGCGCCGGTATCGTGGCTGTAGAGCAGGGAGGAGGCTAAAGGCTAAGCTAACGGACAATCGGAGACGTCACAGAGCAACGATCCCAACGATCACGATGGGGAACGTCAATTCATTGACGAATAAGATCGACAAGCTGTTTGCCCTCAACAACCAGCGGATCTACAGAGAGAGCAGCTTGTTGATCTTCACGGAGACGTGGCTCACGCAGCTGACTCCGGACTCACACGTGGAGCTGCCTGGTTTCAGCACCGTCAGAGCGGACAGAGACGCGCACGCTTGTGGGAAGCGCAGAGGAGGAGGTCTGATCATGTACGTGAATAAACGCTGGTGTAGCCCGGGACATGTTACTGTGAAGAAAGTCTTGTGTTGTCAAGATTTAGAACTGTTGGCTGTCAGCATGCGTCCATATTATCTACCGCATGAGTTCAGTCACGTGATCGCGCTGTGTGTTTACATTCCTCCGAGCGCTGCGGCTGCATCTGCCTGTGAGAAGATCCACACAATGACAGCTCGACTTCAGAATCAACACCCAGACGCGTTTATCACCATCTCTGGAGACTTTAATCATGCCAACCTGGACTCTACTCTGCCTACTTTCCATCAGGCTGCGGATTGTCCCACCAGGAATAACAGGACAATTGACCTTCTTTATTCCAACTTGAAGGACGCCTACAGAGCCAAACCTCTTCCTCCACTTGGAAGGTCCGATCATAACCTGGTCCACCTTCAGTCACAGTACATTCCTCTGGTGCAGAGACAGACTGTGACCACTAAGACAATCAGAAAGTGGACAGCTGTGGAGGATGCCATCAGAGACTGCTTTGAAACAACAGACTGGGATGTGCTGCTGAGGTCTCATGGTGAGGACATCGAGGGACAGACACACTGTCTAACGGATTATTTAAATTTCTGCTTGGACGTTGTCGCCCCTACTAAGACTGTCCGCTGTTACCCTAATAATAAACCGTGGGTAACAAAGGAGGTCAAGGATGTCCTTAACAGGAAGAAAGTGGCATTCAGGAGCAGGGACAGGGACGCCATGAGATCAGCTCAGCAGGAGGTGAAGCGATGCTTGAGGGAGGCAAAGGACACCTACAGGAGGAGGTTGGAGGAGAAGCTGAGCCGAGAAGAAATAAGAGAGGTCTGGGATGGTGTTAAAACCATCACTGGACACAAGACCAAGGCCTCTCTGACTGCAGTGGACACGGTGGAGCAGGCAAATGGACTGAACAACTTTTTCAACAGGTTTGAGCAGGTCACCTCACCATCACTGCTGCCCGCCTCAGGACCTGCTCCACCTTCTTGTGCCCCCCCCCCAGCTCCACACAACCACTTCCCAGCTTCACATCACTCCAGGTACAGGATGTACTTCGGAGGATTCGTCTAGGGAAGGCTGCTGGTCCTGATAAGGTGTTTGCTCGACTGCTAAAGACCTGCGCTGCTGAACTAGCTGAGCCGCTCCAACATGTTTTCAACCTCAGTCTACAGCTGGGGAAAGTACCAACTCTGTGGAAGACTTCCTGTATCGTTCCAGTCCCTAAAAAGATCTGACCGAGTGTGCTGAACGATTACAGACCAGTGGCACTGACTTCGCAGCTGATGAAGACACTGGAGCGGCTGGTCCTCAAACATCTCAGGCCACAAGTCCAGCACGCGCAAGACCCCCTGCAGTTTGCCTACCAGCCAGCAGTTGGTGTGGAAGATGCCATCCTTCACCTCCTGCATCGGACCTACTCCCACTTGGATAAAGGAAGCGATTCAGTGAGAATCCTGTCCCTGGACTTTTCTAGTGCCTTCAACACTACCCAACCCACTCTGCTGCAGGACAAACTGACTAAGATGCTGTGGACTCTGGTCTGGTCTCCTGGATTACGGATTATCTTACTGATCGACCACAGTATGTCAGGCTGAAGGATATCACGTCTGACACTGTGGTGTGCAGTACAGGAGCACCTCAGGGGACAGTACTGGCCCCTCTCCTCTTCACCATCTACACTTCAGACTTCTGCTACAACTCAGAGCTGAGTCTCGTCCAGAAGTATGCTGACGACACTGCCATTATTGGATGCATCAGGGACAACAGCGAAGACGAGTATAGGAGTCTGATATGACTTTGTGGACTGGAGTGAGAGGAACCACTTGCAGCTGAACACCTCAAAGACCAAGGAGCTGGTCTTGGACTTCGGGAGGTCCAGGACAAAGCCACGTCCAGTGTCCTTCAGAGGCGACGAGGTGGAGATAGTTGACAACTATACGTACCTCGGTGTGTGGATGGACAGTAAACTGGACTGGTCCTGCAACACAGACCATGTGTATAAGAAGGTTCAGAGTAGACTGTACTTTCTGAGGAGGCTTTGATCATTTAACATCTGCAAGAAGCTCCTCTGCATGTTCTATCAGTCTGTGGTGGCCAGTGTCCTGTTCTATGCTGTGGTGTGTTGGGGTGGAAATGTGTCCAAGAGGAGTGTCAACAGGTTGGACAGGTTGATCAGGAGGGCTGGCTCTGTGGTTGGAATGAAGCTGGACTCACTGGTGACAGTTGCTAAGGAGATCATTGAACAAACTACTGTCCATCATTGATGATGACAGTTATCCTCTAAGCACTGTCATCAGTGAGCAGAGAAGCAGAATGAGTGCACGAATGCTCCTACCCAGGTGCAAAACAAATAGACTCAAGGACTCATTCATTCCTCGGGCTATTAAATTGTACAATTCTGAGTTCGGGGGCAGGAGTGGAGTGAGAGTATCTGGATGTTCTGTTCTATGTTAGTCTTTGTATCCTTTGTCTTTGTTGTTTTTCGTTGACCTATGTTCTTTGTCTTTATCTTTAGACTTAGATTGTGTCATCTTGTTCTTTCTCTTTATGTTCTTCTTCTTATTTATTATTTTTTATTGTTTATGAAAAATTGCTGGCTATTGGAAAAAAACAATTTTCCAAAGGAGACCTCCTGAGGGATCAATAAAGTTTTACCTTACCTTACCTTACCTTATTCATCAGGTGGTCCCACAGCGGGACCTGCAAAAGGTTCTTCAGGGCCTAGTTGGAGGTCCCTTCGAGCCTTTGGACCAAATAGCTTTAGAGCTACTTTCACTGAAGACTGCCCTCCTTTGGTCAAAAAAATCAAAAAAGGGTCGGTGACCTTTGTGCCCTTTCTGTGGACCCCGTCTGCCTCTCCTTTGGCGAAGCAGAAGACTCTGTAAGATTAAGTCCTAATCCTTCCTTCTGCCCGAAGGTCATTACCTCGTCTTTTAGGTCAAGGATGATTTGTTTAAGGGCTTTTTACCTGCCACTGCATCAAGATGAGGAGGCTAGGCAGTGGCATTCACTGTGACAGAGGAGTGACGGCTGAATATATCTGTCAAGTTGCGTCTTGGTTGTCTACGGCCATGTTTGTGCGCTTTTATCTACGTGACATGACTGCTGGTTCTCTGTCTCACACAGTTTTCGAGACAGTAACTGAAAGAACCTCATCTACAACATAGTGAGGAGGTTCCCCTTCTCTTCCTGCACCTTTAATCTGTTAATCAAACCACCGGCCACAACACACGCAACCTAGTCAGTGCAAGAAAATCTTTATAAGAAAAATGATCTTACCCCTCTTTGGCTACGGCGTATCACGATGTGGTCGTTCGCTCGACGTCCGACTTCCCAAGCGAAGACTGGCTAGCTCGCCAATTATGTGGTTAGCTCGCCAATTATTTGGTGGCAGGTTGGGCCCAGAGGAAGCAAAAGGCACACCAATGACGGGATGAGCAGGTGTCTTTATTCAAGTTCAGCAGTCTCAGAGTAATTAAAAGAGTGAAGATCTTTGTCCCAGCTAGGAGCGAACTTTTCCCTAAGGCCTTCGCCTAGGTTACAACCAATAGCGAAGCCCTGTACGTAATAGAAATATAAGTTGCCTTGATGTAACTCCAGTTCTATAATCACATGCAAAGCCATCTAACTATTTGCCCAGCTGGGTCTTCTCTCATTGAGTTTAAAAAATGGGGACGAATGGCGGGAGCAGAGGGCCTATATAGGGGGGCTAGTTGGGCGGAGAGTAGATTCAATTTATTCAGGGGCAGAGCCGGAAGCCTCAAAGGATAAACCATGTACACATTTCATTTGGAATGTCTTTTTATTTTGTATTCTGCATTGTTGCAATAATATTAATATTATTAATGATAATGATACAATTATTATCACGTATGTAAAGTGATTTGATTTTCAGAATTATATGTTCTATTTTAGTTATATTTAAGAATGCATGTTCATTTTAATGTAGTGTCTAAAGCTCAGGTGTCTTCGTCTTCATCTTCAACCAAAGGAAACATAAAAAATTGAAATACCTCCATACTGTAACGTCCATCTTGTATTGAAGCCTCAACATGAGAGATTATAGCTGAAATAACCACAAGCCTAAAATGAAGTGTCTTTTTGGACGAAGATGAAGATGAAGACAACTGAGCTCCAGTTGCTACATCATAATGAACATACATTTTACTACTCTATAAAGTAACGGATTACTCTGGAAATAATCACCCAACATGAGGGTGAGTAGAAAATAAGTGAAGTTTCCATTTTTGGTCAAATATCACTAACTAATGTTCTATTCATAGTTTGTTTATATACTACGTAAAGGCAAACACATTATATGGGATGTGAAGCGCTCTAAAAATATTACTTACTTACTGACTTATTTAACTTTAAAAGTAAAAAAAAAATGTGGAGCTCCCAGCGTCCTCTTTACTGTATAAAACCGGTCAAATATGCTCTTTGAGTTGTAAAGGTTGCAGACCCCTGAACCGGACTATAAAGCCCGATTTGCACGGGAATAATTATTACTTGTGGTCCAAAGGCAATTTGTAATAATTGCAGAAAATGTCTGAGATTTAATCCTGTGCGAATGCTCCATGTCTGTGATTTGTAATGTTAGAATATGTATGTGTATGTATAATAATGTACTTAATAACACAGAGGTCTCCAAAGGCCCACAGGTAAAACTAATCCCATGCGAATAGGGCTTAAGGCATGTTTTCAGTTCTTTCAGATGTGTTGAGTGCATGTATTCATTCCTACTCCTGATGCCTTAAGTAATAATCAAAAGGCTAAATATGAGAATAAGGATTGAATGAAAGAGGTGTCCAAACTTTTGTACTGTACTGTATCATTTATTGAAGTAAAATAATTATTTCTTAATGTGAGATTTATTTTCCCCCTGAATACATGCACTTGAATTATAGGAATGTATTAAAAGCTAAATAACACATCTGAACCAAAGGTGGCAATAATTATTAAGGGCAAAGTATATATACCGTTTATATTCAACCATCATCACTGTGAGTTTAAAGAAAATGTTGATGGTAGCTATGAAAAAGGAGATCCATAAAATATTCATCCTGCAGG
Source organism: Callionymus lyra (assembly GCF_982586985.1). Classification (NCBI taxonomy): domain Eukaryota; kingdom Metazoa; phylum Chordata; class Actinopteri; order Syngnathiformes; family Callionymidae; genus Callionymus; species Callionymus lyra. The sequence goes on along the minus strand of NC_141831.1, from coordinate 26,193,886 downwards.
CACGACCAGTGGGTATTCTCAGAACTGTGGGTTGCAACCTAATGCTGCCACTACAATGATGTTCTGTATGAAGTTTTCTCCGCACGTTGAGCTGGATGTCATGTAACAGCGAGCCACCAAAGGGCTCATGGGAGGTGGACCCAGGAATAGAGCCAAAAGCCAGAGAGTAGGGAAGAAGGAAATGATCCTGGAAAGTGGACATGCAATCATTCATCTGCAGACATATTGCAGGACCCCACATGGCTCCCCCCAACTGTCTAATGAGGGTTAGCGAGCCGTGCTTCTTTCTGCCTCGCCTTAAAAGGATGGACGCTTCATTTGACATTTAATGACCACCTGTCCAACCTGGCCAACATATGTAATGCACACTCTTTATAATCTTTAAATATTTAATATTCAACTCAAGAGAAAACCATGAATATATACTTTTATTCAACATGTCATTAATTAATACATATCAAGTGGAAACTTGTTTTGCCTTTGAAAACCGGACTAACATTTTAAGTAGCTTTCATGTGTCAAATATGCATTCAATTTACAACTTACATTCAACATATGTATACAATCTCAGTATATTTGACCTATACCTCCTATTATTTATCACTAAACTAGTAAAAACTACATTGAAAATGAGATTTGTTAACCAATTTGTTAACAATTCGACAAATTCTATATAACCATTGTGTTATATCAAGGCCAAAAAACAAATGTGTTTGAGGTATCCCTTGTGTTGCCTTCAGGTCAAGTTGATGGACATTGGGTCACCTTGACCATGAGATGACACAAGGTTTATATACTTTCTATACTTTTTTATACGTAACTTTGCATTGTTTAAAACTAAAGGGATAAGTGTAACACTGCTCTAGGTTAGGCAAATTATTTTTTATCTTATTTGTCTTAAAGTTCTACGTTAATGTTTTTCTCTCAAACACCTCCAGTATTCTGGTTAAAAGAAAAAGGTTAATATGCAATTAGTTTGAAAGTTTTGTACTGCTAAACTAAAGTTACAAAGAGAATAACTGGCTGAAATTCATTTGAATAGTCTGGATTTCACAAATTGCTAATTTAACTGTTTCCTCTCTGAAACTAAAAGAAATGAAATTTAACATGAGATTATTAATGAAAAAAATCACACGATTCAAATGAAAACACAATAATGTGTCGATGCCAATTTGTGAATACATAAAACTGTGAAGACATGGTTGAAGTATAGAAGATTTCAGATTATATCTAAATAATATCATTCTCTGTATGATGCTACTTTTCACATTTGGCCCCTGATTGTTCTCATCTTATCTAATGTGGTAATCTAAAGTACGGACTAGAGGTACAACGTTTGGTCAATGTAATCGACCAAAATCAATAATGAATATATTCTAAGACGAATTTCATTTTCGACTATTGTCTTCTGATAGAACTGATGTCGAGTTCACTGATTTCTTACTAAAAATGATTTGTGTTAGTCTTAACAACGTCACCATTATTGTATAATAATGGATCAAACTTCACAACTTCAACTTTGATGACTGCAAAAGAACACCAAAATAAAACATTCATTTGCTAATGCTAGCACTAGGGCTGAATGATTATGGAAAGCAATCTAATTGCATCTAATTGAATTTTTGCCATCAATATTGTGATTGCGATTTCAGATATGACTAATTTTTCAATGTCCTCTTTTCTTTTCTTTCCTCTTTTCCTCATTCATGAAAAAGTAATTCATGCAACAATAAAATAAAAATGTTGCTTTGTGATTGTTAAGACAACATTGTTAAGCAAATTAAGTGTAATGCTCATAAGCATACATTAAAATGAAACAGAGATGGTCATTTGTTACTTTATTTAAGGTCTTGAAGAAACATGATAAAAAACGTTATTATAATAGCCTTATTAAAACTCACTGCAAAACTGTAACGGAAATCCTGCAAAAAATATGCAAAAAGTGGTGTAAACATTTCTATTAATGAGTCAAATTACTTTAGTGAAAAAGTGCAAACGCTGACTTTCTCTTAAGTAAGAGAAGTGAACCTCCACCTGTTTGCACTTTTTCAGTACATATCTATATCTATATAACGCATGTTATACATGTTTTACAAAACATTTGTGTCATTTATACAACGTGACTTGTGCGATTGCTGCAGGTAATGCACTTTGGAACACGTCACAATACTATGGTAGGTTTTAACCACTGTGGAAAACGCTGGAGTCTGGTCCTTTCATTCATCTCTGCTGCCATCATCATATTTAACAGGTTTTTTGAGTTGTGGTCATACAGAGATTTCGAAGAGTTTGGTTGTAAAAACCTGATGGCTTGTTAAACTTTGGTAAAGTTCAGGCACTGGAACCTCAGAATCAGAATTCTTCATTTGTGCTATTATTAGTGGAGATGGTCCACTAATTTGGAATTAGTTTCAGTCCACTGTGCAACAAACATCAACAAACAATCAATATAGATTAAAATATTAAACATAAATATAATAACATCGACCATTTACAACTTGAGCTATGTACATAGTGCAGTTCTTGAAAATTGGACGTTTAAAACAGGTTTGCATTAATCTATATTAAGTCTTTTTGCAGAGGGGAAGAAAGAATGGCAGCATTTTTTTTGTCAAATCAAAGCTCCTCGTTGGCACCAAACTTACAGCAGTGTCAGCTTCTTTTGAGCCCATTGTGCAACAGTGTTTGTTCACTTATTTCTCTGGTTCTTCTGGGCTCAACTCGGATCCGCTCTTAAGTCACATGACATCGTACCCTTTGCAATTTAAAAAAATCCCATTTTCTCAAACTTGCGATTAAATCAAAAATGCAATTTTAGATGACACCATACTAACCGTTTGAAAGGCTTAGTGATTATGAATCTGAGATGATGTAACAGTAGTTCAACATGAGGGCTCACGCTGTGACGGCCATCTGCCTGGATTTAAAGGATAAAGCAGCATTTAATTAAATTTGATGTGGTTGAGATGCTCCAATTAATCGCAGCGATCAATTAAAGCGTGGAGAACACACACCAGTACATCATGAAAAGTTTCCACTGCACGTGGTCGTGATGTTCTGCCAAGTGTGTTGTCCAGTGTGTTCCGTGGATGGTTTGTGTTAGCTCATGTTTATCTCTGCTGCCTTCTATGATTTCCCTCTGTGTCTTCTGTCATGTTATGGTGTTTTGAATGCTTGCTTATGGGTGTCATTTGTTTTCTCCTCCTGCCCTTCCCTGCCTCCCTTCCCCACTTCTCCTTTTATTTGCATGTTGTACCTCCTGTTGCACACCTCCCTCCACCACGTCCTTGTGTGCTCAGACACCTCGCCCAGCACTGAACCCGCAGCTCACGGTTGGTATCTCTATTTTCCTCTTTTAGTTGCTTTATTTTCTCCACGTTCTCGTGTCCTCCAGCTGCATGCCACTTAGATTTTTGGAACAAACGACATGACATAGGATAGCCAACAGGGGGCAGTTATTTGTATTTCCTGCCTGCTGCATGAACACTGACAAAATGTACTTCTATTGATCACTTATTCACAATTATTTTTGACATGTTGAATCACTCCTAAACCACATATATCACCTCATACATTATGCCGCGTTACATGTAAGGGTTGCAGCAGCAGCGACACTTCACGTGATGTATCGCGCTGATGGAAGTGTTTGAACAAGGCAGAAGCTCAATTTGCAGGGTTGGTTGATGGGCATTTAATGGAGGTTGGTGTGTTATGATTAATATTCATGCAGAGTTCAGAACATTGATATTAGAGAGGGTTCAGGTGCTGTATGACATTAAAATGCAATCCACAAGCATATATGCATAGCAGCGATTCGTTATCAGACACCTGCAGAGAAATGTAAACTAGAAAAGATAACAGGCCTTATATGAAACCTTTTCATCGTCACTTCAAACCCAGCATCTATCTCAAGGCTATGATTGTATTCTTCAATAATACTCTTGTCAGCTGGATGTGACACGTTACTAACAAAATACTGCAATATTAAAGTGATAGTTCACATGTCAACTAAGGGTGGGATTATTTACAGAGTAACCTGTTCCTTTTTGGGGTATTAAGCAAAACAATCTTAAAATATAGACTTCCATACAAGATGGACGTAACGGACGAGCACCATGGAGGCCTACGGATGTTTTTATTTTTGGAGGAAGATGAAGACGAAGACCACTTATTGTCAATCGCTATGTTCAAATGGACTTGCATTTTTTGTCTATAACTCTAAAAAGAACAGATTACTCTGAAAATAAACCCTTAGTTAACGTGAGAACACTTGAGAGCTAGCAGGGTCCTCAGAGTTCCAGGCTTCCTTCTCGGAAAAGGTCCAGGTACACAGGAAGAGGCGTGTAGGGCAAGATGGAACAAATTAAGCATTCAGCAGGAGGAGAGCAGGCTGAAATGAGCCGCCACTGGTGGAATGAAGTGGGTGTTGAAACATTTTCTTCCCATAAATTAGATTTCGCACTCGTATTGAAATGAAAGTGATGCACAAAATGTCAACGCCACCTCCGTGTGAGGTGTTGACCCACGCAGGAGAGTGAAGCTAAAACAAGTTACATAACTGATCTCACAGTAGAACGTTGTTGCTGAATCAAACGACTTTAAACAATTCACAGACAAAACAAGATCATAGATGTTAAAATTGTCTTCTCATGATTTGTATTGAAGTTTATTATCCTTAGTCGTATAAATGTCAAAGATAATCCTAAAAAAATATAGTTGTTACCTTATTGTGAGTGTGCATGTCAAATGAATGCGCCATTTTCTTTGGGGAAAGAAATTCTCACAAAACAGACCGAGTAATCTGTAAAATGTACTGTAATAAACTGTCCCCTGCCTCTATCCCTGTGTAGCTAGGATAGACTACAGCAAGGCTCCCTTACCTCTTCTTGCACCATAAAGTATGTCGGCATTATATTCACCGACGACCTTCAGATCAAATAAAACATATTAAGTTTTTGTTTTACTCAATTTCACTAGTTTTCCGGATAACTTTTTTGATAAACTTGCTACCAGTAAATGAGCAAAAGGTTATGAATGAATGAAGTAGTAGACATGAAAAAGAGATATGAACACATAGAAACATATTTAATGTTAACGAGTGAAGTAATCAACTTCATATTATTTGCATGGTTTAAAGCTGACTTCATGAAGGCTAGATAAAGTGTTGCATTTGTCTCCTTGGACTTGATCTTTAGAGGGTAACTGACAGGATGATGTGATTGTTTTTTATGACTCTATCGTCTTGTGTTGCTGTATGCTAGAATACAGTTTCCCGAAGGAGATCTCCTGAGGGATCAATAAAGTGTATCCATCTATCTATCTATCTATCTATCTAAATCCTAACTTGTGGATGTGTGATTCTACTTATGTTAAAGCCTCTTCGGTCGTCGTCCATCTCCTCAGTCTGTCCAAAGAGCATGCTGTTGATGATGTCATCGGCTCTGACTGCACTGACTCATTTAGTATCTGGAGAGGTGAGCACATCTGGAAAGGACACACCTGCCAACCCGGCTGTCAGCCAGTGTGTGACAGTAGAGGGATAATTGCTCTGAGATCTAACAGTGGAACAAGCTGCTGTGCTTTAATGGCCAGTTTGCTAACAGCAGGATGGGGCAGGTGAGGCACAGGACTTTCCAGCTCCATTCAAGGACTAACTTGTCAAAACGTGTCAGCGGAGAAACAAAGAACTTATTAGCAGACAAGGACACTGTGTGATGAAGTAGCATCAGGTATCGATGTGAAGCAGGGGAGAGTCTCCAGAGTTCTGACTTCATTAGCGGATTAAGAGCGGTCAACATGGCACCGCCTGCTCCAACATAAATGAATGAATAGAAGACATTAAGGCTAATGAGTGTTTTAACAGTTACTAATCATTGCTCGAAATACCAAACAAGGATGTTGTTGCCATGACAACAAACCATGACTTAAAGTAATGGTTCATTATTATTATTAAATTAAAACATACATTTTTTGGGGGGAGAAAATCATAAAAAAAAATATGCTTTTGACCTATGATATAATTAAAAGATTAAACATTGATGCCATACAGTTAATTTGCCGTATAGTTGTCTCCTTTTCTACAAACATAATTGATATATTCTACAATTTAAATCACCTAAGCTCAATGAATAAGTAGGTGACACATGCTGCACAACAGACACATTGAAGAGTTGGCCTCAGGTTTCAGCTCTGACAGAGTAAAACATATTTTAAAATATTTAAAGACCTTTTATTGTGATGGTAACAACATGTTGTCTTGTTTCTTTTCCTGTTTTATTTTGCTAATGAACAGGTGGTGGTATAATATTTTTGGCAGGGGTAATCTTTGAATATATAAACACCCACCTGTAATCTCAACACATGCGGTGAACTCAAGCAGACGTATATGGTTTACATGAATGAATCATTTCATTTGTATTTATTTATTGTTATGCAATGTTATTTATTTATCATTGTGTGGGGATTTTGAAGTTCATATTTTCAATCAGGTATCAGTGGTGGGCTTTCCTCTTGGAGACAGAAGAACATGTTTGTACATCAAACTGACTTGAACCTGCCCTTCATTAAACCCACATGCTGCATTCATTAGACCAGTCCTGGTCCTTCAGTGAAGCTTGTGTTTCATCTAAACATCTAAACTCTATCAAAGTCATGAGTGATGGTACATTGTACAAATCAACTCATCTTTTTTGGTCATCTTGTCCTTTACACCAGTTTCAGTAAATGTTTTTTATACAATTGAATTACGAAGATTTCTGTTTTATACACACTTCAATCATATTCCAGCTACCTTTTTAAAACAGCAATAATACAGTTGTTACTTTTTGTACTACACAGGAAGTAAAAAACTCACTGTACATTAATGTTTATTTAGTGTTTACTGGACCCTTTAAAAAAAATGTAAACTGAAAAAAAACATTAAACTTAATGTGTTTTAGTGTTTGTCTTGCATCCGATTGAACTTAATAGTGACAGTAACAAATGTTAGCATTAAAATAATATCTGCACTGAACTTTTCTTTTCTTTTTTAACCCAGGGTTCCTTGACATTCTTCTTATCATCTCAATACTTCCCCCCCCACGATCATATTCCTCATACTACCCCCGGATCTTCTTCCTTGCTATTTATCAAATACTTGAAGCGACCAGATGTTGGCAAAGCTAGCGAGAGGATTTTGCATCAGTTGAAACTGTCAATCATCCCCATCTGTCGCCCAATTCTGTTACCTGGCGAAATGAGACACCTGCAGCATCAGAGCAGGCTCTCAGCAACTGCTGTCACATTAGCGCTCACCAGAACCTTCTGAACTGCTTTCCAAAACGATTTAGCATATCATTTCCAGCAATCACACAGGAGATGCCAGTAAACAACAAGGTTGAAATTTAAAATGGAGAATTCATTCTATTGTGGGTTTCGAGAGATCTGCCCCAAAGTCCAACTAATGTCCAACAATAACTTGTTTTGACTTTTAATCTACTTTAAAGATGAAAACAAGCCTCAGATAGTAATTAAATCTGCTGAATTAATTTAAAGCACATAATTAAACATTTATTATAACATTTGTGAGTCTCAAATAACCTCTGGATCACTTATTGGTCCACATCTGGATTAAAAAAAGAAGTGAGAAGAACATACATGCAATGTATAATACAGATCCAAAGGAAATTATGAGACATGAAGCAGGTGTAACATCTACAGCTACAGATGTAATAAATGACTGAATGATCTCCTGTGTTTCGTGAATGCACAACACTTTAAATTAAAGAGAGCATCTGCAGGTTCACTCTTCTCACATCATAAATAAATATTTTAATGGAAGTTAACGTCTAATAATCCAGTCTAATCTTCTCTCAGTCGCCTGCGGATCTACTAGTGAGTTTTACTTAGTTTATCTTGAATCGGATTACTCGGTTAAATGAATAACCTGAATGAATCCCGAAAAATATGATGGTAGTAAAGGTTATTTCAAAACTTCATTTTTCTTCCATTTTAAATAATAGGTAAACAGCTATTGGTTAATAAAGATATTGAATATATATATTTTACATCATAAATTATCTTGTGTTTTTTTTCAATTATCTGATTTATAAGTGGCTTTAGTTTGTTTAAGATGATGTAATATAAAAACACAAACAGTTTTACTAATAATGAATTATGCAGACTATTTATGGGTTTAAAACGGCCTGCTTGATGTGATTAAAACATGTCAAAGGAAATCTGGAAGGAAATTTAAATTCATAATTAATAGCGTGTGTGGATTGAGTCTCCTCTTCTTCCTTTCTTTTTAATTCCAACGGAGCGCTGCAGCCCAAAGGTCCCCGAGCAGAACTAACGCTTCTGTTTTGTTTACCATTTTCCTTCATGATGCACTCGGGAAGAATATTGGCAGATGCTGGTGGAGTAAATGTTTCCTCAGTCTGTTGTTACAGGGATTTTGTCAATATCCCTCTTTTAAAAAAATATAAATAAAGTGGCCATTGTAGGTGGCTTGGCTTGTTTTTAGAAGAACGGATGGGACCTTTGCTTTAAAGTGAGCTATAATACAGAGGTTTTCTTTTTCTTTTCACCTCTTTCCTGACACTATCTACACTATAAGATGGTCGTATTTTCTTTGAGGTGACGCAGGGATTAGAGGGCGACAACGTGCGCTCAGCCCTGCTTAAGGATTTTTAAATATTGTTATTATTGTCATGGAAAGTCTCTCTCTGAAACTGGCAGATTATCCCACAGCGTTGCACAAGAAAAATGGCAGCAAAATGGCTAAAGAAGACGTAAAGAGGCTCAATTGACAGAGTGAATCTTTTCTTTACTGTCCGTTTTGCATTATAATTCGGATTTTTGTTTGCAGTGATTGTTGTGGGAATGTGTACAAATATTGTAACACAGGAATCCTTCCCCAGTGGGTCCCTGAGGCGTGAGCAGGATGAATTTGTAAAACGTGAACAGCAAAATATTTACAGGATATAGGCGTTCATCAATATTTTAGTAGCTCCGATCTTGTCTTAGATCCTCACAAAATCTACACCCAAATTTCTGTGAATTAGTATGTACTTTTTTGAGTATTGTTTTGATTGTTTAAGCGCTTTGTGACCCTGGTCTCGAAAAGCGCTATATAAATAAATATTACTTACTTACTTACTTACATTAAAATAATGTTTGTCACTTAAATGAGCAATTTAATTCATGTTTCACTTTGTTACATGAACAATACGCAAATGACTGGGAAAAAATATGATTTCAACAAAACAAAAATTAAATAAATTACATTTAGTTAAATTAGGTTTATGTTGATGTGTGTAGGTGTATTATCTATTTAAACTCTGGACCCGTAAAATAGATTACATATTTGATGACAATTTGATGAGGGTTTTTATGTAAGGAAACTAAATATTCATTTTACTATTAATATCAATAGCAGAACTTATATTTATATATATATATATATTAATAATATATATAATATATAATATATATAATTATAATAGTATATGTAATATATTAATATTAATATACAAAAGTACAAAGTGTATACAAAATGATTGTGAAAAAACCCTTGAGCTATTATTAATTTTCAAAATTGTAAAACTTTTATTTGTTATTTACAATTTGTGCAAGGTAGAAACACCAAGTTTAGCAGTACAAAACTTAAAATCGATATCATATATAATGGAAACTGTTTGTTTCGTCAAAATATAAAAGTGAAAATCCTGATTCCTCAAGTATATCCTTAATGTAAAGATATAACAGTATTAATGGTCAAGGCTTCACTGTAAGGGAATCTATTTACTTATCTTAACAGCACTATTGTTGGTCCGGTATTCATATGAATTTTAGACAGATGCTCACAATCAACATTTCTTATTCCAAATCCTGTTTACGGCCAGTTTATAAACAGCAATTCTCTGGTGTCTCTTTGTCCAAGATTAGCCCATCATTTCGTTGGCACAGTGCCCTCACCCGGGGTTGTGTCTGCCGTGTACACAGATTTACACAGAGCCCCTAAAGTCATTTCACTGACACAATTCTGTCTCATAACTCTAAGATACACAGTTGTGTCTCCAGTCGTTCAATCAGGAGAAGCAGCAGGTCGGGCGCGCGGCTTGACTCCTGAAGTTCAACCTTGATAAGAGTATTCCTGTGTTTTGGGAGGGTGTTTGGGGGGGGGGGGGTCATTTGAGCTATACAACTATATAACACGTCTGTAAACTTTGATACATTATCAGAGGCTCTGGTAACCTCTCTGAATATCAATAGGGATTTTAACTGTAAAAATGCTGCCCTGGCATGCTTAGCAACTGAAGTACAAGCAAAGCGGGTCTGAAAAGTAGAAAAGACAGTTTTAGGGGATTTTTTTTAAAGCATATTGTCCCCATTTAGAGGAGTGATAGCCATGACTGCAAGAAGCCACCAACTTATTTGGTCCTGGAATCCATTGAGAGGCATCAATGTGATTGTGATGTGATGTTATTGGTTGATTTGTTAATCGTTTTAGATTTTACATTTATTTAAATTAAACGTCCTCATCTTCCTAATCAGACACATAATCAAACATACCATAATGATGTGTACCTTTAATAACAAAACATGTAAATCTGTGATACAGAATTCTGTCGCCTAAAAAACAGACTGCAACACAAAAATTACAAACATGTTTGACCCTAAAATGATTGTTTTCTTAAAGATATTTTCTGCTGTTCGCAAGCAGAATCTGCTGCCGTACAAACTGAAAGGTTTGAAATGAGTCCGATGAACAACTCCACCGGGATAGAATTCCATCCACTCTTTAGCTCATCGTGTGGCCGCCACTGTAAGATCTTGACAAGCTCATATGACACTATGCACACGCCACTGCAGACGTGATTGTCTTTCTATCTGCGGGCATCGTACACACACCCGCCAAATCACTAATGCTTCAATAGCTTATTAAAAGATCCAATTAGAAGATCTCCTCTGTCTCCAACCAAGGCCTTGACTGACACGTCTTCATGAAAATGAGATACTCCACATTTATCTCAACCTTGTTTCTTTCAACCTCCCACTATGACCTCCGTTATTGACTATTGCATTTTATTAAAAAAGCTCAAGGAATTCACAAACACAAGTCTTGGTCACAAAGAACCATAAATGTATAAATTATTTAAGAATCAGCAGGAGTTCACACGTCTAGTTCTATTTGGGGTTTTGCCTGTTAAAAGGAAATCTTTTCTGGCCAATGTCGACAAATGCTCATATTCACTTGCTTGGACCGGTTTTAAACTGTTATTAAAGTTGACAGAAACACATGTTTGTGTTTCTTAGAAGCCCCTCTGCTGTGAAATAAACAAGATGTGATTTAATAATATTAGAAATGGTTGTTGACAAGAGCAATGTTCCCTCTAAGAAAATACTCCGCAAGAACATCTCTGCTGCACACCTCAGTGAGTGACAGAAGTCCAGTCATTTGTTTTTGTTTTTTCATGATCACAGAAATGGAGAAATTTAAATCATGTGCTTCATTTAAACATGATCGACATATTGAAATGGAGGCACCCATCAGAGGGATGAACCCGTCTGAATTCTTTGTTGATTTTGACATGGAAAAAGGCTCGAATTCGTGTCAAGCACAGATTCTTACACATGAATATTTTTTGTGCACCATTTGGGTTCGAATGAATGACCATTTTTAGTTGGAAATCAATTCAATTCTTAGAACATACGAGTCTGAACTTGTCTGCAGTGGAGGATGAGATTTAACTTCTTATCTAATCTAATCTAATCTTGTGGACTTGATCATTATAAAAGTAGCTCGCAAACCGAAAAAGTGTGAGCACCCCTGTTTTGGATCATTTAAATGGAAAATTTAAGATTATGATATATAAATACTTTCCATGGGTAGCAATCATGGACTGACATTGATCTCTTCTTGAAGATGTGATTATTCCACAAAATATTATATCATTTGAATGTAGAATTTAGAGAAATTGATAATTAAATCATAATATTGTAGCTAGGAAGTATAATATTAATTGTCAAAGATGACATGGTTTTATATAAATCAATTATATTATCCCATGTTAATATTGAATGGATGCGATCCTGGCCTGATGACAGTACATCTGATGTTGCTCACAGTGGTACAAGGGACTGCTCAGACGTGAAAAAGCGTTTTGTTTCTTGTCAGATATCGAAATCATGAGCTCATTCAATCATTTTCTAAGTTTTATCTGGGCTGGTAGGTTACCTTATCTTAACTTAATCTATAGTTATGCATGTTCCCTAGTGATCATCTGTCACATTCCATATAGGATGTCAAGGTTTAACAGCAACGCTGCATGTAAGTAGATAGTTTTCAATCCAATTCTTATTTTTGATTCTACTTATGGTCATAATGTCACGTTATAATAATACATTGTTTAGATGCTTCTAGATCTACCTTTCATCATTAACCACATGCTAATAATCTTATCTTACTGGTATGATGAGCTCTTTCCTTCTAAATCAGGTCTTGTTCCGCTGTAGGTGTCAGTAGCAGCTAATGTTGTCCTACATGCTAACTTTTTCTTGATGAACAGTGTTTCTTTCCCTGGACCTCATTCAGAAGCTCCCCTGGGTCCAGTAACAGGCAGAAGTGTGGAATGGTTTTACTGAGTTTTACTCCAGCTAATGGATAGTGGGAGACTGTGGGCGCCGCGTGTGGAGATTGCTAAACTCGGACTATTGTGTCTCTGGTCCCGACTGCACTCTCTCTAAATGATAGATAGAAGACATTAGCTCGTAAGTGAAGGTTAAAGGGAATGGGAACTTAATCGCTAAAAGCACTAATGTAATCATTAGTTACGATCGTGAATACAGATTTAATTTCAGGTCACATCTCAAAACATCATTTTCCATGCCCACTCTCTCTCCAGCTACAATCTTGGCACAGTTTAACTCCTTTTCTCCGCCATGAGGAGGCAGTCACGGCCACGAATGGAAGTTAGCTGTGTTATGTTACGGCTCCTGTCACTTGATCAATATCTTTTAAATGTTTTTAGCAGAATGTGAATATTTTGTGTCTTATTAATATTTGTTTTATTTACTTCTTTTTGTTGACCGAATTTTGCTTTAGAACTGGATTTCGTTTCGTACAATCACATCTAAGCAACAAATGTTTCCCAACTTAAATATGCAATATACTGTATTATATTATATATAATATACTGTAGATAATTTATATCTTTTTCACGATGAGAACTACACAGATAAAAAAAGGAAAAAAAAGGTGTCAACCACACTATGGGTTTCTTCTAATGAAGCAAATTCTATAGCTCTTGAGAAAGGACCATTAGTTCAGACAATCAACTTTTTCTATATCTAGAGAGAGAGAGAGAAACAGACAAGAAATACAGGCAGAAGTTTTGAAGATCGGTACATAATTACCAGTGAAAATGTATTTTCTTCACAATTGCGTGTTCATTTTAGTGATGATGCTCAAATTTTAAATTTATTTTTACATGATTAGCAGCTGCACACGTGGTGCGTCAATTTTGTATTTTTTTCCAATCTAAATTTCTGAATTTCATTCTGCTAATGCTAAGAATTGTGTTATTTAGTTTTAGTTGTATTAAGTTGGAGCCTGTGGTTGTCTGATTTAATTTAACATCAAAGCCCAAAATAAATCGGCATATCAACTTTTTCATTATTGAGAAAATGCACATGCAAGAAAAGCACTAACAATTTTATGATGAAACGACGTAAACAAGAATGCATCACTGAAGAGCTTATGATTCTGATCATAGTACAACCAAAACAAAATGAATATGTCAAGCTTTATCAGTCTGAAAAATACATTTAGCGTTGGTGTGTTTATAGGGCTGTCACAACATCCACTTAAAAAAAACAAACGAAAAAAACACACAGCATCAATTCCTCTGTCTACATTTTAGCTACTAAAATATATTTCTGTTATCGGCTCATGTTCAGTATGTTTCTGTTTTTGTTGCAGACTCTCGAGCTGGAGAGGGTGCGCCAAGAACAGTGGACCATGCGGTGATCGGAGGAGTCGTAGCTGTGGTGGTCTTCGCCATGCTCTGTTTACTCATCGTCCTTGGTCGCTACTTTGCAAGACACAAAGGTATTATTCTGGATCAAGATGTTTACTATCATTTAAATGAAGCCTGGTTTTCACAGACTTTGTGCTGTGTGATAAGTCTCCATTACCATGTATTTCTGATTACAGGTATGTTTTTTAAATCATTTTCTGGTCCGGCCAATGTATGAATTCTGGTTGAACTTACTGACCTCAAATGGTTTGATGTGGCACACAAGCTCCAAAATCTGCCAAAAATGTTTGTGAACTAAAAAGCTGTGACATTTACTTGTACTACAACAAACTTGACAACTTCAACTCCCTCTGACCCTACAAAAAGTAGGGTAAAAACCATGGTGATTGCTCAATTCTCTTCCCTGAGCTCTTCTTTTAAGGACTTTTTCATTTTCCCTAGCCTTAGGGTCAGTGAAAGGTGTTGAGAGCACTTCTCTGGTTTCTCTTGGTTGACTGATGTTGCTTGTGGGACTGCTGTGGCTCGTTGGTTAACAAGATTAGTATATTTTTTCCACTTTGCTTTGATGTCCTCCATGCTAGTGAACCGTTTACTGCCGTCGGAATTCCTAACAAGTGCTGCCATTTTGCTTATGGGCTTATAGATGGCTTTCAACTGTGTAGCTCTGTCTTGTCTACCATCTCTTGCCACTATTTTCCTTTCTTACTCCACCACTTGCTCCACATAGATCTCAGATTTTTCTGCATTGTAGACTGAGTGCTGTCTCTGTGAGTGCTGTGTTTTCTCAAGGGTGCTTCTTATACGCTATCTGCTTTTATACGAGTAGACACTAAGTTGCTTACTCGTTTTCTTGAAACCAGTCTGGTGATTTCCTTCTCGGGTGACCAAGTGTGTCTTCACCTATGGAGTAGACATCAATGCTACATTTGCATCCAAAATAAGTAAGTAAGTAATATTTATAGAGCGCTTTTCAAGACCAGGGTCACAAAGCGCTTTAACAATTAAAACAATACCCTATAAAATATATGCTTTAAAGGTCAAGACAACCCAAGACAAACAGAGGAGTGCCAGAGAATCAATGAAAAGCCTGCACGAATAAAAGTGTCTTAAGATGTTTCTTGAAGGAGTCAGTAGACTCCATCAAGTGCAGAGAGAGAGGAAGATCGTTCCAAAGCTTAGGAGCAGCAGCCTGGAAGGATTTCTGAATTTTCCTGAAACATGTGCGAGGAACCATCAGCAGATTTTGATCCACAGACCTCAGAGCCCGAGCTGGCGTGTAAGGCTGGATAAAGCTACTTCTTGTCAAGACATGAAAAGTGTTTTCATTCAGCCACTGTTTGATTTCTAGCAAACAATTGACTAAGCTGTTCAGCCTCTGGGGCTCAGTTGGATCAAATAACAGTAGAAGGAAGTATTTTTTTTGTAAATTGTCAGGTTCGATTTAACAGGTGCCACTAGATCCAGTATTTCAACACAATGATTAGTGAAATAGTGAATCAAATTGTCCACATTTAGGCACTCATTGAAGGAAAGAGGGTCAAACATAGCAGAAAAAATAGTCTGCAGTATCGGCTGAGATGACACGCCTGTGAGACCTTTAAGGGCTTAGGTTCAGGGATGAAGTCCAGGTTAAACAATAAAAGGGAATGATCACTCAGATGGACATCATGTAAAGATACATTAGAAATGTCCGGGCCAAGAGTAAAAACTAAGTAAAAAAATTGGCCTTTTGATGAGTGGGTTTAGAAACATGTTGCTCAAAATTAAAGGCTTCTGTTAAAGTTAAAAGTTATTTAGCAGAGCAAGATGTGACGTCATCAACATGAAGATTAAAGTCTCCCAGAATAAGAACGGATTCCATTTGAATAATGGAAGAAGTCACTGAAGTCTTTCAAGAACACCGCCACAGGACTAGGCGGACGGTAGATTGACACACAATAGAAAGGTCTTGTAGAACCACCCAAGATCATCTGAGACTCAAAAGAAGTGAATTCCTGTGTCTGAATACCTTTGCTAGAACAAATCTCTCTATAAACTGAAGCAAGACCACCCCAACGACCAGAGAGGCGAGGCTTCCCCAAGACAGCGCTCCATACTGAACAGAGTTCGTTCAGATGAATAAACTCTTCCTCTCTCTGCCAAGTCTCAGACAGACACAATCAATTGATCTCCTTCTCGATCTCTTTTGGAAATCGCCCGGTACCCGAGAGATCATCCGATATTCGACAGAGTCCGTGTCGATGAGAGTGGGGGAGGAAATAGTCGCAGGACGTTGGTAACTCTCGCGAGTGTCAAACTCCTCCATAGACTCTCTGATGTTGAAAAGAGCATCGCAATCGTAGATCCGTTTTGCTTGAGACATTTTTAGAGATATGAGCATAATATGAGAATAAATGGTAGTTAAAACGGCTGTTTTTAGCACTAGTGGCAGGAGCCAACTTTCTAAGCAGCTGCTCAGAGGCTTACCGGAGGCGGAAGTGAGTAGCACTTAGAGAGTAGACCTGACTATCCTGCTGGTCTGTGTTTCTGTTACTACTCAAGTTTAGTTTCTTGGCAGATTGCTTATGTCTTGGGAGAACCAGCTTCAGTCTTAGTTCTGACGTACCATGTAGTGGCCAGTAGAGCACCCTGCACCCCTCATGGCCTTTCTTGACGGGACCTGGACAGGCTGGTCTTACAAGTGAAAACGTAGTCCAGCCGGTGAGTGTCCCTGGATCTTGGGTGTTGTCATGTGAAGAAGTTCAATACTAGTTCATCTGTCCTTTCCCAAACTCTCCAATGACACCTCTTACTTTTCTATTAGAGTTTAACTCCCTTGATCTCTCCCAAGACACCCAAAAGGAAATGCGGGTTTGAAGATTTTATCCCTTTGAATGAAGGGTGGAGGGTGCCCCACTTCTTCATTCTAAACTAGCTCCAAAGGTTTAGTCTAGCCACACCTATTAATATGTTTAGCAATAGTAGGATTTCTGCTGCTACAATTAAAATCACTATTATTTTTACTAGTATTTTCTATTTTCTGTTATTACCACTACTGCAACTGCCTAATACTACTACATGTTATCTATCTATCTATCTATCTATCTATTAATCAATAAAGGGATTTTCTGATCCCTGTCATTGTAGAGACAAAAATGTCTTATAAATTCAAAGATTTAAAAAAAATCCTACTTAATAATTGGTTTTATGTCTGTCACTTCCAGTCTTGTCTACGCTATTGTTAATAAAAAAACATTTATTTTCTTGTGTTTCCATCTGATATTTTTCTTTCTTTCCATATTCTTCCTCATGAAAAGCTCTGCAGTCGTGGGGTGTGAATAAATCTTGCAAATTAGCTCTGAAGTGGCTTGCAGTTCATTTTTTCTCGCAGAACTTGACAAGGTTAATTTGAAGGTGCGAGGGCTGATGGAGATCATCTCAAATCCCTGATTTTCATGTGCCAATCTAGGAGGGCGACGAGGGACAAAGATGTGTAATCTGAATATTGCCACGTTCGTGCACAAGTCCACACAGTAAAGGATTTGCATAATGTGTCGCTGCAGGACGTAGAGAGACATTATTATCTTTGTTTTACCCCGGCCCCTGACACCAGCCCTGCTCCTCTGCTCCTCAGGTACCTACTTCACACACGAAGCCAAAGGAGCAGATGACGCAGCGGATGCTGACACGGCCATCATCAACGCAGAGGGAGGCCACAGCAACTCTGACGAAAAGAAGGAGTACTACATCTAATCTGCCCCGGCGACTCCGGCGTCCTCTTTGGGACGCAGAGTTGCTCCCGGGGGGCAGAAAGGAAGGCTCGGAGAGTGAGAGTAAAAGGTCGCAGAAGGGGGGGTTCACAGACAGCCTGATTTTAAACAGTCGATTAGTCTAGTCTGCAGATGTAGATGGAATGTTTTGTGTGTAAAAAGACAAAAAAAGGATAAAAAGTAAAAAGTGGGCGGGTTTTCATGGGACGGGTGGGAGACGGGCAGGGAGGGTGGGGGGCCAAGATGTTTCCACTGCAGAGAGCTTCACTGTTCGACACTTCCTCTCCACGTCGACACAAATTTTCTTTCCTTCACAGTTCTCAGAAATTTCTGTGCCTTGTTGGGATTTTCTTTTTCGGACAGCGTTTTATACAGCGGACAGTTCCGTTCAAGATGAACAAGGAAGGCTTTTGTCACGAGAACATGTGGACTTCTGAGCACTTTGATTTATCATCTGTGGATGCTTAGACACAACATATTGTTAGCCCAAGTTGTTTCACCTCTAAAAGCTTATTTATTTCCAGTATAAAGCTCTGGTTATTCATTCACCCACATCTATTCACTTGGTTTTTCTTGGCTTACGTGTGTCAATGACGCAAAGGAACCCTTACTTGTTCACCTTGAACGGCTTGTACACAACTTTAAAGTTATCATCCTCCAGCTTCCCTTCCTTGTTCAGTGGATTTGAGGCTAACGTCTCATCTCTACTTATTACCTCCCAAACTCTCTCGAGTAAACTGTGATTTGTCTGAAGCGTTTCTTTCCTTGGTTTGGTTTAATAGCTCCAAAAATGCATGGAATGCTTTTCATATCGTTGTAAAACAGACTCAAGTGAGAAGCTGGTGTGGTGATGTGTTGTATTAGCCCATTTGGAACAAGAGAACGCTGTTTATTTCCTTCACGTGTTGCGGCTCAGAGCACATAACCTGTTTCCCCTTAACAATTGTTTTCATCAGCACGTTAGCCTATTTGTCATTATGAGTTTTCCTCTGTTGAGTGTTTTTTTTGTCCTATATTTCTTCTGAACGGCTGTTTTGTCTCACGGGTGTTTATTGAGTCTTGGTGATGAGTTCAAATTAATTTCTGCTCCAAGTATTTTCTTTCTTAACCAATGGTGATGTGATGGAACAGCAGCCAAAATATTTTGTTAGCAGTGTATATAACTATAGTTGGACGACTTAACTATAGCTTACCTGGCTGTCGTTCCCTGTGTTATTCCACATACACACACATGATTAGCTGTTATATACACAAACCCCTCCGTGGAGGATATTTTCTGCGATCAGTAGACTCGCATTGGAGATCTTGTGTCATGGTGGATGTTTGTAAGAAGAATGTTGCTATCTTCCATCACTCGAGATTCATCCTTCAAGACGGTTTTTGCATGCTGTTTCTGACACACAAATATCCCCAAGATTTAAGAGAACATCCTAAAGTGCTTCATTACATGCTTCTCTGGAATTGTCCTCTTGTGAATTAATTTGTACCAAAACAGTTCTCAAGAAAAACCTTTCTTTTAATTAAAATCTGAATTCATTGAACGATTTTCACGGGAATAGATACAAAGTAAGGAAAGTATTGTCAAATTGGTAACCTAGTAAAATATATTGTTTAGTATAAAGTGATATATAAAATCATAACCTGTTAACATAAACATTGTCTGAATTAAACACATTTAATCCTTTAACATCCAATGAGAGCAACATATTTTAATTATTTTTATATAATTGCCAAGGCTTCACAAAAATCCAAAAATAGACACAACAGACGAGTATGGACGAGCAGAACAACATAGTTGTAAATCCTCTTGTATCATATAGTTCCCAAAGCGGCCATGCAAGAGCTAATCATTTAAACCATCAGAGAAAACATTTTCTATGACATGACAATTTACTAGAGTAGCTCACAGTCATCAACATTCAGACCTAATTTTATTCTTTAGACTTATTGTGAAAATATAAAGACAAGCTCTGAACGAGGCCCGTATTCCATCAATGTAGTTTGTCCAGATCAGACTGAGCTTGTGAGGATTTTCAGCCACTTTCCAGACTGATAGAAGCTGAGCCACATGATCTTCTCGGGCCCGGGAGATGAGGAAAGAAGGACAGACACAGTGAGTGACAAGGAGAACATACACAAAGAGGGGAAGTTGGACAAATACGGGAGAGTTGAGGCTCAATCTCCTGGATGATGATGCTGATCTATGACATCCTGAACCACATAGGAATAGCAGGATAATCCAGCACACGGCAGCCTGACAGGAAGGAGAGGTGAAGTGGAAGAAAATGGGAAGAAAGATTGATGCCTGTGAGCTGATATCACAATAACTTTCAGGCGACATTATCAGACGTTAAAGTAGACATGGCCTTAAAATACCCGAGCTGAACAGTAAATGATCCGTGACATATCGAGTTACGTAACATTTACTTCTCATCATCTTTTTATTCATTGTTTTTATGGAATGACATAATATGTGTAAAGGAATGTTTTTTCTGTACAAGATTTATTTGCAATAACAGGTGTAATTAATAAAAATCAGCTTGTAGTGCACATCTATTATACCGATTTAAGAAATGTTTATTTCACCTGCATGCACAAGTAAGTTTCATTTAACTTTTAGAAAACCCTTTTTCAAATTAACATAAATTGTATCCTAGAAATCCAAATCTTGGAATGGTGTTAGTTGTGGTGGGTGGGGTTAGATTAGTATAGATTCTTGACTTCCGTTTGATACATTCAGTGGGATCTATCCCTGAATAAACACTGTACACAGAGGGGAGGTTATTGAAGTGCAGGTCTCACCCTCTCATATTTCTTGAGTTGATAATGTTGCTTTACAAATCACTATGGTTAGTAAGCACGCCTTTAACATTACAATATCCTAGAATCACATATCTTTATATATGTATGCCATTGAACTACATTTAAACCCACCGTGAGCGTTTATCTCTTTAAAATTCCACCTAAGATTATTTTATTTCCCCCCTTATATAAGAAACTAACAGCACTGAGGTTTGCGATTGACGTCATTCAATGTGTTTCTGTTATTTCATGTTGAAAATCCAATTTGATTTCCTTCGGTTGCCTGTCTTAGGTCTGCTAATTGACGGTCGCAAATGTCGGGTCCTGTCTTGTCAATGAATAAAGAACAACCTTGTGGAATTAACATTGCTTTTACCCCCCAGAGAAGTCCAATTGGTTTTTGCATATACTGTATGTTGTACATGTTTTCTGTATTTTTCTTACCTTACGATATCTGGTGCACTGTAAAAACAATCTGTGTGTTTAAGTACTGATTTGTGTTGACATAGGTCATGAAGTGTTCACTGCTAGCCGAACAAAGACGGTTAAGACACCATCACTCTTGGATGATTCCCACGATAGTTCGTTCCACCAGTTCTAGTTTCCAGATGATCTCTCTGCTGTTTTGGGGAAATGTTGATGTGTATCCATTGAGTAAAGGAGATTCACATTCCCATACACATTTTGTATTGGTTCCTAAATAGACATTTTTACAAAACAATTAAGAGTTCTTGTCTTAATAAAAAAAGAAAAGATATCAATGTCCAACATAATCTGTGTTTTGTATTGTGTTATTCAACATGCAAAATTTGATGGTTTATTGACTTGTCTGCAGGGATCTGAGTTGCCATCAAATCTTGAAGTTGTTATTTTTTCTAACTTTCCATAAGCTTAAAACATATTTGGGTATTTAAAAACATATCTTTAAATTTTAGAATTTAGAAATTTTAGTCTATAAATAATCTTTGAAGACTTGTTTTTGACTGTTGTTGAATCAAACAAAGAATTCTGTCACTGACCCTCTTTAAAATACCAAATTACAGTCAAACTTCCTGGTCAACTCCGATGTTTTCAAAAAAATCTATTTATCCCATCACCCATAATTCCTGATTTATGGCCTTCAATTTCAAGTTTCAACTCAAATATGAATTTTACTTGTTTTTTTGGTTAATTTCAGCAAACAGCCAGTCCATCATCTTCCTTGTTGTTAGATTGAGTTCTTACAAAACCTATGAACGCTGCTTCTGAATGTTGGTCCGTGAATAGAAACTTGACATTTAACTGGTCCATGGAACAAAAAAGGTTGAGGACCTTTGAGCTCGATGACTTCTGCCCCAGACTGCTCCTGTGACACAAACACAAAATATAAATTGTTTTACAACTGGTACAGTACATAACTGCTTATTGTCTTCAGATTAAATCATTATCAATATTGTTTAAACAATGTATTGGAGGTTATATTACAGCTATGGTACGACCTCTATGTGTATCCTTTATTCTTCCCTTGGTACTCACAGACACAGCTCAAATCTAGACAGATAGCTTTGGGAACAACTCCAACTCAATCCGACAACTTGTATGCCTCAAAAAATCATTTTGCTTGTCATTAAAAAAGTTCATGCTGCATATTTTGATAGAGGTATTGATTATAGCTAGAGTTGATTTGAGCGATCAGCTACATAAACATGATTCCCACCTTTCATATTTAACTCCTCATGTTTACAACGTGCCAGTAAATCATGTTTTTAATTACAATTTCACCTCAGGCTCTCGTTCTACTGCTGCAGCTAATGAGCCGACATCTTAAATAAGTAAAGGTGATCCAGCTATTGATCAGGAAGCTCGGTCCGGGGCGAGCCGCTCATCATAGCAGCTCCATATCTTCCCTCTGCTACAAATCCTCGGATGACTTCTGAGCAAAAAGCAGCAGCGAAAGATAGAAAGGTCACTGATACGTCTTGACAGGTTCACCTCCTGATCTGCAAAGCTTGAATCACGACGTACACAAGCAGCAGGTTTTTTATGATCATTCTATTGAATAAACTGCTCATATATAATTCAGCGTGGTCTATTAGAGCTCGCCCGAAGCCATAAAGATTAGAAGATGACAGTCCCTGGAGCAAACCTTGACGGACGCGGTGTTCAGCATTCGATTCAGCAGTAATTAGAAAGGATTTATTGATTGTGAGGAAAAAATGGGGCTGGAACAAGCTAACACATAAGCTCTTCTTATTATTCATGGTGTTTAATTTCAGCAAGAAGTCAAAAGTAAAAACAGTAATAAATACAATTAGGTTCATGAAAAACATTTCACCATAACAATCAGCAAGAGCTCTGGACTGGATACAACAACCTGTTTTGTCTATGTTTATCTGAT
Source organism: Callionymus lyra (assembly GCF_982586985.1). Classification (NCBI taxonomy): domain Eukaryota; kingdom Metazoa; phylum Chordata; class Actinopteri; order Syngnathiformes; family Callionymidae; genus Callionymus; species Callionymus lyra. The sequence continues at coordinate 26,170,937 of NC_141831.1, read as the reverse complement.
TGTATGCTGACGTTAGTGTTCTGTATGTGTGGGTCTCCTAGCTTTTACTCATTTATACTCCTAATTCTGTTTTCTTTTTATAAATGAAACACCTTTTAGGGAGTAATAATAAATAGAAGCTTCTGTTTTCTTTTTTTTCTGTGCGGTTAGAAATTGTCTCCAGGACCAGTACCGAACCCGGACGGTGGTTTGGGACCACTACTTCAGTGTATGACAGGTCATCTAAAAGTGTAGTAGACACCTTGGTTTAGTCACAGTAACACCTTAAATCAGTTTAGAGTTGAAGCTCAAAATAAATATTTCTCACTCTTTGACAAAAGAGAAGACAAATATGTATTGATCTAACTTAACATAAGTCTATCGAAGTGCAGGTAAGCATGTGACACAAGTGGGGCTATGACAAAGGAGCTGTTTGGTAGAAGGTTTGGCTAATTAAGTATACATTCCTTCATTCTCTTTGGAATGAAAGATGAAGCTTCACGTAAATCACCATATAGCAGTACATTCTGTCAGAATGCTGTTGTCTTTTGGATGAATGTTACAGGGTCTGGTAAAAAGTTGTAAAGGTTGGTGGGTAGCCTAGTGGAGAGGAGTACATCTGCAGAAATGAATCTTCATAAGTCCACATGCAGGAACTAATATTTGTGTGACATGTTATTAATAACAAAAAACTGTCAGATGACTGTCCTCCAGCCTATTTCACATGTTTCTGATTTAATAATTCTAAAACTTCTGCGTGTCACATAACACAGACAGGATGATTGATATTCCTTCTTCTACCCACATTGGGAACATTTTAGTTGTTTCAGCAATACATATACATATCAGTACATCAATCAATAGTATCAAAACCATGATCACAAAACAATGATAAACAAATATAAGAATGAAATACAATAAAACAATTATGATAATTATATATAAAATAAACATTATTACAAAAATACTATAAAAATAATATATAATAATAATATATAATGTATCACATAAATAATTACATTTTTTTTAAATGCAAACACTGCAGAAGTACAGAATAGGGAATTGATTTCTGTTTTTTATTAAGAGAGATGACAGCAGTGGGCAGGAAGGAGCGTGTAGCTGTCTGGAACTGAAGGTGCTATTTTGTGCAATTAATGTGTCCTGGAGGGAGTGAGTCAGGTTTCCTATCATGGTCAACATTCACAGTCTTCAACCTCCTCTGCTGAGTCCAAAGAGCAGCTCAGGCAGGGCCGGGTCTAGGCAGGGGCAAGAGGGGGCCTGGCCCCCTCAAATAAATCTTGTGCCCCCTCAAACTTACATGTAAGTAAGTAAGTAACAGCACAATGCCCCCTCAAGATTTGTGGCTGCCCCCTCATACATGCCTGTCTAGACCCGGCCCTGAGCTCAGGACATGTAGAATTTATTTGCAACAGAAATTCATTTTATATGTTTAAAATGACATTATGAACCTGCCTGTCATTGATGAGAAATATGAGTCACAGCTTAAATATTATGTTTGAACTATCTATTCCTCTAAAATTCTACATTCAAATGTTCATTTAGTTTCTGCCGCTTAAGATGTTTTATTATTTCACATCTAAAACGTGTCATTTTAAATGATCTGAATTTATTGAAATCTATTAATGGGTGAACATCTGTTTTAATAATCAAAAGATATGGCACGGAGTAATGAATAAAAAAAAAAATTAATAACAAAGTGCAAATATAAAGAGCATAAGTCAAAGGAGGTCTTGAGCAGCTGAGGGGACACCTTCTCAGGACCAGCAACCTTCACTCGACGAATCCTCCACAGTAGATCACGGACATCTACATTATCCACTCAGCTACAATAACAACTCAGCTACATTGGCCTCTCACTTAAATTACCCCGTGAGCTAGATTAACCTCCCATCAAAATCAGCAACTTGGGTAAATAAAGGTAAAAAGCATTAACACTGTGAGGGCAATTTAGATTACATAGAACAAATGATGGTGTTTGAATGAGCATCAGATCTTTAATCTTTAGTGTTTGTAATGTCTTCTTACACAAAATTCATGTGTTTTATCAGGCCTGTGGTTTTAATTTGTGGTACTCTTGTCTTGGCAGTTCAAGTGTTGTTCTCTCAGAGGAAAACGAGGACGGGAGAGCAGAGGAGGAAGAACTTCCAATTTGGTCAGTAAGTGGAACAAGTGTTGAAAGGGCATATGCTCTGCTGTAGGGTGCGGAGCAGTAGCCCCGAGGCCACGTGTGTGATGTGAATGTAAGAAAACCTGCAGTATCTCATCCTCTCAGGTCAAGAAATGCTCTCAATCGAAGACTGCTGGTCAGCTGGGAGGCTGGTAAACATTTGCTTTTTGATGTCCAGAGCACAACATTGCATGTCTTGAAACCGTTTTATCCTATGCGGTCTGCTCAGAAATTGTTCAGAAATTGTTGACACATGCAGCGTATACTCCCCCTGTATCAATGAGTGTGAAAGTATTTTTTATTTATTTGATTTGAGTCATTTTAATCAATTTCACTTAAATTTCATATTGTTTTATATTGCCCTGTCTGTTAGCAAAATAACCCATAAACAGGCAAAGATGTTTAATGAAGGGCTTATAAGGGCTTAATGAAGTCTATAGAATAAGAAAAATAAAAAAAAGATATGTTGAGGAACAAAGACACAGAAATATTTTAAGGAATCCATCAATGCAATGCTTTATTGTGCTGCTTCACTGAGATCATGGCTGTCAATAGATGATATATATTTTGCCTCCTTTACGAGTGAGTCCTCAACAACTGTCTCTGATTGTTTCCATCTCAAAATCCACAACATGTCTTCTGGATCCTATTCCAACACGGCTACTTAAAGTTGTGTTCCCCTTACTTAGCACTTTCATACTTGACATTATTAACTTGTCAATGACATCAGGCAATGTGCCTCAGATTGCTAAAGTTGCAGTAATTAAACCTCTGCTAAAAAAGCCCACTCTTGATCCAGAGGTTCTCACTAACTAGAGGCCTATCTCTAATCTTGTCTTCCTTTCAAAGATACTGGAGAAAGTGGTTACGAGTCAGCTCTGTGATTATCTCCAGGACAATGATCAATTTGAAGTGTTTCAGTCTGGTTTATGAAACACCACAGCACAGCGCCCTTGTAAAAGTAAGTAACAACCTGCTAATGTCCTCTGATCAGGGGTGTGTTTCAGTTCTTGTTCTTCTAGATCTCAGTGCTGCATTTGACACTGTTGACACCAAATCCTTCTACAGAGATTAGAAAACCATATAGGCATACATGGAACTGCTCTAAACTGGTTTAAATCCTACCTGTCATCCTACAACATTTCAGACAATCGTTAACAGCAGGAGGCCGTCAACAATGAGTCTGGTTCTGCTCGAGGTTTCTGCCTTCTAAAAGGAAGTTTTTCCTCGCCAACATGTGATTCACTCATGGTTGAACTTGTGTGATCTGTTTTTATTTCTCCACTATAGTCTTAATTAAACTGTAAAGTGTCTTGAAATAACTTTGTTCTGATAAGACACTTTAAATAAAATGGAATTGAATTGAATATTTCCAGGTTTAAAAGGGTATTCAAATATAACAAAGGTTGGGCCAGAGGTAAAAAAAAACAAAAAAAAAACAGTTTAAGTCAGCTGCTTGGTGGATCTCTGTGTCCTTTTTTAGTAGTTTTCCTGGTCCTTAAAAGGAGAAAATGTTTTAAGGACGGGAAAAAGTGTAATAATTCCAAACATTATTAACATGTTGTTTGATTGTCTTTAATTCCATTTACTGGCTATTTATTTATTTGTTCATGGTTGTTAGTCAATGACTTAACTGTTTTGGAAATATTGCTAAACTTAGGCAGCATAGTTTCACAACGCTTGTTTATCTTAATGATGATTATAATTTAATGATATATGAATTTTTTTTAATATTTCTAGTCTACTAATTCATTCAATTAATTCATGAATTCATTTTAAAGAACTAGACTATAGATAGAAAGCCTATCTGGGTATCTTTAAAATAAGTGTTATTAAACTATATGTTCAGAGCTCATACTGTGTCCTTCCTCAACTCAACGATTGTACAAACTGGACTGACGCTTTTCTTTGAGTCCTCATGAAAAGAGAAAAAAATATTACAAGCTCATGGTCAGTCCATTTGAAAAGCCTCTTCTGTTAAGGAAAGGACAAGGTGCTTGAGCTCCTTCTAGCGGCTCAAAGGGTCATTGCAGCTTAGCAGCATCTCATCAAAAGGGAATCATAATTACATTCTGTAAACACAGTCAGATTGGAAGTGAATGCTGAAGTATACATCCACATTATGAAAGTATGAAACAGAAGTCTTTACTCACATCATTGAAATTGAAGTTGACCGTTAATTTGTGTGAGTGCAGGTAAAGATTTTCATTAGCGTATGGGTCATTCTCAACGCTGCCTTTTATTCACTTTAAAACAATACGTAAGTGAATAAGTGATAATAAGTGAATCCTGAATGTTTGCCTGATGAATCTTATTAGCAATGTCCTCCAAGCCAAGGTGGATTAATTCAAGCAGACTTGATTTATACTTTATGGCATCCTTCCAGCTGTGCACACATTTTTGGTTAGTTAATACAAGACCAATGTTTCTTCCCCTTTGTGTGTTTATTTGTGGGCGCATGTGCTCATTTTAGAGACTTGAACAATCCCTTTTTTTACCCTTTTGTCTAGCTGAGTTATTGAATGTGCCGAAAAATGGGCCACATGTGGTCCTCTTCCAGCGTTTTCCTAGCCCTATTGAAGTCAGTCATAAATTATTTTTTTTGTGAATTAGATTTTAGGTATTATTCAGAAAAGGATTATTATTCAGACTATTTTTTATCAGAGTAATTACATGATTACAAGAAACATTGATTATTTTATGCATTTAAATTTTTTTTTTTTTTTTTTTCGTCTGTCCCTCATAATATTATCTTTAATTGCAACCTGTAGCGACCATTTTTTTTCTCCCATTAAATAACATATTAACAGAAAACTAATAATGACATACACACTCGAGGAGAGATTTCTTCTGCCGTATGTCAGTCCTAGATCATTTATTAGAAACAGTAATATTGTAGAATGACTGGTGTTGGTCACGCACCATGACAGCGAAACTGGGATTTTGAAATAGTTGCACATCTGAGGCACCCAGTGGTGGCAGCAAGTTGTCTCAGAGCACTAATTTGTCATGTCACATCACACACACTTCCTCCGAGATCTCACGTAACATCCAACTGTCCAGAAGAAATAAAAGGATTTTGAAACTCTCTAAGGTCACATCTACCTAATTAAAGTTGCTTTCCCTCTGCCGTCTCTAGATCGACTGTAGTTTCCATCTTTTTTCACGCCTCTGTGATGCTTTCATTTTATACCTTCAAAGTCGCTCAAGCCTCATCTCAGATCAAACGATGCAAGGTTACATGGAGGCGTTGACTGTGGGAAAAAAATGCAGAAATGAGCATGAGATGTGAGTGAATCAGTGAGGGTACCAACCTGCCAACATTCACAGGTCATTGATCTCTGCGAGGAATTTGCAGTAATTACTTGTTAGTCAGTTTAAAATCAGGTATTAAAAGAAGCTGTGTTTCGTTTGGTACAACAAGAATGCTTGAAAGCTTCTTCAGCTGTAGTGAAGTGAACCACGTTTGATTGATTTGTGCACTGATGTGGAAACATAGCTGCTGGTGTGAGTGGTGATATTTCACAAGGTACTGCAGCACTGCAGGAATTGCCTTTACAAAATGAACTTCTTACTTGAATACATTCAATATTTAAAAAAATATTTGTTAAGTTTAGCAGCTTAAATCAACCATGAATGATCTAACCTTTCGTAATGGAAGTGCTCCTTTACACGTTGAATCAAATATCACAGACTGTGTACTTTCACCTTCGTTACATTAAAAAAACTGGCATTTCCTTCCTTTGGATGCTGCTGAGAAGCTCATCCATGCTTTTGTTAGCTCCAGGCTAGACTGTAATAAAGGTTTTAATAGAGATCAACCCAGAATAATCTGTCAGATCTGGCAACAATCACCTGCTAAAAGAGCAACTTTCCACACACAAGACAGCCCCGGATACGCAGTAAGGAAAAGCCAGTGCCACTGTAGTGTAAATAGAACGCCAGACATTAATGTTCTATTTCTGAGTAAGTGGAGTCGTGCTGCTCACCTGGCCAAATGAGGGGATCTTCCACTACAATATTATCAGCTTTGATGATGTTCTGCTTTGGGAAATGTTTAGAAGGTGAAAAATGGCAGTCATTGAGATTTGTTTTATGTGTATGTAAAATTACCGTCATGTATTATCTTCATTCAAGAGGTTTTCTCATCCAGACATGAGATTTTAGTTTTTTACTTTTCAATTTTACTTCCATTACACTTTGGGGGCTTCGTAAGAAACAGCTTCTCTCTTCTGTGTTGTTGATGGACTGAACATTAAGTTAGTTATTCATGTACTGTCCGACTACTCCTGGAGCTAGAGAATGGAGTGCGTTGTCCAAAGGTTTTTCCCTCCATGTTCTTTGATGAGTTATAGCTGCTGCTGAATTATAAACATCTCATGTTTCATGATGTATAAAACTTTTACTCCGATTAATCAATTCAATTACATTTTGATAAATGTCATGAGATACAAAAGTCTGACCAACTTGTTAATGATACTCTCAGATGTTAGTTTACTAACTTGACCTTTCATTTGGGGGCCTCCCTCTATACGAACACCAGAGCACCAGATGCTTCAGCATTCCAGAATCTACACTGTGCTCATAGTGTGTAAATATTTATTTATGTTTATATAAAATGCAAAAAGTTGACAAATTTACTTTATATGATTCTTACATATTCTGAGAATGAGAGAAGAGAAAGTGTGCAAAATGTGAAATCGCAAAAAAAAAAAAAAAGTCTGTGAAGTTTCTCATTCATCCTGGTCATGGTTATCCAAGTGGTTTGAAAGTGAGTCAACGGGCGTGTGGAGTTTTAGAAAGACGCTTCTACTCTCATCCGAAAGGCTTTTTCAATTCCAAATGCGCTGGAGTTAGAAGTCAGTATATATCCTGCTAGGGGTGGGAACAGATAATTATTGTTGAGGAGTATTGTTTAAAGGAGTTGGAATCAATGTGTGGGCCGAAAACCCACCAGGGTGCTAGGCCTGGTGAGGGCCGTTGACTCTTACTGTCCAGGGAGGATCGACCATCACATGATCCCGGTTGTGGATCCTTGGAGACTTTCCTAGAGAGAGAGCTCAGCACTGCATTGAATGTGGCTGAGAGGTTATGCCCGAGATCCCCACCTCTGAAGATAACTTACTTATCTATTCTTTTAAATCATACTTTTTATCTGTCCTCAAAAGAGTGTCCTGTGTCTTTAAGTCAGTTGGACAGCCGGGCCTTCTGGAAGTGGCTACTTGAGCTATACGCTTTTTAAGCAGTTGTTTCGTTTCCCCAATGTTCAGGTCCTGGCGTTCCTCACTGCACTGAACATCATAAACCACATTGCTCTGTTTGTGATGTTTTGTCCTTAAGATGGACCAGCTTCTGCCTTATGGTGTGTACAGGCTTGAAGTGAAGAGGTCCTTGGTGTTTGCAGATGGTCCTCTTGGTACTATTGCAATTAAAGGTATTACTTTTCAAGTTCTGTGTTCTTCCTCCTCTTGTTGTCCTTCCTCCTCCTCTTCTTCCTCCTCCCACTTAGGGTATCCACAAGGAAGGTTTTCTTACGTGGTCTTGCTCTTAACATTACCTTCCGTTCTCATGTGGATGGAAAGTAAAATATAGTCACCACGTTAAAAAAAAAACACATTTAGAATGAAATCGAGCCAGGATTTGGTTTGCTAACCTCTCTTAGTACTAATAGGCTGTTTCAACGTCATCTGTCGAGGCACCTGCAATAGATTTGGTAAGTAGAGTTTTTTCCTCCAATTGTGAACAAAGCTCCTGTAGCCTGTGAAAACACTTTAGTTCCTTCCTCTTGATGTATTTATTTTTGTGTAAATACAACAAACTTAACCTGTCTAAACCTGGCCTGGGCACATTCATGGCCCTCCAACTTTCTATTTCATATAGAATAGTATTTGTTGTTTATAAAATGTTTTTTTAAATCTGCATCCGCTTCTTTAAATTAAGTCGTGCTACTGAGGGGGTGTTAATTCCTTTACTTGGAATTATTCCTGTCCCTTGAAGCGGTACATTGTACGGTTTGTTATTGTTATTTTGTCTTACAACGAGAACACTCTTGAAACAAAGTAGTCCACCACTGGGTCCTCAAGCATTTGATAACTCCAACCCCATGCTAGATAATAAGATGGCGAGCAGACAGTTTGTCAATATTTCTTTCTTGGCTTTGAATGCGCCTCGCTGGCTCTTCACCGGGAGATGTGTCGACTGTTTGTTCTTTTCTTCTTCACACCAGAGCTTTGCCAGAGGAAGCAAGTGAAAGAAGTGACACTCTGGCTAATGAAAAAAGGTCCATTAAAATCAGACACAATGCATCAATAAGGCAGACAATATGTAAAATACATCTGGAGTGTGTTCCTGTCTGGGGAGCGTCAGTGCTGGGTTGATGTTGAGCAGGCAGAGCAGATCATTGGTTCTGCTTCTACACTCCTTTGCTGCCACCTGATTATCACACACACATAATTCAGGTCATGAATATACAAGGAGCATTAAACAAATAAATACTGACATGCTGCAAGAAGCTCATACATATTGAATAAAATATACATAATTTTAAAAATAAAATGGTTTCTGACGTTTAATCACTTGGGTATTGACCATATTAGCTAAGGTCTATCATACGTGTTTATGTCTCACTTTGCAAGTCAATCCTCTATAGTTGTCAAGTTCACAGTATTTGGGATTCTCTAAACTCGTACCCACCGGTGTGTTGAAATAATATTGAAATGTTTTCATCATCTGTGAGAGGTAAAGAGGCCCTCTCCCTTGAAGCTTTCCTCAGCTCCTGGCCAGAGGAGAGGGTGGGGCTGTACGATAAATTGTTGTTTTATTTTTAATTTAAATTCAAGATATTAAGATGTTGTGATGTAAATATCTCATAAATAATGAATATTAAATAAAATATCAATAATGAAGAATTTTGAGTATTGAACAGCTGTCATTCGTGTTTATATATTACTTTTGTTTGTATTTTGTTTGTTTAGATGACATACTGTAGATACATATGTATTAGGCTGGTCATACTTTGCTACCAATTTGGTAACAACAAACTGGTATCTTTGTATATTTTGTACCGTTAGTACAGAAAACACGAGTTCTAAGCAGATCCGATTGGGACAGTACACGACTGTGCCTGTCTTCAAAACAGTGATTTCTGCTATTTGGAGTGACAACAGGAAACCTCTGATAAACAAGCCAGTTGAAGTTGCATTTGGAAATACTTTAGAAATTAGGCTGATGAATGTAGAGTACTTGATAACCCTCAAAAACTGACCTGCCAACTGTGACTCTGAAGACTCCAAACATTTATAGGAAAAAAAATACCACGCCTTGGATTTAAAATGACTGATTGTTGTTTGAAGAAAAGGTATCGAAATATGGAGAAAAAGAATTCTGGTACTGTTATGTTAATGGTATCTTGACAACCCTTATATGTACAATGAGACTTTTCCTGGTTTATTTTATTTTAGTTTAGATTTAATAAGTTTACTGTATAATAAGTTAACTGCCTTGTGATTGAAAAAAACGATTAAAAGTTCAGATTTTTTGACAAAAAAATCAAGTTAATTGTTGAGTAAAATCACATAAAACTGCAAGTAAATCCTCTACAGTTGACATGTTTTCAGTTTTTAGGATTTGATAAGATGGTACCAATGTGTCACTGGCGAGTGTGAAGAGTGAAGAATAACAACATGAGCAGAGGATACAGATAGTACAGACTCGTCTACTGATTTAGTGGCAAAGGGACTGTCTTATAATATGGAGATATGTTTCAGAAATGAGGACATTAATCAGAGCAAGCAGTTTTGCAGGTTGTCTAAAATCTTGGAGAAGCAAAGCAGCACAACAAACCTCGTCATCCAGCTGAGTACAATCCACTTTCAACAAAGGCGGGAAATACCCACCGCACTTCCTCCAACTGAAAACTCAGCGAGAAAGGTGGCTGCTGGGCGACGGTTAGAGGGCTTCGCACCAATTCGTAGAACCTAAGATTTGTACGTCATTTGGTACTCCGCCCTCTAACCGCTTCACTATTGGTTTGAACCCAGGACGACAACAACAGGTGAAGACGATCTTGACCCGGGTCCAAGTGGGGCGGCGGTTGGAAGGTCGGCAGCGTGAGAGTTGTTGCCCGGAAGGAGGAGTTGAGAACCTTCGGACGATTGAACGCTGGGTTCGGACGCACTGACACTGATGACTCCTCGACTCAAAAGGAAGACACTCAGGGCTAATGGGGAGAGCATAAAGCTCACTCGCTCTCTTCGTGGATTTCAGAACCAGAAGTAGTGAAACCTTAAAGGCAAAATGTCACTCATTTGCAGCAAGCCCAGCCGCAACACTGTGTGAGCTGCTGCCATGAGCCCCATGAGGGACACACAGCGCCGGCTGACGTTACATAACTTCAAGCTTCCAGCAACTGTGTTGTCAACCAGACTACTGGAGAGAGTACAAGGCTTGCTCGCTCTATTCATGGATGTCTGTACCAGAAGGAGCGAGACCTCAAACAAAATGTCCAGTGGGACTTGGTCAAATGTCAGGTCTGCGAGAGAATCCAGCACCAGCTGGAGATCCCGCTGAGGGCTGGAAGGCCTTACAGGAGGTAACCTTGCTGAGGTTCACCATGAACCCCAGGGTGGCAAAATGGCTCAACACCTTCTGTGTGTGAGCGTGACTTTCTGCCTCTAACCTGGCAAGGATCAACCAGTCGTCCAAATAGGTCAAGAGCCTCACCCAATTTGCTCTCATTGGTTCCAGTGCTGCCTCCACACACTTGGTGAAGGTCCTGGTTGCCAGAGAGTATCCGAACGGGAGTCGAGTGTATTGACACACTTGATCCTTGAGGGCGAAAGTACTTCCGATGTCTCTCGACTATCGTGATGGTAAGCGTCAGTCAGGTCGATAGGTGCAAGTCCAGGAGATTGGATGACATCTGTCAGCAGTTGTTTTACCATCAACATACGGAAAAGGCGGGTGGCTATAAACTTGTTCAAATAGGCGTTTCCCGTGTAACCTATTACCCCTGGAAGCCTGGGGCTGTGTCCAAGAGGTCCAGCTTAATCATGGGAAAACCCCCACACCGGACCTCCGGGGATATTCCTGAAATCTCAGGAAATATATGGACAAACTCACAACAGATGTCGATGTTTCAGCCCCAGAACTTCCTCCAGGAGAGCATATGCACGTGTCATCCTGAGGATGGCAGCCTCTGTGGTTCTCCTCTACCTCATCTGCAGTACACTGTAGAAGTGAGCCTGTCAAGTGCACTGCAGGAGGGGTCATGTTGTCTGCAAGGGATACTTACCTGGATCGCTCTCGCATACCTCATGGCCAGCGAGCCAGTCATCCTCCTCGTTGCAGTCTGTTCACGATCGAGGGACACAAGAATCTGAATGAAGAAGAAGACGCTGACCGAAGTTGTCAGTCTTCTAATGTTAATTGCTGATGAATTCAGCAGTTTTAGACCATGGGTCGACGTCCACTAGACACAAATATATAACAGACTATCATGTATAACATTGCTTAAGACATGCAACAAGTCTACACAGCCCCAAAAGCTTCCTCGAAGATCATTTTCTTTACTTCTGGCAACATTTATATTATATTTATATGTGATATCTGAAGAATGCGTTGAGTAAAAAGTGAAGTTATTCAGAATCAGAATTCTTTTAATTGTTATATTAATTATACTGACTAGGAATTAGCTTCAGTACAGTTGTGCAACTTTGAACATGAAATGTATTAAAGACTATATAAATGATTTGACTGAAATTATGTCAACTTCATTTATTTGTGAGTTTATGTTGATGTTTATTACTGACAGTGTGTTATAATAAAGAAAGCATTGCTTTCTACAATCTCTTGTAGTATAATGTTTGTATTTTTTTTTTAAATACTTGGTTATCACTAAAGTCATCTTATCACGTCGTCATCAAGATATCTGGTAGAAATATTGATAAATTAAATTTGGTTCATATCGTTCAGCCCCTTGATGAGCTCCATGAAACAGCAGGTGGCTGAACAGCCCCTTAGCCACTGCAACTGGATCCAGAGACAACAGAGGCCGCACAATGGTTAAAAGTAATTTGGTTCAGCAATTAACGTTTTTTTAAATGTACTTTCAATTTTTTTGTTGAGGTCACTGTATGTATGAATAGGAACAAATATGTTTTTAACACTTATTTTTTATGAAAACTCTATTATTTCTGATACATAAAATACATAACATTACACGCTTAATTTTAAGAGCAAAAACAATTTTCTAACACTTGTCCACCTTGTTAAAATCGAATAAAACCCACAGACTTCATACCAAAACAAGCCAAAAGTTTGATCGAACACAACACAGAAACTTTCTCCACCCTTAACTCTGAAGAGAAATAGGAGGTAGAAGTACGTGGAACTCTCGTTGATGTGTATTATGTTGCATCACAGAGGTTATTAGCCCAAAGTCTGGGTTTGTTGCCTTTGAATCATTAACTAAAGGCGGAGTGTTTGAAGCTCCTTGATATAATGATCCTTGGCAACTCAGATAGTTCAAAGTAAATTGGCAAGGGCAAAAAAACCTCCTGTGCCATTGAGCAAAATAGAGAAATCAGCCAGCTATGTTTAATAGAATTTTCATCAGTGCTCAGCCAGTCTCCCAAATAGGTTATCTAAGATAATGGCTGCACGGGTTCATACCTCCTTGTCAAATTGAATTTCTCTCGCTCCTCCAGGCAGAATGGATAGTGATTATAGAGCTTACCAAGAGAGTTAATTAATTAAATAAGAGAAGGGCTACAGCCACAAACAAAAGAGACCGAGTTTATCATCTAAAGATCTTTTTTCTCGGCACCGTCAAAGTCTGCATTCGTGGCTCTGCTTTGTTTCAATCTGTGGGCGAAACTTGTATTATTTTACTGAAGGGCTTTCACGGGTGAATCAAGATAAGAAGACACAATTAATAAAAAATATATTTTTGCATTTCAATTTATTCAATACTTGTTTAAGGGAAAAAAAAAGAGTGGTGTCGATAGTAGTATACCCAAACCTTCAAGACATATACATATCCATCGTGACCTGGCCTCCTTCTACCTAATTGTATCATTGTTCTGATTGGCTCCAGTTAATGAGCTGGGCCTTAAATCTCTTCTTGAGTATTTCTATTAAAGAGAATCAACTACATAATCCAGACATCTATTTTCTTTTAAAATAATAACACCAGAGAACACAAAAACATGATTTTACATTCTAATTTGCCATATTTCTGATACTTGTTGGACGAATTTGCAATATTTGTAATGAAAACAAAATGTATCAAAGGGTTTTGATTCACAAAATAAAAAATACTTCTTTTGGAGAGGTTGTTTTGTTGGAATCTCAAGCAGAAGAAAATAGTCATTCACTCCAGCAATGCTGCTGTTAATCTTCAATGAACAATGTGCTCCCCATCAAATTATTATTCCCTGTGCTACCATGAAACTGTAAATTAAACATGAAGTATTTGTGCTCCCAGGGCTGTATTCATTTTCAATATCAAGCTGTGAGTTGCACAATTACAATCTGTTCTGGGGAAATGACAAAATAATTCAAGTTAAAACATTTGGTCAGCACTTCTAATGGTAACGATTGCATCATAAAGTAATCAGTGAGCTCTGGATATGGTCCACCGGAGAATAGGAGCATCATTTGAGTTGATTTGAGCCATTATGGGACTTCATTTACATTTTTCTTTATCTTCCAAATACATTTAGCGGCCCTCTGCTTGGACGACTGTGATCATTCCTGACTCGATGAATTAATTTACTTGCATGGATGCATTTCCAGATCACAGTGATTAACTAGGAGTGTTCAAAGTTTTATCATTATTGTCATGATGAGGATAATATGAGGAAGATCTTCTGAGGGGAAGATGAGCAGGAGGTTATCTAGGTCTAAGCTTGAGGGTTCCCTTCCCAAGTATATTCTGATTGCTTGATGTGTGTTTGCATGGAGATAGATGACTTCACACACACGACTGAGCTGGTGAAAACACCAACCATCTCCCAGAATTGACAAAAGTTGAACTCTAGTTACATGTACAGTTATATAAAACACTTCAGGGCCGAAACAAATCTAAAACAGACAAATGTACCACAGTTATAAGACAACACAAAGTTAATGCTTCTTAAACTTGACATTTGTTTATTTTTTATTCCATAGATGTGGGCAGATGATGTGGATGGATTAAATCTCCCATCTGACGTACAAATATCAGTGAAATCCCTCATTAAACCCATCATTTTTTCTCTGATGTTGCCTATTTGTGCCCAAACTGAAAGTAAAGTATAGAAATATATTGAGTTTGTCAGCTCAGTGTTTTTCCAACTCTACTTTCATGGATTTATATAATACACAGATTATTTTAGAAACAGCAGCGACACCTGTTGGCGTCTTTAAATTGTGATCAACTTGTTCTGATAGTAACCAATATATATTAAAATATAACAGATATTAGTCGGTTGTTGTTCTTATGGTAACTAATATTGTTGTGAATACCACATTATAGGCGCAGCCAAACATTTAATTATATTTATTCGTTATATTAATATAGAGATTGAAAACGATCTAACTCGTCATTGACAAGCAGGTATTATGTTGATGATGTTTGTTGATCAATGATCGGGGCGTGCAGCTCCAGATGTGAAGGACCTTTAAGCAGCCGAGTCTTCCTGTAGCGCCATGAGCAGATCTGTCCATCGACCAATCAGAAACCACAGCAAGGCTGCCGTGACAGCGAACTGCATGTTGATTGGACGTACGTACTATGACGTATGAGGCTCTCTGATTGGTTACTTCGCTGCAGGAGTTTAGTTCTGTCACTGCAGTCCAGGAACACACAGCGACGCTGCACCTGGGAGAGTGAGATTAACTTTTTTTTTTCCGTGTCTTTACTTTAAAACCAGATTGCTATCTGCACATGTTTAACCTTCTCAAATACTCTGTTAACACTTCTGTGATGTATTAGTCGACACATTCGAAACGATTGTTGATATTTTTTCTTGTGTTGACAACTGCTGCAAACATGGTTTCATTTAAAACTCCATTTGTGTATCTAAATGCACTCAAATAGCAGATGTGTTGCAATGTTCTCTATAACAATGAGGCTCATACGCGACAGCAGCCAGAGTTCTAGCCCATATTGACATTAAAGTAAAGTATTATTATCAGTCCATCAAGCACAGTAAGCTTCTTAATTTTAATAACTGAAATTGCTAATGTTTTGGGTACAGTTTTAATAGCCAAAATTCAAAAGTAGGTTTATTCATGTTGATTCTGTTTTATTTAATAATGACAGGTTTTAACATCATGAATCTATTTCAAAATAATATTTTTTGATTTCTTTAAATTAATTTGGTTGTAAAAATGATGAAGAATTATTGTAAACTTCAATATACGTTGGTTAATTTGCAATCTCACATCTCAGAAAAATGTATATGAATTTAAAAATTGCACATAAAAGCACGCTTTAACGTGTATTTAGGTCTGAAATGATAAGCATATGTAGTGCTGGTAAATTCAAAATGTATTTTAAATCCATTTGTGGTGTGTATTGTATGATTAATTGTTTTAAAATATATATTTTAAGATTGAATCATGGATCTCGTGCTGGAAGTGGCAGATTACTACTTCCTCACTCCATACGTTTACCCTGCATCCTGGGCGGAGGATGGCGCTCTACGGCAAATTCTCAGCCTGCTGGTGCTGACCAACCTCGGGGCTGCGATCCTGTATCTGGGACTGGGAGCCATCAGCTACTTTCTCATCTACGACCACAATCTGATGAAGCACCCTCACTTCTTAGAGGTATCGCAGACTCTCTGATCATTTTAATCATATCAATATCATTCATATTGATAAACAATAAAGCTAGTTACTAATGTTGCTTCAATTGATATCTTGACATATCTTAGAAATGATACATTTATGTAAATTATTAACTTACTTACAGAACTTTTTTTTTTCATTTTGCTGTAGAATCAGGTTAGGAGGGAGATAAAGTATGCGATGACCTCGCTGCCAGTGATCAGCATTCCCACAGTCGCTCTGTTTTTTGCTGAAGTGAGAGGATACAGCAAGCTGTACGACAACGTCAACGAGTCTCCTCTGGGTAAGCGAGACAGCTGTTCTCGCCATATTTCAAATGAGAGCAGTTTGTTTGTCAACAGCTGGAAAAATTGTGGAGAAATGATGGAGAGTGACTTGGCCTGTGTGTGTGTGTGTGTGTGTGTGTGTGTGTGTGTGTGTGTGTGTGTGTGTGTGTGTGTGTGTGTGTGTGTGTGTGTGTGTGTGTGTGTGTGTGTGTGTGTGTGTGTGTGTGTGTGTGTGTGTGTGTGTGTGTGTGTGTGTGTGTGTGTGTGTGTGTGTGTGTGT
Source organism: Callionymus lyra (assembly GCF_982586985.1). NCBI lineage: Eukaryota > Metazoa > Chordata > Actinopteri > Syngnathiformes > Callionymidae > Callionymus > Callionymus lyra. Next base: position 26,154,388 of record NC_141831.1, on the reverse strand, counting down.
GTGTGTGCGCAGGATGGAGCGGCCTCTTCCTCAGTATGATTTCCTTCCTGTTTTTCACCGACATGTGCATCTACTGGATTCATCGTTTTCTGCATCACAAGCTGATATACAAGGTGAGTCACAGAGTGAAAGACAAGAAAATAATTACAATATTAATAACCAAACCATGAACCAACACTCATTTTCAGACACTTCTAGTTCATAGTCTTCTTCTGTCACAAATGGGTAATGATGATGATAATAAATGTGCTTCACAGCTGTTTCATAAACCTCACCATATTTGGAAGATTCCGACTCCGTTCGCAAGTCATGCCTTCCACCCAGTGGACGGCTTCATGCAGGGTCTCCCCTACCACATCTACCCCTTCCTCTTCCCACTCCACAAGGTGCTCTACCTGCTCCTCTATGTCTTTGTCAACATCTGGACCATCTCCATACACGACGGCGACTACCGTGTTCCCGGATTCTTAACCGGCGCCATCAACTGCTCGGCCCATCACACAGACCACCACCTCTTTTTCGACTACAACTATGGCCAGTATTTCACCCTGTGGGATCACCTGGGGGGGTCCTACAGGCAGCCGTCAGCACTGATGGGAAAGGGACCCATGGATCTGATCCGAAAACTTCAAGGAGAAGGAAAACTGGCAGGCAAAGGGCTAACCAAAGAGGAGTAACAACTGAAGAATTACGCAAGTATCTAAGACATGCGTGTTAAGAAGAGCCAATCAGATTTTTGCAGAGTTTGAGACGCATATAAAAGGCATTTTTGGGACACCAAGTTGATGCTGACTCTTCACATTGAAACGCTTCAACTTTAACATTTTAACACTATTTGATCATCACTACTGAAACTCCTCGTAAATAAATAAATAAATGTATTTTTGGAAGAGTAGGTCAATTATTTTGTGTAGAAACTGTAAATATACCATCAGGTTAGAATCACAGAAGGTGCAATATGAATTCAGTAAATGCCAATGTATGCTGCTTGTATGACTTAATTTTGTATATCATTATTTAAACGTGTTTATCCCCTAAATAATAGAACTTTAACCCATTAATGCTCGACTCAATTGAGAACACTTTTTATTTAGAGTTGATGAACTTAAAGAAGCACTACTTAACCTTTTTTGTTGTTGTTGTTTGTTTCTACCTAAACACTGCAGCAAGATTAAATAAGTGGAAGATTTAAAACTAGTGAAAAGTAAATAAATGTCCTGAGTGTCATAAATGATCTATATTTTACGGATCACTATTTTGTCTTTATCTTAAGATTATCAGTGTTATGCAAGTTTAATCAATAGAGGCAATGGCTTTATTCTCTCTGCCTTACCAGAGCATGTTTTGTGGAGTACAAAGAACCCAAACATTCAAAATAAAAATAGTTAGGAAGATCGAACTACAGTCATAGACATTTCTCTAAAATTTACCTCCCCAAACCAGTCCAAAGTCCAAACAAATCTAATTTTGTTTTTCTCTATCACGTTAGATCTATATCTTCAGTTCAGTGTTTTCTGTTTATGTTTTTATCTCTATTTTTTAGATTTTTGCAACCGTCAAGCTCAACTGTAATACCGTTTTTCGTTTCTAGCTTACATAAGGAAATGAAGAATTGTGTGTAGTTTCTTTTCAAAGTATATAACAGAAGACAAGGGAGGACAGCATCAACCTTATGGTACAACCCGCTAGTGCTATTTATTAAGGTTACCGTTTTTAAGAAAAAACATTTCATATTTCACTACATATTATTATAATAAAATAAATGCTGGATCCACAATTGAAGACACTTCACTTTCACAGTAATAATGGCCTGAAGGAGAACAAGATACACCGTCAGCCTCATAAACAAATAAACTAAAATGAAATGGATAAAAACAAATATGAATAGGAAACTAAAAACTTGAAAAAATATACATATTGAGACTTTATTAACAACTTTATTTTGAAAATTGAATTCAAATAAAATTCAATAAACTCCATATATTTAATTTGAAAAAAGAGCAAGTGTTTGTTGACAAAAAAACACTTGTGTCGTTCTGTTGAAAGGCCATAATTAAATAATGAATGTATTAATAATGATTGAAAACGTAGAACACTAAGAATGTTTGTACGGTGGAACTAAACTACTGGTGTTCAGCACAGTAAGAAGGGCATCCACAGGAGGGAGCGCATGGCTGCTCCTGCAGCCAGACCCGCCAGTATTCCCATCCCTAGACTGCCAGCCACTCCGTCAAACGGGTCTCTCTGAACCACCAGCTGATGATTGCCTGTGGACAAGAACATACTTCACTTCCCGGTTCACTTGTCACTTCTTTGTCACTTGTTGACAAACGACAGTTTGGAAGCTTCTAAGCGCAGAAACACCCGAGGGCAGCATGTAGTCACATATCAGTGGAGCCAGAGGATCAGAGAGAGACCCCCTCCGAGACTCTCCATCCATCACAGTCCAGCAGAACACCTACTTCACATGCAGCCGAATACAAAGTCGTCATCGTGACGGTACCTGGTGTGAGGTAGATGATGTGGTTACTGTCGAGAGGAAGGCTCTGATAGGAGTCATCGTACGGGTCGTACAAGAACACCTGTGGAGGAGGGCATTAGAAGGAGGGTCCAGGTAGAAGCAGCAGAGGACTCACCGGGTTCCTCCTGGTCTCCAGCAGGGTCAGCTTCCACGCTCTGGGGAGGGAAATGAGCCGGACAGATGAGACACTTGACAGCTGCATGCAGGAATATGAGGGATGATACAAACATGGACTCGTCCTCACTGTTGGCACACAAGTTCAGCGTCGATCCATCTCTCAGCTTAACCGCCAGGAGGTTCTCTCGGGGGTTATTCTCGGGACACACCCCTGAATTCAGAAGAAAACTTCAAATCAAACAAAGCTTTGGACATTTGACTAAACAGAAATATGCTGGTACAACAATGTCTTGGAAACAGAAATAACTGATTATTTTCAAGTTAAGATTTCTACTCGATTACCTGAGATTAAAAGGGATTTTGTTTTTACAAGTTATTGTTTGTGTTGTACTTGTCTGCGCTTGGAACTCTAATGAGGAGGTGAATGACAACTCAAAAAATTGTACCATCACCTGCACACTCCAGGCCCGACCAGACGTCGCAGCACAGGGTCTTCAGGTTGACGTGATAGTCCAGCTCTTGACGACTGTCTGTCTTGTAGAAGCGAAGACTTCCGTCGATCCAAAGGTCACACCAGTTCAACTTCCATCTCTTGAGAACAGAAGCTAGAGAAACATATGTCAAAGTAAACCTTTAAATATAATCTTTTTCAGAACCCTAGTGACCTTGAACACAACAGCAATAATTCCCTGACAATTTCTTGAATTTCCATAAAGTATTATAGCAGAAACTTAGGTTGTGAAAATTTAGAATGTTGTTTACTCACTTTGCCGCCACAGCCAGCCGGACCGCAGAAGAGCCATCTCTCTCAGATTGAATCCCAGCAGTAATAGGAATGAGGATTATTCAACAGCAAAATGATCTGCCTTGTTTGTTCCTTCCGGCGAGCGGCAAAGAGGCTTTAATCTGGTTTTGTGCAACTCTCAGGGTAATTCTGGATTAGCAATGGCCACGCCTACTTTTCCTGTTTATTTTCCTTCCTCTTCATCATCAACTGTCGTGAAATGTTAAGTGATGATTATTTAGATAATATAATAAGGGTACTCACGTAACTGTAAGAGGCCTGTTGAACAGTTAAAGATGTCTGTAAAATGATGATTAATTAGCCTAAACGTCCACAGGTCAGTAATGAGAGTCTCTAGAATATTCTTGGTTCCAAATTTTATTTTTTTTATTCAACTTAACTTAACAGAATTCTAAGCGCGAGTCAACTACAAATATTTTGAAATCTGATTTAGTTAGGCTTTGATCACCAATATTATGTTAAACACAAATAATGACGGTAAAACAATATGAAGAAAATATTCCCCGACATAAAACCTGTTTCTTATTTGTAAAGACGATCTCGGTGACTCAATAAGCCAGACAGCAGAGTTGAAAACCGTCTATCAAATGGAGTTTATTGAGTCTTAAAGGGGTACGGAGTTCACAAAGTTGCAGCTACAGTACGTTACATCTTCCCACGTCGTCATGAAAGCCTCTTCACTGCAGACCAATTATCTCAAGTAAAATGTCACTCAAGAAAACAAGCACCGATCGGTGGAGACCACCGGAAGTTTGGTGGTTGTGATGGGTGGTTGAAAGATTAGGAATTAAAATCATCATTTGTGTGCCAAAACAAAGCGTATATTTTTGAAATGACAGAAGCACTTTGTTTTGGGTTTTTTAGATTAATCATGAAGGCACTAGAGAACAAATCTAGTTTTCTGTCCAAGAGGATCATTTAAGAATAATTAAGAGAAGTTCAGTCAAATGTCAGAGTGCCTTTTCTCAGTTATTAGACCCCAAACAATATTCAAACAGGAAGTCCTTCCAAGTTCCTTCCTTCATTATAAGAGAGAGGTACTACACACCGTTTAGTCATCATGAGTGATTTATGACCACCCCTGGGACATTTGATGACCTTTTGACCCCTGGTGCCAGTCAATTTATGGTGACCCCTCCTCCTCCTATGCCCCGCCCCCCTGGTACACCAACTGTCATAATGATTGATGACATACAAAATATGAGTCAAACTTTACTGAATAAAAAGATTCATTTTGTAAACCAGATTTATTAAAAAACATATAGAAGGAAATCCTTGGGTTTTCCTTTTGTACCTCAAAGATGAGCCACAAAGAGGTGGAGGGTTCAGAAGAGGTGTGTTTGAATCTGTACTACAGTAGTGTCAATATAAGGTGCTAACAAAAGTTAAATAAAGGTTTAAAGTAAAATTACTGAACCAGTAACAAAACCATCATGAACATAGTTTAGAATTGTGCAGTGGTCAGTACCTGATGTGAATGGAGTGAGTATAAGTGATTGATAAAGGAAAGTGTTTTTGTTCTAGACTACAACAACTACACATCTGATATGCAGTGACACAGCTATTGTTAAACGTTTTTGCTCGCTCATAAAATCCCTAACCCCTTTGTCGCCTCCTGTAAGTGGAATGTTACCCTCTCTGTGAAAAAAACTCCCTTTAGACCTCAGAGCTTCTACAAATCCAAAAAGAGAAAACAAATTATTACTTTTTTTTCTTAATTTTTGTAAATCCTATGTTAAAAGCTTAAAACACAACCCACATTTTATCATGAGATAAGAACTTAGGAAACCCATTTTTAATTTATAGATAAGCGTATAGACTTTATGGAGGTTAATTCCATGTAAAAGGAGAATTAATTGTTTGATAATCATTGATTGATGCAGACTTTTAGCTTCCACCATTATAGGATTTCCAGGGTCATCTAGCTCTCATTTTCACCAAAGCAGGATTGTAAAAGAGTCATAGGGGTAAAAATGTGTTGTATTTCCTCATCCCTTAACTTATGGGTTTACACCGCTTAAATATTAAATCGATATCCATATGAAATCTTAGGAACAATCAAGGAAGAATACTCACTTCAACACTGAACACAACATACTCTGTTAAGTGTGGAGACCTAGGTTTGTTTTTGGACAACAGCAGGAACTGGAATGATACACAGAGGATGAAAAGATCTCAATCCTTGTTGAGGGAGAACCTGAGACCTCCCAGACCCTTTCTTGCTTCACCAAAAGAGGAGGTGGATGGTTGGATGCCGGATGTCCAGTTGAAGGCCGTGAAGACCATCGTATCTCATCTCGTGCCGCACTCTGCACAAGTTCACAGAAGAGAAATGCTACGGCTGTCAAGTTGACCACCACGGTCAGTTGCACCACAACTTTGTGAAGGCCACCGACGTGTAGACTGTAGAATACTTTTACCTGCAGAAGTTTCACTCTCTGATGAAGAGGCTGTACACTCCAAACTTAATCCCATTGTCCAACACTTTCTGAAGGGAAACAGCATTGAGGCCGATGATCACAGAGTGACCATTATTACAGATATTCTTTTGCTCGAACTTAAATCTTCAAAATTCATCTTTCCTGCGCTCCTCCTTTGTGAACACAGCGGTTTGAAACTACAGATGGAGAAGCTGAAATCTGCGTCTAAAATCTGGGAGAGAGCTTGATTTCTCAACCGCGAGCAGAAGACGAGATGGGTCAACTCTACGGGACACTCGCCTACTATTTTCCCCAGACATTCTCACTCTAGAGAGTTTGAAGGATATTTGAATAAAGCCATTGAAAACAAAGTTTCATAAGGCGAACACAAGGAATTTAAAAAGCTGGAATTCATGTTGGAGCAAGTAAGATCACTTCACCGACATCATTGGGATACTGTGTTGCAAATCACGTCCTCTTTATGTCAAGGAGGATTTTAAAAAACATTTAAAAAAACTGGGAAAAGAGACAATTACCATGAGTCGACTACTCTGCTTTTACGCCTTACTGTTCGATGTCAGTGTTGAACTTTTACAGTCCAAACATCAGATGAACGTCTCACATGAACTCGCTCCACTACACGTTTCTCTCTGCAGTATCCTTGATGTCCATCTGTTGAGTTAGACTTGGAAAATGTTGAAATAAACGACTATAAAGAATGATCAGTGCCTGTTGTGAGGGATTAGCTATGGTTTTGTAAGGGATCAAACTAACCTTTTTAATAACCCTTGTTGAAAATGGAAAAAATACACAAACAGGTGGTCACAAAATGAGGTCGAACTAAAAAAAACAACAACAAAGTGAACGTTCTGAGGATTAAAGGTTGAACAAGGTGAAGGTTTCTGGTTTAAGGTGTTAAAGTAAACTTTATAAGCTTTGAATCCATTTAAAAAAATATATAACATTCTTTTTTTTTTAAAATTCTCAATAAAATCAATTCAGTGAAATCTAATCTCATACTTTTCAAAGAATGTTATTTTTTCTTTTTCAAATGAGGAGTATAAGTGCACCAAGGTCCAACTGGAGATGATGTTGCTGGATTCGAGCGATCCATCTGTAGCCCAAGTGGCACCCATCCTGGCCACCGGAAGGAAGGTTGGCTGCAACTGACCAGGGAAAGGCAGAACGCAGACACAGGGACATCGTAGGCCGAGTTCAGGAGGGGAGGAGTGGTCTTGGTCTGGGGGAACAGTTCACCGGCCTGGAGTAAGGCCAATCCGGCTGAAAGACTAAAGCTGGTGGTCCAGGAGGTATAGCGGGAAGAGGAAGCAGGAAGGCGCGCACAAGCTGTGACACTGGCAAAGCAGTCAGTGGCTGTGGATGAAAAGAAAGGATCCTACCTGGGCCTTCAAGTGAGCTGATGGCATCTAGGGAGTGAACCTGGGACGCTGGGTCTCGCTTCTGAACCCTCTGGAGGTGTCGTGGGTTAATCAGATGCTCAACAGCAAGGCTGAAGCCGTAGCATTTCTCCTGAGTGTGGCACAAGAGATGAGATACGTTGGTCTTCACGGCCTTTAACAGGACATCCGGCATCCAGCCATCCACCTGGTCTCAGGTTCTCCCTCAACAAGGATTGGGTTGAGAGTAGCATCCGCAGTCTGAACATGGGTATCGGTCACATCAGAGTCAGACGAGGGTTCCGGGAGTGTCGTTTGTGAATAAAGAGTCTGGCTTCATATTGCGGAGACCAGGCTGAAACATGGGCCTCTGGGTTGACACGGGGCCACAATAGGTAGGCTCTAGACGTCTTCTGATAGACGTGGTTGGTACGAGTTGCTCCAATGTTTACGTGAACGAAGAAATCTTTTCTTTGACGATGATTCTTTATAGTACTTGTGTTCACGCGTCATGAAGGAGTGATGAGGGACGTGGCGAGGGGGAGAGGCTCTGACTAAAAGAGATCTTTTCATCCTCTGTGCATCATTCCAGTTCATGCTGTTGTCTAAAAACAAAAACCTAGGTCTCCACACTCAACAGAGTACGTTGTGTTCAGTGTTGAAGTGAGTATTCTTCCTTGATTGTTCCTAAGATCTCATTTTTTATATCAATTTAATATTAAAAGCGGCGTAAACCCATAAGTTAAGGAATCCTGCTTTGTTGAAAATGAGTTAGATGACCCTGGAAATCCTATAATGGTGGAAGTTAAAAGTCTGCAAAGATGGTTTTTTGAATGAAACATGCGTTTGGATCAGTCAAATGATTCTATAAACAAGCTGTTTTGATTGTAACACATAAAATGTAACACTAAACTGTAGATGAGAGAGATGACAATTTTTTTTAATGACTACCTCTTCCCTTCTCAGACACCGTTTCATGATATTAGAAGTGTATTATGCTTCGTCATGTCATATAAGATGGTAAAAATCTCATAAAATAGTTTGCACAACCTACGCCTGACCCTGGTGTGACTCTAAAGCACACTATTTGTGAGTTTCTGTTCTCCATCTTCTAGGATGAGAAACTATGTTTTTGATGTTTATTTGTACCATTTAAAGCTAAACACAATATGGGAAAAATAATTGTTTACAAAACTTTTTACAAAGTTTTGACTTCTTCATCAGTGCAACGACTTACTCTTCACTTACGGCTTAATACTTTTGAGTGGAGCTAAACTTCTTGACGTGAATGTTGGACAAATGAAAACATCGTCAGAAAAAAAAAAAGAATCCCAGAAACTTATATGGTTGCAAGGACAGACGTTTATAAAGAAAATCTGTTTTTGACATACATTGTTTAAAGTCAAGTTAAAACTATATTGCTTTTGCATGGCTTTTGTAAAGTTACCTTAGGTTAACACATTGATAGTGGTTTACTCAATACTCAAAGTATATTTTAACATACTTTGATGAGTATTATGAGTAAACCACATATCATTTATTACTGTAAGCAGTGCATTTGTCTGCTTCAAGAAATTAGGGAGTTGACTCATGTATTTGTAAGAGGAACAAGTAATTTCACTCTAAACCTTTATTTAACTTTTTGTAGCACCTTATACTGACACTACAGTGGAACGGATTCAAACACCCCTCTTCTGAACACTCCACCCCTTTGTGGCTCATCATTGAGGTACTAAAGGAAATCATAAGGATTTCCTTCTATACGTTTTTTAATATATCTGGTTTACAAAATAAATACTTTTATTCAGTAAATTTCGACTAATATTTTGTTTAGTTGTGTATAGTTAGATGTCAAGATTAGTGTTTTTGTTCTGTTCTTACCCTGAATGAGAATCAAAGGTCTTTAAGAATGTTGACAGGCATCACCGTTATGAAAGCTTGACATTGAGTGTTTGTTCGGACACGGTGAGTCTTTTCCCCTTTGTGTAAGTGGTCAGATTTGAATTCTCTGTCAAAGAGATCGTGAACAAAAGTGCATCATCAACTCTACCAGCTGGAGGTCATACATTTTGACAGATAAACCCCTCCCCTCTCTGTTAATAGATAAGGTATGAATATAATGATGACTACCCTTAATGATTGAAAAATAAATGGACATCGAAAGTTAATATACATTGTAGGTCAACTCCAGGAGACCTGTTCGAAGATGGTTTTGTTACGAGGATACAATGTTTACAACTCTCTAAAGTTGCAAGTTACACATTCCAGAGTGCTAAGGGGATCGTTGGATGTCAATCATTTTGACAATTGGTGTACCAGGGGCGGGGCATAGGAGGAGGGGTCACCATAAGTTGACTGGTACCAGGGGTCAAAAGGTCATCAAATGTCGCAGAGGGGTCATAAATCATTTTAATGATGACTAAACAGTGTGTTGTACCTCTCTCTATTATAGATACAAATACATGATGACGTTTGACTCTTCACACAGCAAATTATTGTCTTCAGTTATTTTTTTTCTACAATTAACATTTTCAGACACAACCAACACGCAACCCAAAAAAATATGAGTCCCAAACATATCTGTCAGATGAAACGTTAAGACCAGACATGCATGAGAAATGAGGCAAAACAGATGATGATGGAGTCATAACATTAACAACTTCATTTGTAACAGCAGTCCAAAGAAAAAAAAGGAAACAAAAACAAAAAAATCTAAATCAATCACATTAAGTAGTCAGAAATTAAAATGAATTCAGATTAAATGCATGGATTAACATAAAATGTTAATTCCTTCATTATTATTATCATTAACAATTAGATACTTGTGTTTTTGTCGTAGAAGTTCATTGACTGGAATACATAATACAAAATGTTTTAACCAATTTGAAAACAGACAAAAAGTGAATTAACTAAACTTCATTGAAAAATGCCTTTGTCGCCCCCTGTAGTTAAAAAGTGAAATCCATTGACTACAGTACAAGTAATCCTGGGAAAGCAAAATTTAGTGTCGTCTTATTACTACCTATAAAAGGGAAGAAAATAAACAAAATTGTCCAAAATGATTCAACAGCTTGCAAATAAACTCTCCAGTGTAAAACGTTTTCCTTCGTGTCCGTACAGCTTCAAGGATGAACTAAAGTGCCCGACAGTCTTTGGTGTACGACTCGAGAGAGGCGTCACAAGTCATGTCTGAGAGTGAGACTTCTTCATGTTGGTGTGATCATCGTCCAGGTCCCACCCATCATCGCCAAACCCTGAGCAGAAGCTAAGACTTTCTTCAGTGATGGCATGTGCAACATGATCATGTGACCGGATGATGACACAATGTCAAATGGTTGAAAATGAGAATCTAAAACATCACCTGATAAATAAACTGACGTTTCATTAGCAGCTTTTGCCACTAGTGATATGTTAAGATGAATATTGGTGAGGAAGGATTCAAACTACTGAGAATGACCTTTTTTGGAGGAAACGTGTGAACTTGTTTGCATCTTTGTAGCAATGCTAGATGCCACATCAGAGAAAAACACTTGTATCAAACATTTTAAAATCATTTTGTGTTTGTAGACTGGACCAATGTTTCTTATCCCATAAATGGATCGTTGTGGCGCACCTTTTCAGTCATCAAGATCATTTTCTTACTTCTTAGCTCCAACAATAATATTCTGATCATTTGAGCTGTTGAAGCTGCTTCTGGCCCATGAACTCCACTCTTTCTGGTTAATACACGCACTTCATGTGCGTGTTTCCAGAATGTTTATGGAACCAAATCATTCCTCCTGCTTACGCATCCGTTTTATTTAATCTAGACGTTAAAAGCATCTGTAAGTCAATATGGGACAGGATGCTAAGCACTAGCAGCATTGGACTTTTCTTCACATGCACCGAACGAGAGTTCATAGGTCTGTTGAAAACATCCGTCCTCGGTTCTCAAGTGTCAAGAACCGTGGAAAGGAAAAGTTAGCTGCATTCAACAGTATTTTAGCTTATTAGCTTGTACAACGTGTATGTGCGTCTTAACAGTTCTACAAAAAAAAACTCCATTGGAATGCAAATGGATTATTACCGTAGTGAGAAAATACAGCAGTAAAAATCATAAGGTCCCCAGAAATATCTGCAAATGCAACACGTGGACGACTGGATTGGTTCAAGTGTTTGACAACCAATAACTTGCATAGATTACATTTGCATGACGTGGTTAAAAAAGCCTATAGAAAGCATGACAGTAATTCATCTACAACCATCTGAAATCTATTTTACACTTGGAAGTGATTCAAAATGATAAATAGTATTTATTTTCTGCTAAAGAAAATAAAGCATGATAAAAAGTATTTAGCTAAATATAGTAGCTCTTTTCCGTGATTATATATGATCTCTAAAAACATTATACAGTACACAATGACACCTTTATTTTTTTTTTAAAAATCTATCATTTATGACTCTTTAAATCCTTGTTGATCACTACAAACTAAGAAAAATCCTCTGCAAACATCCTTCCTGGTGATAAGCAGTTCACCTTATTGCTAAGTTTAAGTGTTTAAGCAGGCACCTTCTGAACTACTATAGGCTTCAGAGTGTCCCCTAGATATCCAGGGGACCCATAAGAGTGAATAACTTCATATTTGACTAATTATGGCTGCAGTGTTATAAAACATTCTTCCCAGTTTAAAAAGACATGCAAAATCGAAAAAGGGCAGAACTTGAAATGTCACTTCCAACAATGTAAAAACCTTCATATAAGGGCCGTTGTGGATTTATACAAAGTAAAAGAAATGTTGCATTAATCCTTGTATCATCACTGGGTCAAGGTGAATGACCTCCACCACTGCATATGTATTCCTTCAAGCCAAACACACCGGGTCACCTTGACCCAGAGGCCGCACAAGGGATAAATTGACATAATCCTAGATTAAAAATTAAAGATGGACTTCTGATAATAATGCTTAATTGTCGAGAAATAGAAGAACAACAATAGAAACTAGGGTTAAACCAAGTGAGCAGAACTGATTGATAACGTTCCTCGACTGCTAATAAAGATCGACTTTTTTCTTTCCTACCGTTTAATCTACAAACTGAAAAAAGATTGTCCAATTTTTGTTATAAATGATAATGTCAGAACATAATCAACATTAATTTTCCCTCTTTCTTTCGGCATCACAGGCCTTTACAAAATGTTTAATAAATCATGTCTTTCAATTATGCATCTAATAGATGTTTGATATTTATAAATAATTGTTTGATGTTGTTGTAGGTATTTTGTGTACCTTAATGCTCTGACAAGCAACAATCTAGCCTTTGAACCGACTGCTCCGTTGACCGTTACACTTCAACATCCTAAATTAAAGTTAAGAAAACGTCTCAAATCTTCAGAATCCCTAACACGCTGTTGTAAACATGGGTATAAGGTAATCCACGGGTGGTAAACTTGTGACAGACGCCCTTTTTTGAGTGGTAAAGCTGAGGTCAAGATCAGAAAATTCAATTTATAGTATACTTTCTTACTCGCAAAGACCGTGTACTGTGTTAACTTGAGAGTAGCTGTTAAATAGTCGCTCAAATCTTTCTTTCTCTGCGCACAAAAACTTAATCAAGGTTATATTAAGAGTGTGCCAATGTCAATATGGCTGATTCTTCTTCCAGCTACACATAAATAAACAACCTGTCAGAAGAGCAGCTGATAAAACACGGACAGAATGTTCCATCTGTAAACAGAGAGAGTGACAGATATGGAGGACTGCTTAGCTCCAGGTACTCCCCCCGTTATTTTCTCCATGGTTATTGGAGATGTAGTGTCTCACTGCTGAAAGATCAGGAGCAAAGAGTTGATAAAAGAAAATCACTTGATTTTTGAGTTCATCTGGATTGTGGTGAGGGCCACTCAGGCAGCAGATTTCTAACCGAGGAGTAGAAAGGTGTGCAGAGAAGACAGGAACTCCCGCCTCCTTCAGTTCAAGAAAGGGTTGAAGAATGAGAAGTTGAAACAAAGATCTGGATATCAATCATCCTTGGTTACGTCTGTGACGGTGGGCGAGGAGACCGTCCCGCGGCTACGCTTGTAAAGACGATACCCCTTTCTGCAGAGCAGCACGAACCAGTAGACCTGCGGCGCCAGGATGCAGACGTTTCCCAGGTTGGTGGAGAGAGGGAGATGGAAGGGAACACTGTAGAGAGGGATGCCATAGTGCCAGCCGTACACCAGGTACATGTATGGGAAGAGGGCTATGCGGCACATGAAGAAGGTGAGTAGGACCATACCGCCGTTGACCTTGTGCACCCAGGACTCCTGCAGACTGAGCTGGTGATGGAGAAGCAGAAAAAAAAGAGATGTTAGAATATGTCTAATATTGGAAAATAGTTTCAGATGACCCCAGTTGCCAGGCAATGTGCAACCAGGCTCCATTTGTTTTAGAGTTCTGATTCAGAAAATTTTTTGTTTTAGTTATTGGCATTTAGTATGTTTGATGTTTACAGCTAATTCCTTAATTTGCCCGACATGATTGGCCCCTTTTAAGGTATAGATTTAGTAATTAAGTAAGTAATTGTTTGTGACCCTGCTCTAGAAATAACCAACAGTTAAAATATATACTTAAAAAATCAAGACACATAAGAAAGACACAGGAGTCCCAGAAAGTCAGAGAAAAGCCTGCACAAATAAGAATGTCTTAAGAGGTTTCTTGAAGGAGTAGACTGGAGATCGTTCCAAAGCTTGGGAGAAACAGCCTGGAAGGATTTCTCTCCTCTGGTCCTGAACCGTGTGCGAGGAACCATCAGTAGATTCTGAACTGCAGACCTAAGAACCCTGAGCTGGGGTGTAAGGCTGGATGAGATCACTGATGTTAGGAGGAGCCTGACCATGAATAGCTCTGAAAGTAAGAACCAGAATTTTAAAATTGATCCTGAAAGAAACTGAAAAGTTCTTCTTGTAGAGCAGGTCAGAATTCTCGCTCCAGAGTATTGTATTAACTGCAGGCGAGACAGCTCCTACTCGTTATGACACAAAAATAAACTGTTACAATAGTCTAAACGAGAAGACACAAACGAATGGATTATAATCTCCAGATCGTGTTGTGACACCATTTTCCTAAATTTAGAGATTTTTCTCGGTTGAAAGAAACAGTTTCTGGTCAGTTTTCTGCAGTGTTATACTAGAGACAGATCCAAGAGAACCAGAACAGTGTACTTTCCCGAGTCAGTCGACATGATGTCACTGGACACAGTAAGGCTGTCTCCGTAGAGTGATGTTTATTGACCTTTGATCTGTGTTCATTTACTGCAAAAGTCATCGCGTTAATGATGATTTGATTTAGTTATATTTAGTTGCACCCCATCACCCCCCACACCCTAAGATTTACTTAATCTTTTTTACGGGCATGTATTTATCTACTTCTATTAAAGACACAATGACAAATTACATAAATAAACTGATTCAATACAAAAAAAAATATTAATCAGCATGCAAAACATTATTGTATGTATTGTCAAATCAGTTCAAAAGCATGTCCACAGTACCCAGTTGGTTAATTGTAAACTCCGCTGTGTGTGCTTCACTTCTCCTTTGTCGACACCAGAGGTCAGCAAAGACAAGAAAGCGCTGATTCAAGTGACTTTAGGATTCTATTCAGTGTTTTCCTCTTCACTAAACATCTTCAACTTATTCTTGGTATAGGAAGGAATAGGTTCCTGTCAAACTATTACCATTTGCCATGAATGCAATTATAACAAACCTGTCAACACTGGGAATAATAATCTGGCCCACCAGACTACATGAATACATTCAATCAAATCACATTTGTTTTGACTCCACTGCAATTGTCACATTTGCCAGCAAGTGGAGCACTCAAGGCACACTGTTTGAGTGTGGTAAATTATGCTGCACTCAGTTGCTGCTTGGTTTATTCCTAATGACAAAAACACCAGTGAAATTTTGACCAAAGCAAATTTGAGAGCCAACGAGATTATTTGTTAGCCATGTAGTGCAGATGACGAATATAACTTTCCATCTTTAACATTGTACATCTGAACCAGACGACAAGATCGACAATGCCATGTTTTATGTTTAGTTTTTCCCAATGGTGGCTGCCACTTTCAGTGTCTATTCACACGTGGCCATATTCTGAGAAAAACACAGTTATAATAACCGTTACTTGACATGTAACTCTTTCAGGGCGTGATTATCAACTCCAGATAAATTATGTAAAATATCGTAACAGGAATCCCCGGGGTTAGTTGAAGAGAAACTTCTAGTGAGCAGGTTTTGTTCACAGGTTATGTTGACATGGTTATGGACTCCGTGTTACTTTGGACTTGCATTGTGAAACCACCAAATTGTCGCTCATTCCTGGAAAAAGTAACCATGCTTTCTCTCACAAACAAACTAAATCCACATGCAAAAATGCAAGACCACTACTGAAACTATACAAAAATAAATCTACTCTCATACCATGTATTCAGTTGAAAAAATAAAAATAAAAAAAGTTTTACAAGAATTAATTCTTTGTTAGGATAGAATAATATGTAAAGCCAAATATGGCGCCACCTAGGGGCGAACAAAATGGTGCATGCCACTTCCTTACAGTGATGGCTCACCCAAAATTCAAATTTCACATTTTTAACTCACCCTAATGTCATCTAAGGGTTTGGATTTTTTTTAGATTAATCTTTTAAAGTATTATAGACAAAAAACATGTACAGTATGTCCATTTATTGTAGCAACTAGTGCTTAATTCGTCTTAATCGTTGTCCAAAAAGGCACACCTGCTCCATACTGCTAGTATATATTGTCTATGTTGTAACAAAGCCACTGCATTAGGATACATTTTTTTCCAAAAAGGAAAAAAGTATTTATATTTAGCTTTTTTAGCGGTTTACTGTGTTCGAACATTTAAACATTAAGAAAATTCTGTAATGTTTGTATATATATATATATATATATATATATATAGACATTTATTTAGTTTATTCACATTATAATCAGCACCTCTGAGGTCACACAGGCAACAGTATTGTTTTGTTGGTGCCGTGTCACGGGGATTGAAAGCTTGTGGCTACAATTGCTCGACTCTTTTGTGTTTTAATCTAATTGTTATCAAGGTTTTGTGTTTGCCCCCGGCCTGCGACAAAGCCCGTCAGGCCAAACCGACTTAGTTACTGTTGCTACGAGTGGACCACAAGGTTCAGTTTAGTTTATTTTAAACCGACATGTAGGCATGTTCGTGCCAAAATAGGGGTCTTTTTTCAGATTACCCAAAGAAAGGGATCTTGCCAATTTGGGACAAAATTTGGTGTTTCAAGACACAAGACACAAAGTGTATCTGTATGTATGTGTGTGTGTGCGTGCGTGTATGTTCGTTTGTTTTTTTGCATGTGTGCGTGCGTGCGTGACTGCGTGTCCCTCACCTGTATGAGTATCTTCCCGAGGGAAACAAAGGGAGTGCTGAGCTCTGTTAGAAACAAGCAGCCTATGAAGAAATCCCCTTGGTCTTTTCTGAAGAACTGCAGAGAAGACAAACAAGAGCACATACAGCGTGAGCAAACAAAAACATAGGCATGTAATCTTGGCCTAAAACACAGCTGACATCCAAAGAAAACTTTGGGAATCTGAAACTGCATGAACGGTCAGATGGTTTGTAAAAGAACTCCTGTGTGAAAACTTGGAATGAGAGCATGAATTAATTCAGACCATTAAAGATGATCCTCTTGCCATTTATGCCACATTCTTTAGCACAATTCTAGACTTTCGTTCACAATGTGCATTCACGTCAACACAGACTCGAGCAAGGTCGCGAAAATAAAGATAAGACGCAGGTCACAGTCAGGGACTGGAAATAGGCGAGAGGTAAAATGGTCAGACAGCTGGTAACGTTATCTACTTCCTGCACATGCTCACCAACCTGCTCCTGACTCACTCAATGATGAACCATTGGTTTAGATGTAATTTCTTAATGAACAAAAGGGATATTTGTAAGGTTACAATTACCCGCAAAACAAGTGTTGAATTAGCTTGGTGCCTTTTTGCTTAAATTTGACAAATTTATCCAATATACAACATTCAGGATAATCCTAGAAAGTTAAAGAAATTTAAACTCCAATTTTGTATTCTATAAGAAATTATGTGAAATTCTGTATAACAAATTCAGGATTAAAAGAGGAAGTCAAAGCGTCAGGTGGGGCTTGGTAGGAGTAATACCACGTACATTAGTAATGAACGAAGCTTTTAAATATTGACCAGAGCCGTGTGGTTAGAGAAGACATCCTTAAAAAGGTGAGTCAGTCTAGATGGACAGAAGACTGGCTCTGTCTGGTAGCTCACTTTGAGCTGATGATGAATAAAACATGAGCCTTATGTGTCCTCAGCATCTGACTGACTAAGAGAATCTAACACCACATCTTACACACTACTAGATGCCCATCCACCATAATTAGATGCTTTAATGCATCCACTTGTCTCTCTGTCCTGAGTATAGTGGGGAAGTGAAGTTTGGTGTGTGCGCTCACTGAGCTCCAGAATAATGTTTTAGCAAAAGAAATAATAAAACTTCATTGAAATATGATAAGTTAATATAGATGCATTATGTATGAAAGACTGTTTAAGTCTCAGATGAAAGTCTGAGCCAATATGTTTCCTTAAGTTGTTCCATTACTCTCCACTTAAGCCATTTTATTAATATACTCTCAAAGTTTACACAAACCTATAATGAGACCTTTTGTTTTAACAGAAAAGAGGTACAACTGAAATACATGACTGCCATCAAGTCAGACCTTTTTCTTTAAAGTAACAAGTGACAATTTCTGGTCCAGAGATCATTTCACCAAAATGTTGCTTTTCACCTTAATTATGTTTGTTTTTTGGCGATATTATTTTAATTATCTAGGATTTCTGAATCCTTTAATATATTATATTGGGAGTTCCACCATTATTTTGCGATAATTGTACATTTTAGGTGTTTATAAGGGCGATAATAATCCACCAACAATGCATGCACAGAACATTAGAGGTGTCGGTTTCCCTTCCTCACAGATTATGTTCAACTCTCTTCCTCCCACCGTGCCGGCTCATCTAATAGCAGGAGAGACAAAGCAGCAAATATTGAGTAAAGCAACAAAAGGGGAACAGACAGGCAGCAGTGAGTTAAGAAACAGACAGTGTATGACTGCAGCTGCACCTAAATAATGGAAGGTAATGTGATCCTGCACTGCCGCCAACAGCTACAGCAAACAAAAGGCCAGGTTTCAATGCACCTGGCTAGTTAACCTGGGACTGTGAGAAACAGTTGTACATTTGGAAATATTTACTGAACCTGCAGTTTCAGAAATCCTGAATCAGCACTGGCCATTTTAAAGGGTGGAATATTTTTTAGAATCACATGAAGATGAATCACATCATTACTTTTACAAAAAAAGGAAATGTAAAGTATTTAAGGCTTAATAGTGACGATCTATCCATCAATCCATCCATCAATCCATCCATCCCTCTCATTGGTCCTTGGTTTCGGTTCAAAGGTTTCTCAGAAAATGAAATTCACATAGGCCTCAACAGTCATAAGTGTGCATTTGAGAAAAGTTAAACACACAATGTTCACTCCACGTTGTACACATTTGTTTTTTTTGCCGATACAGAGGCCTCTAGATATATTGCAGGGTTCTACCTGGCACCTAAAATATACACAAAAGTACACTAAACATGTCCCCATTATTAAAAATAATCAGAATTGTGACCTATGGTCTAAATCTGGCCTGCCAAGTCATTTTATGTGGCCGACCAAACAGTTGGCTCTGAATTAAAGTAGATTCCGGTTCATAATTCTGATATAATGGATGTCAGCAATTATACTGTAAAGATTTTGGCCCGGGACCCTGACTGCGAAAAGAGTTTGGTCCTTTTGTGTGATTTAGTTTGACATTCCTGCCTACAACAATACCCTTTGAAACACATATTGTATAATTTGAATTATTTTTCATACTTTCATATATCCATCTATCTATAGAGAACATTGGAAAACATCAAACACTTTCTACTTCCCTATGGACCAACCAACAATTATTTCAAACAATACAACCAATAAACTCAAATGAATTGAATGTCTCACATGTTTTTAACTCTCCTTGAACTCTCATGTGTGCTCCTGCGAGTCAATTCTTATGAAGCATGCTTAACCTTGTTAGTGAGCACCATATACTCTGCTGAGGCCACTCAAGAAATCATAGGGAGATAATGCAACCGAAAGTAAAGATTGATTCAAAATTAATGCACTACATTACAGCACCAGCCGCTAACGCATTACTGGAAATGTTCTCACAGGATGGATCATGGGTAGTTACTCTTAATGATCTAATCTTTTGAACTGAACTTTGAAAGGTTTTCACTGGAAACTTAATTCATATTTAAAGTTAAATTATAATTAAATGATTGTTTTTTGTGATAAAGGTTTAATTTGAACCCTAATCACAATTTATACCTTTAGAAGTCTAATAAATAAATTATATATATATATATATATATAAATAAATAATATCTATATCTATACAAACCGAATGAAAAGTTGTGAATGCAGATGTTTAGGTGCCTAAATTACATATTATGGTTCCTGCATCACCTGCTCAGTACTAGCCTGGAGCTTCTTCCAGAAGAACTGGATTATATACAAAACAAACATTCTTTTCTTTTTAAAACTGAAACATCCAAACTCAGCAAAAGGCTGAAGCAAACATTTCATCGGAGGGTAACTCATGTGACAAGAATATAAAGAACATGATATTATAAATTAAGAGATGGAAAAACATATATTAAGATAAAAGAAAAGGATATAAGGGGCTGTATTAAATTTTCCTTTACTACTACACACGCTCACCAAAGCGACGGGCAGGAGAATGGTGAGAAGAGCGATGTGGTGCAGCACCAGCAGGAACTCCTTCCGGACGAAGGAATTTATGGTTCTTAGTGAATGTCGCTTGTACTCTTCATGTCCTTTCATGCGGAATCGGTGAAAGTGACTCAGGTACATGGCGAAGATGTCATATGTCATGTAGGGCACACCGTACCAGATGACGAAGGAGGTGGCCAGCCAATGCCTGACGGGAGGGAAACACATGAAGAATTATTGCACATTTACCAATAATCATTATAAACAAAGTGCCTTATGTGCAGTAAAGAGGTGCACAATCTCATTTAACCCATATTCTCTCCCTTGCCAGCTTGCAAGTACAAGGGCTCCAAGGTTGCCTTATGTAAGTACAGTTTAACTAACAGCTTGGATAGCTGCAGTACTCTAATGGCCACCGAATTAGAGAGATGGTTAATTATGAAGACAGAACCAAGTAAAGCTGGAGGTGCAGAACTGAGTCTCTGACCTTTGACCCATGAATAGAATTCTTTAGCTCTTAAGGTCATTGCACAGAGATTAACAGCAGAATGGCATAACAAACTGCCAGGGTTTTATATGGCCACATACACCAGAGCATGCGCTTTTCTCCTTCATTTGAAAACATACATGAAGGTGCATTCTTATACCATCTTTCAAGACTTGAACATTTTCTTAATTCTTAGATAGTATATTCATTGTATTGACAGGTTAATAAATATATCACTACCTCCCTTTATTGGATCATTTCTATTTCAATCATTCATTACTTATATCTATAACATTTACTGTATCACTTCATAATTTATGGAATGTTGCAAAGAATATAAAATCCGTCCATCTATATCAAATATCGAGTTTATTTTTTTTATAATATCTGTTCTTGTTTTCTTCAGCTTAGATCACGTTGATCAGATCACGTTGGTAGTAGTTTCAGCAATGAGGCCTGGACTTTTCTCTCAGCAGCTACCCGAAATTATAGCATGTCCTGGGTCTCTCCCATGGTCTCCTACCCATGTGATGGGTTCTTTTTGTCGTTTTTTTTGGTTTGAAAGCCACTCACAGCAATTACTGTAAGGAAATTTAACTACCAACCCTAGATCTACTCCCTTCTGTAGGACGTCAAGATAATCTTTTTTTTATGTACTTACTATTGAAACTACTTTGTATGTATAGATGTATTCCTTCTGTATTAACTGGGGTTTTCCACTTCAAAAGCTACTGCCACTGAGGGGAGGAGGGCGGAGCACAGTGACAGATTGTGATGGAGTATTAGAGTATTGGTGGGTCTGACTCCCAAGCATGTGTCTGATAAGCTCTAGGCCGTGCGTCACAGGACAGTACAACTGAGCAGCGCTGGGGGGGTATTAAGCCATGTGGGGTAAAGAGGAGGGGCAGTGGGAGATTATCAGCCTGAAACTGGGACTGCCTAGGACTGGCCGTTGAATCATTAGGATTAATGAACTCCACTTTTCCTAAACTGCAGGGGAAGGCTAGCACTCCACTGGTGCTAACATACAGTCCCTAGTAGAGCTAGGATTAAGACAGCTGGATGGGTCGTGGCCGCTTTGTCCTTGGACAGACCACTGAAGTCAATAATTCAGCTGACAGTGAGTGTTGTTTAGGCAACGTTTACCAAATACATCCAAAACCATTAGTCTGAGTTGAGGTAAAAAGAGACCATTGTTATGGGGGAAAACTAATACAATCAACAACATAGTGAAGACGAACATAAACTTACTTCATGTACTTTATCTTACCCAATAAAAGTTATTTTAGGAGTCGTGCAACAAAACCGAGGAAAGTAAAAATGGGGAGTGCATAGATGGAGTCAATACGATTCTAAAACTATTGAAGCCGTTTTATTGATCCGATGGCATGTTGTGCTTAAGAAAGTCACGTAAAATAACTAATTCATTCTCATTCATTATCAAAACATTTTGAAAATATAAAACTTAGGAAAAACATTTTGTCAATGAGGTTGACATTTAAAAAAAAACAAACAAGTGATTAAAAGGTATGAATCGTTTAGAAAAAGAAAATGAAAAATCTCACCTGTCAAAAATGACGTTTCCTCTGCACGACGACACAATAATCACTCCTGCTGTGGTCGCCATGAGAGCATGAATGGAGGACACCAGTCTACAAAGATGAGGCATACATTAATACAATTAAATCAATAAACGTTTGGTGAATGCATCAAGTAAACAAGAACCTCATTGATTTTGCAAAAATTGAATAACTCTTTTTAAATAACCCCTTAAAGTTCACTGTATTAGAGCGTGTTCATGGAGGACATGTGACATGTCGCCATAAATATCAGACTTTGAAGGATATGACATACTTTATGCTTTAGTCAAGCTTATGCTGCATACACACACAAGTAAATGAAACACTATTAATCCCTGGTTTTCCCTGCATTTTATTTATTCCCTGTCCCTGATGTTTGTTGTTCTTGGCATCACAAATTAATCACAAGATTTCACCTCAAACCCGTTTTAGTGGAGCAACGCAAGGGGAACAATGCTTGGACATGTCAACATATGAAAATGAATGATGAATCAAAGTTAAGAACTATTTAAATTGGATTGTGTTGTTGTGTAAATACACGTAAATATGACGTAAAACAGTTTCAAAATGCCATTTTCTGTTCATGACCACTTAACTATTGGTTATTTTAAAAAAGTAAACCAATTTAGGAGTGAACATTTTACTTAAATCATTTAAATGGTCTCCACAAATACATTACAAGTGAACAAATGAAATGTAAAAGTTAAGTTATTTGCTTTATTTGTGTCTCGTCTAGGTTGAGCGATAAAAGGTTTTAACCAAAAGGACAGCAGGTGGTGATTTCATAGTAAATCATATTTTATCTTAAAGTGATGGACTTTTCAGTAGAATGCCTCAAATACTTGATATCTGTTGCACTAAACAGTTTTAATGTGCATGACTGATAGGAGTATAAACAGACAAGTGTAGATCAACCTCTAAATGGGTCCCATCAGGTGTGATGTTGTCAAAGAGTAAGACCTTCCAGTTCAGTGAACCAGAAGGGGAGATTAGCAGTTCTTGGCCAGAACTGTCCCCATCTATAAACAGATACATGACACAGGAGAACATGCTGCATCTTTATTTGAAGTCGTCCTGTGTGAGCTAGCACCTGAACACTCCATGAAAACAGAGGCATGACACTGCACCTCAGAAGGCAGTTCATTTTTCAAAACACATATTTATTCACAGTGAGAAACTACAAAGAATTATAGAACCAATTTGTAAAACTGATGAATGACTGCCCATTTTTCTCAGACCAGTGCTGGTTTGGCTCTCGCTTGGTAGTGCTAAGCGGAAACTATTTTGAAATGAGAACACATTATCTCTGTTGCTGAACTTGACGTTTAATAATTTACAGTCCATGCTAGAACAGTTTAAACTGTCATACCTTTCAATCCTCGAGATAAATAGGCAAAAAAGATAATGCCTGGTAGAAGAAGTAGATTATAATACATTCAAGTGCTTCTGAGATGAAAGTTTGCAGTAACTTACATTTATGTGTCGTTTTATCTTCTATATCCACTAGGTTTCCCTACAAAAATAATAGATATGCTAAGAAATACAGTCATGACACGGCACCAGACGAGCCATGTTTAATGCACTAAGAACCATGTGATCATCACTACAAAACCCTAAGGCTGAAACGGGAAAGTCTAACTAGACTGTCTCTCATTTCCCATGCAAGACACATTTCCTCTCCACGCCTTGCTGCCTTCTGGGCTTGTATGGTCGCATACTCTGTCACAAGACCCAGATTTTATACAGTCATTCATTATGTGTCCACCAATAACCCCTCGCTCTTTGCTGATGAAAGAAAAAGGGTGACGGTGTGAGCAACGTGTGATGAGGAAAGAAGGGAAGAATGCCTTGTTCGGAATTGTTGTCTTGCCTTTTTTTTTGCTGTGTCAGTTCAGTTTGAAACCCCAGCTTCCTTATGGATTCAAACTTTAGCATTTCGATTTTGAAGGTTTCCGAGGCTAATGGAAACCTAGCAAATGTTTTTAGACGAATAATACACACACACTGTTGTTTATGTATATCTTTAAAGCTGTACTAGTGAGTACAAGTTCCACATTGTAAAAATACACTTAAGGTCACAATGTGATGAAATACAAACACAAAAACAGGGGAGATAAGTAGAAAGTTGCTCAAGTAAGCAGTAGCCAGCAACTATGAGGAGAGTTAAAGTAGCATGTTGCAATCCCAAATTTGAATGCTTTCAACCTAAAAGCTTGTGTTATCTATAATTATTCTGCTGTGGAAATAATCATTTTGTTTTTGCAACCACATCAAAAAGAGACATTCTCCAGCTATACAACTTTTACATTTTCTCAATGGAAAAATATAATCTTTGAAATGATTCTGTCATAAGCGAAAAATCAGAAAATATATACAGTATAAAACGTAGTTATGGATTTTAACATCAGACAAAGCAGTTGACAACACAGTTTGAGACGGTTTTGTCTTTTCACAAGTGACTGAACAACTACTTAAAGGATTAGTAACAAGATACTTCTGTAACTACCTTGAGTTATTTAGAATCCCTTATTAGTCCTGCGAGGGGAAATTCAACCATTCACACATACTGATGTGAGTAGGCTGCACACTTGCGCCAAGTTCATTTAGGCTTCAATAATAACATGCTTCTTTTTCTATCTGCTGTGAAGTCTGAGCCAATTCATAAAGGAAATATGACAGATCTGTGTGTAAGGTTGTCACAAACATCAGCTGCTGCATACACAGCAGAACACTTAAAAAGGCGAGTAGGGTGCTATTTTTAGCACCATTCTTGTTATTGACTTGTATAATCTGCTTACAATTTTTTTTTACTTTATTTATCTGATTTGAGAAAAGAAAGTTTGAGTTAAATATCAAACTTGTATTTGTGATTGGCTTTTTGGTGCATGTTTATCTCCACGATACATCCTGGAGCAATATTGTTCAAAACAAGTATTAGAAACAAGTAAGTAAATAAACTTTATTTGTAAAGCGTTTTTCTAAAACAGGATCACAAAGCGCTTTAACAAACAGAAACAACATACAGCTAAAATACATGCTTTAAAAGGCCAAGCCACATAAGGCAAACACAGGAGTCCCAGAAAATCTTGGAAAAGCCTGCACAAATAAGAATGTATGAAGAAGTTGTTTCTTGAAGGAGTGAGTCGACTACATAGAACGCAGAGAGAGAGAAAGATCATTCCAAAGCTTAGGAGCAACAGCCTGGAAGGATTTCTCTCCTCTGGTCCGGAAGCGTGTGAGCGGAAACATCAGCAGTTTCTCATCCACAGACCTAAGAGCCCGAGCTGGGGTGTAAGGCTGGATCCGATCACTGATGTAAGTAAGAGCCTGACCATGAACAGCTCTGAAAGTAAGAACCTGAATTTTTGACATACTTTTCCTAAATTAACAGATTTTTCTCAGTTGAAGGAAACAGTTTCTGGTCGGTTTCCTGCAGTGTTGAACTAGAGACATGTCTTTGTAAAATACAACACCCAGGTTCCTCAGGCTCAGTTTGACGGACTGGCCTAAGTCACCCAAATACTGACTCAACCCTGAAACTTTATCATTAGGCACAATAACCAAAGTTTTGGTTTTGTCCACATTTAGCTGCAAAAAAAAAAGTGTGCCAATACAAAGGATTCTCAGTGTAGACAGTGCTTTGGTAGAGCAAGTTAAGTATAAGAGCACATTACTCACAAGACGGTAACAGAATTCACCCAAACACAAGGTAATTTTCAAAGCGATAAGGCAAGAATTGTCGAGTTTAAAATTCAGTGTAAAAACACATTGAGCCTCACTGAGCATCCTGAGAATGCTGATAAGAAATAATTATCTTAGTAACGCACTCAATGTTTGTACATTCCTGCAATTGATGACTACAACAAACAAGTGATAGTAGCCAAAAGAACAGTGTGTAAAGACCTTTGTCCTATCCTTGAATGTTGCACATTGATAAAAAACATCTATTCAGAGGCATGCTACTTAAGTAGTAAAGATATTACATACTGTAGAGAGAGAACAAACACAAGCAAGGAACTAGGGACGTGTAGAAAATAAAAGGTATTTTTAGTGATTTAGCTTCTAGACTTTAACCTATAAAGTTTGCAGCGTTATGGTTTTGTGTTTTTAAGAAGTGGAAGTCATACATTTATTCAACATTATATGCAACATGGGGAGAACATACAAACTCCACACAGAAAGGTCACAAGTTGCTTCCTCCCTGTGAGTCGACTGCCAAGTAATCCTTTATCATTACCATCATAGTAGGTACTATTAAAAATGTATGCTATTCATTTATTTTTGTTATTATTCATTAAATCGTGCCATATTTATTGATTGTTTCAAACAAATTAAGATCTCGATTTTCTGTCAGTTAATAGATTTCGGGTCATTTATTGCAAGTTTAAGATGCGTAATAATGCCATTTCAATGTACAATTTTATAGAAAATAAATAAAAACTTAATATCACATATCATTTCCAAATTGTTAACAAGACTAGGGTTCATTAAAAAATCTTCAACTCATAGCATGAAAGTCAGGTTAATGATATAACTTAGAGAACAACATTTTTAGGTTTACTCAAATTAGGCTGATTACTCCCTGATGAAAGTCTCTGGAGCAAGGCAAAATGTTTTTCTACAAATGTAAAATTTAACAATGTTCAACCACAAGTGAGTCTAACTTTCTAATCACACAGGTGTCGATCAGACAGTTGACTATTAAAAGGGGTAGAAAACCAGGAGCGTCTCCTGATGAGAAGTGTCGAAGAAAATCAGAATGTAAGTTTATTGCCGTTATCCAAGGATGTAGAAAGCCAAACTGGCTGACTATTTCCTGTGACACAATATGGCGTACACTGCAGAAGAATGGCATGCATGGGTGCTGTCCCTGATGGAAGCCTCCCCTAAAGCCAACACACATAAAAGCCTGCCTAGAGTTTGCCAGGGCCCGTGCTGACAACGATGAAAACCACTGGGACTCTGTACTTTTGGAGTGATGAGACCAAGATACATGTTTTTGGAACTGATGGCTTCAGACATGTATGGCGTCGCAACCGTGAGGAATTCGAAGAAAAACGCACGGTGCTTACAGTGAAAAAAAGGTGGTGACAGTGTCCTTATGTGGGGTTGCATGAGTGCTGATGGTGCGTTTCATTGATGGCATCATGAATTTAAACATGTATCGCTGCATACTGAAAGAAAATATGCTACCATCACTCTGTGCCCTTGGTTGTCATGCACTTTTCCAATGACAATGATCCTAAACACACATCTAAGGCCACTGTTGGATTTCTGAGGAAGAACAGGGTAAAAGTGATTCAGTATGTCTCGTTTTCTAAACCCAACTGAACATCTATAGGGAATTCTGAAGAGAAAAGTTGAGAATCACTCTCAATCCAGCATCCAGTCTCCAAAAGAGATCATTGAAGAATGGAAAAAGATTGATGTAGCAAAATGTTTTTCAACTTGTTCATTTCACGACCAGAAGACTTGGTGCCGTAATTAAAAATCATAGAGGCCATACAAAGTACCTGATTTAGTCATTTCTGTTGTGGGGTGTACTTTTTCTTGCATCACTGCAATTTGAGTAAACCATAAACAAAAAGGTTCCCTAACTTATATTCTTAACATTACAAGATCTGGTATAACTTAAATTATGTTAAATAAACTGAATCCTTTACACAGTAAATATCACAAGTTGAAATTTTTAATTTTTCAGATCTCTTCTAGATGCTTCGGACTACCACCCCACAAAATATCACATTTCAATTTAGACCTTTGAAGAAATTAATTTAACAATCAATGTTTTACTATCTCTGACATGAGACATTATCAGTCTAAGTCACATTTGTAAATACTTTCAAGGCACATGAATGAGTAATTATTAAACCCTTAAATCCTGCAAATGTAATAATACCAATGATAACATACTATATGTACTTAGATGAGCAGAAATACAGTGTCCATATCGGCAATATGCTGAGAAACAGCCGAAGGCACACGTTGTGTTACCAAGTCTGTATTGCATCAATCATATATGAGGCATAGCTCATCACTGCCTCACATGGATTTCTGTTTGATTACTAAATACCCATAGACGAAATAAAAAAAATTAAAAAAAAGGTAGTCATACTGAAAATGCATTCTTTCATGTGGGTGCTAACTAAAATGAGCATAGAGATGGCAAAATGCTGTGAAGAGATAAGTTTTAAAAATGTTCATTTTCAATACATTTAAAATCTTAAACTAGCAAGGTTCAATGCAACACATTCACAAGGTGCCAACGAGGACGATAGTCTCCAGTAGCTCAGTAGCAATAATCAATAACTTACTATTTTTATTCATAATTTTTATTATAATTTTTTCGATGGATACTTTGAACAGGGAGAGAATAGTCTTGTTCACCCAAGAGAGGATCTGCTGTCACTGATGTCAATGGCACTGGCTGGAGATCGTCATGATATCCCGATGGAACTTCAGCGCCGGTATCGTGAATGTAGAGCCGGCAAGAGGATAAAGGCTAAGCTAACAAACTATCGCAGACGTCACAGACCATCGATCCCCACGATCACAATGGGGAACGTCAATTCACTCACAAAGATTATCGACGAGCGGTCTGCCCTCAACAAACAGCGGATCTACCGAGAGAGCAGCTTGTTGATCTTCACAGAGACGTGGCTCACTCAGCTGACTCCGGACGCTAACGTGGACCTGCCAGGCTTCACCACCGTAAGAGCAGATAGAGACGCAGATGCAGACGCTTGCGGGAAGCGCCGCAGAGGAGGTCTCATCATGTACGTGAATAAATGCTGGTGTAGCCCAGGACATGCTACTGTAAAGAGAGTCAGGTACCGTCAGGATTTAGAACTGTTGGCTGTCAGCATGCGCCCATACTATCTACAACGGGAGTGCACGGATGCATGTGGACCCCAGTCTGGCCTCCTGGATTTCGGACTATCTTACTGATCGACCAAAGTATGTCAGGCTGAAGGACATCACGTCTGACATCGAGTGTGCAGTACTGTACCCGGGGTGCCCCTGTACTGCACACTCCTCTTCACCATATACGTCATAGGGGCGTCATAGCTCAGATGGTAGAGTGGTTGCAGGTTCAATCCCAGCTCCAGACAAGTGTGTGTCGTTGTGTCCCTGAGCAAGACACTTTACCCTGATGGCAGAGCTGGCGCCATGTGTTGCAGCCTACTCGCATCAGTATGTGTGAATGGGGGAATGCATGACTGTCAAAGCGCTTTGTGACCCTGGTCTAGAAAGGCGCTATATAAATAGACATTATTATTATATACACTTCAGACTTCAGCTACAACTCCGAGCGGAGTCTCGTCCAGACACTGCCATTGTTGGATGCATCAGGGACAACAGCGAGGACGAGTACAGGAGTCCGATAATTGTGAACTGGAGTGAGAGGAACCATTGCAGCTGAACACCTCAAAGACCAAGGAGCTGGTCTTGGACTTTGGGAGGTCCAGGACAAAGCCATGTCCAGTGTCCATCCGACGAGGTGAAGACATTTCACAACTATAAGTACCTCGGTGTGAGGCTGAACAGTAAACTGGACTGGTCCTGAACACAGGCCGTGTTTATAAGAAAGTTCAGAGTAGACTGTACTTTCTGAGGAGGCCCAGATCATTTCACATCTGCAGGAAACTCCTCTGCATGTTCTACCAGTCTGTGGTGGCCAGTTTCCTGTTTTATGCTGTGGTGTGTTGAGGCGGGAATGTGTCCAGGAGGAGTGTCAAACTGGTTGGACAGGTTGATCAGGAGGGCTGGCTCTGTGGTTGGCATGAAGGCAGTCATCCTCTCAACACTGTCATCAGTGAGCACAGAAGCAGATGGAGTGTACAAAGCTCCTTCCCAAACTAATAGACTCAGGCACTCATTCATTCCTTGTGCTACTAGTTTGTATAATTCTGAGTTTGGGGGCAGGACTGGAGTGAATGTATCATGGTATTCTATTCTATTTTAAGCTTTCTATCCTTTGTCTTTGATCTATGTTGTTTATTTTTGACTTAGATTGTGTCATCTTGTACTTCGCTTTTATAAGACTTTGTTCTTGTTCTTATTTTTATGAATCTATTGTCTGTGTTGTTGTGTTCCAATAGGACAAACAATTTCCCATCTATCTGGGACTCAGTGTGAACATTATTGCAATAAAACTACACAATTCAAATGATTTCAAAACTTCAAATTATACATTAAATATACAAAGCTAGGGACTAAAACCTGTGCGACAAAAAGGCCAAAGTCTGAATAAATGGTTTGAGTGACCATTTCAGTATGTTGAAGAGTCCAAGTTTGTTCTGCGACTTGGCTGGCTAACCATCTAGTCTCCATTAACATTAGCGTCAAAAAGACGTATCAATTATAATCAATTTAAGTCTCCAGACACTTCATGTTTAAATTGGAAGAGATTATACAAGAACCTGGGGAACCCAAACACAAGAAGTGTAAGGGTTGAGCCATAAGTCTAGGACAACCACTGAAAGTGACCTGAGCTTTAGTGTCATTTTAAATGTTTCTGGGTCAAAATCGGTAATTCCTGGACTAGAAGATCCACTTGGTTTTGTTTGTTTAGCTCACTGGACTAGCAAGACTGGCAATAATGTAGAAGCTTAATGGGTTTGAATCCCAGTGATTTGACCAGGTATTTGGTACTGCATGTAGAAGTAGATTTGGAAATGTCTTTTTGTTCAGCAGAACATTAACCAGAGTCAAGAATTTGAGGAGAAAGCCAGCAGAGATAGGGGAAGTGATGAAATACAAGATCCTAGGTTAAAGACCAGTAAGTACACAAAACCATTCTTGATGAACTGTAGAATGAGATCAGAAGGTAATGGCGACAATCCAAGTGTGAGACAACAAAGAGCTTGGACCAGGTATTGATATCTTGTTGTTTAAAGAAGTGTATCTGAATGGGACTTTGCAAAAGTGATCTACATGATAGATTTGTAGGTATAACATGACAAGTTGATTATCGTACTCAGGATTTCAGAGGTTTGCAGCAAAGTTATTACAAAAAGTGGCTAACAAATCCTTAAATACTTTACTAGATATGATTGATAAAATGAAAATCGTGTTTATATTGGAATTTGTTATTTTACGTTGTTCTAATTGAATTTGTCACAATCCAAATCTGAAATAGATAATATGCAATAATAACTTAAAGTTGGCAAAGAACATTAATCAGATGACACATCAAGAAGAATTCAAAGAAGCCTTGGAAATATCTGTAATATTTTTACATGATTAGGTGATTAGATAGTAACACACAAGACAGAAATAAATGCCCTTAATAGTATTTACAAACCTCAGGGCAAAAGGCTTGGATTTTAAAGATTGGTTAGACGCAGAGCAGTAATACTATATTATAAAACGAGGACGAATATTAAAAATAGCATCCTGGCTTAGACAGTGTTGACAGGTGAACTTTGAGAAACTTGAATGATCAATGCTTTATGGGCTTTGGAGTGGAGCAGAAGTGTTTGATATTAAAGGCTTGTTTTTGTGGTGGCGAAGGAGCAGCGTGACATCCCTCGAGGCATGAACACCTCTTGTAGGAACAACATTTTCCTTTAGATGCGCATTAGTAAATTAGACAACGCGTTACTGGAGTTCGGTGTGTTTCAGTGCATAGCTAACTCAGCAGTCGGCCCGGCCTGGAGCTCAAAAGAGGATTAACGGGAGTGACAGTGTACAAATGAGCATTGAACTGAGCTGCACACAATGAGACTAACCGTTACTTACTTACTGAGCCACACTGACCCACACAATGTATAAAGTATTTCTCTGTGTGACTAAACTAGCACCAAAGTCAGTCCCAGGGCCGCAGGGCTCAATTATTACCAAAGATTGAGCACAACTCCAGAGCCATGATGCAAGTAGATCCAACGTCAAACTCAAAAAAACACAATATTGTCACTTTCATGGCTACTCTGTATCCTCAATTGACCCCTGTTATGCATTTCTGTCTTCACATGATGTTAGCATCAGAGTAAAAAAAAAAAACACAGCATTGCCCATGATTCGAATCTCGCACTGCACCCAAGTATCAGTACAACAACAATCACAATGGCATAATAATTTGTATGCATATTCAAATACTGTTATTTGTCAACAATATGAAAATATTTTAAACTTGAGATCACAATTGTATACATTTAGTCAAACTCAATCCTGGTCATATCCATGACTGTCACATTAAATAGCATTAATTAAATTCAGTTTTGTCGATTCAAAATCTCACAAACATATCGTATACATTATCTTTATCTATTATCTTGTATTTTTTTTAACGATTTTCTGGTTTCATTGTTTTTAAAATATCCTCTAGACAACACTAGCATGTTACCATTTCTAACTACAGAAAATATAGATTAAAGGTAAACGTTTTGGACTTAACATAAGGCATCGTCTAGTGGAGTTTTACAAAATTGAGAGTATAAAACACGCAAGTACATAACTGTAGTCATTTGGACGAAGGTTTCATTGTGTATTTGAGAAATAAACCGAAGAATGTGATCTCAGAAAACAGAATAATAGAGACTCACCCATCGGGAACATTTTAAGTAGCAACATCTGAGATTATTTATGGAATTGTATGAATATTCATATTTTTTGATTCATCTAAATTTGAAATGTATCAAAAGATTTGTACATAGAAATCTCATAGAAAACATCAGAGGATGAAACCGTTCAGGCTTAAGCGCTACATTCGGAGCTAAACGTTACTAGGTTTGCATCGCTAGCAGAGCCTTTATGCTAGAACTATACAGTAGGTTAATTTTAAAGAGCTTAAATGGGGAAAGCTTTACCTCTCGCTGACCAGCACCACGTCGGCATCACTCCAGTGTTTGAACACACAAGGCAAGATTTTCCTGAAGGCGACAAACAAACCGGGGAAAACTACAGCGCCACAAGCTAAAACTTGCAACATCCTGTCGGCTATTTGGCGTCAAATGAGCCCGAAGATGAGTCTCTGTGGCCTCCTTCTGTACCGCCTGCTTACAGGCGTCGTTGAGACATTTTTACACGGACGGAGGTCGGTACTTTTCACCGGGAACAGTCACTCGAACATCCGCGCACACTGCTTCGGAGAGGACCACTAGCAAAGCTGCACCGCTGCCGAGCCATATACGAGGAGACACACGGTACTTCCGCTCTCCAAAATAAAATCCTGCGTGATTCAATGTTACTTAACGACTTTTTTTTTCTTATCACATTTTTTATAATAGAAGTTAATCGCACACACACACACACACACACACACACACACACACACACACACACACACACACACACACACACACACACACACACAATATACATTTCAATATAGACTTGTTGATAAATTATTAATTAAATCATATATATTTTTAATTCATATGTGTGAAGCATATATATATATATATATATATATATATATATATATATATATATATATATATATTAATGAAATCATATATATATATACAGTATATATATATATATGATTTAATTAATCATTTCTCAACAATCGTTGTGATATGTTGTGGGATATTAGTCTACCTCCTCCAGATCTATGGCAGTCATCGATTTGGATGAATATTGATTTATAGCTTCATAAATCTGTCATCTTTGACAAAGTCATGTATTCAAAATCTTTAACCTGCCATATTTAATTATCTGAGTGTATTGTGTATCGCTGTGAAGAAGAAGTTGGATAAATAAAGAAGTGGTTGAAGCAAAGAGAAGTTCTCTTGTTACTTATTTCATACCTTACAGAATACCACATTTTTGGTGACAAGGATGGCCGTTTCTGGACCTATGCTTGCATTGTTCATGCCTTTCCCAGGTGAGCCTGAAAGCAGTAAACACGCTGTTCTTCTGCCTTCTGTATACTTTGCCGGATTCTGGTAAAACTTATGCTACAACTGTGGACGCTTTGAAGAGACATTTCATTCCTAAAGTCAACGTGATTGCGGAATTTCGTAAGTTTTGACAGAGAGTTTAAAGACCACATGAAACAGTGAATGAGTTTCTTGCTGCACTTCGCCAACTCGCTGCTGCTTGTGACTTTCGAGACATGGAGGAGCAGATGCTTCACTTTGTCAAAGTTTGTCGCTCTGGACAAAAGGAGGTACATGAAGTGCTGATCAACGAAATGACTTTGCTTCATATGACTGATGCTATGCAGGAGAAAACCCTCTGTACTGTTCATATTGATGCTGACGAATAATCCCAGGACGTTAAGCTCATTGTTGATACAGGTTGTGCAGTTTCTATTCTTCATATATCTTCTTTTCCTAAATGTGAACTTGCTGCACCAACTATGTCTGTCTCTATGTTCGTACTCAAAAGGAAAATACCAGTTGTAGTATGTCTGCATGCTACAGTAACTCATGATGAATGCTCAGCTCCATTTTTCTGTTTTTGCCGTGTTCCATTTGGACTCTCTTCAGCTCCATCAGCATTTAAAAAAAAGATGTCCACCATACTGTCTGGCCTGCCCGGTGAACACGCGTACCTTGATGACATCATATGTTTTGGTACTACTAAACAAGATCATGACGCCAATTTATGGAGATTGCTGTGTGCCTAAAATGAAGATGGACTGAAGTTTATCATGAAAAAATTTAAGTTAAATCAGTCATCTATGCCTTTCCTTGGACACACAATATCCAACGATGGTCTACAACCAGACAAGGAGCGTGTCAGTGCTGTTGCCAATGTGCCTGCACTACATGACACGTGTTCCATTAGATCATTTCTTGCTTTACCATCGTGGTGTAGCAAGTTCACTCCTGATTTTGCAAGTGTTGTTGAGGCGGGTGCACGCGTTCAGTCTGGAGGCGCAGTCAGGCTCAATGGTCAATCTGATTGGTTGAGTGGTAGGTTTAGCTAGCGAATCAGCGCAGGACAATGAAGTGACTATTGTTAACACTAGATAAGCAGCGATGGCATGGATGAAACCACACTTTCATCGAAAACTTCACACCAATATTATCATGTGAATGAAGCAGATCAATGCGGCACAGTCTAGTCATGGTAGTCTAGTCCTTTCACATGCATCCAGCGCAAAATTATTAACATTGGAACACATCTCATCACCTCCTGCTCCATATATGTTAATGTCTTGAATTGTTGTCCTATTCACATGCAACCTTTCATGTGAGTTACCTTCATCTCAACATTTGTACATCACCGTGTCTGAAAAGCCCTCCGAGCTGCCGCTGTTCCAGGACTTCAACCAAATGCGTTTTTCCTGTGTTGTCTTTCTACCACAACAAGAAGACAAAGGACTTAATTTTCGTGTCGCTATCCATCGTATTTTTATTTTATCTTTCGTTCGACGGGTGAAAACACCGACCGTTCTCAACTCAAAGCATTTCCAGTTTTTACTTCTCTGACGTCAACACGCTGTAGCATCACCTAATGTCACACATGGGCAGAACGTACACTTTGGCCGACAATCTCTTTGGTGCATTCCGAGGCATTTTTTCGAGGGACGGGGGCAGACTACGTCAGACCACACAGGAATGTCCGACGGCGTCAGACGCCCAACAGTCGGCGGGATGTGTCCAGGCCTTAACCGAGTTTCGTCTCTGAGAAAACAAAATCAATTCGCTTGCTGGGTGCAGCCCCCCTCCCATATAGGGTGAGTGATAACAGCCGTACTTCTTCCTATGGAGACTCTAGTGAATAGCTATGAAAGGCAGGCATCTGGGCGGCATGGTTAGAGGGCTCATCACCATTGGTAGCACATGAAGTTATGATTAGATAACTCTGGAATTCTACATCATGGTAAGTAAGTAAGTAATTTTTATTTGTATAGCGCTTTTCTAGACTAGGGTCACAAAGCGCTTAAACAATCAAAACAATATTCAATAAATTATATATTTTAAAGGTCAAGATAAAACTGATAACACAACAGGAGTTCCAGAAAATCAAGGAAAAGCCTGAACAAATAAAAACGTCTTAAGATGTTTCTTGAAGGAGTCAGTAGATCCATCAAGCGCAAAGAGAGAGGAAGATCGTTCCAAAGCTTAGGAGCAACAGCCTGGAAGGATTTCTCTCCTCTGGTCCTGAACCGCGTGCGTGGAACCATCAGTCGATTCTGATCCACACAGACCTCAGAGCCCGAGCTGGGGTGTAAGGCTGGATTAGATCAGTGATGTAAGGAGGAGCCTCAAAAGATCTTTGTAAAGATGAAGATCAAATAATATATTACCCCCAGCTGGACACCGCTCCTGACAGCAGCATCAGATTTATTCCTCGAGCCCAGGGCAGAAGTCAACTGAGGCTTCGGGCCTCAGGGGGCTTGGACAGCCACCAAGACAGTGTGGGCT
The DNA here is from genome assembly GCF_982586985.1 of Callionymus lyra. Taxonomy (NCBI): domain Eukaryota; kingdom Metazoa; phylum Chordata; class Actinopteri; order Syngnathiformes; family Callionymidae; genus Callionymus; species Callionymus lyra. Next base: position 26,117,877 of record NC_141831.1, on the reverse strand, counting down.
ATTGACCCCATCACTACGTCAAGGAGGTGTGCCATGACAAGTGTCGATGTGGTGAGCCTGGGCACAACTTCAGGTGTCCTCTGTTGCATCAATCTGCATAAGGGCCATTGAAGTAGCCAAAACCTGGATGAAGTACTCCCTCAGGCCATTAGGGGGAGAACCACCTGCCGCCTGGTCCATCCCAAAAATTCGAGATCACTTATGGTGAGGAACCTCTGGGGGTATCCACCTCACCCATCTGTAGCAGACCAGTAACGCATAAGCGCGTGCGAGCATAGCCACCTAGCTACACATAGCTAGCCCTGTAGAAAGACAAGACAGCGGAGACCAAATAGGAACTCTAGGCACCTTCTCCCACACCAGCGACTTTATAGGTATTCAGCTATCACGTGGACGTGGCATTTGCGTTCTCAAGCAAATACCCTGGTCCAGTGTACCACTACGCTCGTCTCATTTTATTTTACATGTGTAAACTGACTTTGTCACATCCTGATTTATTGTCTTTGTAATGCAGCACATTTTGCTCAATCATGGCTCTATGTAAAAAAAAGAAAGAAAAAAAAACGAAACTTCTCATGTGATCAGCGAGAGCAATAGCAGCCACTGTCGTCAAGTTTTCATCACTAACAGCCCCTCACAGAGTTACCTCCCTTCTTTTCCTCCTCTCTGGTGGTCAGATGGCTGAAATAAATCTGTTCTGAAGATAATCTGCTCACTTTAACAGAAAAGGTCACAGAATGTGCTGTGTCCTCTGTGACCTGTGTGTGTATGTGTGTAGTGTTATGCAGTCAAATGTGACCTTTATACTTCATAAACAGCTACAATTGTCTTCTAGATAGCTTTAGATAATTACTTATCAATATCAAAATCATGTACTTCAGTAAATTTGATTCAAGATCATAAATCTTGAATATGGACATAAAATAAATGTTGAACATTTTAAGGGATAAGGGAAATTAAGTACATTTCATGAAAGATTTCCAGCACCCGCATCACTGTGTTTGCCTTAAGTCAATTTAACTATATAAATGAAAGCATAAAAGCGTAAAGATTTTCAAGTTTATTTTGACATTTGCTGTACATGGAGACATTCTTGCTCTTTCAGACCTGAGAACTATACATTGATAATTATTAACAAATCAACCTTTACTCACTGAACAGTCAGAAAGAAACTTTGTCATTTCATTCATCCACTTATCGGCATTTCTTACATTCACTTATAAATACTGTACAAAAATATAGCACAAATCTTCTGCCTGAAGAAAAAATCACTAAAGCATCCTTCTAAAGTGCATCAGTGCACCAGTTTCTGTTACAATTCTGTTGCATTTTGACATCATATTTCACGCTTTCAAAGTCAAGTAAAAAGTCCAAGTGATCCGAAACACGGTGCTATTCATTCACAGTCTGTGACGGCTGGATCTTCTCCAGTAGATGGCGCCATATTCCTGGAAGTCACCGTCCCCTTTTCACGTCCTGTTTCAAGTCCCACACCTGCGCAGTTTCTAGAGTCTACAGGTCTGGTACTTTGTGTGAGAGGAGGAGGTGCACAGCTCGTAGAAGAGGATGTAGGCGTTGCTACTGCGGACCTGACTGGAGGACATCGGGCTCACCCTGCATGCATACAACAGGGAGTTATCCTTAATGATATCCTGGCAATATAATGACATATTATGTACAACAAACAACATTGACAACAAATATGAAGTATAATAATACACAAAGGTTCTGTGCGCCCCTCTGAAGTAGTGCAGCACAAAGACAAGTAAAGCACTTTTTTTTTTACAAAAACACAGTAAACACATGCCTTTTAAAATCTTAAGTTCTTTTGCTGCAAATAACACACATGTTTCAGACTGCCTCACAAAGCCATTTTGTTTGTCGGCTAAGTGTTTCGAGTAAAAAACCATGATTTGACGTGGCTTTTATTTGAAAACAGTGTCTGAGCAACCGCTCAATATTTGCTCAAGCTACAGGTCAACATGACCACTAACAGCCACAGTAATATGATGCTGATTTGTTCGCACGCATGAGCACACACCAGCTGATAAGAAATAGGTGTGGCTGGTTAAAGTTCGTACCTGGTGTCGTTGAAGCTGTACCACTCTCCTGCCATGGAGTTCTTGCAGTAAGCCGTGTAATGACCTCCCAGGGTGTTTCCTGTGTGGTTGGATACTGCGTACAGGCTGTAGACGGGCCGGTCTGCGGGGAGAGCAAAGTTCCATAAACAACAGTGCCTCTACATGTATGCCTTGTTCAGATTACAAACACACACCGCTGCTCTCTGAGGCAAACTCCCGCAGGTCCAGCTCCTTGATGGGAAAGTTGACAGAGGTGGAGAGCTTGCTGGCTCGGATGTTGGAGTCTGAGAACCGCTTCAGATCTTTGTGCTAAGAGTCAAGGGGCTAACACTGTCAAGTATTGGTGGCAGGAGAGCAGATGACAACACAGCTGTGCATTTAGCTACATTAGCAGACCACACACAAAACTATAGAACTCAAAACTCAAAATATAATATAATAATAATATTTATACACATTATTCTTTCGGTCTTCTTGTTCATCTTGTTATTATTTATTTTCCTTCAAAATTAATTGAAATGAAAATGTATTTTTCTCTTTGCACCTTCAGTTTGTTATCACAGTAGCATGACGATAACAACTTACTCTGCAAACACATAAGGTGCAATTGAGGTTAATCTTCTTTCCAACGTCATGCTTGACCTTCAATATACTTTTATTGACTGAAACTGTGGTTCACTGTTACACTTTTATTCTTGCTCAAAGTAATCAAAGCACAAGGTTTTAAGACGGACGTTGTCATAGGTTTTTGGAATGTGCTCTGGAATATTGATGGGAAGGATACGGAGCACGAGAACCTGAGGAAACTTCTGAATGCTGAATCTTTTAGTGCACTTTCTTCTGGCTTTGCATTTGGTGCAGGTCTGAAAGGAAAATACTGTTAGAATGCTGCTCCAATGAAGTGGAGCAAGTGTCTGCTACGCAGCTCTTACCGGCCTCTCGTCTCCATCGAGCACGTCTTCTTTGGTGAAAAGCCTCAAGCAATCTTTCAGCGTAACTTCACCTACATTTTTCTATCAAAACAAATGACCACAATTATTACGTTTTTCCTCTGTAAAGCACAACAGGGATCTTTTGTACAAACCTGTGCAATGGGAATGGACAAATCCCAGAATGGTTCGAACACAGTCGATCGGAAGCCGCAGACTGTGCAGGTCAGAGAACTTTTCAACTGCCCGACAAAGACATCTACAAATGGAACAAGACACTTTAATAAAAACACACATCCTTAAAGTCTTTCACAATTCTTACAAAAACGTACCCACAACTTTGCTGTCCTCTCGCTTTAAATACTGTTTCCACATATGTTTGGCCTTTTCATCATCCCTGTAAAATAAACATTTTCTTAAAAAAGCTTCAAAGGGCACAAAAGCTATTCCATGCATTTTGCTGCTGTTGACTCTTTATTTAATGGATTGATTAACTTGCTCTGTGTTGGTCATGTGTCAGCGACAAAGGTTAACAGTGACTTATTCATGGCAGCGTCATAAATAGACGGCGAGCTCACTTACGAGAGGTGGTCAAAGTCCTCGGCGGGAACCTTTGGACACTCTGTCACCCTGTTCACCTCGTTGTGAAGACCGTCCAACAAGAAACGCAGGAACTCCTGGGCATCCTGCTGACTGCAGAAAAGCATCTTTAAATCCTCTGCTTTGTCACACAAGACAGAAATTCCTAAATATTTAGGGAGACCTACTTGCAGCCCACAAATTTGGGAGCGTATTTCTGGATTTGGCTTCGGAAATCAGACGGACTGACGCTCTCCATGTTCACAGATGTCCATAGACTCTGAGTCAGTTTGACAAACTCTGGACAGACAGAAGAAACATTCAAATAAATCAAGTTGATTTAAAAACTGGTGAAAAAGAATTTGTGGGTGCTGAGACCTGAACACATCACTGTCTGATACATTTGATTTAAATGATATAAATGAGATTTGAGTCTACCTTCCATGAGCGGAGAGGTAATCCTGTAGTTGTTGTTGAGGTCTGTGTGGTGAACCCCTCTCAGGCAATAGTCTCTCAGCTCAGGAGTGTTGCTTAGACATTGAAGGATGCAGTTCATGAAGCACTGGAGCCAGAAAAATAAACAACATTTACATCACAAACTATATGTTTAAATAATAAAGACAAAAAACATATATATATAACGCAATAATCTTAAATCTTTTTAAAGTGAAAATTGAGTCCAAACACAATCAAAGTGAAGTAAATAAGAGTTTGTCTTCTTTTCCTTATAATAAAGTGTCAGCGGGATGATTTTAACAAGTTTTTAAAGCAATAAAATCTTTTATAGCAGAGCACACTTTAGGTTAATAGAGCAAATGAGTTGAATTTTATTTAACTTACAGTGTTGCCGAGGTTCTTTAGTCCAACCAAACCCGGAGGACTCTGCTTCTGCTCAGAGAGAAAATACATTGAATTATTATATTGTGAAGAAACACAAATGCACAGCAAAAGCCTCCATTAGAGCAGTTTGAAAGCACTAATCCTCATGAAATGAAAGTAATTCTGTGTTAGTGTCTGAGCTGTGGAAGTGCTTGAGTCCAGCCACGATTTAATGCATGTGCATGAGTGAGTTATTGCCTCAAATGTTAGAAAGCCAGCTAGTTACATAGTTACATGATGATGCAAAGGAATTCAATATGTTACTGACAATCACTGAAGTATGACGCACAGAAAATATTTAATCAGCTAAAATGAAACCAAAACAAGGGTTACAGTATGATCATATCAATAAATACATGAGAAAAGCAAACCACTTTAATTAGTGACACAACACAAAACCATGTTTGAATCTGAATTGAATAATTTCTTCCTTTCATTCATTCCAGGCATTTCAAAGTGACCATATGTTTGCCGCTGTGATCGCTGACTGTACGGGCTCAACACCCTCAGCGGGGGACCAATTGTGTGACGTGACGCAAGTGTTGCATGGAAGCGTTGTTGTGGAACAGAACAGACTTGTTGGCATATTACAGGTGAGGCAGCCTCAGAACATAATGTCCCGATCCAGTGACACATGTGTGGTCAAGGCCATATTATGTTTTAAGTGTGTGTGCAGCCATGGCACATCTCCAGAAACAATCTGAGAGCTATTGAAATTGTCACTTATGATAATAGCTGCGATTCTTCACACTATACTATATATATATATATATATATATATATATATATATACTACTATACTACACAATTAGTTTATTAGTTATCCATTATTAAAATACACCCTGGGTGATTAGAATTAAATCACCAGCAGCACTCATAATGACTGTAAACAACATCACATGGGGTTGAATGTGAGCAGGGAACCTTGCAGTTGATACGAGTAGATCCATCAGCAACACTTCTTGTTACACAATGGCTTTTACACTTTCAACTGTCGGGCAGCTGATTTACAATTTTTTTTTGCCCCAACAATAATTTAAACCTGTTGTGTGAAACCAAAGGTTCAGTGGCCAAAACCAGCTCACAAAGTCCTTTTATTGGCCTGCAAAAGCAGCAAGCAAATATAATTCAATAGTATTTAAATCTTCCCCCCATTAATATTGTCTTTGATGCAAAAATACCTTTCTTTAGAGGGCAGCAAATGTGTTGATTTGAGCATCTGTTAAATAGAACTTCTATTGTACTCATCAGTATGTATCTGTTTGTATGAAACTCTCTTAGAAAACGTGCATAACCCCTGTGTTGTCTCTGGCTTTCAGAGACACATACGCAGTGGTGGAGGTCTTTCACCTTGACCCAGAGATAACACAAGGGATACCACAAATACAATCGTTTCCAGTCCAAGGTCAAGGTCAAGGTGACCCAGAGATAACACAGGGGTTATGCCACGCCAAATAAAAACGCTTCATTTTTTTCTGGAGAATAACTATTAACTCCCAGACCATGCCCACTCTGCTGTGATTGGTCAAGCATTGAGGTCTGTCATTGTGCGTCATCAAACATGGAAGTCTCCACCACCAAGGGACTCATTGTATAAACAAAGTGGGGCGGGCTTAGAGCTGGCTGAAGGATTAGTACATCATAATGGAGTAAAGGAGGAATGAAATTACTGATAAATTTATGATTTAAAAAAGATTTAATATTAAAATATATTTTGAGTCTTCAGGGTAATACCTTATGCGAATGAAACTATAAATTCACGTTATTAGCATAACATGAACGTGCCTAACTGTTTTGCGAAAGCTAAAGCATTTTTTATTAATCCGTGAATGTTTTTTTGGCACAATATATTATTATTTATTTTTTCCCTCTTCAATTGAGTTCATTTGTTAGCGATTTAAGCCTTTATATAAAATATATATAGATCTTTTAGGAATCAACAGATAAACTTATGTTTATTAAGCAATAGACAGCTCCGGTATCTAGAATAAAGAACGTACAACACATTTATAACACATCAGCCTGACGTGCTGCAGACTTTGATATTACATAACTACATCGAGGCAGAAACACTTTCACAGACGAGAGACTCAGCTGCTGGAGAGAAAGTCCAAGAACTCACCTTGGCCTGGTTGATGATCAGCCCCCTGAACGTGGACACCAGCGCGGACCGAGACAAGGACGGGTTCTTGCGCCGCAGCTCGGGTCTGTCCGCCGGGGGCGTCACGGCGGGAGCCTCGGGTACCGTCACCATGTACGAGTTTTTAATGATCGGCATGTCGGAAGTCGAAGTGCTGCTAATACGCTGGAGAGAAACGATCGCTGGAGGTGTGTGTCTACCATCTGACGCTGAAGAATGTGTGTGTTGCCGTTTTGACTGAGCGCCGCGAACGTCTCCTCCCACATCATGACGTGCCGCCTTCAAGTGCAGTAGGAAATACTCAACACTTTCAAAACCAGTGATCAGTAATTATATTATCATCAATGATAATCTATATATGTATCCAAATATTAAATAAAAAATGTTCTTTTTTGGTGGCACAGTAATATATTTTCTCCGGGACCAATTTCAATTTATTCTTTTGTTGGGCTGGAGCCTATCCCAGTTTCTTCGGGCGAGAGGCAGGGGACACCCTGAACAGGAAGCCAGTCTGTCAGGGCAAACAAAGACATACAACCCGTCAGACACTACAGACTATTTCCCCAAGATTCCAATCAACCTGCTTATGTTTTTGGACTGTAGGACGGAACCGGAGTGCCTGGAGTAAACCTACGCAGCCACTGCGCCACCATGGGTTCAAATGTGTTCTGCTAGATAAAAACATAGTCTTTAACTGTTAAGTACATAAAGAGTATTAAGTGTATGCAATACTGTAGATTAGGATTTAAACATCAGTGGTAGACACTCACTGACAGTGACATTACACCGTCTCTTAGTGCAGATGCAGCAGAATCCTTGATAAGAATCCTGCTTCCAACCTTTGACCTGAATGATTTAGTTCATTATTTGCTTATTACTCATATAAAACCACTGTGCGAAGTCCACCGTCATTTAACTCAGGATGATGTGTCAAGATATATAACTAAGGAAGTACGAATGTAGGTTTGTAGAGCAGTTTTTATTGATAACAAAAAACTATTCTTAAGGAAATATTGATTACACTGTTTGAAACATGGATTTAGACTCAATAATTCGATGAGAGTAAAACTTGTTATTAAATTTACATCTTAAGGGTAATGCCCTTATTTCTGTGGATTCAAATGTCTTGAACACTCAGCAGTGATGTGTTAAAGGGAAATAATGCTCCAAATAAAACTAGTTATCATCCTCTGTTAAGCATAGCTTAATATGTTGATAAAACATGGTTGATGAAAAATGCGAAGTATAAATCACATGGACACAATGAACACATCAGTAAGAGAATACACCTAAATAAGATGACATTCCAGGTTAATAGATCTGGAACTTCATCTTTAATTTGACGTGATGAATGTGATGAGTCAGTTTTCATATGAAACCCAAGCACTTGGAGAACAACAAACTTGTTTCATTCTAGAACTTTTGTCACATGCACAAACTAAAATATTTCAAACCGTATATTTTGTATGATATGATTCAATTCCTGTATATGTGTTCAACATTATAATAAATCATTCATACATAATCAGCGGAACAAATGTACAAAATAGTGAAGATAGGTTCAAAAACAAACGTATAAAACACAGATAAGCAAGATAAAAAAGGGCATAAAAAGTGGACTTGAGATCCTTTCAGAAGGTTTTATGTAATGTAGTTAAAAACAACAACAAATGAAATATAAGAATAAAAATCCAGAAGAAAAATGTACTTTGAATTTGAATTCATTTTTCTTGTCATAGAGTTAGGTTCACGTATCTATTATTTAAATTAAGCAGCGTTTGCAAAGCTGAACCCTGACCTGAAAGATTAGGTCATAAATTCATAAATGATATCAGCTGTGAAGTAACAACTTAGAAAGGAAACGAGAGGAAAAACACGTTGCGTAATTATTATCTTATTAATAATATTGATATTCTTTCCGCCCATGAACTCTTAGGATGTTTTTTTAACCTTATATAATTAAAAAGTTAATTTTGATCAATTTCAGCCTTAAAAGTTTTAAATGAAAGTGCAGATTGCATTAAGTTGTAATTTAAATAATTGAATCATTCTAGGGAAATCTCTTTATATGAGAACATAAATAATACAAACTTAATGACCCTGGGTTAATCAGAAGATTTATGTATTTTAGAAACATAATATTTCAAACATAATGTATTTTTTAATCACTCATATAGTGATTAACAGAAATAAAAAAGGCGCCTCCGCCTTGTACAAGGGTCAAGAGGCGCTGAGAACATTGTTAATAATCACCTGTGTTATGTAACTCACGCAAACATTTTGTCTCAGACGAGTGAGTTCACACTTAAACATGATGATCGACACAAAAGAAATACCAATCAAAGGACATTTAATCTGTTGAAAGTGTGATCGGGTGTGACAGTGAGGAGAATACTTGGGGATGTAGTCATCATGAGCAGAATGATCCGAAACTTTAAAGAGGATTGCTGGCTGATGCATGTTTTACACACGCCCATGAGGGCACACGCCTGAAGTTATGTCACCACAGATACACACTTCACACAGTTAATAATCACATGGAAACAAGGGCAGTTATCACTCCCTGAACTCCATCTATCATCTAAATTTACAAAAATGTAAAGAAATCTTTTAGATGTCCTGATATCCTCACTCAAATTATGGCACCTTGGCAACCCAAGGGATACCACAAACACATGTATTTTCGAGGCCTCGGGTCAACCTGACTCTGAAATAACAGTTTGCTATGTATAATTTAAGATTTATATTCAAAATATTTAGTCAAATTCGCCAATATAATGCTCACAGATACTTGTATTTTCCTTGTTTTTCCACAGTCTGGCTTCTGTCTTCAATCAGTATCAGAATTATTTGTTGCCATTATTAGTAGAGAGGGTCCAGTAATAAAGAATTTTCTTTGGTCCACTGTGCAACATCAAACATCAAACATTAAGCTTTAATATTTAAAAAGTGCAGTTGTGGAAGTGGAGAAAATAAAAAAAAGGTTTGTATTCATGAGTCTTATTGCAGAGGGGAAGAAGGAATATCAAAGTATGGGCGGTCATTTAATCAGCTGCGTCTTCCTTCTAATCCTTTATTATCCCGGTCGTATTCTATACTGTTTAAAAGTACCTTTTTATTTTTTCTATATCTATTAATTGTTTAAAACGAATTTAGATTTTGATTTTCAGCCAATTAAAAGTCATATTTAAGTAAATATGGCAGGTTAAAGATTTTGAATATATAATTTTAAATAAATTGATAATTAAAACATCATATTTCAACTATGAATCGTATATCATTGTCAAAGTTGACAGGTTTATGAAGCTATGAATCCATATCCAATTGATCCACAATCAAATACTGACAAAGATCTAGAGGACGTGGACTAATATCCCACAAAATATCACAACAATTCAATACAGTAAAGACTTTTTGAGAAATTATTAATGAATTCATATATTTTTTAAACCATCTTAGTCATATGATATTGTCAAATATGATAGATTTATGCTATAACTGGCATGGAGATCAGTCTAATAAAAACATTTAAATCGCCTTTTAAAAATTTCACCCAAGACCATGCGTGTGTGTGGGTGTGTGCATGTGTGTGAAGAATGCTGTTGTGATATGAAATAACCAGTACCCATTGAATAAGCTACTCTTTTGGGTTAACACACTTTCTAACTAGAGCAAGAGAACCAGAAAAAATATCTTTACCTTTTAAAGACGTTTCATTGGAATACATTCTGTTGGGAAACTGCCCTTGTATAGGCATGTATGTGATTAAGTCTGATTTGTTTTCTGAGCATGTTTGTGGCGTGACCACTGCTGTTCTCTTCATAGGATCCTGTTCTGCACTGACTCGGCGGTGACGTCATCAGTGCTGAACGTGGGTCTTTTGAATGCTCGCTCCATTAGAAATAAATCCTTTTTCTCTGAATGATCTCTTCACAAAAGAAAATTTGGATTTATTGTGTTTGTCTGAGACTGGAAGAGTTAATTAATCTAAACGAACTCTGTCCAGTAGGGAGCGCTGTCCTAGGGAAGCCTCGCCTCTCTGGTCGTGGTGGTGGTCTCGCTACTGTTTATAGAGAGAGTTGTTCTTGCAAAGTGATTCAGACACAGGAACTCACTCCTTTCTATTGTGTTTCAATCTATTGTCCGCCTGGTCCTGCTGCAGTGTTCTTGAAGGACTTCAGTGACTTTTTATCAAATGTAATCGGTTCTTTCGCTGTCTTCTAACTTTAACTGAAGCTTTTCATTTTGAGTCACATGTCTGAACCCACTTACCAAAAAGGCCACATTTTAGACTTAGTTTTTAGTCTTGGCCTGGACATTTCTAATGTATCTTTACATGATGTCCATCTGAGTGATCATACTCTTGTCTTGTTTAACCTGGACTTCATCCCTGAACCTAAGCCCTTGAAAGTTAGGTGTTATCCCAGCCGAAAATGCAGACTGCTATGTTTGATCCTCTATTCTTCAATTATTGCCTCAACGTGGACAGTTTGATTCACTGTTTCACTGATAATTGTGTTAAAATACTGGATCAGGTGACACCTGTTAAATAAAACTTAACAAGTAAGAAAAAATGGTGCCCTTGGACAAATGAAGATCTCCTGAGACCACTAAACTTGAGGTGCGCAGACCTCACCTCTGGGATCTGATGTCCTCATTCAATGAGATGATGGAAACTGCCAGATCTGATTACATTCGGAAACTAGTAACAGTAAATAAAAAACAGAAAAAACCTAAAGAGTTGTTTGACACAATAAATTCTCTCGAGTGTCCTGCTGCTCCAATCACCCCTGTCTTCTGTGAAGGTGACAGCAATGCATTGTTGAGATTTTTCATTGACAAAATTAAAACCTCTCCCCTTTTGTGCGGATCCCGTGCTGTAACTGAGCCTGTCTACACCTTGTTGGCCTTCTTTAAGTATGTAACTCTGGCTGATATTTCGGCACTTGTGAGCAAGATGAAACCCTCCTCTTGCTCCTTCCGTGTGGGCTCTTTATTAAAGTGTTTGATGTAATTGGCCCCTGGTTTCCCAATGTATTTAAGCATGCCGTTGTGGAACCTTTACTCAAAAAGCCAGACCCGACTGACCTCAGTCATATCAGGCCTATTTCTAAGCTCCCATTCTCGTCCAAGATCTTAGAGAAGGTGGTGTCTGAGCAGTTGTCATTGTTCCTTGTTCAGAGCGACATCCATGAGAAGTTTCAGTCTGGCTTCCGCAAACATCACTCTACGGAGACAACCTTACTGAAAGTGTCCAGTGACATCATGATGTCGGCTTACTCGGGTAAATACACTATTCTGGTTCTCTCTCTGTCCTCAGCTTTTGACACAGTAGATCACCAGATCCGGCTGAGAAGTGGGACTGTCTGGGTCTGTGTTACAGTTGTTCTCGTCATACCTTTCTGGGGGCAGTTTCAGTGTATCTGCCAAACAAATGAGGTCTGAATCAGCGGATCTGTTGTGTGGAGTCCCTCAAGGTTATGTTCTGGGTCCTTTATTGTTTTTGCTGTACTAGATTCCCCTGGGTAAAATCATTCAGAGACTTTCTGATGTTTCTTACCACATTTTTGCTGATGACATCCAGCTCTACTGCTCATTTCATCCAACTGAGCCCCAGAGGCTGAGTAGCTTAGTCAATTGTTTGCTAGAAATCAAACAATGGCTGAGTGAAAACACTTAGCAGCTAAATGTGGACAAAACTGAAACTTTGGTTATTGCTGATGATAAGGTTCCAGGGTTGAGTCAGTACTTAGTGACTTAGACCAGTCTAACAAACCACCTCCGATTCGGACAGACCACATTCTTCCTGGATAGCCCATCCTGGCGGATGACGTACGCCACCGCTGTGGAGCTGTCTGACAGTACTAGGACGTTGGACTGGGACAGTTGGGGGAGAGGTGAAGCAGGACGTTGAATTGTTTTCAACTCTAGCCAGTTGATGTGTTTTTACACTGTTCCAGACCCCCCTGACAAAGGTCTGACCTGAGGTGTCTCCCCAACCTGTCAGAGATGCGTCTGTGAACACCTGAGTGTGATGAAGGACGTGAGCTAGTGGAATATCTCCCTAGATAACAAGCAAAATATGACCATAGTTAGTGTGGATGGGCCAAACAAGGACGACCCAGATTTCTTCCAGACCTTATTCTCAAATCTAATTGACTTACTCAGTTCCGATATGATTATAGGAGGTGACTTTAACACTGTGCCTGATCCAGTCCATGACAGATCCAGTTCAAGCACAAATACCAGACCTTCGCTATCATCGGCAGTTCTAAAACAGTACATGGAGGAGTTTGGACTGGCTAATAGCTAGAGACTGAAACATCAGGATGAGATAGGATTTTTGTTCTTCTCACAGGTACATTACACTTCATCTAGAATAGATTACTTCTTAACAAGCAAATCTCTACAATCAATCATATCAGAAACAAATATCCATCCTATAATAGTAAGCGACCACGCATCAGTCACACTTGATCTAAATATTAAACCTCAACTGAAGGCTTCCACTCAATGGAGGTTTAACACATCTCTACTGAAAGACAAAGATTTCGATAATTATTTTAAGAAAGAATGGCCCTTCTTTCTAGAAACTAATGACACACCAAACATCTCTGATTCCCTTCTCTGGGAAACGTCTAAAGCAGTAATACATGGAAAAATAATAATCTTCTTTTCGCATAAGAAGAAGACTGAGGACCAACGAGAACAAGATTTAGAGAGAGAACTAAAAGATCTTGAGTCAGATTATTTAGACAACCCAACCGATACTCCGATATTCTCTGTCAGATTAGTAAAATTAAATTAGAATTAAATGATATCTTGAATGAAAAAGTGAAGTTCCAAATACAAAGACTATGCCTAACTGAACTCCATGTCAGCAACAAATCAACTAAATATTTGGCAAGTTTAATTAAACGAGAAAAAGAAAAGTCAACAATCTCCATTATAAAGAACAGTAGTGGAAAATCCTTTCGTAAGTATTTGAGGACTTTTATAAACAACCATATAGTGCAGATTTAAACCCAGACACAGATGATATCATGAAGTTCCTTAAAGGATTAAAATGACCACAACTTTCTAGAGAACAAGTAAATAGTTTAGACAGGCCCATATCACCAGAGGAAATTTTCATAGCTCTTAACAAGATGTCCATCAATAAATCTCCATGCCCAGACGGGTTTCCAATTCAGTTCTACAAACACTTCTCTACCTCATATCTATTCATTCTAATAGTAACAGAAGTCACATCACGTCTAGGATTCCCTCATCAATGAACTCTGCTATGATTACGCTACTCTTAAAACCTGATAAAGACTCCTCCAACCTAGGTAACTACCGCACCATTTCACTGATCAACGCTAACATCAAAATCTTCATCAAAGGTAGACAGTCCTCTGAAAACACCAAAAAACTATTTAACCTACTACAAATCTCAAATCGAAGTGATTCCGGCCTGTCTTCCTATGGTTCTCTCTTGTAGGCAGGGTGGTGGCCTGGTGGCCGGGGGGTCTTCTTGGGCACGGGCTTGCCCTGATGCACTGTCCTCTGACTGGTTCGCTGGCTGTCCCTCGCCGGTTGGTGCTAATTTTGCCTGCCGGGCCTGGGACTCCCGCGGGCTCCGACCCCTCTCTATCCTCTGTATCGTCTCCCCCAACTTGAGCCTGTTTACCTGTGTATTATATGCATTTGTAATCGGCCTGATCAGTTGTGAAAGAGATTGCCTGCCTGGAGCCTGGTCCTTTCAAGGTTTCTGCCTCCTAGAGGCAGTTTTTCCTTGCCACAGTGATGTTGTTATCGTACGCTCTTGGCAGGAAACTAGAGATCAGGTCCAATATTTAATGAGCCACAACAACAACTAAGCTTAAATTAGCTATCTATGAAAAACTGTTGTTGGACAATGATACCTCACCACAGGATGAATACAATACTATTATTCTCTGTTATTTTTGTTTTTCTTATATCTGTTTGTAACTGGTGAAGTTATGCTAATAAAAAACAAAACAAAACAAAACAAAAAAAAACACCCTCAAACCCCGTAATGAGAGAAAGCTCTCGCCTGAGAATATGCTAACATCTCTCTCAGAACGAACAACAGAAACATCATACGTTTTATATTCCCTTAAACTCGTTTGAAGAAGTAGAGGGGAAGTTGGGAGCCCCCTGGAAGATGCCTCGCCACCTGTGCTGCGCAATCGCTGCTGGCTCTCCGGCCCCTGCTGCTGCCGGTGCTGAGTTCCTGTCCGCCGCCGCTGCTTCTTTCGCCGTCTCTGCTGCTGCTGCTGTTGCGGTGGCTGCCTGGATGTGCTTTGCTGCTACTAGGTCCCTCCAGCACCCGAGGATGAAGCCGACGAGCGGGACCTCCAACGCCAAGCGCTATAGCCCTGCCTAGTGACTCATCTCGTCCGTGCAGATGATCCCGGAGCTGCATTGACTCCTGAAGCGCCGCCTCCTGGCAAGCCACAATCTGCTGGAGCTCAGGACTGAAAAGAGAGTCCTCCATTACATCCCATCCAGGAGCGCCCGGCGATCTTTCTCCCGCAGCGCTGTGGCTAAATCTAACCAAAAATGCCGGTGGCCCAGCTGTCCAGCATCTCGGAGTCTCCCTCCTAAGATCGCATATGTCTGAGACATCCTGAGGAGGGCGGCCACAGTGTCCTTGACCTCTCCTACATCTCCTGGTCTCAGCTCATCAAGTTCGACGTGAGCCGTGTTATTAGCGAGGGAAACATGCACCCCATATTGAACAACACCGCAACCTGTCTTCAGCTCTAGGCAGAGCTTCAGGGCGGCCTGGCCAGAGCCGTGGTTGTTAAACAACAGTTTGAAAATATGAAGAAAAATTAATTGCCATAAAAACCTTTTCATTATTTTATTCTCTTTTCCAAAACCTGCAAACATCATACAAGGAAACCTTAAAGATTGAAGCCAAGCATTTTTTACTTGCATGTGAAACATACAGTCACAAAACAAAAGAAAATGATTGATGTAGAAGAACGCATTTATTTCCCTCCTTTCACATACATACGTAAACCTTCAAACCAAAAATAAATCGAAGCCACTCATTTACGTCAAACATTTCCAACATTTGCATTCGTCTTTTTTTTTAGGTCTTTTCTTACATGAGTAGATGATGACTGCACCTCAATATGATGCAATTATGCAAAAAGATGTGTGAGTTTGGTTAGATCTCAGCAAGGGAGGATGGAAGAAACAATGCTACAATGGATACAACATGAATCCTGGTTCAGGATTAGTGGTTCAGAGGAAAACAATACCCCATATCAGTGGTAAAAGTTTAAAATTAGACAAGCCAAATTCTTGTGTAGAAGATGATAAAGAAACGTTTGCTACATGAACCACCAGCTTTACTTCCAACGTTGATTGAAGAAGGATGAAGCCGCTATACTGTCTAGATTGTTGCAGATAGCCATATTCAAGTCCTTTCATTAGAATAAGTCTCTTTATCTGTCGCTGGCCCCCTCTAGGAGTGTTAGGAGAGTCGAGCCAGGATTGAGACTACAGGGACGAAGCTCAGTAGAGGAACCCCAGCCGACGGCGAAGAACTTGAGCTGAGAACTGCAGAGAAAACAGATTTTTACTCCTGAATGTGTTGACCTTTTAGCTACCTGCTCTATTATTCAAAATCTGTTCATCTTAAATTGATCTTTGACATCTATTGCACTCATCAGTATCTGTCTGGTTGTACAAAATTCACTTTTAATGGGAATAAGGACTTAACATTTGCTAAATTAATGTGTTAAATCCTAAAAATATTCTTCATGCATGACTTTTCGAGTGGGGGCATTTCTTACCTCGACAGCTTTTCCGATCATGTTGTAGCATCCCAGTGACACAACTACACACTGGACCAGTTGTTCTGCTCGTACAGATCTGCTCACAGCCTCCATTGTCTTCTTCACACCAGTCAGACTCTAATCAGAAACAAGCGACATGAAAAGTATATAGTTTAACTAGGTTATAAAAAAGCATTCACATAATTATATATCCTTAGTTTTTAAAACTATAATTAAGTTACTATTAAATGTGGTAAATAGGTTAGGTAGAACTTTAGGTAGACCTTTATTGATCCCACAGGAGGTCTCCTTTGGGAATTTTTTTTTTTTTTCCAATTAGACACAGCAATACAGCAATTATTCATAAAATAAAAATAAAATAAGAACAAAGAGAAATAAAGAGAAAGAACAAGATGATACAATCTAAGTCTAAAGATAAAATACGGATATTCCAAAGTGTAATGAATACCATTATATTATTTATACATTAATCTAAATTTGAATTTAAAAAAATCACATAATTTAAATAAAAAAATATTTTTTAATATTGTTTTCTTGATACCCCAGTGACATTATGAAAGGTAACAAAAGATAGGAAATTAATTCCCAAATCCAACAACTGTTTATATTCTGATTTCAACACGTTATATCAAAAACAAGTTTATTTTGTTTAATCTCCCCCCACTGATCTTGTGAGGTCACTCATAAACTGATACTAAAACTAAAACTAAACCAAACTATCCATTTTTCCTCACCTCTCTTTCTTATTGGACCTACTGACAATATGTGTTCCTTATGGCCGCCGTCCTCAGAGTACATTCTCCTTTTATGAGGACAGTTCTGAAACAAGGTCAAAGTAAACTTAAACTGCAGGCGGGTTCAAAGGAGGTACAAATCTTACACTTAAATCATCAACTTACCACTTTGCAGGCGTTGGTGTCGGAGTCACACAGTGAGACATCACAGTGGAGGTGGACTTCATCATAATCGCCGATGAACTTAAAAACAGTGACATGGAAGCGGCAAGTGAGGGAAACTCCATTTTCTGCCATTCCGATAGTGTTATCCTTAATGTTGGGACACCTGGAGAGAGCATGCTTTTATTGTTCAAGATGTTCAGGTGTTGAGTAGCTCTTTGTCTCTAAAACACTCTTCTTACCCTCTCTCTATAATGATGTATCTGAGTTGATCACTGCTGTAGCGTGAAGGTGTGGCCCAGCACATGTTGACGATGAGGATGAGCTGGTTCTCGTCCGCTCCCTCCACAAAGACCCCAACAAACAGCACGTCTCTGGTGCTAAGCACCACCTCCCCCTCCCTGTACGGATGCCTGTACGAAGAGTTCTTGTAGAGCGCCATCTTGGTAATGAAGTTCCCCTCTTGTGTTGGAAGGGTGAGGTTGATCACACTGAGTCAAGAAAAATAGTTAATGATGATTTTTTTTTTTTAATGAGGATGTCTCACCTGAGCATGGGTTTCAACACCGTTTCCAGCGAGATCTTGAGGTCTAGCTCGTAGGCACAGGAGAACTCAACGTTGATTGTTTTGTCTCTTGTAATCACGTTCCCAGTATTGTTGACACTTTCTATCCACACTGTGTTCTTGTACATGATGTGGGTGCCGTTGGACTGTAGAAGACATGAATACGTCACAACCTCACTTTCTGTTTTTTATTAATAATTTTTTCGATGGATACTTTTGAACATGGAGAGAATCGTCTTTTTTACTCAAGAGAGGATCTACTGTCACTGAAGTCAATGGCACAGGCTGGAGATCGTCATGATATCACGATGGAACTTCAGCGCTAGGCTAAGCTAACGGACAATCGGAGACGTCACGGACCATCGATCCCCAGGAAGACAATGGGGAACGTCAATTTATTGACAAACAAGATTGACAGGCTGTCTGCCCACAACAACCAGCGGATCTACCGAGAGAGCGGCTTGTTGATCTTCACAGAGACATGGCTCACTCAGCTGACCGTGGACACTAGTGTGGACCTGCCAGGCTTCACCATCGTAAGAGTGGACACATGGTTGCGGGAAGCGCTGAGGAGGAGGTCTCATCATTTACGTGAATAAACGCTGGTTTAGCCCGGAACATGTTACTGTGAAGAAAGTCAGACTGATACCACATACTGAGATGTGCTGCTGAAGTCCTTATTTAAAGGATTATTTAAAGTTCTGTTTAGACATTGTCGCCCCTGCTAAGACTGTATGCTGTTACCCTAATAATAAACCGTGGGTAACAAAGGAGGTCAGGAAGAAGTGGGCTTTCAAGAGCAGGGACAGGGACGCCATGAGGTCAGCACAGCAGAAGGTGAAGCGATGCTTGAGGGAGGCAAAGGACACCTACAGGAGGAGGTTGGTGGAGAAGCTGAACGGGGAACAAATTAGAGAGGTCTGGGATGGTGTTAAAACCATCACTGGACACAAGACCTCTCAAGTCCTCTCTGCAACAACAGGTTTGAGCAGGTGAGGATACTGTTCCTGGAATTTTCTAGCGCCTTTAACCTCATCCAGCCCACTCTGCTCCAAGACAAACTGACAAAGATGCATTTATACTCTGGTCTGGTCTCCTGGATCTCGGACTATGTCACTGATCGACCACAGTATGTCAGTTCTAAAGACATCACGTCTGACACTGTTGTGTCCAATACAGGAGCACCTCAGAGGACAGTACTGGCCCCTCTCCTCTTTACCATATATACTTCAGACTTCTGCTACAACTCTGAGCTGAGTCTCGTCCAGAAGTATGCTGATGACACTGCCATTGTTAGATTCATCAGGGACAACAGCGAGGACAAGTACAGGAGTCTGATACGTGACTTTGTGGACTGGAGTAAGAGGAACCACTTGCAGCTGAACACATCAGAGACTAAGGAGCTGGTCTTGGACTTTGTGAGGTCCAGGACAAAGCCACGTCCAGTGTCCATCAGCGGTGACGAGGTGGAGATAGTTGAGCTAGTTGACAACTATAAGTACTTGGGTGTGTGGCTGGACAGTAAACTGGACTGGTCCTGCAACACAGACCATGTATATAAGAAAGTTCAGAGTAGACTTTACTTTCTGAGGAGGCTCAGATCATTTAACATCTGCAGGAAGCTCCTCTGCATGTTCTATCAGTCTGTGGAGGCCAGTGTCCTGTTGTATGCTGTGGTGTGTTGGGGTGGGAATGTGTTCAAGAGGAGTGTCAACAGTTTGGACAGGTTAATCAGGAGGGCTGGCTCCTTTGTTGGCATGAAGCTGGACTCACTGGTGACAGTTTCTGAAAGGAGATCACTCGACAAACTACTGTCCATCATGGATGATGACAGTCATCCATTGAACACTATTATCAGTGAGCAGAGAAGCAGATGGAGTGCATGAATGCTCCTTCCCAGATGCAACACCATCCATCCATCCATCCATCCATCCATCCATCCATCCATCCCTCCATCCATCCATCCCTCCCTCCATCCCTCCATCCCTCCATCCCTCCATCCCTCCATCCATCCATCCGCAACTATCTATCTAACTCTCTATGAAAGGAAGCAAATCAGTTAAACCAGATCAGAAAAGATAAATAAACATCTCCTGGATGGACCTGTACGATGGAGCCACAGTGTCCTTTGGTGTTGTTGATGTGGAAGGAGATGAAGTCCTCTCCCTCAATGCCGGGGCAATGCTCGTCATTCAACCTAACGTCTTCCCGCTCAAAGCCCAACTGAAAGAGCTTACACTTGGAGATGGAAACCTCCATCTTGGCATGTTTACACATCACCTCAGCCTGAATAATGGCATCGTCCCCTGTGGAAAACACGCAAAAACATTTAGATACAAGGAAGAATTAAACAGAGAAGTTCCCCCATTAAGAGCACATCTGCATTAAAACCTTCCATGCTAACCTCCAGTGTTTGTGGGCAGCTCAGGGCAGCCACAGAGGT
This sequence comes from Callionymus lyra, assembly GCF_982586985.1. Classification (NCBI taxonomy): domain Eukaryota; kingdom Metazoa; phylum Chordata; class Actinopteri; order Syngnathiformes; family Callionymidae; genus Callionymus; species Callionymus lyra. The sequence continues at coordinate 26,097,547 of NC_141831.1, read as the reverse complement.
CCCCATCGCTCTCCAGCTCACAGGTATAGTTTGTGCAGATCTCTCCAGCACAGGGGTCATAGATCCATTCTGCTAAAAAAGGTCAGCACACAATGTTAGCTTCAATACACAGCTTATCTTCTTATAATCAACATTTACTGAAAAAATCACCTAAATGCTTTATGACCATCTCAAGTTATTTTGCTACCAGTCAGAGGCCGACAATAACCTCCTTGGTGGAGCAATGGTTGAAGTGGGTGAACATCAGTGACACCAGTTACTTGGGTTGCACTTACAGCAGTTCTCTTGGGTGATCCATTTAGTAGTCAGGCTGCCCATGGAGCGACATGCCTCAGCATATGCTGCCAGCGAACCGCACACTTGTGCCTTTTGGTGGTTGTAGCATCCGTCTAGGTAGCAGGACTGGTAGAAAGGCTGGGGGTCCAACAAACCGTGACATGGCTGAAAGAACCCCTTCAGTTGGGTCAGTTTCTGGCAGGCATCCTCATTCTGCAGGGCCAAAACAGCAGTGTTCTCACAAGACTGGGCCAGAGCAACATACTGGGTCTCATCGCAACTGTAAAAAATAATAATATATTTAAAGATGACTATATAATATATTCCAATTAGTCTCAATATACCATTTCTACTTATTCAAAACCCACCTGTTCTGCATACCATTGGTCTTCCAGCTCTGTGCCAGCTCAAGGGCGCTAACTGCTGGTTTACCTCTTGATGTTATGTAGTCATCACTGGGGTCGCCGTTAAAATTCCCACACAGGCCGCACACCTTGTTCTGGAGCCGCTGGCCCATTGTGATGCTAAGAGTGTTGAAGCGGTTGTATCGCACCTGAATGTCCTGCTGAGTGTCGATGACGATGAAACCTTCAGAAGTCGTTAAACGCGTCATCAGTCCGGTCACGATAGGTACTGACACAGGAGTACCATTGACCTGTGAAGACAAAACTAAGTCTTATGAGTAATGTACCTCTTGACTAGGGTTCCCAAGGGGTGTAACTCAAAGGGGAGAATTGGGGTACCAAGACCTGTTGCAATAACTTGCATTGTTCTTAGTAAGAGAAATTGTACCATAATATAACAAATAAAATCAACTATGAAACAAAGGATGTTTAAGCATTTCTTGCCATTTGCCAACCCTGTTCTTCATTCTAATAAATATCCACAACCCGAGAAGAAGAGCCAACACATGTTTGACACATGCCCCCAGAAGAGCACATGGTCAGATCAGATTCCAGAGATAATAAAACATCACATATTCTACCTTATATGTTTTTCATGCACTTTTAAAAATCAAGGTTTGTAAAAGCTTATTTTACCTTGACAGTGCTGCCAGAAATGAGTATGTTCTCCTCATTGATGTAGAGGTAAACATGAGAAATGGTGGTGAGGTTGGGTGTGCTCCATTTATCAAAGTTTGCAATCAGTTGGAAGGAGAGGTCATGGAGTTTCTGACAGTTGGTGGACAAAACAAAAGAGCAGGAGGCTGGGAGTCGTAGCGACGCTCCATCAAAAGTCCTAAACACTCCGCCTCCCGATGCCACGCAATGCTGGGAGCGTCTGAGAAAACACCCACGCACTCCATATTGTAGAGTGCACTCTTCCTCTGCCTTGCAGCGTCTTGGATCACACTGAATCAAGTTGCGTCCAATACACTGACACCGCTTAGTGCAGTCACTGTTCCAAAAGAGCTGTTTCGGCTGAAAAAGGAACACCTTTGTTAATAACTAAAAATAATGTTTTGTGTTACATTAATCTAGTTAATTAGTTAAAGGGGGGTTTCAATGGACTTCTGATAGGAAATGGTTTGTGTTAGTGGAATATGCAATACTGACCTCATAGTATTTTCCATCAGTGTAGCAGCCACAGTTTTGAGCAAGGATGCAACTTATTCCATTGAGGACATATCCTGGGTAACACTGGCAGCCCTCCACACAGTTCCCACTGCAGTCCCTCTGGCTACGGGTGGGGGCACACTGGGACACACAAACTGGAATGCAACTGGAGTAATTGCTGTTTGGTGGGCAGTTCTGGGCTGGGAGTAAAAAGGTTAACACTGATAAGGTTAGCACTATTCAAAAGTCTATTTCCAAACTTATTAATAGTTTTTTGACTTGAACACAAGACACACAAAGTTGACCAAGGTCAATGAGCAGCATAGAAATAAATGTAGGTGATCTGTGCTAGGAATAGAATATACATGAACTTGATTTTTTTGTATATATATCCATGCAACAGGTTAAATGTGAAATCCTTACATGATCCTAAAATGTTATTGTTTTACATTTTGGGATTTTCTCAGAAACAGTCAATAAAACACTGAAGTTCGCAGCAAGAAGATGCTTATTTACAGTTATGTAGGTTTCTGTGATACAAAACAATATTTTGAGACCATCTCACACACATATATACTTCCTCTCCTACATTTATAAATCTAAAAAAAAAAAAATTCCCATAAAGACGCTGTTACACTCACCACACGGTGTATCAATTTTCCAGCCAGTCACAGGCACTCCTTGAGTCTGGCAGGTGCTAGCATAGATCTGCAGCCAATTGCAGATTGTATCTTGAGCTCCTTGGTCTAAACAGGTATCCTGGAGGCAGCTTTGATAAAAGAAGGTTGGAGCCACCTTGCTGTGACAGCGAGCAAATACACCTCCACGATCCACAATTAGCCCACAGAGCCTTACAGCTTCAGGCTCAACAAACACATACAGTCCATCTCCAATGTGAAAGCGAACGCCTGTCGTGGTGTCCATTAAGGCGTTGTCAACACCATTGTTTGAGTTGCCATCAGCCACCATGAGTGAATCATCGTTCAGGACACTTTTGTCACCAAGACCACATCTTGGACAAGAGTCTCCGCATCCCACTTGGCAGAAGGTGTCCCTCTCAGCCCAGGCCATTCCCCACTCATTGGTAGCGTAAGTGGATGTGGACAACGGCATACCTTGGCAGAGGCCACAGGACATGTTATAAAGGTCTCTTGGTAAAGTCAAGAGGAGAAGAGTGTTCCAGTCAAACGCCACCTTGAGTCCAAAGTCTGTCTCCAGGATGAGCAGCATTCCAGAGGAAAATATTGTGATTTTTTCAGGACCAAGCTTCAGGGGTAGGTACAGACGCTCCTTATTTACCTGATGAACAACAAAGTTAAAAAAGTTTAACTAAATTCTATATAATTGTAAAAAATATGGTATATATTATATATGTGCCTCCTTGTGAATAGCCTCAAATGAAAATTAGATAAAGAGTTAATGAAAGAAAAGTGACAGAAGAAATGTGAGTGTGCATGTGTGGCTTCAGGTAATCATCTAAATGTGGGGAATTCCATTTTGTCTCAGATGTGTGAACCATGTCCAGATGTCATTCACATTCTGGGTTTAGCTGGAGACAAATCTAGGGTGATAAAAGATCATTGAAACCTGAGCCTGCTTAATCCAATCAGAGAATAACTATGGCTATATCTGTCCTGTCATTCATGTAGCTTCATTAATACAACATTCAGGACCACACTTGAATATTTGTTTAGACCATCATCACTTACCGTGACTGTGTTTTTGTAGCTTCGAGACACTTCAATTTCATACTCGTGAACCTCCAACACAAAGCCCCTCACCCATATAGCCTGACCTGTGTCCCTTTGTTCATTAAGAGCTGCCAATTTAAATTCAGGGAAAATTCCATTGTTGATAGCAGTATTCCAGCTCTCTCTTCTACAGTCGGTGGTGGCCATTTTGAGAGTGCAGGAGCTCTGCAGCTCAAAAGGAATGTTACCAAATGCTAGAAAATGTCCATAACCAGCTGCCACACATAAGGCCTCTGTGCGTGGCTGACAGAAATACACACCACTTGTTTCCTGGCAGTATTCTTCAGATTGGCAAGGCACAAATTGACAGTACACACTGTTGTCAGACCCGTTGCAGTGGCAGCGTTCAGTACATTCCCAATCAGTCCAGAAAGTCTGATTTGTAGCTAGATGGCGTCCCTGGCTTATGCATCCACAATCGCTGCGAGATACGCAAAGTCCATTCCTCCACGCAAAGCCTTCCTCACATTGACATCCCTCCTGGCACGGAAGTGGACAATGTTCCTCAGGTTCATCCAAATTAGAGCAGGTCAGAGGGCAAGCAGAGGTGCACTCGTCAAAGTGACTGTTCTCTGGGCATGGAAGAGCTGAAAAGGAAGACAAGGGACAAACATTAGCTGATAGTTTTCATGTTTTCAGCAGAAATAACTACAGCTTGAGATCCTGCATCTTCATACAAGGAAAACACCCACACCCTCTTGTCCTAATATCGCAAAATTACAAAGCATTTTAACTTAAACAATAAGGTGAATGTCAATAGTCTGCCTCAATAAGAGTCTTTTAATTATTTAAACAGAAGCACATGCAGACTGTGGCAACATGGTTTTCAGAATAATGGCTGGTTTAGCCGAAGATCTAATGTTTTGCTGTTTTAAAGTTGCACGTTCCACTTACGGCAATTGGTAGCAATCCTCCAGGAAGTGATGCGTATTTGTGCATCTTGACATGCAGTGGCGTAAGCATGCAGGGAAGAGCAGAGTGCAGAGCGGTTTCCATCCTTGACGCACATGTTGTATAAGCAGTTCCTGAAGAAAGGCGACGGGTTGATGAGATTATGACAGGCCAAAAAGGAACTGTTCCCTGGATCGTTGATGTTCCCACACATCCAAGGACTCTGGTAGAGCCGCAGGTCTGTGCACATTCTGTACAGGTCGTCACAGTCACCGTTGCATGTGAGGTCATCAGCAATAGAGCGCCAACCATCGGTAAACTGCTCTGTAGATTCCGCCAAGCGTCCACTAGGAAGACGGTAGTCATCGGTGGCGTTGCTGTTGAAGACGCCGCATAATCCACAAGTAACGTTGTAGAAGATTGTTGACAAGGAGATGTTGAGGAAGCCTTCGCGTGTGTAGTGAACACGGATCAGACCACGGGACTCCACCACTGTTACGTTTCCTGGTGCTTTGTAGATCATCATCAGCTCCATTGGATGGACGTAAGGGAGGACCACTAACTCACCATTTACCTTATACAAACAAGTTGCTTGGTTAATTAGACAAAACATAATTTTTGACTATACATTGGAACTTACCTTCACTGTGTCAAAATCAAGTCCCCCCACCTGAGCCTCTAGGTTAGCAACTGCAACCACCACAGGTCTTTTCCAACTCGGGCCTTTATTGACCAGTTGTCTCCCGATTTTAACTTCCACCATTGAACCATTAGCTGGGACAGCACCACATAGTTTTACCAAGTAGTAGGAGCTATCATCTGGGAACTGCAGGAGTGCTCCATCAAACGATGAGGTCACTGAGTTCTGTGTGACTGAACACACTCCTTCTCTTCGAGGGTAACATCCCACAAGGCCCACCTCTGCGATACACACCTCACCCTCCTTACAAGACTCATTAAAGCAAGAAACTTCTCCAGCAGGTCCACAGGTACAACGCAGAGTGCATTCACCTTCTTCGCCACTGGGGCCAACCCAAAATGTGGCATTAAGGGGGTAGTAAAGGCTGTTGTACTCACAGCCACAGTCATTACGTTGTACACATCGGCTTCCACTAAGAATAAAGCCTTGATCGCACTGGCAACCTTCAGTACAAGGATGAGCACAGTACAGAGGTGCAGTCAGGTCTGAGCAGGACGACGGACAGGCACTTGTGCATACCTGGTAGGTGCTGAATTCAGGGCATGTCAAAGCTGAAATATTAAGAAGGAAATGACGTCATCCTAATATTCCGTTGTTTTACATTCAAATATGTGTATCTTACCACAAAAGTTTCGAGATCTCCATGGTCGAATTGTGACTCCGAGTGCCTGACAGGCTAAGGCGTATGCTTGAATTGCCTGGCAAAGTGTAGTTATATTGTCCCTATTGCTACACATATCATAAACACAGCTGTAAACAAAGGTTGTGGGGTCCACTACAGCCCTGCAGTCTCTAAACGGTCCGTCAGTTTTGTTAATGAGTCCACAGTAGTCGGAACGAAAGTAAAATGCTTCAATCTGAGGATCACAAACACTACAGTTCTGAATGCAACCGTCTGTACATCTCCAATCTGGATCATCTGCTCGCCAACTGCCTCCCAATTCTACCACGCTTTCAGCAAGAGATCCATCAGGAAGGACAGGGTCATCAGCAGGGTCGTCATTGTAGTTCCCACAAAGGCCACACGTGTTGTTGAAATAGGAGCTTGGAAGTGAGATGGATGCATAATGTTGGCCGTCATAAGTTACCAACAGCCCAAAGTCTGTTTCTAAAGCAACAGCCACTCCAGACTGGTAAACCTTTATGGCACCAAGCTCGAGTTGAATCGGTAACGTCTTCATCAGACCGTCCACCTACAGAGAAGACGATAAGACGACTTTAAGATTTTGGATGGTATCTTATTATGCTCTAAGTTGCTAGCTCTGTCCAATATGTTAGGTTTTTGTTATAAATCAGAATCTTTTAGCAAAATACCTTTAAAAGTATGTCACTACATCAGGGCCGCCAAGTCTCATGCTTTCAGTGTGACAGTGACAGTAATGCAATTTTACCCATTTGACACATTACCCATACCACTCACTTGATTTTATTTACACTTGAATACTATATAAATGTATATATATATATAACATAAAAAAACAGCAAGTTTACGGATGACAATATTAAGATCATCGCAACATTGCAACTCTTGGCCTTCATCATCATGGCCATTCTCTGAAATGTTTTAAATGCAGCTTTGTTAATCTTTTATTTATCATTCATTAGTTCATAAAAAAAATGTCCATATAAATCATCCCTATCGCTTCTAACTATGAGTTTATTAAACACATCCAATCATAAATCAACTTTTATGTGTGTGTGGTCGCAAAAAATATTGTTATTGTTAATTGACATTCACTACTCTTTAAGGCTTATAAGAACGATGCTCACCTTTACTGTCCCGGATCCACCTTTAGGGAGCATGACTCTGTGACCGTACACTTCCACTGTTACATCTCTGAGCCAGGAAACAGAAGCAGCTCCACGATTCTCATTTTTGGCCTCCACACTAAAGAAAGGAAGTCCTGAAGCTTCCCAGCAGGGTCTAGCAAGCAAGTAAGAGCAAGTTCCTTGGAAGTGATAGAGGAAGCCATCAAAAGTGTGGTAGTGAGGGTCACCGAAGACTACACAAGTGCTTGTGCGAGTCGGTTGGCAGTAAAATGCCCCATCGTGCTGCTCACACGTCTCTAACTGGCCACATGGGGCCTCCAGGCAATGAACCTCATTGTCAATGTCAAGACAGCGGCATCGTTGTGAACACTGGTCAGAGAGCCAGAAGATTTCCCCTCGTCTGTAAAAGCGACCTTTAAATTTGAACATTAAAACTGGAATTAAGTTTCTCATTTACAGTCTTTGAGGAAATGTTCACTGTGACTTGCACTTGCCATTGTAGCTGCAACCGTTAGCAGGATCAATGAGCTCAGTGTCGATACGGAAGAACCAGCGTCCTGGGACATTGACATTGGTCGTCTGTTCAATGTTGACAACGTCATTTGACCGTGATCCTGGTAGGTTGAAGAAGTGACCAATATCTCCACCGTTAAAGCCTGACTGAAGAGTTGTGAGAAGGTGAATTATAAATGGATGAGTGACTGTAGATGACGACCACAGTACATTAGATGCTTCCGTCAAAGTACCTGAGCTGTTGTACCACCGATTCCTGTTAATGGATCTCCCCCACTGGCTGTTCCTGTGCTCCATATGATCTCCCCATAGTTGAACATACTGAAGAAGGCCACGCCATCTGAGATTAGTACAGTTTGGAATGTGTTCACCTTTTAACCAAACAAGAGGATTATAGTTTTACAAATACAGAAGCACATCAAATCAGAAACAAATTTGCTTTTTCTATTGGTTCTGATGTTAGTTAGCATTAGAATGCAGCAGCTTAACATTCTTACATTCATCATGTGTCTGCACATTTTCCTAGTAACACAATATTCTGACTTTTCTGCTTGTAGGTTGTTAGTATGTTAGCACTCTGGTGACTAGATGACTAATGGATTATTTTTGGAATTTTTAATATCCTGTAGAGAAATAACTATAATTTTCACCTTACCGGGGTTGTCTGGCTCCCTCCATAGAAGGTCACTTGATGCCAGGTAGCAATAAATGTCCAAGTGGCTGTAAAGTCTGGCATGTTTTTAAAATACTTCCGAACATCCTGGGTTGCTTTTTGCAAAATGTCTGGTTCTGTGGACTCTCTGTAAAACACATCTCCACGGATGCCATTGTGGACATCAGCCCAGAGCGGGGCAATGAATGACCTGCTGTCACTCAGAGGAAAAGCCTCAGGTGTGAACTGGCTGACCTGCACGTTGAATGAAATCACCCCGTTGTTGTTGACCTGAGAAGAAACAGGAGGTCAAACAACAGCCCCGTCAACTGATGCCTTTTGAAGGTAGTTGAACTGATGACACCAAAAGAATAGTTGTCAATAAATTAGGTCAGTATAAACAAGTTGAGTGCAATTCCTGAACTCAAATCACGTAAATAATCATCACTCTCAATTTATGAATACATAATTTATTTAAACCAGTCGATTTGTTTGCACCAACCGTCCTGCATAAATATTAAATGTTAATAAATATTCACTCATCAATATTTACAAGTCAAAACTAATCAAACTGAACACATGATGGTAGAATTAGAGTGAAAAGATTAACATTTTACTGACTGAGGTGAAAAAGGAGAGAAACAACTCACATAAATGGAGCGATAGGGAATGTTGAAGAAGACAAAGGGGATAAGTAAAATTAGTTCAGGAGAACTCCCATCATCCATCTTGGGGGTCTCTAGATCCCTGTGAGCTGGTCCGTATGGATACAGGATATCATGAGAACCAGCTTAAAGAATAATATGAGGAAAACATATATATTATTGGTCTGTGATATATTCACTATTAGCAATGTTTTGTTGCAGAATAAGTACAAAAACATAGTGATGATTTGTCTGCTGTGTAGAAGTATTTATGCTCTTCGCGGTCAATGAAAGGTTAAATGTTTGCTGAGGGATGTCTGCATATTTGAGAGTCTTGTACCTTCTATGTGAGAGAAGATGAAGAAGACGTAGAGTAGACTGAGCCTACACTCCTTCCTGAACATTCTAAAGAAAAAAGAAAAAAGTCTTTAGTACAAACCAACATTTGAACTTAATGTCAACTTAAAGGTTGAGAGCCATTAATCGTAGCATGTGTGCTGGTTTAGAGCTTATTTAAGACCAGGCTCACAGAAGACCTAAAAGGCCTTCATTATGTTTGCAGAACAATGTGCAAGGATCACATTTGCCTGGGAGGTCCCATGTGAGTAACCACCAGCAGAATACGGATCTATGTGCTTCGTTTCCCCTGTTGCTCCTCGGTCACACCGCCAAGCTGCTTAGGACCTCATTACCACTTGAGTTTGGGTGCTTTCCATGCCTTGTTGGCTTGATGGGGTAAAACATAAACAGCCCGGCACTAAGAGCTTCTAGCGAGAAGATTTAAATGGCAAGGTCACCACAGGTGCCCATTGGGATGTTCCGTGATGAGTCTGGCAAGGCGTAGATGGCAAAGTGTAGTTTGCAGCCAAGTTGGAAGATTCGGTGGTCACTGCATCCGTGATGATACTAATGAGGTTAGTAAATGTCAACAGTCAGCTAACACCATGATCACTGGAAATACAAGCTGCTTATGTTGGTTCAGTGCAATGACATTTACAGCATGTCGACTAATTGTTGGTATTAAAAAATGTCCCACCACGGATGATCTAAGTCACATAATGCTAGCTACAATAGTTCCAGCTGTTCTAGTCAAATCTGTTTCCTGATTTTTTAGTTTTACCCAAAGTATGAAAGGAAGTGTTCAGACTAGTGGTTTGAGCTGGAAAAGAAAAGAAGATCAAATTGTTAAAATATAATTAATTTTCTTAACAACCAATTGACTTAAATTTCACTCTTGAATCCAAATTTAAGATGTAATTGGAAATTGAAAGGTGGAATCGTTCATAGTAAATTTTGAAGGAAGTTATGGGAAAGTTTTAATTTGTTCTTAATCACTTATTCTCCTGTTATGGCTGTTTAACAAATTAGTTCCACTAGAGGACAGCAAATCACGTCTGCTCTAAACATTAATCTTTGAAATAAGTTAAAGTAAATTTTAATACAATTCTGTTCATCAAACTTTCGGATTTAAACCTTTTAACATTAAAATGTTACACCTAGATGTTATGATTAAATGCAGTCCAACACTTTAAATACCCAGATTAGATTCACTTTTTTGGACTATTAATTTACTAAAATGAAAATGAAATATATGCCAGATAAGCTTTTGAATGTCAGGGTTGAATGTGTGGAATAAAACAAAATATTGTTGATATAAAAGTGAAAACAAGTGACTCCCTTACCTGTCGTTGAAAGATTGGCATCTGGCTCCTAACTCGTCCAGCCTGGTAACCTCCTCACTCTCCCACCATCCACACACTGCTGTTAATGGTGATGATGCAGAGAAGAAGGGCTAATTCAGACTGTCCACAAATCACCTAATATTTCTAAAATGACAATCAAGCAAGGAAATTCTTTTGCATTCCACTTTCAAAAGTCCAATGACCTCCTTTATGCAGCAGATTTTTCTCAGTGGAGCGGCTGTGACAAGCAGCTACAAACTTCACAAGGATTGTGTTCACCTTAATCTGGGATCAGCGTGTGGGAGAGGGTGAGGTGGGGAGGAAGGGAAAGTGAGAGGAGGGACAGTGTTGAAATCTGAGGACAGTTAAGAATGTTTAATATAAAAGGAGACGACAGGAAGTTGTAAAATCCACAATAAAAGCGACTTGATAATTGATGTCTGTGCCAGGTTATGATATGATATTCTCTAACAATGTGGTTTTATTGTTAAAAAAGTGTTTTGCTACCTGAATGTAATTTTTACTGTTGCTTTGAAGTATTAAATTAGTAGCAAGAGAAGTAAAAATGTTTTTTTACGTGAATATTATTAGGATGATGTGGGTCAAACTCATTTTATGTGGCCAGTGAGATAGAAATTGAGGTGGAAAGAAATTTGAAGAAGCGAACGTCAGGAGACTGATTCATGTCCCTTAGGAACAGTTAAATAGATACTTCCTGATCGACTAACGAATTTGACTGTGCATAATGTTTTAAACCCCTTGTGTGTCTGATACACTCCTAAAGGTAGGAGATGGATGGATTTGTGATTTGTGCTCAGAGAGGGTTGCTTTGGAATCCTTGT